>NW_018742484.1:627202-1254404 GCF_001683475.1 Chenopodium quinoa
AAATGAAACAAATAAGAGGGGAAAATGAATCATTTAGCTATTACCTTTTTATTTGTTTGGTTTAATCATTAAAAGGGATTTGTTTATAGGAGGGTAAGGGTATTTGTTACCCCAAGTTTTTTAGAGGTAACAAATAAGGGGTTAACCATTACCTTTAGGTAATGGTAATGGTAATTGTTACCATGCCTTCTAACCAAACACATGATAACGATATCATTTTAATCGAATCCGTTTCCAATTCAAAAAATACACTAATCAAACGCCCCCTTAATGTGTGTGATGGTTGCATACTACTCCCTCCTTGTTTTAATAAGTACTCCCTTCGTATTTAAATAAACACAGACTATTGGGTGCGGCAAATTGTTTGTGCGGCAGCGTTTTGGTGGTGCGTGACACTGCTACTTCTCTTCCCCTCTCTTTCTCTCTCCTTCTTCTCTTCCCTTCTCTTTCTCTCTCCTGCGATTTGGCGGTGCGATTGCAGGTGTGGAGTTCGCAATTTACGAGATTCGGCAGATTTCCATTTGAATTCATCAACGTTAACCCTAATTTAATAATCTTCAAAGCATCAACGTTTTGCTTCAAAAGAGAGTAGTGTTTCCCGGAGAAGCGGCCGCGATTCGCTGGTGCAGGTCGCAGGGGAGTTCGCTGGTTCAATTGTTGCTTCAATTGCTGGAGTTCGCTGGTTCATTCGCTTGTGATGAATTGTTTATTAAGCTACTTGTTCGTACATAAACAATTGTTGGCTTTGTATCATTATTATTTGTGATACATGGAGTATTGTTTTTTAAGTTTATGATATGATTTAGGAAGGTTTTGGAGTTACGATTTGGTGCTGGTGGAGTTCAGGAGACTTTTTATTTTTTTTATTTTTTTATTTTTTATTTTTTTTATGAGTTAAAGTTTAAATGTTTAATTTTGTGGATCAACCAATATAATAAAAATATTAGCCAATAAAATGAATATGTCAGTCAATTGATGCCTTATATTAGTTAACATTAAGAACATATCATACATTAATAAAAACGTATCAGCCAACAGAAGGAACATATCAGCAAAAAAAAAAAAAAAACAAAAGAAACATATCAGCCAATAAATGAAATATATCAGCCAACAAAACATATATATCAGCCAACATTAGGAATATATAAGCCAACAAAATAAACATAACAACCAACAAAATAAAACATATAAGCCAACAAAAGAATAAAATCAACAAACAAAAGCAACATATAAGCCAACAAAATAAACATATCAGCAAAAAAAAATGAAACATATAAGCTAACAAAATAAACATAACAGCCAACAAAATAAAGATATAAGCCAACTAAAGAAACATATCAGTCAACTAATGACTAATAGCAACCAGCAAAAGGAACATATCACATATTTAAGAAACATATCAGCCAACAAAAGGAATATATAAGTCAATACAAAAAACATATCAGTCAACAAATGAAACATATCAACCAACAAATGAAACACATCAGCCAAGCCTGCCGCACGCATAATTTGCGTGCGGCAGTCCGCACCCAATACCCTCTAAAATAAATGAAACGTTTCCATTGTGCATGTATGCCAATTCAATACTTTGATTATTCAATACTTTGATTGATAATATCTTTAATTATAAATAAGTAAAAATGATAACAATTGAATATTAATAATCTATTCATTGGGACGATTACAACAAGTGCTCACAAGATTATACTTATTATTATTTATAAATCACAAACATTAGTCAAAGTGAATTAGATGAATAGTGCAAAAAGTCAAAACGTTTCATTTATTTAAATACGGAGGGAGTACTATATTGTGACTTTTTTCACTATTCACATAATGATTTTAACTTGATTAATTTACTAATATATAAAAAAACAAATATAGGTTATTGTATAATACATTTTTTTATTTAAGGTAAGGAGAAGGACCCTGACGATACCTCAACCCTCACGATTTTTTTGGTCCGATATTTGCGAGTCAGACGCTTTGAGAGTGAGGGGGGAAGGGTAAGGAATCCCCACCTCAAAGTATCTTAAGTGGGGGATTGAACCTCCAACCTCAAGGTTAGAAGGTAAAATCCTTACCACTAGACCAATCTTAGTTTGGTATTGTATAACACATTGTTGGATTCGTTATAATGTATACTTTCATAATATGAATTTTCCTATAATTTTACTAATATATATAAGATAAATTGATGGTTAAAGTTATGTCTTGACATACGTGTTTGGTTAAATTGTAACACTGATTAAAACACGGAGGGAGTATCAGCTTTCATACTCACTCTCTTTCATGAATCTTTATCTGCTTCTATCTTAAATATGCAACTTTTATTTTTCAAAGTATAACATTGACCATGAATATTTTTAAATCCCTAGAGTTCTCTTGTGCTAACATAATAAAATAAACAGATATGGAGGACGAGTTTCTATGATTGGAGATAGATCTCCACTATCCAGTTCCTTAAGAAAAGCAGTTGAAGAAATCGAAGAAGCAACAAAAGACTACAATGGGATTCATTTTGTCTTAGCAATGAGTTATAGTGGCCAAAATGATATAGTGCATGCTTGTCAAACCATTGCTACCAAAGTGAAGGATGGCCTTCTTCAACCTGAAGATATAACCAAGTCTTTGTTTGAGGAAAATCTTCAAACTAATGTTACGGACATGCCATCGCCCGATTTGCTCATTCGAACAAGCGGCGAATTACGTATAAGTAATTACTATCTTTGGCAATCAGCTTATAGTGAGATGTACTTCACTGATACACTTTGGCCTGATTTTGGAGAAGATGAATTTGTTAAGGCATTACGTTCTTATCAGCAAAGAGGAAGACGATTTGGCAAAGTATGATATGGATCGTCGTAAAAATGAAACTCTATGTAGTACGATTATCTGGTATTAATTTGTTGTCACATTACTAGTCGAGAACGCAACTATTATTTTTATATGAAAAAGGTAATTATTATGTGTGAAAGTATGTGTGTATATCAAGGAAGTAGTACTTTCTTTTCAAGAATAAAGATGACATGGATGTGTCACAACTTTTCATTAAATAGTTGACTTAAGCTATAATTTAAGGTATGTGTAATATGAATGTGTTGTTGTGTACTAATATATTTGATTAAAGTTATAACTTGTAATCAAATTTCGTGTATATCTTTGCTTTCATGTACTAAATACCCTCACGGACCTACTTCAAATTCTAAATTTTCAAATATTGCAAAACAGAATGAGGGAGTAATATGAAAAGAAAGGAAAATGGACATTGATTGTACAATAAATGTAAAATAAATTTTTCTTTAAAAAAAAATGAAAAAAAAGAGAGTTCTATGGTATAAGAACTCTAAGAAGTATATCAATAATTGAACTTATAGATTACAATGGAACGTTGATACGACTTTGATGAAAACCAAAAGTTACACTTACAAATCTAAATCCCCAACTTATGGAAACTAGGGAAATTATCTAAGATTCCGTAGTAATCCTTTGCTATGAGCCATTTTACAAACTGACCTATTTTTTTAACACTTAATCGACACAACTCTACCTATCTAGAAAATAATTCCAATAATTTATAGAATTGATGATAAATCTTTAAAACGAGACCAACTTTTTTTTTAACATCATACAATACAACACGAATTAACCATGAAAAAGTATGTTACTAAGGGTTTTCAACACATTTAACTAAACAGGTTAACACAGAATGACACGACACTTTTAAGGAACCTCAACCCATTTATCTTTGACTATGAACATGAGCAAGACACGACACACACTATACATTTGCCAACTCTAATTGCAGTAATAGAGCGAGTTGCATTTAAAAAATAACCTATGATCTGATAAGAAGCAACATATAGATTACTCCCCGAATTTATCATTCATGCACATGAAACCCCTTCCACTTTTGGACCGCTTACTGTGCTATGATTAGAATTTTGAAGAAGAAAAGTGGAAGAGATAATGGCTTAAATAATGTGTTGAAAATCAAAGAATCAACAGCTAGGTTATTATCTTTAAATTCTCAGAGCCCTGAGATAGCCTCAAGATTATACTTGGCAAAAGCCGCCTCTGCAGCTCCTTCCTTCTCCTGTATATTTGGCTTTTCCATGGCCTCGAAAGCCTGTAAATATGCGTATGAAGCATTACGATTCGGTGGAGGACTAGGATTACTAATCCGGCTGGCGGCCAAGAAACGGCGTAATATGCCCCGCGAAAAGGGAGCCATCGTGTCCGGCTCATGCTCTAAATAATACATGATCCCGCCCATACAAGCACAAAACAAAGCCAACTGTTTAAAGCAAAAGGAATTGTATCAAAAAAATGTATTAATTTATGTGCAACTATTTTATGCTGTGAAAATGAGGAACTTACGTTAATTTTTGGCCAATTTCGAGCTCGCTAAAATGACTCCTGAAATCTTAATATAATATTTTTGGCACGCAAATTGAGGAAAAAATTGGATTGGGTGGCAATTAACAAATTATTAATACTTTTGGGTTGCAATTTGCGATTTTTTTTAAATGGCTGCAATTTACAAAATACAAACTTTAAATGGATGCAATTTGTTTCGGGGTTTTTGGAGTCCCTCGGGAGAGTTACAATTCCAAGAATGCGCGTCGGTCGTCTGTACCTGCAAAACCACGGAAACTCCGGTTGGGTGGAGTTCCGCCTTCGACGATCAAGTTAGAACGTGTTCGGATGTATAAAAGTGCGGAATGTAAAGGTTTTTCCCTCGGGTTCCGAGAGGATTATGCAATTAATATTGCTTGGTTTTGGTGTGTATATTTATGAATGTGTAATAATTGAGGATTTTCCTCTATTTATAGAGGAAGGGGATCAGTTCCCCTTTTAGGGTTAAAGTGTCACATGTCTGTAGAGGATTGGATCCCCTAAGACCTCTCTGATCACACGTGTCGGCATGCTATAGGGCCACGTGGATAGGGTATTTTTACCCTAAACATTTTCCCCTCGCAGGTGTGACTAGCTTGCCACGTGGCACCTGTGACAGGTGTCACGCTCTGAGAAGGTGACGTTTCGTCTCCTTCTCTCTGTTTTTTTTTTAATTTGAATTTGAAATGGGGAGGTGACAGTTCGCCTTCTGGGTTCTTCTTCTATAAGTAGAAACCCTCCCCCTTATTTTCAACACTTCACATATTTTCAAAAAACTTCCTGAGAAAAGAGCTCTAAGACCGGCTGCTTTTATTTGCAAAAACTTCCCCTCTTTCACTCATCCAACTTCCGTATGAGTGCTCTTTGTCTAATACAGACTTCAAATCGCCTAAGGACCCTTTGACCTTTCCCTAGCTTCCAGTACACCCACAGCTGATCACAACCGTCTGGGGTATCTTCAAGCAAACTTCCAAAAAAAGGTCTGGGTCTTCAGTGAAATTCAGCTGTTATTCAGGGGGTACATTCGGGCTACCGTCTGGGGTATCATCAAGCAACAAAAAGGATTTCCGGCTGCTGACTTCAAGGAGTCAACCGTCTTCAGATTTTTTACAACTTCAAGGTACCGTCTCTACCCCTTGCAATTTTTTTGCGTTTTTCCGGTTGTATAGCTTGTAAAGAATAATGGACTCACCCAACACACACACGGCACGACCTAGGACAGTTGTCAGCCGCTCACTGGATACGACTGAGTCTAGGACTGGGGATGCCGTCTGGGGGTGTTTGTACCACCCTTACTCTTCTGCGAATCCGACCGTCTCTGTTCATGTGTAGGACAGAATGGCTCAGACGTGACGAACGGCTGTAGACCTCGAATATCAGTCAGACGGCTCAGCAGAAGTTCCGTCTGACTTTGTACCTTATGACCAGCCGGGCGTACCTAGCATGCCCGGAGATGATATCTTGGACGATTCCGAGGATACAGGCGGCGAAGAGACTATCCAGCAATTAGACTCCACAGAGTCTACTATGGAACCGGATGCCCCCAAGAGGATAAGGAGGCATATAAATGGCCCTCTATTAACAATCCAACAGAGGCGCACATGACTGCCCGGGATGTGGTCACTCTAAATGCCACCTTTCTCGCATTTTTGAAAAAGCGCCCGGTTGGGATCGGATGGGAGATTGTGGTGCCGCCTGTAGAGGCAACCGTCGTCTGGGATGACGACCTTGATCATGCCGATAATTATTTCGGCTGCTATGAGGCGGCGTTCAAAGCCGGCCTCTAGTTCCCCTTCCATAATACAATAAAAGCCATTCTAAAGGGATACAATCTTGGCGTTTGGCAGCTAACACCCAACTCTTGGGTGAATATACTAGGATATATAGCCGCCTGCGAGATGTAGGACATAACGCCTAGCTGGGAGGCGTTTGCACATATGCACTACCTCAGTCGTGCCCCAGGTGGCTAGAATGCGTGGTATACATTGACCACGCACCCGGAATACATGATGACGCTTGACAAGCCGTCAAAGTGGAGCAGCTGGAACGACAAGTTTTACATGGTTTCTTCCCCATTGCTGCAACTAAACCACCGGCTGCGTCGCTACAATACATACTCGGCTCTCCTTAGAAAGAAATGTGCCCTTCCTAGGGTGCCGGAAGAGGCTTGGACACAAATAATGGAGACGGGTCTCTTCGAAAAGACCTCCTTGCCTTTGGATGATGGGACAGAAGTCATTGTCGCCAACAACTGGGTCCCTCATCCGGACTTGCTAAAGGACGAGGCGTTCCTTTCCGCCTGTGGCCTCAACACAATGTGGAGCAGACGTATGTTGATTGTTAACCGGTACTTTATGCCGTATGTAACATACTTGAATGGGTTTTGACTTTTTGATTTTTTTCCTTCCTTGCAGAGAAAGGATTAGAGATGGTGCCTCTTGAAAAGGCACCGGCTAAATCTGCTGCATAGACCCGGAAGGATCAGTTGGAGAAAAAGAGGGCCTAACTGGCGGCCAAAGATGATGGGGTAAGCGCCAGCTAAGCTCTTTTACCGTTTGTATGGTTTGAAGCTAATTTTGATATTAACCGGCTGCTTGGTCTTCTATTTCAGACGGGGAGCAAGAATGTTCCTCGTTCTTTAAGACAGATGCTGAAGAGACTGGGAGAGGAGCCCTCCCAGCCTGCTTCCAAATGAAGAAGGGTTCCGACTGCCCCTGCCTCTACCGGAAGGCCGCTTGTGCCTGAGAGGCCTACCTCAGCAGGCAAAAGCCTGAAAGACCTTGGCCTAAGCACAGGGCCGGCTGAGGTTGGAACGAGGGAGCCCGAAATTCCCTCAAGACGGGTGCTTGCTGTAGCGTCCGACTCTAATGCGGCTTGGGGTGGTTGACCCCTTAGCTTGAAAATCAAGGTACGACTCTCACCTTTAAACCCCCCTAGCCGCTTGAGCTTATGCGAGTCAAGTCCCAAGCTACCCAATCAGGGGATTCTTCAGGCAGCCGACAGAATATAGGTGCCGCCTACGCTCAATACTTAACCGATAAATCTATTAATGCAGATGCCTCTTCTCGTTAGCCGGACCTCCAAAATTATTCCAAGAGAATGCTGAGGACCCTCACCCGGTCCGAGAAGGAGGCGGTGCCGGGTGTGCACCAAGTCAACATAGACCGCATCAACTCACTGCTCGCTGAGGTAATTAACCGGTTGGGGTGCTTTTGTGCCACTTTATTCTTTTGCCGGTTGTATCGTGATTGAAAGACTAACCCCTTTTCCGGCTGATTGTGTAGGTGATGCTAAGGGTGGACGGCATGAAGGTCCCTTTGTGGAAGAAGCAAGAGGAGGTAAGGGATGTCAATAGAAGGGAAGCCGACCTTATTGATGTTACCCAATATAACACCCTTATGTATGAAATTCAAACTAAAAGCCGGGAGATGAAATAGGAGGAGCTAATCAAGGAGCTCACGGCTGCTACTGACACAGCCAACAAGAAAGCAGCCAACTTCAAACTTCAAGTTAAAAACCTACAAGCTGATGTCAAAGCATTAGGGGAGGCTGACAAGGAGAATACTGAGTTGCAGTCTGAGGTCAACCGCCTGAAGAATGATTTGGCCCAGACCCAGGCGGACCATAAGGGGAAGCTGGCGGCTGAGCAAGACCAGCTGATCGGCGAGAATGAGCGTGACTGTGAAGAGCGCATGAAGATGGCCTGGTCTATGATCCATCCGGACACCGACTGGGCTTTCTTTGACCTGCGGTACAAGTACGCCACTGAGGTGTTCGATGCCCAGGTTCTCGGAACAGAGAAACCGGCTCCCTTTGATGAATGGGCTTGCATTGCCGAGGAGGAAGAGGAGGAGCAGACGAAAGATCAAGTGCCGGGTGAGGCTAACGAAGCTCAAGCCCAGAAAATTCAAGCCGCTCCTCCTTCCGGCCAGGGCCAGCCGTCTCAGCATCAGCAGCAGCAACATCAGTAATCCGATTTGTTTCTTTTTTCTACTTCCGGCCTGCGAGCCGTGTACTTTAGATGTATCTCCTTTCCCCGGGCATAGGTCCGACTGATAATCATTTCTTATCAATATATTTTCCCGACTGATTCGGTTTGCCTTTGATGTTATTTACTTCAATTTTTGCAATTTTTGCTCGTACAGATCTTTTTCTTTTTGCAATTTGATTCGGTACGTGCGGTATGCCGGATGCATTGGCTCTGCCTGCCCCTGGACGGTTGTTTGCTTAATATACCCAACTCTAAGTAGGCAGCCGTCCAAACAAGCATCCAGACGGATAGATAGGCGGTCATTGATCGTATTTAAAGAAGTAGAATTATTCTAAGTTGGATTAACAAACGGCGCCGGCTAGGGCCAACCTAGATTATTCTTCTAACCGTTTGCCGGTTACCCTTTGGGTATCCGTCATTGCCGGCTGTTGGGATGCAAGCGGCCAATGGCCGGGCGTATGCATCATAACCAAGTTGTGAATTAATTGCTACGGTTTTGACCTTGCTTAATTTGGGTTTGTAACCGGCTGTAGTGCTTTTGGGCAAAGACCGGTTATATTCGACCAAGATTCGAGTTACCACCTGTGTTGCTTTGAAGCAACGACCGGTTGTATCTTGGTTTCAATTGATCATTCAAACGACTATGAGTTATCTTTAACTTAGACAGTCGGTTAAAGTCGCTTGAGTTATGATTTATAGAACAATGTACCACCAAAATGAGAGATGCTCTCTTCGGCGAATTCACCCAGATGGGCGTCGCCGTTTGCCTGCTCATGTTGGAGCAGGCGGTTTAATATATATCCGGCCATTGGCCTTATGAATAGCTAAGTTTGATACTTAGCCTACGTCTACTCAGTTTAGAGCAGACGGTTGCCCGATTGTGCATTGCACAGATGGGACTTTGTACAAAAGACAATGAAAATAAAGCATTTTTTCATTAATATACTCTATTTACAAAGATTTACAAGTCTTTAGAAGTAGTACTTTTTCAAGTTATCTGCATTCCAAGTTCTGTTTAGCTGCTTGCCGTCTGGAGTTTCCAGGTGGTAAATGCCGCCTCTTACTTCTTCAAAAATCCGGTAGGGGCCCTCCCAATTAGGGGTTAACTTTCCTTGCTCATTAGCCCTACCGGTTGCCTCCATCTTTCGTAACACAAAGTCCCCCACTTTTAGGGGCCGTTTGTGTACTTTCCTGTTATAGGCCCTCGTCATTCTCAGACGGTATATCTCATGACGCAAGGCGGCATTGCCCATGAGCTCCGGGAGTAAATCCAATTCTAGATGCATGGCCTCCCAATTTGCCTCTTCATCATAGAGCATGATTCGAAGTGTTGGCTCATAAAGTTCAATAGGCGGGACGGCTTCAGTTCCGTATGTCTTGAGAAACGGGGTTTCACCGGTTGCCCCTTTTCCAGTTGTTCTGATGGCCCATAGGACATGAGGCAACTCATCCGCCCATAGACCGCCAGCCCTTTCAATTTTGTTTTTAATGCCGTCTGAGATGAGCTTGTTGAAGGCTTCAACTTGGCTGTTTGCTTGGGGACGACCGACTGATGCAAAACAATGTGAGATCCCTTGATCTCCCAACCAGCTCTTGAGGGTAAGTGTTTCAAACTGAGGGCCATTATCAAAGACCATAGACATAGATACCCCAAACCGGGTGATGATGTTTCTCCAGATAAAAGAGATGACATCTTTTGTCTTAATGCCCTTGACTGCCTTCGCCTCAACCCATTTGGTGAAGTAATCTACAGCCACCAAGATATACCTCCGTCCGCCTGTAGCAGGTGTATATGGACACAGGATGTCCATGCCCCAATTTGCAAATGGAACCGGGTTGTAGATAGCCGTCAAATCAGTAGCCGGACAGTGTATGAGCCGACCGAATCTTTGACACTTATCACACTTCTTCACCATTTCCATGGCGTCTGCCTCATGAGTGGGGCAAAAGTAGCATTGCCGCCTAGCCCTCTTTGCTAGAGTTCTGTCGCCTATGTGCGATGCACAAAAGCCCGAGTGCAGATCCTTTAGAACTTCTTTCCCCCTTTCTAGGGTAACGCATTTCAGCAGCGGCTGGAGGTAACCTTTCCTGAAGAGTTCTCCCTTATAGATCTCAAAACTTGAGGCTCGCTTTTTCAACGCAGCCGCTTCTGAAGGGGCGTCCGGCAAAGTGTCGTCTGCCAAATAAGCCCGGATGGCATCCATCCAGGTAGAGCTTCGGTCAAGAATTCCAATGGGATCATGTTCAATGCTTCTTTTTTCCATGACTTCCCAAAAGACTGACCTAGGCGCATCACAAGAGGCGGATGATGCCAACTTAGACAGTGCATCCGCCTGATTATTTTCTAACCTGGGCACCTGACTTAGATGAAATTCGTCAAGTGTCCCGGCCTCGTCTTTGACCGCCTGCAGATATTTGATCATAGCCGGATGGGTGGCCTCATAGTCACCATGGTATTGGCTAACAATCAACTGAGAATCTGAGCTGGCGTCAACTTTCCTTGACCCTGCCGCCTTACACATGCGGATACCGGCTAACAGGGCCTCATACTCCGCCTCATTATTTGAGGCTTGGAATTGAATCGTAGTGCATATTCATATTGGTCCCCTTCCGGAGACTTGCTAATTACGCCTGCATCACAGCCATTCCTAGTAGAGCTCCCGTATACATAAACCTTCCAGACCTGATCAACATTGTCCGGTTGAGCCGGCATTGTCATTTCCATAATGAAGTCGGCGAACGCCTGACCCTTCACTGCCTTTATTGGTTCGAAGGTGATTTCCAGACTTTGCATTTCAATAGCCTACTTGAGCATTCAGCCGGATGACTCCAAGGTTGTCATTGGCCGCTTGAGGGGTTGGTCTATGTAGACCACCACCGGATGTGCCAAGAAGTATGGTTTCAACTTCCTGATTGCCATGAACAGGGCAAGGCCAAATTTTTCAACCAAGGGGTACCGCAGCTCAGCATTTCAAAGAACATGGCTATTGAAATAGATCGGGAGCTAAATGTCGTCTCTCTCAACTAGGAGAACGGCACTGAGGGAATGATCTGAGACGGCTAAGTACATATACAAAACCTCTCCTGCTAGAGGGCTGACCAGCCGTGGCAATGAGTAGAGGTGTTCTTTCATTTTCTAAAATGTCGCCTCAACATTTTCCCCCCATTCAAATCTAGTCTTCTTTTTGATTGCCTGGAAGAAGTAGAGGCACTTGTCGCTTGACCGGCTGAGGAATCTTCCCAATGCCGCCAGACAGCCGGTAAGTTTTTGGACTTCTTTAACAGTGCGGGGTGACTTCATGTCAATTACAGCCTGTACCTTTTCTGGGTTGGCCTCTATCCCCCTTTGATCAATAAAAAATCTGAGAAACTTCCCAGACTCAACACCAAAGACACACTTTTTGGGATTAAGCATGACCTTGTGCCGCCTGAGGGTGGTGAAGGTTTCTTGGAGATCGGCAAGGTGATCCGTCTGTAGCTTAGATTTGACTATCATGTCATCAATGTACGCCTCTACATTCCTCCCAATTTGATTAATGAAGACTGTATTAATCATTCGTTGGAAGGTAGCAGGCGCATTCTTCAGCCCAAACGGCATCACCGCATAACAGAATAACCCTTGATCAGTGACGAATGTCGTCTTCTCTTGATCTTTCTTCCGCAAGGGTATCTGATGGAAGCTTGAATAGGCGTCCATGAAGCTCATCAAGGCATGACGGCTGTAGAGTCGACCAGACTGTCAATCTTTGGAAGTGGGTAGCTATCCTTTGGACATCCCTTGTTTAGATCTTTATAATCAACACACATCCGCCAGGTACCATTCGGATTTTTAACAAGGACAACGTTTGCTACCCAATCCAAGTAGTAACATTGCCGAATGAACCTGGGTTCCAGCAGCTTCTTGACCTAGGCGGCTGCCGCCTGAGATCTTTCCTCGCCGTGGTTCCACTTCTTCTGCCTAACCAGCTTCTTTTTTAAATCTACGGCGAGTTTGTAAACAGCAAGATCCGGGTTGACCCCTGGCATCTCTTCCACTTCAAAGGCAAAAATGTCTTTGAATTCCTTCAGTAGTTGGTGCAAATCTGCACCCAACTTTGCAAAAGAAACCATCCCCACTTTCACGGTTCGTTCCGGACGGCTGTCGTCTAGAATGATGTCAATATTTTCACCAGCCGGCTGGGGACGGAGATCATCTGACCGTTCCCCGATCAGTGATTGCTATTGCTTCTCTTTTTTGACGGCCACTAGGTGCTCCGCCTTTCTCTTTTTGCCGGCTGCTTTGGGAGCAGGCTCGGCTTCCATGAAGCCATCAAGGTCAATGGGCTCCTCGCCTTGGCCAGCTGCGGCCACAGTAGGCTTGACGTCTGAGAGATAACACTCCCTTGCCGTCTTCTGATCCCCATTCAGGGAACCCACTAACCTATCATCCCTCTCAAATTTTATTAGCATGAGGGATGGGATGATGACTTCCTTGGACTCGTTGAGTGTTGGACGGCCCAAGATCAGATTATAGGCGGTCAATTCCTCGACCACCAAGAACTTGACGACCATGTGCCGTCCTTCCCTCTTTTCTCCAAGCCGGATGGGTAGGTCAATCCTCCCTACCGAATGCACTACCCCTCCCCCAAAACTAACTAAGGGGGTGAGAGACTTTGTGCATGGTGCTAGGCTTGTACTTGAGCTTCGCCAAGCACCTGTAGCTGATAAGGTCAGACGAGCTCCCGGTATCAATAAGGATCCGGCCCACTCGTTGGTTGGCAACCTTGCATTCGATGACTATGGGGTCATCATGAGGCCGCCTAACCTTGCCCCGGTCCTTCTCAGAGATGGTGACCTCAGGGAAGGTGTCTTTCGACGCCTGGCCCTCATCCACTGAGTTAACCTCCAACTTTCGGATGTTGTCCTTGGTACCCCGGATGGTAGGACCTCCTCCCGCGAAGCCACCTGCTATAGTAAAGATTTGCTCTTCATAAGTATCAGAGCTTATAGCAAGGTTATCAGGCTTCTTGGACGGCTGTCCATTGTTTGTTTTGGGGTTACCCTTGGACTTTAGCATATAGGACTTCAAAGCCCCCTCATCAGCCACACGGTCCAGTAACTGCCTGAGGCTATAGCAGCCATTAGTGTCGTGGCCTATATTCTCATGGAAACGAAAGTACTTAGCTTGCTCTTATCCTGGCTTTTGATGGGACTTTTCATTGCAACCGGTTTTTCAATGGCTAACCGGTCTTTAATCTCTATGAGGATGAAGGAGCAGTCCTTGTTGAACTCATACTTGGGGACGTATGGCTTCAACTCTCTCTTTTTCTTCTAAGACGGCTGACCAGAAAGGTCCGCCACCCAGACTTCTCATCTTTTCTTGCCCTCTTCTTTCTTAGCCGGCTGAGCAGACCGGCTCTCCTTTTTGTCGGAATTTTTAGGTCCGACGGCTATTTGATGGCACATAGCTCCGTCGCTTGTATGTAGGCTTTGGCTTCCATCAATGCCTCTTGGAGGGTAGCAATCCTCTTTCTAACCAGGTCAAACTTAAAAGTCGATCCGTCTTTCAGACCCTTGAAGAAGTTTGTGTAGGCAACTTCATCAGACAGCCCTTGAATCTTAATTCTCATCTGATTGAACCGCCTGACATAGGACCTTAGTCTTTCTCTATCTCCCTGCTGAATAGCCCCCAAGTCGAGACTTGTCTTTTTGCCTGGGATGTTCATAAAGAAGTTGGACGCAAATAGGTATGCAAGCGTCTTGAAGTTGTTGATGCATCCGGCTGGCAGATTTCCAAACCATCGTTGGGCTATGGCCTTTAATGTTTCCGGGAAGCATCGGCACCAGGCGGCATCGCCCAAGCCCTGTAAGTACATGAGGTTGGTGTAAGCTATTAGGTGGTCTTCCGGGTTGGTGGTACCATCATAGGTACCAACTAACACGTTATTAATCTTGGGCGGCTGAGCCGCCTCAGTTATCTCCCTAGAGAACGCCGATGGTTGTTCCCCAAGGTTTAGCAGTCGGAGCTTCCAGTCCATGGGCTGGAGATTTTGTGCTGCTTAACCCCCAAAGAGGGTCGGCTGCATGTATGGTGATCCATACGGCATGTATGGCCGTTGGGGCACATACGGAGCCGGCTGGATAATCTGAGGGCCAGTACGTGCAGACATGTCGCGTGACTGACTCTCTTGGTTTGTTTCCGAATACTTCATTGAAGTATTCCGGAAACTGTCTGGGTAAGTCGACGTTAAGGCCGACTCAAACAATTGTTGACTTCTCTTCTGCTGGATTAACATCCGGGCATTTGAGTAAGTCCTTTTTGACCCATCTGGCTGTACTTGCCGGATGACCTTCCTTTGCCCTGATTCAGGGAAACAAAGTTTGGACAAGTCGATCATGGGCCCGTCTGCCCCCTTTGGTTTAGGTTGTGGCGTAGGCACACGATCTTTCACATGCTTCTTCCCAGAAGGAGAAGGCTTCTTGGCCGACTAACCCTTGTTGGTGCCAGTTGACTTATTTATTAGGTCCTTGATTCCCCTTTGAAACTCGTCATGAATTTCATGAGTTCGTCTCTAGATACGGGGGCAGCACCCTCCGCCGCCTGGGGTCGCCCAGCCGGCTTGACGGTTGGGCTGCTAGGACCAGCTTTGTCTTCGCCCCATTCCCTTGTTTCCTTGGAACGGGTGCGTCTTGTTCTGAATGACCCGTCTGGGGCCACGTAGGTGTCAACCTCAAAGTTGTCACCACTATCTTGGTCCATGTAGACCTCAGTTTCGGCCATAGCCGTTTGCCTTCAACAGGCAGTACAGACTCTGATGCCATATAGGAAGTACTCTCCCCACAGACGGCACCAAATGTTTCGAGGTTTTTGGAGTCCCTCGGGAGAGTTATAATTCCAAGAATGCGCGTCGACTGTCTGTACCTGCAAAACCACGGAAACTCCAGTTGGGTGGAGTTCCGCCTTCGGCGATCAAGTTAGAATGTTTCCGGATGTATAAAAGTGCGGAATGTAAAGGTTTTTCCCTCGGGTTCCGAGAGGATTATGCAATTAATATTGCTCGGTTTTGGTGTGTGTATTTATGAATGTGTAATAAATGAGGATTTTCCTCTATTTATAGTGGAAGGGGATCAGTTCCCCTTTTAGGATTAAAGTGCCACATGTCAGTAGAGGATTGGATCCCTAGGACCTCTCTGAGGCTGACACGTGTCGACATGCTATAGGGCCACGTGGACAGGGTATTTTTACCCTAAACACAATTGGCAAAATTTCCTTAATATTCGACAAACTTTTAATCTTAACATACATAAAATAATTTATAGTTTTTAATACATATCTTATATAATTGTCATATTTGCATCATCAAATTCGATTTAAAAAATGCTATAAAACAAGATTATGATATATTTTCCGTATCAAAAAAAAAAAAAAGATTCTGATATATTTTAACCAATTATTAATACATTATTTAAGTATGACAAATACAGAAAAATATTATAAGAAAGATTATTTTTCTAAATTTTCAAGATTAATACATGAGCCATAATTATGTATTATCCAAAAAGTATAACGAGTTTACCAATTTAACACTCATATATAAAGGTTAAAAAAAATAAAACATAATTAAATATTTACATGCATAATACTTTATTTGACTTTAAAATATTCGTGTAATTAAAGTTCTCTATAGTTACTTCCTTATCAAACATTACTCTTTCCCAATTTAAATTGATTGCCTATTTATTCAATAAAAAATAACGTTATTAAATCATTAATAAGTGAACTATGTAATAGATTTAGGATTGGTTTACAAATTTACCATTCATGCAACCATTTGAGGCATATTTCTTGAATGAAAATAAGTTTCAATGAGTAAAAATACGAACTTTTATGTGTGACTGGCCACACAGGCACACAGTGTGGCCAACTATTATTGGGATTACTTCTCGTTAGTAGTGTTATAAGGGTTAGTCGATCAATATTGTTATAAAGGTTACTTCGTCAGTGTTATAGAGGTTACTCAATTAGTGCTAGGTGTTACTTGGCCAGTATTACAGGGGTTACTCAGTCAGTGTTATGGGGGTTAATTTGTTCGGCCACATAGTGTGGCCAAGCACACAAAACGCGCGAAAGCATAAATTGTCTAACTTTAACGATAGATTAAATACTCCTTCCGTTTTTAAATACTTGCTCCACTTTTCATTTCCGGTCGTTTTTAAATACTTGCGCCATTTCCTTATTTGGAAAGCTTTTACTATATTTAATTCATTTCACTCAACTAGTGGACCCAACATAAATCATATTTTATTAATTTTATATTATTTCTCCTCCAATTCTCTCAACTACTTTATCATTTTAAAAATTTTTATTCTTCCACAAACCCCGCTACCTCTATATTTTATTACTTTCTCCAATTTCTCCTTAAACTCCGCGCATGGAGAACTGGAGAAAGTATTTAAAAACAGAGGGAGTAGAAAATAAGAAAAAAAAAATTAATAAGTAAAAATAATTTAAGTTTAGTAAAATTATCACTACAAGAAATAAGATGATTTCTGTCGGAAGATTTTTTAAACGATGGATATTTTCAGTCGGAAAAGGTGTTTTGACGGAAATCCGTCGGAAACTTCGTTATTTCCGATAAAAGTGTTTACGACAACCCCTTTTTGATGGAATTCCGTCGAAAACACCTATTTCTGACGGAATTGTGGATATTTCCGACGAATAAATTCCGTCGGAAATCAGCTTATTTCTTGTAATGTATTTAAGTTTACGAAATTTAAATTTTGGTTTAAATAAATAAGATGATAAAAAGAATAGAGCCATAAGGATATATTTTAATTTATTAATAATTAATCACAATCTAATATGATTGTTATAATGTGTTATTACTATCAAGTGATCATTTTACATTCATTTATTCTTGAATAACATATTTCTTGAGTAACAAAGTAAAGTAAACTAACATATATGTCTAATAAAACTACAAAAAGTACGCTACTCTCTCCGTATTTTATTACTTGCTCCATTTCTTCTGGACACGTGTATGCCGATGTAATTCTTTGATCAGTAATATTTTAAATTTGCAATAGTAGAAATTATAACAATTGAAAATAAATTAATAATCTATTTATTAAGACGATTCCAACAAGTACCCACAAGACTATAATTTTTTCTTATGTATAAATCACAAACATTAGCCAAAGTAGGTCAAATGAATAGTGCAAAAGGTACAAATGGAGCAAGTAATAAAATACGGAAGGAGTATTATATAAATCAATGATATCGTATGTCTTAATATCTTACTCCATCTATTTTAACTCACTTTGTTTTTAACCGTCTTTTTATGTTTTACTCACTTTTGGTTTATTCCTTTTATGACAATTTTTATCATCCACAAGTCCACAACCCCACTTTGTAGACCCAATTAGTACATCCTCCATCCTATAATAGTTGACACAATTGATTTTTTTTTTACCAACTTTGACCATCTTTAATTTATTGTTCTAATATAAAATAAAATTTTAGTAGAAACTTGATATTCCAATAATCCATTAAGATAAATCCAACAAAAACTTATTTATTAATATTTTATTTTATATAATATCAATAAAAGATGGTCCAAGTTCATAAAAAAAATCAAGGGTGTCAATTATATTTTTTTGGACGGAGGAAATAATCTCTTACTCTCTATCTTTCTCTCCTTTAATACAAAAGCACCACATGTATAGTTCTCATTTTTACTTTTCGTTGATTTGGTTAACTATAGTAACTGAGTAACACTCAGCAAAACAGAGAGGTGTATTATCAAAAGGGGTTATATATCAATACTATGTATGTGATAAAATTTAAAATTCAAGTCAAAAGGTTTATCCTAAAAGACTAAATTTTTATCAACAATTTGGGACATTGTCTGGACACAACTATTGACTAATATATAAAGTCGTGCAATTATCCAAGCTACTAGAGAATAACACTTGACATTCCAACTTTTTACCAAGTATGCGCCACGTAATCGACAACCAATCATTATAGTTATTAATTAAAGACACATCGTAACACTTAACATTCCACTTTTTTCGGACAATTTTTTTCAGGTAGGGTCATATAAATTTAGATCATGCAAGGTCTATATGTTTATGTGGATCAAATGTAGAATCGGAATTTTTGTTGGTTATTTCGAACATTTTCTAATTGTACTCGGGCCAAATTGATTTTATAGTTCTAGCTTAGGCTTCTAGGTTCAAGTAGAGGTGTCAATTTGGATGATCGGATCGGGTTTGGTGAGGTCGGGTCAGGTCGGATCAATTTTTAAAGTTGAGTCATGCTAAATTATTGTGCCTACAAGAGTCGAAATCTGAATCGGATTTTTCAAATTGATTTCGGATCAGGTCGGGTGTGGTTTAGACACTACCTAGGTTCAAGCATAACATGTCCAATTCTAATAGGGACAAAACTAGATAGGTAAAATAAATTATGTGTGTGTATGTGGCAGGATGGAATATGTTAAGATAGAATATGGGAAATCAAATAAATACTAAGAACTTTAATGAATAACATTACTTGATTTAATATAGGTCATGTTCACTTCACCTTAAATAAAAATATTCTGTAAAAATACATTTTGTTCATTAAAAGTAATTTCAGGTCTCGTTTGGTTTATTTGGTGTAATACATTTTTAATGAAAAACTAGTTTTTATGGAAAACATATTTTCAGGGAAAATTACAATTGCAGATTAGTTCACCTTGTTTGATTGCATACAAGTAAAGTTCAAGAGAATATAAATTAAAAATTAAAAACTTAAAAAATAAAAAAATAAAAAAAGGGTTGTACTAAACAACGCTCCCCTTTTACCAGGTAACGCTCCCATTTTATTTTGAATGGACCTGTTTACCCTTCTTATAAATTATACCAATCTCCTTCCATCATTCACTTTTTACTTCACTCTTTCATCACTACTTTGACAAAAACATTAACATTTACACACTTTTCTCTTCTAAAATAAAAAAAATTCAGATTTTTTTTTTTTAAAAAAAAAAAACTAGAATACATCCACACACCACTAGATCTTCACTAACAACCACTAATAATAATAATAATAATAATAATAATAATAATAATAATAATAATAATAATAATAATAATAATAATAATAATAATAGGAAAACATAAATTCACGAAAAAAAGTTTAAACAGGCAAAACGCCTAGAAATTTGCTTGGAATTTTCAGATCTTCTAAGGGGATCTGGAAATTCCAAGCGTTTCCCCCTTGAAGTTCCAAAATTTCCAGGCGTTTCTTAAGAAAATAATAATAATATGAAAACATAAATTCACGAAAAAAATTTTAAACAGGCGAAACGCCTGGAAATTTTGGAACTCCAAAGGGGAAACGCCTGAAATTCTCGGATCTTTCAAGGGGATTCGGAAATTCCAGGCGTTTCCCCTTGGAGTTCCAAAATTTCATGGTGTTTCTTAAAATAAGCAACTTCATATGACGTATTATATTACAAAATTTTTTAAAATATTTTGAATTATGACGTGTTTGTGATGGGGTCAGGGAGGTACAATTGCATGTGGCAAAGTATATGGGAATTGAATAATGAAATTAAAAGTGAAAATGGACCATATGGGACTATTTTATAAGGAGGGCAAGTTAAAAAGAGAGTGTTACCTGGTAAAAGGGGAGCGTGGTTTAGCGATTCACTAAAAAAAAATGGGAATGTGAGGTTGAATAAGAAGGAAGTAATAAGGAGATTAGGAGGAGGGAGGAAAACGTAGCTTCCCTTATTTAGTAAAGGAAACTGTTTTCCATAAGTGAAATTCTTAATACCGCCATAAAAATCATCAAACCGCCATAATTTCAAGCAAAGATACATCCTTGCCCCTACTAAATTTTTTTTCCATTTTCTTTCTCTAACATTAGTCCATCCACCACAACCAAGTCAACCACCACCAATCAAGACACTGGTACAATCCACGCCACCACATCAACCACCACAACTAACCCACAACCACCGTGTCAACCCATCTACATCGGACTGCCACCACGACCGCGAAAGTCGACGAGAAATGGATGGTGATCGGGGTGGCAAGTCGAAAAACGAAGAGAACGCCGCCGTCGGCTTTTCAGCAGGTACGACTTATTTTCCAGTGGTTTATAGTGGTTAGATTGGCCGGAGAATTGAAACCGCCGTTTGACGACGATCAACCGGAACCAAAAACTGATAAACCGTCGCGATAACCGTACCGGTTTTGGGCTCTAGTTACCTTGGACAATCGGAGCTGAAAACCTGTTACCGTCCACGGTAACCAATTTTGACCTTCGGTTACCGTCCACCGTAACCTATTTTGACCTCCGGTTACCATGGTCAATCGGAGCCAAAAATTGGGTACCGAGTACGATTAACAGCGGTCAAAACTCAAAACTGGTACCGTCCGCAGTAACTGGTTTTCGGCTCCGGTTGACCTCTGCCTGACCAACCGCCTACTTCCGCGCTGTCGCCACCACCAACTGCAGCCGGTAACCTTTACTATGTGGTTGACTGGTTGTGGTGGTTGTGTGGAAAGAGGTTGGTGGTTGGGTCTTTGATGATAGAGAAAAAAGGGGATAAAAAATGGGTTAGGGTTTAGTAAGGGCAATAATAACCCTTTGCGTGAAACGATGGCGATTTTGATAAATTTGGAAGGCGATATTTAACACCTTCCATCCATAATTAAGGATGCAATTTTCCATCATTGGATAAATTGTTTTCCACCCCTTCACAAACCAAACAATGGAAAATGGGAAATCATTTTCCTTAAAAACATTTTACATCAAACCAAACGGGGTCTCAGTCAGTACAAATAATTTCAATTCAGTATAAATTAGTAACTTTAAAGAATATAAAATAAAATCAGTAAAAATAATTTGAGGTCAAAATAATATCAGTTGAGTAAAATTAATTTCAGCTTTAGTAAAAACCTTTTATATTCAACAAAATAATTTTAGTTTAGTAAAAATAAGGTGAAGTGATCATGAGTTTAATAAGTTTGACCAATTTTTGATTCATTATATGACATATATCATATGATTTTGAAAAAAGAAAACCAATAAACAAAAATTCCCAGCGAAACCAAATGAACCTTTAACCGTAAATTTTTTTAATTACAATAAACTAGTATTTGGGTCGAGTCATGACATGAGATTAACCAATGGTGTAAATTTAATTTTTAACTCCATATTCTCTAGATTAAATTTTTTATTCATATCATTAATCGCTACATATTAATGTTTTCCAAAGAAAATACAAAAGTATGACATATTTTGGTGGTAAGGCATGCATACAGTGTTAGAATTAGAGATTACAGCATCTTCAGATTTTTAATGGGTAATTTTTTTAATTTATTTCTTAAAAAAAAAAAAGTAGATGATAACATCAAATGTGAAACAAATTATAAGTTTGATCTTGCTCGTACTTACATAATAAAATAATAAAAAGATATGAGGACTAGTTTCAGTGATTGGAGATAGATCTCCACTCCCCGATTCTTTAAAAAAAAGTAGTTGAAAAAATTGAAAAAGAAACAAAAGACTACAAAGGGATTCATCTTGTCTTAGCAATGAGTTACAGTGGCCAAAATGATATAGTACATGCTTGTCAAATCATTGCTACCAAAGTGAAGGATGGCCTTCTTCAACCTGAAGATATAACTAAATATTTGTTTGAGAAACATCTTCAAACTAATGTCATTGCCATGCCATTGCCTGATTTGCTTATTCGAACAAATAGCCAATTACGTATAAGTAATTACTATCTTTGGCAATCAAATTATAGTGAGATGTACTTCACTGATACACTTTGGCCAAATTTTGGAGAAGATGAATCTGTTAAGGCGTTACGTTCATATTAGCAAAGAGGAAGACGATTTAGCAAAGCATGATTTGAATCAATGTGAGATTGATTGAAATCATATGCACTACAAATTATCTTGATTTAATTAGTTCTCACATTATTAATTTAGAACGCGATTGTCATTTTTATAAGGAAAAGGTGAAAATTATGTGGATATAGTATGTGTGTGTATCAAGTAGTGCTTTCTTCTCAATAATAAAGACATAAGATGTGTCTCAACTTTTCATCGATAAATCTATTCTAAAGGTGGATCTCATTAGTGGATCTCAAATGACATGATGTGTACTTACATGATTAAAAAATTGCCCACCTATTCTTTCATTCAATTTTTATAATCTTACTTAATCTTAATATATCTTAAATACTATAGTATCTTTTTCACGGCTAAACCTAATAATACCTTTCTTTTTTTCTTCTTCTTCTTCTTTTTTTTTTTTTTTTTTTTTTTTTTTTTGAGGAGCTATCAAGCTTTCACTAATTAAGGGACATACGGGGATACATCCTTAGGGCAATGTTTAACCCATACTTATTCTAACCCCAAAGGGAATAATACGAGATAAATGATGGGCTACGGCATTCTCGTCCCTTTTTCCATGAGACCATTTAATGAAAGAAAATCAAGAACAAATATCGAAAACATCTTCAAGCAGATTATCCAGCTCAGAGAGATAGGTGTTTCTACTAGATAATCTTGAAATCAGACTCCAGAATGGCCTCCCTGATTCCATGGGTTTTGGCAAGATGAGCAGGAAGCAGCAAGGCATCACATTCAGCTATTATTGGAGACCATCTTCCCCTGACCCTCCGCGAATTAGCAAAAAGAATCTCACCAAGGTGGTCACGAGCAACCGCACCAAGACCAATCCAACCATTATTATTAAGAGCTGCATCACAGTTGATCTTTACACATCCTTGAGGGGGGGCTATCCACACTGACAGGCTGACAGTAGCAGCAGGTTTTTTAACACCATAGATTTTAGTTGCATAGCTGTCATAATCTTCAACAAGTTTGTGCATTCTAGAAATGATCATGGAATGGGGAGTATCAGTGTTATTGAATACCTTGTCATTTCATCTTGACCAGATTCGCCAGATATGTGTAGCACCTTTTTTTTTTTTTTGCAATTTTACATCCAGTCCGCTCCAAGCTTCAAAGATGTCTTTGAAGTCATCATTGAGGTCAAATTCAGTTAGCTTTTCACAATTGTCTTCCACCCAGAGGTCCCGAACCGCCATACAGTTGAATAACGTGTGGCTGATGGTTTCAGGTTCAGAAAGGCACCATGGGTATGTTGGAATATTTGCTTCAAATTGTTAGTGGTTAGTTAACTCCTAATGTATAGGAATATGCTCTACTAAGTATTAGTTTGTGTTAGTGGAGTCATAATAGTAGTGGGTTAGTTTAGTGGGTTAATGTTCGCATGATCAATGATCATGGGATCATGTTCCTTACTTAGCTTAGATATTTTGCACTATATATATATTGCTATGTAGTACATTTTTCAATGGATTGAGTACAACTTTATTTATTCTTTCCTTTCTCTCATCTCCACTTATTTTTTCAATATGGTATCATAAGCTTCAGGTTAGATCTTTCCTTCTCTCATTATAATTTCAACTTGGTATCAGAGCCAGGTTAGATCCGGGAAAAGAGAACGGAAAAAGATAAAGCCCCCAAAAAAAAAAGCGAGGGAGAAAGAGAAAAAGAGAGTATTATTATAAAAAAAAAAGAGTAAGAGAAACAAGAAATGCAGCTTGATTTCATTGTTTATGAGAAATATCTTCTTTTTTTTGAGTGATTTTTTTTGTGAGTGTTTTTGTGTTTAACCATGGAAGTAATGGTTGGTTTGGTATGTTGATGAGTTCCCTTTTAGCCCATGAAATGGATTTTAATCTTGTGAAAAAGAGGGAGAAACATTGTTTGAGGTAAAGATCGCATAATCTTTACGAGTGTGGAAGTCGTAATCAACGCAGAAACGGTTTCCAAGATAATTCCAAAGATTTTTGGTACAAGCAAATTGACATGGTCAATTGAAGGACAATGTCAAAGAGAGTTAATGGAGAGATGTGCTCCATTGAATGTAAGTTGGTGAAAATATTCATCAACAAGATCAAGTAGTTGATGAGAAGTGCATCAACAAAAAATGTCGAGGTTTGATTGTGCGGAGAGAAGTGCTCCGAGAGTATCATGTTGGTGATAATGTGCATCAACAAATTATGTGTAGGAGATGAGATGTGCATCACAAATTAAAACGTCTAGCAAGATGTTATGAAATTTGAACAGGAAGATTGCAAGCTCTTCCAAAGTCGAGTGTGCGGTTAAGTGTTCGTGTTGAGATCAAAATATGTCAAGTAGTTCAAGTTGAAGAAGTCCATTGCAATGTGGAATGTTGAAGTCAATAGCAAAGTTTAGTGGAGTGTATGAGACTTTGAATCAAGGGGGAATGTTGGATTGATTCAAAGTAGTTCCTATAATTTAGGATAGGAACATGTTTTGTTAGGTTGTTAAGTATTTTGCTGAATATGTGGAGTTAGTGGGTTACTTAGTTGTGCATTATTACAGTTAGACGTGGGAATATGGGTCATGCATTCTTAGCTATACCTTTGTTTGTTAAGCCTATATAAGGGCTTTTATTGTAGTTAGTTTTAATTGAATAAAAATACAAGTTAGTTTTGTAATTCTTTCCCTTCTCTCATCATAATTTCAACTGGGTAGCTATCAATCTCAGACACGTGCCTTCTTTTTAAAAGAGCTCGAACAGGTAGGGAGTGGGTACAGGCGTGCCAGAGCATGTGTCTCACCTATGGTGTTGTCTCCAGCTTCCAGAGGTGGACCCATGCTTTGTGGAATGAATCAAAATTACATCCTTTCCCAATCATGTAGGCTGTCTTGGCAGTGTACAGACCATTATTGGAGAATGCCCAGGTAAGGCAGTCCTTGGGTAGCCTAGTACTCAAGGGGATTGTGAGGATGCAGTTGATGTCTCTTTCCTCAAAAATAGAGCTAATTAGCTCAAAATTCCACTCCGTTTTATCAAAGTCGATGAGCTCATCCGCCACCCAAACATCGTCCCCAATTATTTATGTTGCAACCACTGCCTACTCTCCAAATCAAACCATCATGCAGAAGATATTTTGATCCCTAGATACTACACCAAGAGTGGCTAGTAACATTGCCCACCTTGAACTGAAAAAATCACCATTTGGGTAGTATTTCATTTTGAGAACCCTGCTCATCAAGGAATCTGGCAGAGATATGAGGCGCCACGCTTGTCTGCCAAGCATTTGGGCGAGCAAAGAGTGTCCCATTTGATCCAATGCACTTTCTTCTTAGCTTTCGTGTGGCCCCTAAAATACCGAGCCGTCATGGCCTTAATCTCCTCTATGATGCTAAGTGGATTTTGTGGACACTCATAATATATCATAATATAGGTTAGGTTTTGCTTGGATCACCGATTTTATGAGAGTTTCTTTTCTACCTCTGATTTGATGAGTTTATAAGATGTTTTTACCTTCTTTTTATATCTTTTTTTCTTAACAACTGCTTGGTTTTATTCTTTTGCTCTGTAGTTTCCTTATTCTTGTTTATTTGTGTTTTCGTCCACTTTTGTGGTTTTTCTCGAGTTTTTCCCTTTTATTTGTTCTTTTCCTTTATTTGTAGGTTTAAGGCGAAGCTCGAGACCCGTCACGATGATTTTTCGAGTTGGAAGAGGCTCAAAGTGCAAGGTGGAAGCTCACGAATAGCTCACAGGGCAAGGAATGACTAGCTCAAAGACTTGGTGTTTGCGCTCTCATGCTACGCTTGCATAAAATCGTGGTGTTGAACCCACCGTATGTAATACCCCGTATTTTTTTTCTTATATATTATTATTTTAAGAAAAATTTAAACTATTATTTTAGGTTCAAAACAAGATATTTCATACGATATAATAAGTACTATCGATAGTACTATTATCTTTGCCTTTGAATTTATTTCCAAAGTTGATTTTATTTCTATTATCTTTTACATGTTTTTAAGTCTAATATATATATATATATATATATATATAATATATATATATATATATATATATATATATAGGGAATGGATCATGTAAAAACAAGTCTAAGGCTGAAAACTAAAAACAAGCAATCTAGACCATTAATTCTAATCTGACGGAGGAGATTAATTTCGTGTATTAGACATACACTCCCTTACTTCTTTCTCATTCACGCATCTTCTCTCTAAAATTTCTCTGCATTCATCTTCAGATCATCTCTTCGTTATCGTCAAGATGATGCTTTCTCGAATCGGACGTTCTATCTCCAGATCTTCTCGCTCTTCTCTCTTCAATGCTGTAAGTTTCATCCTTAATTTCTTCAAATTTCTGTATATTTCGCCAATTTACTGTTATAATTCGATTTTAATCTGTATAAATCAGTTTACAATTCATTATAAATCACTGAAATCATCAAGCAAATTCAATTCAAAATCAATGAAAAATTTCAGTTTCAATGATTAAAATGATTGATTTTAACCTAGAAATTCGTAAGAATGATTTTGTTGTTTCAATCAATTTGAATTTGATTTTTTGATTGATGTGTATGTAGACCCTTGGTTGTGAGGGATATGGAGCTAGAATTGCTAATCAATCGGGCGGAATCGCGCCACGCAGCAGTGAGCAAGGGCTAGGGTTTCTCAATGCTTATTTTTCATCAATTGGTGCTGGAACTGGAAAGCAGACATAAGGAGGAGTATCGTTGGAGTAATATTAAAAAATCTGATTTTAAATCACCAGGTACCTCCTTTGTACTGTTGGAGTAACGATCAGATATAATCTGAATTCGTGAAGCATAGTTTTTTGAGGAACTTGAAAACTGTTGGTAATACAACCTAGAAAAATGGAAGGAATATTATTGAGGAGATAGAGAAATAGTATATTGTGTAGCAAAGAATTGATTGGCAAAATTAATATAGTATAACCAATTTAAACTGTAATGGAAGTGAAAATATATAGCAAAATTTTACCTAAAACGCTAAACCATGTGCAAGACAAGTAGCATTTATAAAGAAATGAGATTATTTGGGTCTTGAAAGCTAGAACGGTGTCTTATAAAATAAGTTGCTCAGGTTATACGAGGCTTAGTAGCAGATTAGCATTGAAAGCTTTGTTAACTTATGTTATAAAAGTTCTTTGAAACTTTCAAATGTCATTATGCCAGAGCAAGTTACTAGTGGTAATGACAAGTTGTATGAGGCTCCGGAGATTTTTCCTGAAAGTGACTGTATGAACCCTGAAGTGTCTGCTTTTAGACCCACAACTTTGGAAGGGTATGTGATCTGCTTGAAAACTCTTCAATTTACAACTGAAAACTTCCCTTTCTACTGTAAAACTAATAGGATGGTGAGTTACTATCCCTGTGCTTGGCAGCTGAGTCTAATTGGTTCATGATGTCCACTCTGACTTTCTTGAGGTTGCTGCAGGCGTTGGTGACACTTAGCACCATATCATTTTCTGTCGATAGGCCTACATGCTGTTATGGATTTTATGTGTGGTATCAAATGTTGAAGAAGCAAGATATGAAACTGTCAGTGACAGTAAATCAATACACTCATCAACATGAAATTCCTGTTGACGGTGTTGATCCATCAACTTCTGTTGCACTGTCTGTTTTCCAAAGGTCTCTTAAGAAGGGGGTAGTTTAGAGTAATTTTGAGCTTGGTCTTGAATATGGCATGTACACAAATAGTTCTTGTGATGGAGGATAAAACTCAGCTCACCACTTTGTCGCAAGATAATCTTCTTACTGATGTTGAGCTTCACCTGATATTACCTCTTACTTTGATATTTAATTATACTGTGTTTGTTGCTTTCGTTCTTTTGAAATTTAGTTTAGCTGATCTGAAGTTGTTCTGCTTAGGTGTTTCCTTCTTCGTTGAGTGTCAAGGCTGCCATAGGTAATCTGAGTATACATGATGACAATATTTCTCCGGAGATCCTATAATCTTAGGGCCTGTGTCATGAAAACCAGGGAGGAGTTAATTTGTAAAGGTACTTGACTTTGGTGAATATGTTTATGAATCTAAAATATGTGTTGGTTTTAAGCCTCTACGTTTTTGGCATGTTGAAAGCCTATTAGCTCAATTGGTCGAGCACCGTGTAATCACGGGATGTAGGTTCGAATCCTACATAGACTTTTTTAATACTTATTTTTATATTTATTGACCTCTGGGTAAATGGTGTCAAATTGATATATATAATTACCCGAAATTTATATATAGTTACCTTATTTTCGATATAATGACCTTAGATTTATGGAAATGTTGTAAATTTTGGTTCAATCACCTTATTTTTATATATAGTGACCTTTATTTTTGTATATAGTGACCTTTATGTAAATGGTGTCAAAAACTCAGATATAGTTACTTTATTTTTGTATATAGTGACCTTAATGTAAATGTTGTAAAAATTGTTATAGTTACCCTATTTTTGTATATAGTGACTTCTATGTAAATATGGTCAAAATTGATATAGTTACCCTTTTTTTGTATATAGTGACTTCTATTAATAGGATCAAAATTGATATAGTTACCCTATTTTTGTATATAGTGACAAATGTTGTAAAAATTGATATAGTTACCCTATTTTTGTATATAGTTACGTTATTTTTATATATAGTGACTCTATGTTATTTTATTTTTTTTAAACCGTTAGATCTTGTTAGTAATAATGGATGGTTGAGATTTTCTGTTTTTAGTTTTCACCATAAGCCCTGTTTTTAGCGGAACCTCCCCGTATATATATATATATAATATATATATATATATATATATATATATATATATATATATATATATTATATATATATATATATATATATATATATATATATATATAAACTGATTTTATTATTTCTTTTATGTTTAAAAAAAAAAAAGAAAAAGAGAGGAACTGAAGCATTTCTCCAGCCTTCTACCGTCACTATTATTCTTCAATATTGGTAATCAATATGTGTCATGAATAATTAGCTATACAATTCCATCTGTTACAACGCTTCAGTTGCTAAATTTTTACTTCTAAGACTGATTCATTGAACCTTGTGAAGGTATATATACCCCTATTTTCATCCTTCTGTCATCCTTCATTTTCAATCAATATGCAATTTTCTTTCTTGAAGGTAAGAACACCATTGGAATGTTTTCCATCATCCTGCTCAAACTACAAAATGGAAAAAAATATTATATCAGTTACTCATTCGATTACTACCGAGTACCGACCTCGCAAGATTTTAATCTGCGGAGACCTATCTTTGTCGTCGTTTTTTTTTTTTTTTTTTTTTTTTCTTTTCCCTCTGTCTTTCTTTTCTCAAATAAATTGTTCTTCTCCCAAGTAATAAATTACCTGGTATCTCGCTGTCCCCTATCTTCTTAAACCTCTTTCACCTTTTCGGCGGCAAATCCTAGAAAAATTAGAGAAATTAGGGCATGGTTAACCCTTCAGGGAAAGGTTTGTCTTCCTTCTCCATTGAACCTTGTTCGTGCATTTCTATTTCTCCATTAAAGGTTTTTAATTTTTGCTAATGGAGGTGAGAGAATGGAGGAAGAAGAGTTAGCTATTTCTGCTAGTTACCTCCGTCAAGGTCGTCCACCAAATCACCCCACGTGGAAACAGTTGGCAAGCATCCTTGTACACATCATATGACAGCATACCCCTAAAATGACTATAGTGCCCCCAAGAGAAACAAGTTTGTTAATCAATAGGAGAAACAAGGAATCATCCATAATTTTCTTTCTATATTTATATGAATGCTACGATTTTGCAAACTTATTTTGCTTTGTTTTAAAAAGTTTTGTATAAATATACTATTAGTTTAAAAGCACTACAATATGATTATTGTGGGAGTATCTTTATTTTGACTTATACATTATATAGCTAACTAAGTGGTATTAGATTTGAATAAGAGTTTAATTGAAGGTTTATTTTGTGGTTAACTTGTAGACGGAGGTTGTATAGACAACGGTCAAGGGTACTAGTTTTGGATTCTACGCGGTTCGAGAACAACACGCTTTTTAAGGTAATTTTCGATGTTCATCAAGAACTTAAAATTCTGTTAGGAAATCGTTTTGATGCGACTATGTGATAGATGTATTATATGAATAAATTATAAGTATGTAATTTATGCTATAAAATTTATAAACGATTTTCATTTAAGTGAATGGTAATACTCTTATTACTACTAATATCTTCGTATCTGATAATATTGAATTATTTTTGGTATTATACTTTGGGAATGTTGGTTTCGAATGTGATGTTTTGATACGATGATTTTATACAACATACTATGATACTTGCTTAATTTGAACGAATGACTAGGGTACTATAATTTTTAAAAAGTATAGTTATGGTTCATATATGAATTACATGATTGAATGTTTGTCTGCGAGGAATTTAAAATATAATAAATTAAGAAGGGAAATGAAACCCCAAAAGGGTGAAGAACAGGTTGCCCTACTAGATGTTGTTCTATTGGTGCACATATGTGGATACCCAATAGGCTTCTAGCAGGTTTGGTACTACATTTTCTATCAACTATCTTTCATAAGTCTTCCTCCTAATACTATTGGTGCGTGGTAAATTGCGGTTACCCATTAGATTAGTGAGGGGTGTGCACGCTGGGAAGAACATATACTTGGCCAAAATAGGGTGATGCGCAACCCATCACAAGTAGGTGGTTACTTTGGGATTAGTCCCGGCCTACTAGCGTTCTCTTTCCCTCTCTTAAATATAAGCTTAAATATGTAATCTATATAGAGTATTTTGTTTGTTAGTGTGTGTAAAGTCTAAAGTTGATTTTATTGTTTCATATTATTTTAACTTAATTATTAAATATGTTTTCAAAACAAAAATATGTATTTTACGGGATGGAGTCATAATTACTCAATTTTTCTGATTTTGGAGTTTTCCCTTTGTGTTTCTTATTTATTTTTGCAGGTTAGTAAGACGAGTTGATTCGAGTGAGGATGTAGAATAAGACTTTTTAGCTTTGTCACCACTTAATATACTATTGGTTTACGTTTTACGTCAAGTTTGGGTTGTAATAAGTTATACTTGTTTTAGACCAAGTTAAAGTACAATAGTTTATTGTTTGTTTTTATCGAACTTTCTTATGCCTCTTAGTAACACTCCCAAAGTTCGAACGACGATTCTCAATAAAAATATGGTTTTGATTATTATAAAAAGGGTTCAAATTTGGCAGTGTTACAAATTGGTATCAAAGCCCAGGTTCGTTAGGACTAAAATTGGGATTAGTAAAATAGATTAAGCTATGATTAAAATTTGTAAATAATATTCTAAGGTAATAAGTCGTGAGTGTGGGAATGCGTTAAGGGATTTATGTGTTAAATTGCAAGTAATCTTCTTAGAAAGTACTTATTATTTGATTATTTTCTTTTGATAGATAGTTCGAAGGATGTGCACGGCAAGATAGAGTGTGGCAAGATAGACCCCATTTGCCGCCCCTAACTCACCCTATGGCATTCGTATGAGATATGGCGAAGACATTCGATCATATGTTAATCATCTAAAAGTAGCTATGGAAAGTTACCATCTTAATGAATGCTTTGGAGATTCTGATTTTATGACCTCGGCTAGACAAGCCCGTGTCCTCCTTTACACATTGCCTGACAGGGGCCCATTAGGGAATATCAAAAGGAAGTAGTCGAATGTGATACTCTATGGGAAGCCAAACTCAAGGCGTTATAGGTACAAGGGTCATTGGTTTCTTACCCTTAAATACTTGGAGAAAATAATGATTGACACTGCCCAAGAGTATGATTACAATAGGAGTTCTTCAACCGATGATGATTTTAATGGGGAAGAAGTTCATAGTAACCCAGTCCCACCTAACCCTATGATAGTGAATGGAGATGTTGTGATGGAGGAGTAGTTAATGTTAGATCTTGGTGATGCATGTATATAGATAGTATGATGCAAATAAGGCCACTAGGCCATTTGTTTAGTTAAGAACTTATGCTAAGTATTTATGTTATGACTTTATGTTCTCCTAAATGAAGATGATTAGAATGATTACATTGATGAATATGAACTATGATTACGATCTTATTTGCAAACCATAAGTACAAATTGCAATTTCTTATAGTTGTAACACAAAACGCGTCTAAATGTGTTATGGTGGTAGCACCATTATTTTTTCAGGTTATGTATGCAAAACTTTACTGTATACACAACTACACAAGGCCATGCAGACGACGAATCGAACAAATGGTTGAAACGCCCGAACAAGTGGCTGCAAGATTAAGGTCACTTGAGCAACTAAACTAAAACATTGGGTTATTTCTCCAAAATCAAATTGCTAACAACAACAATGGTGAAAATGATCCACAGGCTGCCATGGCCAAGAAACTGGCCACACTCAAACCCCCACTCTTTATGGGAAAGGAAGACCCTATGTTAGTTGAAAATTGGGTTCGAGACTTTGACAAAATCTTTACTGTTGCCGGTACCCCTGAAGCTCAAAAGGTTGACCAAGCTACCTTTTACTTGCGTGAGAATGCTGATACTTGGTGGGAAAACGAGGGTTCTGTCTTTAGGGCGCAAGAAAACTTTAAATGGGAGGTATTTAAACAGCCATCAAGGATTGATTTTTCTCCGAAACACATTAGAAGACAAAAGTATAGTGAGTTTAGTAGGTTTAACCAAACTGTTGGTATGAGTGTGCAAGAGTATGCTGAGAAATTTAATAAGTACGCTAGATTTTGTCCTAATGTAGTGCCTAATGAGAGAGCCAAGGCTCAGAAGTTTGAAGATGGGTTGACTTTTAGGATCCAAAAGAAGGTGATTGGGGCTGGTACTGCTGCTACTTATAAGGAGGCATATGATAGAGCTTGCAATATCGAAAGGATTTTGAGACGTGAGCAGGAGGTCAAAGATAGGCATAAGAGGAAAGGGAATGGTAAGAGTTCATCAAACCACCAAGGATATGACAAGAAACCTCGTCTTAGGGGTAATAGTCATGGGAATAGTGGAAATGGTCAGTAAGGAGGCCGTAATAACAACAATAATCGCACCAATTTTCGGGGACAGGGGTAACAGGTTCAACAAGGATCTCGTCCTTGCAGAAGGTGCAATAAGATTCATCCAGGGTACAATTGTCAGGGTGACCCAATTACCTGTTATGAGTGTAGAGAACCTGGACATAAGGAACGCGATTGCCTAAGGAAGCAGAATATCAATCGTCAAGGGCAAGGTCAAGCGGGTCAAGGAAACAACAATGGAAATAATGGAGGCGGATTTGGAAGGAATTTCAACTATAATAATCGCTTCAACAACAACAATGCCCCACACCAAGGTGCTAATTCTCAAGGAGGTAATAATGGCAAGAACAACAATGTCAATGCCGGAGGCAACAATAATGGTCGAAACAATGGAAATGGAAGGATTAGCAACGGAAGAATCTTTGTTATGAATCAAAATTAAGCCAACAACAGCGGCAATGTTGTGACGGGTACTTTCCTCGTTAACTCTAAACATGCCTATTTGCCTTTTGATTCTGGAGCATCCCATTCTTTTATAGCCACTTCATTTGTAAATAAAATTAGATTGAAAACCACATCTTTGTGTCAAGCCAACATAGTCATACCCTTAGGAGAAGTCGTACTTTGTAGGTCTCTTTTTAAAGACATTCCTATTAACATAGCTGTAACTGAGTTACCTGCAAACCTTATCCAGCTTGACTTGTCTGACTTTGATGTCATCATGGGGATGGATTGCCTTAGCAAGTACAAGGCTAAGATTGAGTGCCATAACCAAAAAATATCACTTGGAGGGCCAAGAGGGAATAGGATCTCATACCAAGGAGTCGTTTCAAACCTAGAATCAATATTATTTCTGCCATGACTTTCCCCTCTTATGTTAGAAAAGGCTACCCTATTTATCTGTGTCATGTCAACGATGTGAGTATAGAGGAGAAGACGATAGAACAGATTCCTGTGGTAAGAGATTTCCAAGATGTATTTCTATACAAAATCCCCGGGATGCCACCAGTTAGGGAGATGGACTTCAAGATAGACTTGGTACCTGGAACTGGACCGATTTCCAAGGCACCATATCGAATGGCACCTGCGGAGATGACAGAGCTTAAGGTACAATTGGAAGATTTGCTTGAAAAGGGCTATATACGGCCGAGTGTCTCACGATGGGGAGCATTGGTACTTTTTGTAAGAAAGAAGGACGGTTCCTTAAGGTTATGCATTGATTATTGTTAATTGAACAATGTCACAATAAAGAACAAGTACCCCTTGCCGAGAATTGAAGATTTGTTTGACATCTTAATGGTGATGGTATCTTCTCAAAGATTGACTTACGATTGGGATATCATCAGTTGAGGATCGCGGAGGAAAACATACCAAAGACGGCTTTTCGTACAAGATATGGCCATTATGAGTTCACCGTCATGCCCTTCGGACTCACTAATGCACCAGCGGCATTCATGGACCTTATAAATAGAATATTCCAGCCGTATTTGGATATTTTCGTTGTTGTATTTGTATGGGATAGCTCCTGCTAACCTATCACCAGGCTCCCAGCTTCGCTTACGGGGTGCGCACTCACCGCTGGAAGAACACTCAGAGGGGCTCACCAGCCCGATAGAGCCAGCCCGCAGGCTAACCAAGTATGACTCCACCCAAAGGAGATCGTACACCTATAAATAAGGATTCAAGTACAACGGAAAAGAGGTTAGACACACAAGTTGTCACATTCTCTCTATCTCTCTAAGTACACTTTCTCTGTCTAAACACATCCTAACTTAAGTATCGGAGGGGGGTTCCTCGAGCCACCCCTGAGGGCAGTCACGTGTGTTTCCTTGTGTAGGTTACCAGCTGGACCCAACCTGCCCCAGTCTAAACCCCCTAGATCCGTGGCCAGAACAATCGGCGTTAGAAGGAGGGGAAAGGATTATCTCAACCTTAGGTTCGCTAACTGAACAAGGACTGGCTGGTTAACCGCCATGGCTGGAGAGGAAGCGACGCAAACACCAGTCTCAAAAGCCACTGAGACTAATCAGACACCACAAAAAACAGCATCAATAACTATAGATCCTAAAGGATCAAGCGAAAAACCCTAATCAAATATATCCCATAAAACCAATCCCGTCGGATCAACACTAGGTATGACAAAAGATATGGTAAAACCAGTAGATATGGGATCCAACTCTTCATTTAAGTTTGGAATGCCAGTGACATGTCTGAATAATGAACCTATCATCTAAACACCTGTAACCCAAAAATCTCAGCCTGTCAATATGTCGGCCATTCTCCAAAGCCTTTATAAGTGTAGCAAAGAGCAACTGGCGGCAATGACGGTAGTACTTACTAACTTCGACGGAGGAACAAGTTCAGCATCAGCAGCTACTGCTTTAGAGCCAGTGGCCAAGAAGCTTCGGAGTAGAAGGAATTGATCTAGTTGAGGAAGAAAGTGCTAGAGCTGGAAGCTCGTAATCTAAATCAGGAGTGGCGAGAAAATGCAGTAGCAGACAAAGGCAACCCGGAGGCATGAGTCACTCGCAGCGATCTCCAATCTCAGAACGAGGGCCAATCCAAGACAGGGGAAAGCGTGCACGGCTCTAGGTTATTCCGGATGATTCCCCATTTTGCATGGAGATTCTGGAAGAGCCAATGGAGAAGGTCAAGATGCCCATCTGTAAGTACAATGGTACAACAACACCTAAGAATCGCGTTTCAGCGTTTGAAAACCACATGGTGTTGTATACTATGACTGACTTGGTTTGGTGTAAGGCATTTCCCCCAACCTTAGAAGGACTAGCTGTCGAGTGGTGTGGAGCCAACCCGAAGGGATCTGTCTACTCCTATAACTAGTTGAAGAGGATGTTCATGGAACACTTTTTCACGCTGGTAGATTGAACCAAAATGACTACCGAGCTGATGTCATTAGTCTAGGGGAAGGAGGAGCCCCTGAGGGACTTCAGTACCAAGTCCAACAAGGAGGAAACAACAATCCCAGATATGATCCAGGAGGTAGCCCTGCTGGCCATGCAGAGCGGTCCCCTACCCGGCTCACCATTTAGAGCATACATGGGACGAAAGAGTCTCAAGACACTAGCTGAAGCGCTGGGAAAAACTCACGAGTTCATAAAGGCAGATGAGACTGATAAAGCCATGTTGAGTAAGAGAGCACCAAACAACCTAGTCAAGCGGGCTGAAGTCACCCGGGCTGAGAATTCAGCCAGGGTGGATCAACCAATCAAGGCTTAGCAAGGTTAAAGGGATGCAGATAGGTGAGTGGTTAGGAGAACTGACCACAGACGAGGAGCACGAGCTGGCAAGTTCGAGCAATGCACTCTGCTTACTCATTCAAGGTCCCACATCTTCAGCGTGAATAAAGCTGATGACAAGTGGCAAAGACCACCCAGAATGGTGAATAGAAACCGTGACCCTAGCAAGTGGTGCGACTTCCACAAAGATCATGGTCATACCACCGATGAATGTACATACCTGAAGGACAACATAGTGTATTTAATCTGGCATGGATACCTGAACTAGTTCAAGCAGCACTCTGACTACAGCCGACGAAGAGAGGAGGATAAGTCAGGCTATGACCCAGCAGAATGGGTCAAAAGGATCAGGGTGAAGGTAGAGATCGAGACAACAAGCCAGAAGGCAGGGTATATGTGATCAGCGGTGGACCAGTGCATGGGGGAACAGTGAATAGAGCAAGAGCTGACTTGCGAGCAATGATTCATCAAATAAACTACAATGAAAGACGTAAATGGCCGCCCCTACCACCGCAACCACAAGCAGTGTTCGATGAGTATGACCAAAAAGGCATAATCTATCCTCATGATGACCCCCTAGTAGTCACAGTGAGAATTGCAAACTGGGAGGTGGACAGAGTATTGATAGATGGTGGCAGCTCGGCCAACATAATCTTCATCAGGACGTTTAAGGATTTGAAACTTGACAAAAAGGACCTGAAAAGGGTGAGCTATGAAGTCACCGGGTTCAATGGATAAGGCCTTATACCAGAAGGTATAATGGAGCTGTCAGTCCGAGTAGGGGAGGGATCCAGGCGACGTGACATTCGGGCTGAGTTCTTAATAATAGACTCACCCTGACCCTACAATGTGATTATGGGAAGGCCACTCATTCACAAGATTGGAGGGTTAGTCTCTACCTATCATCTAGCTATGGCCTACACTGCCAATGATGGAAGATCCGCCAAGCTCAGAGGAAGTCAAAAGACAGCACAACAGTGATACATCACACCCCTAAAGCAGCCAGCTAAGGCAAAACTGCAGCCCAGCTCGGAGAGGAAGCAAGAGGGTTAGAGTGAAAGAAAATCTCGGAAGAGAAAACGAGAAGAATACCGTAGAGAAAAGGACAAATAAAAATTGGCCATGGAAAACTTTAATTCTGCAAAAGAAGAGGCAGCTAGACCATTACCCAGCGGTGAGCATGAAGCAATTGAGCTCACAGAGGGAGACAACTCCAGGAAAGTGAAAGTTGCAAAAGACATTGAACCAGAAGTAAGAGTGAATCTCGTAGAGTTGCTAAGGAGAAATAAAAGCATCTTTGCATTTTCAGCAGATGAAATGCCTGGAATTGACCTAGAGGTCATGGTCCACAGGCTGAATGTGAAGGAAGAGGTCAGGCCAATTAAGCAGAAAAACGAAGCTTCTTTGTAGAAAAAATCAGGCCATACAAAAAGAAGTGGATAAGTTACTAGAGGCTGTATTTATAGAACCATGTGATTACCCAGAGTGGCTAGCCAATGTAGTCATGATGAAGAAGGCAAACGGCCAGTGGAGAATGTGCGTTGATTTCACAGATCTCAACTAAGCATGCCCAAAAGATTGTTATCCGCTGCCGCGGATTGATCAGTTATTAGATGGAACAAGTGGGAACGTATTGCTAAGCTTAATGGATGCTTTTTTAGGGTACCACCAAATCAGCCTACACAAACCAGACAGGCAGAAAACTGCATTCATCACCAAAGGGAGAGTGTACAATTACATCGCTATGCCCTTCGGGCTGAAGAACGCAGGGGCCACGTTTTAGAAAAAAATGGATAGAGTGTTCATCCACCAGAAAGAGCGAAATGTAGAAGTGTATGTAGACGACTCGATTGTCAAAAGCATCACATAAGCAGGACATATTTTAGACCTGGAAGAAACATTTGTCACGCTGAACAAGTATCACATCAAGTTGAACCCAAAGAAATGCGTTTTTGGGGTGAGCTCAGGAAAATTCCTCGGCTTCATGGTAAGCAAAAGAGGAGTTGATGCCAACCCTGAGAAAGTAGAAGCAATTCTCAGTCTCCCAGAGCCTAAATTCACCAAAGACATTATGCGCCTGATAGGGAGGATGGCAACGCTGACCCGCTTCATTAGTAAGTCAGCGGACAAAGCTTTACCGTTTTATCAGTTGTTGAAAGGAAATAGAGAATTCAAGTGGGATGAGGCAGAAAAGAAAGCTTTCGCAGGGATCAAGGAGCATTTAACCAAGCTCCCCACCATGATCAGTCCGAAGCAAGGTGAAAAGCTCTAGTTGTATATCTCAGCCTCTATGCAGACAATAGGAGCAATCCTCTTGATTGAGAGGAACAAACAGCAGAAACCAGTTTACTTTGTAAGCCATGTGCTGACTGAAGCTGAACGTACAGAGGTACCTGCTGGTGGAAAAGTTAGCTCTAGTAGTGGTTACAACAGCAAGAAAGCTGAAACCCTACTTTGATGCACATGTAATCCAGATCCTTACAAATCACCCGCAGGAAAAAGCCCTGCAGAGAATGGATGCTGCTAAAGTGGGCAATTGAATTGTCTAAATATGAATTCAAAGTCAAGCCTAGAGCAGCCATAAAGGCCCAAGCTCTAGCTGATTTCATAGTGCATGCCTCGTACGAGGAAAAGGAAGATGAGGTAAGAACCTTGAAAATAGCGGTGAACGGATCATCAGCTCAAACAAGCAGCGGCGCTGGAATAATCTTAACTTCACATGAGGGCAATGTGTTTGAGTATGCCATCAAGTTTAAATTCAAGGCATCAAATAATGAGGCTGAATACGAAGCAACCTTGGCGGGATTGAGAATGAGCATCGCAGCCGGAGCATATTGACTCCCAGTTGGTAGCCAGTCAGCTGAAGTGGGAGTATGAGGCCAGGGAGCCTACGACGCTAAAGTACACAACCAGAGTGAAAGAATTAGCAGAACAGCTGATGCACTTTCAAGTAGACCTGGTCCCCTGAGCAGAAAACTCCCAAGCTGACGCACCATCAAAGTTAGCCAGCTCCACTCTTCAGAGTCTTACAAGAACAGCCATGGTAGAAGTCCTAACATTGCTGAAAGTAAAAAGGTGAACTGTACCACGCAGCAACAAGCATGGTTCTCAGACATATTAGCATATAAGATACACGGCGTGCTGCCAGATGACACAGTAAAGGCCAAGAAGGTCAGGAGGGATGCCAACTGGTACGTTGTGTTGAATGGAGAGTTAAACAAGAAATGTTTCTCCAAACCGCTCTTGAGGTGCATTCCAGAATGGGAACAAGAAGGAATTATGGAGGAAGCACACTTAGGAATTTGCGCAAATCACATTGGCGGAAAAGCTCTAGGAGCTGAAATACTTCGAAAAAGAGCATACTGGCCAACATTAACACAGGATGCTTTAGCATATGTCAAAAAATGTGAGAAGTGCCAGAAGTATTCCCCAGTTATCAATCAGCCAGCTAATGATTTGACCCCGATTCTCAGCCCGATCCCGTTTGCTCAGTGGGGAATGGACATATTAGGACCTTTCACCACTGGGTCAGCGGGCAGAAAGTACCTCATAGTGGTAGTAGACTATTTCACCAAGTGGATTGAGGTCGCGCCCACAAAATACATAAAGGAATCTCAAGTCAGAGCGTTCATTGGAAGAATATCATCACAAGATTTGGTGTGCCACAATGCATAGTTTTTTTACCACAGCTGTCAATTCGACTGTGACACTATCAAGGACTACTTGGAAAAACTGAACATCAAGTACGCAAGTGCTTCAGTCTGCCACCTAGATAGAAATGGTCAGGCAGAAGCAGCAAACAAGCTGATATTGATAGTCTTACAGAAAAAACTGGAAGAGCACAAGGGTCTGGGCTGACTTGGAGCTAGAGGTGTTATGGGCGAATTGAATAACAAAAAACGAAGCCACTAGCAAGAGCACATTTGCCTTAGCTTATGGAGCAAATGTTGTTGTCCCAGTAGAAGTGCAAATCCCCGGCCTGCAAATCCCTTCAACACTACTAGCAACAAGGGAATGAGAAGCGCCTGCTGGAAGAGCTAGACTTCCTTCCAAAGATGCGATTGAAAGCAGCTATCAGACTGGATGCCTAGAATAGCAGAATCTTGAAGGCTTTTAACAAGAGAGTCAAGCATCGAGAGCTGTTGCCTGGAGATTTGGTTCTCAGAAGAACTGCAATAGTGGGAAGAGGAAATTAGCACGGAAAGCTATCAGCCAACTAGGAGAGCCCTTTTCTCATCCATGAGCAAGTAGGACTAGGTGCTTTCCTAAAATCTGACCAAGAAGGTCAAGTCTTAAGGAACAGTTTTAATTCGGATGTGTTAAAGAAATATTTTGTTTAAAGTCATAGAGAAACTTTGTTTAAATTATACAATGTTAATGAAGGCAATTTAAGCCATTTAAATTCAATGAAATACGAGCCTCTACGTGAGGAGTATCCTACATGAACTTGTCTAAACATGTTTATATATTACATTATGCTTTAGCATCATACGCTAATATGCAGGGAAGTTAGAATAAACTTAAAGTCACCATGTTTATGCCATAAATACCAAGGCAAGATATGGCAAGACACACTATCATAAAGGGTTGATCTCAAAAATTGCCCAAAGTCACGTTGGTTACCAAAAAGAAAACGTCATCACTGCCTAGTTCAACCTACCAACTCAAAGTAAAACAGGGCACCACCTCAGGGATGCTTGAGGGGGCTGCCTAACACGTTCAACTTGAGGTGGAAGGAGTGAATGAAAGACGCAAAGGAACTGAGCGAGCAACACCAAGGCTCTCTTGGTCTCACCCAGCTCAATTTTTGTGGGGAGTAGAAGGGATAGCACATTGGCAAGCTCTCACATAAACTAAGTGAGAAGCTCAGGCAAAAAAGCCATCGCCAAAAAGGATGAATAGCATACCCATAAATCCTTACATAACTAAGTAAGTGACACAAACACAAGCTCTCGTCACGAAAGATGAGCAACACAAATCTAAGTCCTCACACAGTTAAGTTAGTGACATGACTTTCACAAATCTAAATCCTTACACAGTTAAGTGAGCGACATGACTTTCACAAATCTAAGTTCTCACCCAGCTAAGTGAGAGACATGACCTTAAAGTCCTTGCCAAATAAGGGACAAAGTGCCGGCAGCAAAAGCCCCACGCAGCCAGGCAAAGGGGTAAAGAGGCTGAAAGCAGCAGGACGCGTAAACCCATACTAAGAAGAATACGTAAGCGCAAAAAGCAAGAATAAAGCATGAAACATACAAACAACAAAACTCAGCAGGCAAAGCATAAAAAACAAGGTAGGAAGCGTCGGAAAAAGGTACACGTTTCCCGACAAGCGTGGAAACCCAACCTAAGTGGTTTCACCTGGAAGGGGAAGGGAAATGCTAAGTTAAGGCTTAGGCAACACTATACATTAATTCAGCAAGATCCCTAGAGAAAAAAGAAGCAGGAGGAAACACATAATAGACAAGGTAACAACAGAAGTTATCAAAGTACATACATATGTCTAAGTTGAGCCTCCACCCACCAGGGTGAAGAAACATTCAGCCAAAAGTCAGAAGCATTCACATACTGAACCCTCAACCGCCAAGGTGAGGAAACATTCAATCAAAAGTTGAAGAAACAGAGAAACCAAGTTGAGCTGGACAAACCCAGCAAGGAAGAAATAAAAAGTGTTAAGTACAAACACACAGATAACATAATCTTTGGCAGATATACACCCCAAAGATAGAAACAAACACTACTGGTGACTATAGACCTAGATGAGGGGAACTCTGAAGAACCGCTGGAAAAATGGGGGAGACAGCCGCCAAAACCTTTATTGCTCATTAGCCAAAGTTTCCACCCCAATGTCAAGGCAGAAGGGCACCTTAAAATTCAGCACAACATGGTTAGGAACCTTGTAGTTGACAACATGAGGATGGTCAGCAGGAAAGTTGTGGTGCTCAGCGTTCCCAGCAATGTCAACCCTGGCCCAAAAGGCCTTAAAACGAGCCTGATGTTCATCACTTTCCCTATATAGGTTGTTCACACAACAGGCAAACGCTTCCCAGCCCCCATCATGACGATAAGTAAGCAGCCTGGCAAAGGTCTGAGAAAGCACAAAGGACATAAGTGCTTCCTTCTTAGCCGCTACAAGCTCACCCTGTCGCCCAGCCTGTAGGCGAGCCATTTCAGCTTCCAAAGACTGCACCGTGACCTGAGAAAACCCCAGCTCCCTCTCGCAGTCTGCCAGCTTAGTCTTGAGGGGCTGGAGTTCCTCCAGCTAAAGTTGGAGGGCGCCCACCCCCTCCTTTAGGGGGGTCACCTTACTCGCTAACGCATCCCCCTCAGCACTAACCCGCCGAATCTCCTTATCCTTCTTAGTAAGAGCAGCATTCTAATTCTGATAATCTCTCTCCACTAAAAAGCAAAGCATTAGCCAAGTCCCCAACAGACTTGGTAAGCTGCAAAATGGTAAAAGGAAGAAGATAACAAGTTAGAGAAAAAAGACAAAGAAAGAAAGAAAAGGAATAACAAAAGACAAAAGCAGAAGAAATAACAAATAACTGGATTAAACTGACCTTCTCAAGATCATGACACGCAGTGATAGCAGGAAGGATGACTAAGCCACTGGTAGAGTCTGCAGGGAGGCGAATACCTTGAGTAAGGCGGTACCCCAAAGTGCCACCCTGCTGAGGGTTATCCACAAAGATAGATTCATCAGCCCGAACATTCATCAGAGGCGGGAAGAGAGCATTCTCAGCCCTAGTTGGGCACAGAATAAGACGAAGAGAAGCATCAATAGGCACCTCCCAAAACCCTATAGGCCCAGTAGGGCGAAAAGTGCCACCAGCGGGCATAGAAGTAGTTGAGAGTGGATTCTCAAAAGCATCACTCAAGAAGTGGTGAACAAAGTGGTTGAGCTCGCTAGAGTTATGGGTGCCAGCTTCCTTCGCAGCATTCTCATTAAAAAGTCCAATGTTGGTAGAGTGAGAAGCAAAGGGATCTAGCGCTGAAGAGGTGCGAGCCCTTTTGGCGAGCTCTTCGTCAGCAAAAGGTGAGACTATAGGATCGTCCTCCAAATCAATAAATTGAGAAGCCCACTGTTGTGTCCCCGCAGACTGAGAGTGACCACCCCTATTGGCACTTCGTAAAGAACCTGGAAGTCCAAGAGACCGGGGAGTGATTTTGGGAAGCTACTTGATAGCGTCATCACGGAGCTCAAATTCAGAGGTTTTAGTAGTAGGAACAACAGGTTCCTTTGCAGCAATAGAGGTACCAATACTGGTAGTAGAGAGTAGAACATGCTCAGCAAAAGTTGTGGGTTTCTCACCCACCACAGCGTCAGTCTCAACCTCCATCTTAGAAAGAAAGTTGAGAACACTGTCAGCAAAATCATCGACATTATCATTCTTTTGACCATCACAAGCTTGTTTTTTCTGGTTGGTTTACTTTGGAAGATGAGGTGCCACCTGGCCGGAAGCCGCTACAGGGTCCTTCACAGAGGATGAAGTTCTCTGCGCCACTAACGCCTCAAGTCCCGAAGTAACTTCCCTCGGCCTGTTCCGAGGTTCTCGCTAGCTCCCCACAGTAGAAGAAGAAGGTTTAGCTTCAGCCCTGCTGGGCCCAACAAGGTCTACAGGGATCAAAGTACCAAAGACAAATCTCAGCTCTGTAGGGGCCAAGCGAATTTCACCCTTTAAGGCACCACCGTGAATCACTAGAGTGTCAAAAAGCTCAGGAGGGTTGTCAGGGTGGTAGTAATAGGACCTTCCAATTTTCCTGCTGACCGAGAATCTGTCTGTCTAACTTGTTATAACCTGAAATAGCAAAAAAAAAAAAAAAAAAAAAAAATTGCAACAACAGAGAAGAGTATAAGACAAGGACAAATAGTTTCTTTAAGAAAAACAAAAAAAAAGGAGAACGTATCAGGCTCATGAGTAGAGCACAAGCGAATGGCAGAAAGCAGCGTGTTGCCTACAATGTAAAGAGAGTTGGGCAACCAAATCTTGGGATACTTAAAATCACCTGTACTAGCACCCTGCAGCGGATCAAAAGCTTGCGTCTCTCGAGCAGTCTTAGAAGGAACGACAGTATCCCCAGCCATGTTAGTGCGAATGAACCTGAAGTTGCGCGGTACTGCAAAGGACGAGGGAACAAAACCCCAAAAGAACTTGTCAATCCAGTTCTTGAAGCGACCAAGCTTAGGATAAGACAACACTCTCCCTTCCTTAGGAGCCACATAATACCAACCAGACTCAGAAAAGCTGGAAGATGTTCTCTTCAGGCTCATCAAGGACTTGAATAAGTTCAGCAATTTGGGGTAATGCTGAAAACACAAAAACCATTGCAGGAAGATCAGGGTGTGTAGGGAAGCAGGGTGCAGTAGGGCGATGCAAAGATTAAAAGCACAAAAAACCTTGTCCAAAGTTTGGTCCAAGGGAAAGCGCAATCCCATTTTAGTTGGGAGGCGAAAACAGCAATGTGCCTAGCAGGAGGAGCAAACAGCTTTGTGAAAGGAATGGTGTCCTTCCAACAAAAGTATTATTCCGATAGAGGGTTCGGAATTATTAGAAAGCTATTTATTCAGTGAGGTCAAGTAATTGGAATGTCTAGGTGGAGGCCGCTTCCGATCAGTAATATTAATGTATAATTAATATTACAGCTTAATCTTGACTGAACCTTTCGGGTCACACCCCTATCAAGTAACCAATCCAAGGCAACGAATAAATCCGAAGGATTAGATGAGTCATTAGAGTATTACAAACAAAGACGTCGGATATCGAGCTTAGAGTGTCGAAACCGAGCGTCATAAGTCGAGTCAAATTTAGAATTTGACGAGAAGAAAAATCAAGCAAACAACAAATTACAAATATACCGCTAGCCTCGGAATGCCCCGAGCAATCCGAGAGCCAAGGGCAATATAGCTAGACAAGGCAACCACACCATGCCGAGCCAGCTAGCAGCGCATGCGTGCTAGCATCACAAGCTAGCAGCGCTGGCTAGCTAGCTGGTGCAATATGGAGCCTTGTACATAGGATAAGACAACACTCTCCCTTGCTAGCATGTTAGTGCCTTGTACATAGCAGCACCAGTCGCACCATCACAAGGCCATCAGCACGCAAGTGCTGTTGGGCCTCGCTAGCACGAGCAACGCAGTAGCAGCAGCAGCACGCAATGCGTGCGTGCGCTACGGGTGTGCGTGCTTACGTGTTAGGTTGTGTGCACGCACAGCGCCCAGCTAGCAGGCCTAGCCAAGGGGCCAGGCCGCCAGCAAGGCAGCCTTGGCGCCCGTGCATTGATTGTGTGTGTGGGGAGCCGGTTAGTGTGGGTTGCTTGGGGAGCAAGGGGTGGATGGTCCCCCCCTCCCTTGTGGTCCTCACCTAACCTCTTGCTCTCCACTTGACACTTGTTGTTTGTTGATTCACTTGCATTTTAATTTGTTTTTGAATTAAAATAAATTGAATAAATTGCATTTTAACCAACTCTACCACATTAATGGGAGATTGGAATTCAAGGCTCCCTTTCCTATAAATACGCATCATTTGTAATAGGGAAGGGACACTTAGCTTGAGTTGAGAATTTTAAGGGATCTCCAAGAAGAGAATACCTTAATTCTAATCCTCTAAGTTCTTGGTCAAGCTCCGACTAACCTCGGGGTAGGGACCGTTCGGGTCGGGTCTCGAGGGTGTGAGCCGTCGGAGGCTCACGCGCTTGCGGAGCTAGCACTTTCAAGTATGAGCTCTAAAGAAGCGAAGCACGCGTCGAGGGTAAGATTGTATTTTCTCTCACTTAGTTAATTAATTACGTGATTATTAATTAATTTGCATGTTTAGTTACATTAATTTGTGTGCGGGTCTTGGGAGGGTTTCATTCCGTGTAGTGTCGGACACTACGAAACCCAACAGTGGTATTAGAGTCGCGCTTATTTAATTATTGTAACTAATAATTAATTAAGGTGATTTAAAATGGATTTAAATTTCTGGTTTTGCTTTATAATTAGATTAGAAGCTCGTTTTAATTAGTTTTAATCTTGAATTTATACTAATTTTGCTTAAGAACCCAGATTTCGACCCAAAAACAGTGAATTTTTGGTGGAATCGATGTTCTAAATGGTTTTTGTCCTCACCTAACCTCTTGCTCTCCACTTGAAAAACCTCAAAGAGGAATCTGTCTAGAAGCCAAAATCCACCTAGAAACATGTTTTTGGAGGGTTTTTTTTCGTTTTTGACGAAAAATTTTAAATCTTTAATCCTTGATTAATTATAGCATGTTAATGTTAGATTATGTGTATGGTCACATCATTAATATACTGCAATAATAACCCTTATTAAGCATGTTTATGAAGTCATATTTGGTGCTTAATTTGGTGAGTTCAGTTTTCACATGAACTTGTGATTTCACATTTTTGCAAATTAATTGCTTCAAGTGTGAATGTTTATGGTGAATTTGTAATTTTGAAGTTCCTAAAAGTGTTAAAGATTCAATCTTTAATTGTTTATTTGGTTGGAACTTAACTTTCTAAATTCCATGTTGAACTAATTTTGGATTTAATCATTTTTGAGTTGATTAAAGTCTTGAAAGTTCAAAACTTGTGATTGAAATTTAATTAATCTTCATATTGGAAGATGTAATTTTTCAAGTTTACACAAGTTAGTGTTGGAAATTTATCACTGGATGATTGTGTTTAATTTTCCAACCCTTTTAATATTGTCAAATCTCATTATTAATTTATGAATGGTTAAATTAATTGTGAGTATAGTCCTTCAATTTTGTAGCATCAAGATGAACCAAAAATAATTTAAAGAATGGTTCTTGAATTGATTTTTGGTTTGTGCACTAAAATTGAATTTATTTAAGTTGGACTTGATTTATTTTAATTTTGCTCAAAATTGGTTCTAAATAAATTTAGAATTAATTTTAACATCACACAAAAATCCGGATAAAATCCCGAGGGGGCACAAGCACGCAAATCGAGGCACACAAACTGCAAGCACTCCCTTGGCCAGTCAGGCTGCTTGCGCAGCCCACATGTGGCTGTCGAGGTGTGCGGGCTGCTGGTGGTGCGATGCGTGTCTCTTGGTGTAGTGTGTGCGAGCTGCGTGCACGCTTGGTGCTAGAGTGTACGGTATGATGCGTGGGTCCTGCAGTGTGCGGCAGTGGGCAGCACAACCCTGCATAGCCTTGGGCCTTTGAGGCCGAGTCTTGCTTGCACGCAAGCACGCTGATGTGGCCAGCATAACGCGAGAGCGATGCTGTCAGCCACTCCCACGTGCTTGACGCAACAAGGGGTGTGCGAGGGCAACAACTATACATGGCAGTCGCGCCATGGTGCCTGGCACACCGAGCCTCGGGCTTGGTGCTAGGCACTTGGGAATCGATGGGCTATGTGTTTTGCGATTTTTTGTTGGTTTTAATTATTTTATTATTTTAACGAGACTAGGCCTCAGTTTTGCCCACACTTGCAAAATAATTTGGCGAAATTTGGGTTAACCGACTTAATTAATTGGATTGATAAAGTTGGATACGGAATTTAGTGGGAGCTTCGTTAATTACTCGAGCTAATTTTACTGCGTTTTAATCACATAATCAGTTAACAACTTTGACTAGTTTTAATTAGGCGCGTTAATCAGATTAACCACCTAAGTTAGTTACTAGTTTGCGCGTGTCATGCATTGTTACTTGTTCTTCGTTGTAAAATACATGGGCCATTCACCTATAGTGAATGGATGAATGGAATGTATATTCTATTAGAGGTTTTGTGAAATTGGCAACTAGTGGGGCCCGATTAGGATAGAAAATACGGACTATGATCCGTTATGTATTTTTGTAAATCTAAATATGGTCTGCGTACCGTTGCGTATTTTTGTACCTTAATATTTAGTTTATGCCTAGTCATAATAACTAGTAGTTGCATAATTGGTGGAGATGTCTCGAAGACAGCGTTTCTAAGAAGACATGCCAAGAGGATACAACGAAGACCCCTGATGACTCGAAGACTCAAGGGGTCATGCTAGTTGCCAAATGCATCTTTTACTTATATTTTCTATATATATATAATTATATTTATATATGAATGAATGGTATGTTAGATGCATGTTTAGGATTTCGAATGTTGTGATGATTAATTAAGTACTTAAATCAACCAACATAGAAACCCTAGGTCCCTATAATATTGAGCCAAATTTGCCATTCCAAGAACAACACTTACCGAACTAATGCGCGTGGTGATGGGCTACGCCAAAGCGAGGCATCATTACTTCCGTAGGAACGTAAGGTATACTAGGTATACAAGTTAGTTTTGGTTAAGCTCAACGATATCAGTAAGGAGTCCTTAGATGTCGTGGCAATAGAGACAAAACGTCAAGGAAGCATTAGATGTGACGTTTTATCGAAACAAGAGTAGCATAGAGCTATTAGCAATTGGATTGCTTACCCTAAAATATTAAGTGTTAAGACAAGCCAAAGCATGCTTAATCACTTTTTGATTTTTGGGATCTTGGAATCGTTTTATTTTCGCCTAAAAGGGACAAATATTAATGCATGGATAAAACGCTCAATAAGATTGAAAATGTGCATGTATGCTTTTAATTTCAAACTTATTGGTTTTATGAATGGTTTTTCATTTCAAACTCTTTCAATTGTAGAATCATGTCTGCATCTAACAACAACAACTCAATGTACCTGGAACTCCCCCACAAGCTGGCTCTTAGCCTTAACTTGGTCAACTTCAAGGAGTGGGAAGAGGAACTCTGGACAACTCTTCGGAATTGTTCCATGGAGTATATACTTGATATTCCCAATCCAAGCTTCTTCTCTAAGGGAATCATGAGTGATGAAGCTCATGATGAATGGTCTTCCAATTGCAAGAAAGTCTCACGACTTATGGCTAATTCCATCCCGGAAGAATGGAAGGAAAAGTTCTCCTCCTATTATCCGGACATGTTCCTCAAAGCACTTGAGGACGTTGTCAATGTGAGAGTCACCAAGAGTCTCAATGGCAACTATGATGGACACGTGTTTGATGTGACTAGGTCACTCTCAAACATGAAGATTAAACCACCGGATGAGGGTTGTCTTACTAAGGAGAGGTACCGGCTTTGGTTAAAGGTATATAATACCAAGTTGATACCCGGTATGCCCCTCCAACCTCATGTGCTAAGAATGACTAGGCTCTTCAAGCACATGGAGCTTCTCGGAATCCCATTGGAGGATGAGATGGCGGGTCATATCTTGCTTGCTTCACTCCACTCGGGCTATGATGCACTTAGGATGCATATAGCTGCGGGAAAGGAGATACACTCTTTAAGAGATGTAGTACAGCTACTACGCCAAGCCACCTCCTATGAAGCAACCAAAAATCCCTTGAGAGCAAAGAAGAAGGAGTTCAAGAACAAAGCGAAGATGCGATGCTTCTATTGTTGTGGGCAAGGCCACTACAAGAGGGAATGCAAGATCTTCCAAAGGGATGAGGAGGAGAGGAATGTTTCATCTACCTCAGGTATATCTTCCTTAAACACTTGTGTATAAAACTATTCATAGGTATTAAATACCATTTTTAACTCACTTTATGCTCCCATTTTTAGGGACCAAGTGAGAAGGCTTCATAAGTGGATGTGCAACTACAAGCGGACAATGAAGATGGTCTTTCCGTCGTGCTTGTAGGCACATTATTTGTCTTTGGCTTGTAATTAAACTAATTTATGTTTATTGTGCCTTTGAACATATTTTGATCTATGGCGTTAGACACCTGGTTATTTGATCACAAGACTATAACAATGGTTGTTTTTTGAATGTCTTGCTTATATGTTCTATGAAAATTGCATATTTTAAATTTAACTAGACAAACAAGTTTATAATGTTAATGATACCACCAAAAGAGCTAAGACCATTGAGTCAAATCAAACCTACTTGTGGCATTGTCGTCTTGGCCACATTAACATCAAATGCATCAAGAAACTTCTTCATGAAGGTATTCTTGACTCATTCGACTTAGAGTCGTTTAAAAATTGCGAAGGATGTCTATTAGGCAAGATGATAAAGCAACCATTCTCCAAGTTAGGAGAAAGGGCAAGTGACTTATTAGGTCTTATACATACGGATGTATGTGGACCAATGAGTACAGCCGCAAGGCAAGGTTATCGATATTTCATCACCTTCACCGACGAATATAGTAGATATGGTTATGTCTACCTTATGTCGAACAAATCTGAATCTTTTGAGAAATTCAAAGAGTTTTAGAGTGAAGTGGAAAATCAGCTTGGCAAGAAAATCAAAGCACTTTAATTGGATCGAGGTGGCGAGCATTTAAGCCACGAATTCGACGATCATATGAAAGATAATGGCACTCTCAAGAGTTAACACCTCCCGGAACTCCACAATGGAACGGCGTGTCCGAAAGGAGGAATCGAACCTTGTTAGACATGGTCCGATCAATGATGGGTCTTAGTGATCTTCCTATCTCTTTCTGGTGACACGCATTTCTAACCGCGGCACTAAGTTGTCAAAAAGACTCCATATGAATTATGGACGAAGAAACCTCTACGGTTGTCTTTTCTTAAGATTTGGGGTTACAAAGCATATGTCAAGAGATTAATTTCTAACAAACTTCACCCAAAATCAAACAAGTGTTTCTTTGTGGGATACCCAAAAGAAACTAAAGGGTATTACTTCTACAACAAATCCGAGAACAAAGTGTTTGTTGCTCGTGATGGTGTCTTTTTGGAGAAGGAACACCTTTCCAAAATGACAAGTGGGAGGAAAATCAAACTCGATGAAGTTCTAGAGGACGAACAACAAAGTCAACCTGACAAAATTGACAATCAAAGTGCTTTAGAAGCAGCTGTTGACATTGGTCAGAGTCAAACCGACGATGCAAATGCTCAACCTATTACCCTACATAGGTCGCAACTGACAAGATCTCAACCGGACAGATACCTCGGTGTTGCCTTAACCGAAGATCAAGACATTCTAATTATGGATGGAGATGAGCCAGCGACGTACAAACAAGCTATGACGAGCCCCGAATCTGCAAAATGGAAAGAGGCCATGAAATCCGAGATGGACTCCATGTTTGAAAATCAAGTCTTAGACTTGGTTGATTTGCTCAAAGGATACACACCTATCGGTTGCAAATACCGACAAAGATGGAAATGTATCTATATACAAAGCTAGATTGGTGGCAAAAGGTTACGGGCAAATTCACGGCGTTGATTATGATGAAACCTTTTCGCCAGTCGCCATGCTTAAGTCCGTCCGGATTATCCTAGCAATTTTCGCATATTGTGATTATGAAATATGGCAAATGGATGTCAAAACCGCCTTCCTTAATGGGATTTTGGAAGAAACTGTGTACATGACACAGCCAAAAAGTTTTGTTGATTCAAGCAATGCTGGGAAGGTATGCAAGCTTAAGAAGTCCATTTATGGACTAAAGTAGGCGAGCAGAAGTTGGAATCTAAGATTCGATGAAGCCATTAGTAAGTTTGGATTTATCAAGAATCCAGATGAGTCTTGTGTTTACAAGAAGGTCAGTGGGAGTGACATCTCATTCCTCGTCTTATATGTCGATGACATATTGCTCATTGGAAACAACATTCCAATGTTGGAGTCTGAAAAGACTTGGCTTTGAAAGTGTTTTTCAATGAAGGACTTGGGAGAGGCACAATACATATTAGGCATCAGGATGATTGGATTGAGCCAAAGTACTTATATTGATAAGGTACTAGCACGATTCAACATGAAAGGGGCCAAAAGAGGGCACCTACCCATGTCACATGGCATAACTCTCAGCAAGAAGCAGTGTCCACAGACACCTGATGAGCGAGAAAGGATGAATCAAATTCCATATGCTTCGCTTATTATGCCTAAATGGAGGAGCATTTAGTTGGAAGAGTGTTAAGCAAAGCACCACTGCAGATTCTACAACTGAAGCCGAATACTTGGCAGCTTCAAAAGCAGTCAAGGAGGCAATTTGGATTCGTAAGTTCATTAGTGAACTTGATGTTGTACCCTCCATCAAAGGGTCCGATAGACCTCTATTGTGATAACAATGGAGCTATTGCTCAAGCTAGGGAGCCAAGGGAACATCAGAAGGTCAAACATGTCAAGAGGCGATTTCACATGATAAGGGAATGGAAGTCTGAGGGTGAAATCAGAATTTGTTAGATTGGAACAGACGACAATGTAGCCGATCCACTCACTAAACCTTTGCCTCAAGTGAAGCACAACAATCACGTTGAGACATTGGGAATCAGGCACGTTGGAGATTGGCTCTGATTTCCCTATTATGTGTTTTTATTAATTTTGAGGTTTTAATGTAAAACACCATGTTGAACCATTCGTTTTTGGAGTAATTTAATTTTTGCAAAATTATTATCACTCCATTTCTATTTAATTGTGGTTTAGAATTAAATAATGAGTCCATTCAATTTCTGAGAATATTCAAAGCAGGGTATGGTCTCTTGGATAAAGAAACACCTTTTAAGTGAACATTGAATATTTCAATCGAAAATTATCCCTAATCAAGGTCATTAAAATGATGGACGATTAATGATTACTTGAGATTAGCGTGTAGTATGATTTATAGCACCGTTTCTTGTGCTACGAGGACATGATTGTCATAAATCATTTGCACAAGTATTGGTTTGGAACTGTACCGGATCGACTTATAAGAGTACTTTAAGAGATTTAAAATCGTCATAAGTATATTTCTCATTATAGCTATCGGAACCTCTTTCCTCGACCATGAGTATTGTAAGTTCACTTGTTTGAGTACTAGTCCGTTTTGATGTTGTCAAACGTTTGCCGTAAAAGGGGATTATAATGGCAACACTCGGGCGACTAGGTCCTCTTAGTAAGGGAATCTAACAATACAAGACTGGGAATGTCCCCCTATTAACAATAGGGAACATGTCTTTGTTGTTTACAAGGCCTCTCGAAGAGCGAGACTGTGAAAATGCATGGCGTGCTCAGATGGATTTTAGAAATCATTTTCTTGTTGACAGTCGAACTCGGAAATCGAGAAACACTTCTGCACGTAATAAGGATGACGAAGAATCTTACCTTATAGTTCATGAAGAGACATTAAGTGACATAGAAAATGGGCTATACACTAACTACACACTTGTCCGGAAGGACAAGTGGGAGATTGAAAAGAATGGTGTCCTTCCAACAAGTGTATTATTCCGATAAAGGGTTCGGAATTATTAGAAAGCTAATTCTTCAGTGAGGTCAAGTGATCGGAATGCCTAGGTAGAGGCCGCTTCCGATCAGTAATATTAATGTATAATTAATATTACAGCTTAATCTTGACTGAACCCTTCGGGTCGCACCCCAATCGAGTAACCGATCCGAGATGACGAATCAATCTGAAGGATTAGATGATTCATTAGAGTATTACGAACAAAGACGTCTGATATCGAGCTTAGAGCGTCGAAACCAAGCGTCATAAGTCAAGTCGAATTTAGAATTCGACGAGACGAGAAATCAAGCAAGCGAAAAGTACGAGCTAAGCCGTAGCCTCGCATTGGCCTATCCATGTGAGTGTTAGGCTAGCCTAAGCCACCAACCGCACCGCAAGTGCATGCTGCAAGCCAAGCATGCATATGCATGCTTGCGGGGCTGGTCCGCAAGCAAGCTAGCAGCTGGCGCGCTAGCATGCTGGGCCTCGCACCCAACTACTCGCAGCATCGCAGCAGCTGAGCATCGCCCAGCATATGCACATCGCACAGCACACGCAACTCAGCAGCAACAGCAGCCCGCATTGCGTGCGTGGCTTGCTTGTTGCGCGCATACGTGTGCGAGCTAGCCAGCCAGCCCAGCCTTGGTGCTAGGCGCCAGCTTGCAGCCTTGGCAGCTAAGGCAAGCTGCCTGCCAGCTGTGCGTGGGCAAGCATCCGGTCAATGGGAAGACTGGTCTTGGTGCCTTGCTTAGGGAGCAAGTGGTGTTTGGTCCTCCATCCCCTTTAGTGGTCCTCACCTAACCTTGCTCACCACTTGCCACTTGGCGTTTGTTGATTTATTTGCATTTTAATTTGTTTTTTGAATTAAAATAAATTAAGCAAAATGCAATTCTCCCACATTGATGGGAAATGAGAAATCAAGACTCGCTTCCCTATAAATACCCATGTTTTGGGTTTGGGAAGAAGCACTAGAGTTGAACTCAATAAGGCATCTTTTTATAAGTGAGAAAACCTTTAAGTTCGTAATACTCTAGTATTTCCTTGGTCTAGCCACGACTAACCTTCAAGATAGAGACCGCTCGGGTTGGATCGAGGGTGCGAGCCGTCGGAGGCTTACGCACTTGTGAAGCTAGAGCTTTCAAGTAAGAGCTCGTAAGCAAGCGAAGCACGCGTCGAGGGTAAGATTGTCTTTTCTCTTTCTCTCTCTTTTGCTGTTTAATTATGTGATTGCATGTTTAGTTACATTAATTAGTGTGCGGGTCTTGGGCGGGTTTCATTCCGCGTAGTGTCGGACACTACGAAACCCAACACTTATGTTGAAGTGACTGTATACTTCTGAAAAACGCTAAGTCCAAGATGTTTAAATCAAGATTGTTAGGTGGTTGCTACACTAATATGAAAGTGAATTCCCCTTGTTGGTAAACTTTTTCCACTCAGGATCATCTTGTTTGATATGTGTTATGCAATTATCTTGCTATATGTAGATTGTCTTTGAAGTGCCATCATTAGGCCCCTTTGTTTTGATAGCTGGAGCAATTTTGTCTATGAGCATCCTTCTTGTTGTTTCCTTTGTGGCTGATTCTATAACTTTGGTCACCATTGTCCCCTTTTCTTTGTACTTTGGATTCTTCTTGGCTAGTTCTTGAAAAGTGAATGGGAAGATACCAAGTCTCCCATCAAAGTAACAGCCCCCATCATTTCTAAACCTTGGTTTAATTGTTGGTGATACAAACATTGTCTTTAGTATTTTTGTGCTTGACTACCTATTCTGTATTTACCTTTCTCTGATCTTGCCAAATAATATCTCTGACTTTTCTTGGTTAAATTAAACCACTTTTCATCAATGTAGAAAAATTCATATATGGGATAATATCTGGTTTTTGTCCATGGTGTGGATCTCATCAACAATCCAAGGATCCATTTCAATCTTGTGATCTTGTTAGCTTCTGTCATCTTTGGCTTTAATGCATTAGTGTGTGGTTTTAAATCACCCCTCTGAATCATCTTTTGGGCTATACATCTTGATATGTGTAGCATTTCTACAACATCTCTAATGCAAGTCCTCTCCCCATTACCCAATTTTGTGATTTCATTTTCTAGGATTTGCACCCTCTTCCTTACTGCAAGATTATACTTTGTGCATGGATTGTACTTGTTGGTTTACTGTTTTTGCTTCTTTGAATCATGCCACAATTTACTGACTGTATTGCATTGCTTGTTTAATTGCTCCTCTATTTAAATTGTCCCTGTCAGAATTCTTCAAGAGGAAATTGAGGAGATTGAACCTCTATTCAGTGCTGAGCTTGTGCTTCTGTTAATGATGAGTTGGTGGCCTGCCATTGTTTGGTTAACCTTGACCTTGCGGACCATTTTGAATGTGTTGAGTTTCGCTGTGATGTTGTTGTTCATCAGTCCTAAAATCTTCATCCTCATCAGACACCATATTCAAATCAATGCCAAGTCCCATGTCCAGATCATCTTCACCATTAATTTCACTTTTGTACTCACTTTCTTCATCATCACTAAGAACCACAGTATCATCTGGAGGCAGGTTTAAATCCAAACCTGAAGCCATGGAAGAACAAGGCAATAATGCCATTTTTTTTTTTCCTGATGTATTTTTAGAGATAAAGAATAGTGGAAATTTATGGAAACTGTAGATTATTTACATACAACCCCTGTTTTGAATAGTTGGCGGGATTTTAAAAAATTTCCCAAAAAAATAATTTGTGGGGTGAATCATTGTGTATGGAAAACCTTTAATATGATTGGTCCTTTTTTGTCCTATGCATAGAATGTGATTGGATTATGTCATTTGGTTTGGATTGCTAACATGTACAGCTATTTATGCAAGGGTTTTTATTTTTTTTAACTTCTCTTTTCCAGTCATTTGTCATTTAATGCTTTAATTGTATTTTTATCTTCCCAATTATTTGGTTTAAGGAATCTTTACATAGTTTAATTCCTTTGTAAATGTGAGAATTAGGCATATAATAAAAAAATAAAAAAAATAAAAAAATAAAAACGGAGGGACTACCAATGAATTATTTATCTAAGGGTCAGTGGCATAATTTAGTTTTGCATTTTCTTGTGCAATCCACCAATTCATGCAGATTTTAAGGAGATAAAAAAATATATATTGGTACTTGCTCAAAGATAAAGATAATAAGAGCGAAAAGGAAACCACAATTTAATTGCATATCTTAGATACGGTATAAGAAAAATCAAAAATTGAACTTATATACTATTACATTACAATGCATTGACCCATTTTACAAACTGACCCACTTTTCCAACATTTCACAAATACGACTCAACCTATCTAGGAATATAAAACCAATAATTTATTGAATTGGTGATAACTCTTTTAAACAAGACCGACTTTTTTAACATAATACAATACAACACGGACTAACCACGAAAAACATGTGAGGGTTTTCAACACATTTAACTAAACGGATCAACACAAAACGACACGGCACTCATAAGTTAGCGCTTAGGAAACTCAACTTGTTTATCTTTAAATACAAATATGAGCAAGACACAACACAATACATTCGCCAACTCTAATTGCTATAGAGCGGGTTGCATTGGAAAAAAATAACCTATCATAAGAATCAACATAGATCATTCCCCGATGTCATCGTTCATGCACATGAAACCCCTTCCACTTTTGGACCGTTAACTGTACTATGGTTAGAAGAATTAGAAAAAGTGGAAGAGATAACTCTAAATAGCTAGCTAATCAACGAGATGCTGGAATACTAACTCAAGCATCAGACCTTACATCATAGTAGCACAGATGGCTTAAATAATATGTTCAAAAATCAAAGGATCAACAGCTAGGTTATTATCTTTAAGTTCTCAGAGCCCTGAGATAGCCTCAAGATTATACTTGGCAGAAGCCGTCTCTGCAGCTGCTTCTTTCTCCTGCATATTTGGCTTTTCCATGGCCTCAAAAGCCTGTAAATATGCATATGAAGCATTACGATTTGGTGGAGGACTAGGATTACTAATTCGGCTTGCCAGGAAGCGGCGTAATATGCCCCGCAAAAATGGAGCCATCGTGTCCGGCTCATGCTCTAAATAATACATGATCCCGCCCATACAAGCACAAAATAAAGCCACCTGTTTAAAGCAAAAGGAATTGTAAAGTGGAAAAAAAAAAAAAAAATCACCCAAAAATAAACTTCCAACCAACAACATAATTGGAAAAACAAGGGCTGACAATAAAAATATCCCATGAATCGGTCAAGCACGATCTATTTATCCGAATTTGCTCCAGCTAACACAATAAGCATAAGCTGAGGAACAAGGTTTGATAGTTCGGGGTATGTAAAATTTCTTCGGGCAAAACAAACAATAATAGTTATAGAAGGTCATTCATCTTAAAAATGGATGGATAATAAATTATAATGGCATTAAATTCTTGATCAAAATAAAGATATACAGAGTAGAAATAGATGAAGCCAGAAATGAAGAGAATTAGAGGTTGAAGCTTACCTCAGCATTCTTAATATTTGGAAGTAAATGGCGATTAACCAATATGTACCATAAAGAATCTCCAGCACGCGGAAGAACATACAAGGCAAGTTCACTCCGCCTGCTTTTTCTTTCAAACAGCACAGAAAGGGCAGCAAGTCCACCTGAGAGCCAATATACAAGTTTGTGGTCTTGTGACGCCACTTTTCTATGCAAACAAATGAACGCCTGCAGTTCAAGAGCGAAATCAAATTTGTGTGCCAAGAGGATCCATAAAATACCTCTGTGAGAGATAAGGCTACCTGAAAGATCCCAACAAATGCTGACAAGAATGTAGTTGAGCGAACAGCCTCTTTTGAAGCACGCCAACAAGTTTGAGCTGGTGTTTCCAAGAACTACAATGGACAACAACTTTGTTTCAGGTACTGAAAATACAGCCAATTTCATAAAATTGACCAAAATTGTACAGTAAAGAAAATACAGCCAGTTTTAACATGTCGCTTGAGTGTTGTTCAAACTTTTACAAAAGTCCCTCATTATTATATTTCAAACTAATGTATCCAGCCTAGAAGATAACTATAGTCCCTATATATTAGCAGTTTAGCATCCTGTGATCACAATATTATTGAACCATCTTTTATTTACGGCATGAAATAATTCGCTGATGTCCCCATGAACCACGACCCAAAACATACGAATTGTTATGTGGTACATGGTACACTCTTAGTTTAACAAAACTAGGTCACGAACTGTGTTCTTGTACCCATTCCTCTTACTAAAGTGTCCCGTGACTAAGGTAACACTGATTCATCAACAACATAGCACTCTTCAGCAAAGGTTAAACAAAATGAACCCCAAAAGATAATGTGTCAGCACCATCATTACACAAGCAAGGTACCCAACTGAAGAACTTTTTCCCATAACTTCCAATCTCTATGCTGAACAAAAATAGCAACATAACAGAGTTTAACTGGATAATTATTGCTGCAACATCTGTCTATAGTGCAAAGGTTCCATATCACAGTAATTTTCCTTTCCCATGAACTAATCACAAGTATGAATGAAAATGTGTGCTCAAGATAGAAGTACCTTTTGTAGATGCAGAACCACATAAGGTACAAAGGTCAGCGAGAAATAGAGAGGAAAGGTTTTTTTAAAAGTAGTTGTTGCTGCTTTCATATCATGAGCTAAACATGACTGGGTATTTGGATGAATGATGGAACAGGGAATTATGGAAGGGAACTCTTCCAGAGACACTGAATTTTGGACCCCTCTACTTGACAAGTATTTTGACAATGAGGCCACATCCACCGCACTTCCTCTACAACAGTCCCGGACAGCCTTGTATACAGGTTTTGCCACTGGCCCTGTTTTCTGAATAAAATCTTGATAGGATTTTGGTAAGCTCTCAGGATGCATTATGAATGAATACATGACCTGAGAAAAGTATCTACCAAGTTAGATGGATTTAATAATATTTAATGTCAGTTTTGGTTAGAACGTCCAGTAAAGATAATAAGTATGATATAAGATGGCTTTATAATACAGATAACACAGATACCAAATGAATCGCTAATGCAATTACAGCATCATACACAACTGAACCACTTCATGTTAACATCCATTAGCAATATTAGGTGTTCGCTACAAGAAAAGAAACAAGTCATAGAGGACATAGCTTAATTTAGAAGTCACAACTCACAAGACTCACAGGCTCACAGCACCACATGGTTGATGTACTTTACATGGTAGTGCATATGATAATATATCAGATGAATTAGCTAATGCAACTATGGCATCATATACAACTGACCTACTTCATTTCAACATCCAGTTGCAATAATAGATGTTCGCTCCAGAAAAGAATCATGTAATAGGAGGACAAAGCTTGCTTTAAAAATTAGAAGTCACAACACCAAATGGTTGATTATATCTATAGGGTAGTGCATATGTTAAATTAGTTTCTTTTTTTTTTTTTACAATTCTGCTGAAATAGTAAACAAATGCATCAAATGTGGCAAAGCAAGCAACATGGGAGAAGAAGGGAGAATAATCTCTGATGACAACTTTTTTTTAAAAAAAATGTCTCAATTACCGGCAACAAATATTATGAAACAAAATTTGCAGGTGGAACAGAAATAAGTAATTAGCATGCAGGTAAACCACAATTACCTGCGCAGAAGATAAAGCAAAAAGTAAAGAATCACCATGTCTCCAGTGGCTTCCCCATAGATGAAATTTGTTCTTGGATTTAGCAGAGTTGTAAGTACACTAGTAGCAGAAGAAAGAAAACATTATCAGATGTAATTAAAGCCTCACAATGTTGCAAAAATGATCACCTGAGATCAGTAACATAGATGAGCAGGAACAGCCTTAATTCAATATACAAGAAAACAATTTAATTGATTAAGGTACCTGAGCCAGCCTGGCCAAAAGATACAGAGCTAGAGTACGCCTTTGGTTGGGATCATCTAATGCTAAGATTGACAAGCCTGCAATAGAGCCTGCTAAGATTCTGCTCCATCATCAGCTTTAACAAAGTTACCAATATGTAATACTTGGGAGTGTTTTACATAAAACACATACACTGTACAGTTAATATGAGCAACTAAAACACATACAAAATAGTCCAAATTACAAACTTACGCATTGAAAGGAGTTTCTTTTCTTCTCAACTTCCTCAGTATACATCTCAGGGCATGATAGGATCCAGTTAAACCACCAAAAACCAACCCAACACGACAAGCTTCCTCTCTAACAATCAGATCCTTTTCTGAGACAAGTTGCTGGACAAAAGCAACCAACAAAATTCAAAATCAGGCAAGACATACTTCTATATAAAGCATATAAGCAACTTCCACACAACCATCAGTTAATGAGGCTCTCATTTTACAGTGTAAATGTAGAAGAGTACTGCATACTGATAAAATTACTTGTGCATAGCAATTCAGTATACAAAATGATAATAGCATATTCCCTTTACTATGAACGTCAAACTAATTTAAAAATAATTGGTAATACTTGAAACTAAAGCTATTGTATCAATAAATTACATATATTTAACCTCTAGTAACTCTTCTCTAAATTTGACACATATTAAATTCTCTTTAAAACCATACCAAATAATATGATATTAATAAAGACCATGAAGCTTCATCATCCAAATATAAGAAGTGAAGTACATATCCCAAGTAATGTAGTGTAAACAACTTTTTGGGCACAACACTAAAATTTGCAGAAGTATATGAAAGAATATGATCTGTTTTTCTTTTTTTTGGGGGTAGTAAAGTTAGAAACACAACTTTTTGTAGGGATTATTAGATATATGAAGTTGTATGATCTTCTTCATATCTTTAATGAAAAAACTTATTGGAAGGTACTTGTGCATTTCATTTTCTTAATTGCTCACACACTTATGAACACATAAACAAGAAAATAATCATCTCATAAGTTGTTTACTCTACATTACTTGGGATATGTACTTCACTTCTTCTATTTGGATGATGAAGCTTCATGGTCATTATTTATATCATATTAAATTAAAAGTAATATGACACAATTTGAAGATAAATAATATGATATATCTTATAAATTATTAAATTATGGTGTTAAATGGTCAAATTTGAGCATAAAAAAACACCTAAACTGGAGTTTATATGGTCAAATGTAACCTTTGAAATTTCAAATATAACCATGGTGATGGAAAAAAATAATTACAGAAAGAAGAGAGAAAGGGCGGCGAAGTGGCGGGTTGGGGGCGGTAACAAAGGAGCACCAGAATGGAGGGACTGGTGGCGCGGCAGCAAGGAGGGGTGGTGGTGGCGGCGACACCATGAGAGTAAGTTTGAATGTGGTGTAGCACAGTGATAGAAGGAAATAAAATTAATCACCAAATAACATTTTATATCAAAGGGAGTTACTTTCAAATTTCCATTCTCCTCCTTCCCCTTTCTTAAACTCTTTCCCTTACTATGTGATGAACCAAACGCCCCCTCTTTTTTTCAAACATCTTACAGAGAGGATCAACTAAAAGCAGTCATAACAAAACCCATACCTAAATTGACTCAGTTGGGCTGCGGAATGCCGATGGACTGGGCCATTAAACAAAACAAGCCCAAGCCCACCCTGAACTTAGCTTGTTAAACCTATTGGGCCCTAATCAAGGTCGCATGCTCCCCTTAACTCAACATTAGTATGATATTGTCCGCTTTAGGCATAGACCGCACGAATTTGGTTATGGGCACCTTCCAAATGGCTTCAGACTAATAGAGTGTATTCTCATTTATAAGGAACTCTTCATTTCCTTATTCTTTCCATGTGGGACTTGGGATGAACAACCCCAACATTTCTCCCCCAAATCAAGGACCACAAAACTCCAGCCGACCCTAAGGGTAGGCAAGGGGTGCAACTATCCCAAGACTAAGGCTCATAAGGGCCCATAAATAATTCACAAGCTGCTATGATGATTTAAATCGCAAAAAAAAAAAAAAAAAAAAAAAAAGGGTCATTTAATGAAGTAGTATTTTAGCATTCCATTTCAGAATTCAATGTTTGGTACTCTAAGCCTATACTTCATTGCACATTTAAGGCATTGAATTTCCAATTTTCCATAAAATAACTGAACGGTCTCCTACTTCCAAGTTAACCTCTCCATTTTTCCAAGTTCTGAACAATGTGAATTTACCAATCCATCTCCAAAAATAAGAAACTATCACTAGTAGAAATTATAGTCTAATTTCCAATTTCTTTTTTTCTTTTTTTCTTTTTTTTTTTTTTTTTTGGTAAATCTAATTTCCAATTTCTAAAATGTGATTAAAGGAAATATAGTTCACCAACAATTTTCTCCATATTATCCTATCAATTCATGTCGCATTGTTGCCGCTCTTTCACTATAACCACTACTTGTCTTAGTTCTCATCTTGAAACTCCATTTAATGAATTTAAGGTTATTTATCTCCCTTGGCATGCTATCATTATGAATTTTAACAGCTAGTTTTTTAATAATGCTGAAGTGGGAGAATAGTTTATACAATTGGTGAAGAGGGAGAAGTGTTTTGTAAGTTTTGTCTAAATTCTTTTGTTAATCTGATGGAGTATAGGAGGTGTATTAACCCACATATATTTTATTAGTAGAGAATAAATGGTATTCACATAGATTCAAATTCAATAGTCACAAACATATATTCCAAAACTACATATGGAATTTGTATATTATATACACAATAGCTTACTTAGGTTTGTGAATATTGAAGTTAAAGACTAATTTTGTCTTTTTCAATTTCACTCCCAATATTTGTGGCAATTAGTAAATTAAAAATAAAATAAAAAAGTCGATGAAACATATTGGTATGCTATGACTAACAATTTAAAAAGAGCCTCTATATTATTTTGCCTAGGCCCCTACATTGTCAAGACCGGCACTACATAACTCATGGTCTTCCCTCCAGCAAAACCATCTTGCACCACCGTTATCACCCACGAAATCGCTGCCTAATCATCCATATTTATCGAAAATATTGTTTACGCAAGGCTACAAAACCATAGCATAGATCTCCCATCTTGTACCACCGATACCACCACGGAATACACCACCTAACAACCAGTGTTTGAAAAAGCGCGCCTAGGCGCAAGGCGTTAGAGGTCATGCACTTTTTATGGTCTAGACGAGGCAACTTCGATGAGGAGCAGCTAAGGCGCACCCCTGAGGCGCACAAAGAGTTTTTTTCCAGAATTATTTTATTACTTATTATAAGCGCCTCACTTCAATGAGGCGCGCCTTAGGTGCAAGGAACTCCGAAACGCCTTGGTGCGCCTTGAGCCTTTTTATACATAGCTAACAACCACAATATCATGTAGGCAACCACATATCTTCAATTGCAAGGGCACAATGAGGGCCTCCCACATATCATTGACAAAGATTAGTACCCAATTTCCAATGCCCTCGAATCACACCACTCTACACCCAAGTGTTCCAAACTTCCAGCATCAGTTCCATGTTGCATACGTTTGTCGCGACGGAACCACATGATTTAATACTACTTGTTGGGCCTAGATCATCCATCTTGTTGGGCTACATGCTCACCTTCACTCCACATTAGTATGATATTGTCCGCTTTAAGCCTAGTTCGCACGAATTTGTTTTTGAAAACCTTCTCAAAACGTGTCATACTAATAGAGTGTGCTATAATTTATAAGGAATGCTTCACTTATTCTTTCCATGAGGGACTTGGGATAAACAACCCCAACATCCAATTCAATAAATAAACTTCCAATACCTCGCTCATTCTTTTCCTTGCATCCCTCTCCATACTCTTCTTTTTATTAATATCATCCCCTACAAACGGGCAATTGTGCATATGAATTTTCTAACTAAAAGCAAACTAGAATTATACACATATTTAAAAATTAAAAAAAAAAAAATGATGTTGAGTCTGCCTTTAGTAAGACAAAGATTAAACGGATAAACACAAGGACATAGTTGAGACCTACATACCAAAAAAAAAAAAAAAAAAAAAATTGAATATAACTAAAAGTGTGGGGCAACACAACAAGAATTTTTCTAGCAAACTATGAGTGAATCATTTTGTTTCCCTAACAAAAGCAACATGGTAGATCTATACCCATTTTGCTAGCAAAACTTTCATTGTTTAGTGTAATTTAGACTTTTGTTTATTAGATGTCCTTATCTATGGGCTTATTAGCCATTAAGGGTGTGTTTTCTTCACCAAAAAAAAGTACGTTTTAGGGCTAATTAGGTCAATCGGGTTCAACCAAGTGTAAAAATAAGGGGTAATCAAGGTTGATCGGATCCAATCAAGTCTAATAAATTTAGTTCAAGTGAAAAGAACGCGCCATCATGCACATGAATCTTCTTCCACCCTCTCAAATCCCACGAAGGTGCAGTAGGATTTATTGAAATAAAGGTTTCATTAATAATCAAAACTAATGTATGTAATTCTATTTATAAAAATAAAATATTAATATTATCAATGAAGTAATAAAAGCATCCATGGATAAACCATGACCAAGCACAGAACCAATCCATGCCTGTTTTCACCATGTACAAAACCTACCCATGGCATACTAGTTATGAGCCAATCTAATAAGGGTCTTATCAGACCAAGAACCACCTAACAGCAAATCTACAGTCTTGTTTAGGCCCAGCCCATGGCCACCTCTATATCTCTTATGTGGTGCTAATTCTAATTAAATCAAGAGTCTCTACCCTTCATTCAGCTTTCCCCTAGAGAAAACCCAAAGGTGCATTCACATCTCCCATAGAATCTTTCAAATCACATGGCATGCCATAATCGTCCATACATAAATTAGCTAAGCCATCATTGATATTATTTATAACTGACTGACATTCCGCAATTTGCTTGGTACTAAAAGTTTAATCAAATGCCCATTTAGTTTGTTCCTACACTTCAAGAGGCTAGCATTAAACTTGAATCTTACCAAGGAACCAACAAAACTACAATCCACCCATTGAGTTTGTTACATTAATCTACGTACAGCATCCAAAATACAAGCAGGATAGTCGCAACTAAGTTCTACATCAACATCCACATACATTGTAGGTTACATTTTCCTTGCTCGTTTATTGGCCCGTCTAGCCCAATATCAATCCGCTATAGACTCGTAACCCACTTTAATTAGACCCATTTTGACCTGCTATAAGACGAGCCACTAATGACCGTGCCCACTAACCCAAACCAACCCTGACCTGGATCCCCAATAACCAGGTCTACTAGAAACCACACCTACAATCAATTCTCTAAGTTGATGTATAAATTTTGACAAAATTCATAATCAGCAATATAGTTTGAATCATCCTCTATATATACATATCCACAGACCAAGGCAAAACCAAAACCAAATTAACAAACTCTAAAATTTTCCAATTAAACTTCATAAAGGATGAAACTTGAGGCTGATCTGATCAAGAAAAGGCCAAAAAGAGCTAGTAAAATGATATATTCTATTGATAATTCAGATATACTTTCTGGTCACTACATTTCCTTTCTTCTAAGACTCAGTATTCATTACAATGAAAAATGTCATACACTTTCCTTGTTCGACATCGATACAGAATAGTCATCAAGGATTTCTATCCTCCTATCTATGATTCGTAACCCTAATTTGAGTAATTTCAATCTCTTTGATCACAAATTCCAGCAAGAAATAATTAAACAATAGCAATTAGAAAACAAAAATGAAATCAACAAACTGAAGCAATGCATAAACAAATTAATCAACAATTCAGACAAAAAATACAATAATTAAGCATAATGTAGAACCTTAAGATCAAGGAGGGAAGAGTAAGAATGACCACGAGCAAGCTTAAAGGCGCGCAAAAGAATGCCAATACCGACACGAACGCCATAAGAGAGGAGGAAGCTCTGACAGAGATTACCAATGGCGTGAGCAACACAGGAGTCATCAGGGTGATCGCAGGGAGGGCAGTGAGGTCTACGCGCTGCAGCCGTAGCGGCACGACTAAGCTGGCGACGCTGGAGCTCTTGGATGGCTTCCTTGAGGCGCTCCTCCGCCTCGTGAAGGCGATGCTCGGAGGAAGCGGTGTCGGAAGGATCGGGGATGATGGGAGGAAGAGGGGATGACGGAGGTGTTGATGGAGGCATAATTGTGGGAGAATAGAATATGGTGTCTTGGTTGGTTGGTTTGTTGGTTTAATTTGTTTGAAATGTTTTGATTTGTAAGAAGTTATTTTTATTTTTCTGGATTTGGGTAAAATTGAAGGTTAGTTTTTCAGTTGTGAGCAAAAGTTTTGTTGTATGCTTGCTTAGTTGCTTGCACGTCTCTCAATTTTTGTTTGTTGGGCTTTCCGAAAATGGAGTTGATTTTTTACCAGAAAGTATGAGGATTGTCGATTCATGAGATTTTTATGCACTCGATAACGTATAAATAAATTTATCTTATTTATTTCTGTGTTTTGATTGTATACATTTGTTAATATGTACATCTTTCGCTATTATAATACATTAATTTTTTATCCAATTGAATGTTTATCCCTATAATGTCGGAACATTAATTTTTTACAAAAATAAATATTCTTAAAAACATTTATCGAAACAATTTAGAAAAGATCAATACTGTGTTTTATATATATGTTGAGAATAGTTTAGAAAATTTTTGTTAGATAACATCTTTTAAAAATCGAATTATTAGGTCTTGTCAAAAAAATATATCGAATTATTAGAAAAAAAATACCTTAAAAAATTATTATTGTAATAAACGATCATTTTACGTCAATGAACAAATGTAAGTTAACGACTAATGCCACAAAGTTGTAATTTAATATAGCAACAAACTACTTGAACCGATTTAATTTAAATGCAAATCCAAAAAGCTAACCTGAATACAGTCGTTGTACACCACAAATGAAACCCACTACCATCCTACACAAAAGCACTGGGACACTACCATCATTCGACTACGCCAACCCAGCCAACAGCGACACTAATGATCAAATCAACCTTTATATCTAAAATTTTCAAAACCAAAAAGTATTTTGAAGCCGCTAAAGACCATAAACTAGACAGCTACATAGATAGGAGAAAGGAGTTGACACGGGCACCAAGACAAGCACACCTTGCATCCAAAGCACAGGTGGCAAAAGGCAGGCAACAATTAAGTCTTCTCCACAATTAAGGGCAATAACGTCTTTTCAACCAGTAAATTAGGGACATGATGGTCAATCATTGTTCTAAGGAACAGTAGCACAAGTTTTGACTTTTTACAAGTTTATAGATAGATTTGTTATAAATAAGTACCTTTTGCAAATTAGATGGTGCACTCGTATGCATAGTGTTCATAACCCAAGTTCATTGGGGTTAAATTATAAAAAGTATGTTTTTTGGATTTGAGTTATATGCTCTATTGCTCTTCATGAACGAAAGGAGCAAATCCTAGTATGAAAAGAATATAATTCAATATGAAAAGAACTAAAAGTGATGCTAGACTTAAGTATAAAATTATGTGCCCGAACCAGCAAAATAGTATTGGGCTTTTTTGGACCAAAGCAAGGCTTTTTGATTTTTTCGGTCCGAGTTCAAGTTTAGGTCTAAATATACGTGTTTTTATCCAATCTTTCTTCACGTTCTTTTTCTTCAATCAATCCTTTTATGCCACCCTTTCCTTTTTTTTTTTTTTTTTTTTTGAGAAACCAGCGGGTATTAATCATTAAAGAAGGTCAATTTCTGCCAAGTCTTCATTTGATCCTTAGTTGTCATTTTTGTAGAAATCCTAGTTAGTCGGATTAAAGATCCATTATATATGCCTTTAATTATCATGGCCTCTTTCGACTCTATAATTATCCATGATGGGTCTAAATCTTACTTCTACAATTTTTATGATTAAAGCCCTAACAGTCACAACCTTGTCATTGGTAAATTTCAGTTCTAAAGTGATTTAATACAAATTGTTAAAAATAATACAACATTTGTTAGGTCTTCAAAAAATAAAATGACATTTGATTAGCTAGTGGTAGGCTAGCAAATTACTCAACGTTCGAGGTGTTGGGTGCACCCAAGCTATATTTCAAGGTGTTGAGGCTAATTTTATCTTTATAAAAAATATTATAAAAACTTAACATTATGAAAAGTAAATAATGAAATCAATTCGATAACTATTTATTTGATAAATTTGCTTTCAATACATCAAAATTTATGTGGTCAAAGTTATTACGAAAAAATATAATGTTACAATTCTTTTGAAAAAGTAAGGCGCTTGATATATATAAAATAAAATGACAAAATAATTAACTACTTGATCCTTTAAATAAGAATAACAATTACATTTTATGATCGGATCCTACAATCAGATTCTAAACTGTTTTACCATTCCAAAGGAGAAACTAGAATTTGACATCTTTTGTGGCAAACAATAATCTAATGAGAAGGTATTGGGTGCGGACGTCCGCACGCAAATTTGTTGCGGCAGGCTTGGCTGTATATTTTACTTGTTGGCTGATATGTTTCATGTGTTGGCTGATATGTTTCATTTGTTGGCTGATATGGTTTTTGTGTTGGCTAATATATTCTTTTTTTATGCGTATTTTTGACGGTTTATATTTAATGGAAGGATTTGAGTGATTTTAATGGTGAAAATTTGAAGGATAGTCTTAAAAGGAAACGACTTCTAAGTTTGAGTTTTAGGAGCAACGATCCCAAAACCCTAGTTAACAACTAGTTTGAACCTTAACAAAATTCTCTTCAAGCAAAAGCTCAACAATCTCAACTTTTATTGTAAAACATCCTATTAAAATAATTAACATACAACTAGTATATATAGAAAAAATAAATCTATCCTACTTGCTCCACAAGCAAAGTAAATAAAAGTCCTAATAATTAATTAATGAACCAAGATAGCCCACTAACTAAGTAGCACAATTTTGGAAGCCCAAGGCCCCATAACTACTACTAAGAAAATAATAAAAACATTATTAAAAACTCACTTGTAAAACCCCTACTTTAAGAGTAAGGTAAAACCAAGAGAGTACCTATAAAAAGCAATAAACATAGTTGTGAGAAAAGGTTACTCGATTCCCATCATTTTTGTTGGCTGATAATTTTTTTTTTTTTAATTTTTGATAGGTTCCTTTTGTTGGCTGATATCAGAAATCATTTGGCTTATATGTTTCTTTAGTTGGCTGATATATTTATTTTGTTGGCTTATATATATATTTTAATTGTTGGCTTATATGTTTCATTTTGTTACACTAGTACAAAACTAACCTCAAGTAACACCCAAAAAGTGTTACATAAAGTGGAAGATTGTCCAAAGTAAGTCATATTTGCAAAGTATTTTGCAAAATGGATGCGTGGCAAAACTATTTACCAAACTAAGTTTCTTAGATAAAACGCTGTCTCGGACAGCGTTTTATACCCTGCATTTAAAAAAAAAAATCAAAGTATAAAACGCTGTCTGAGACAGCGTTTTACATGTTGACTTTTTTTTTTAGAAAAAATTCGTAATTTTTAATTTTTTTTTAAAAAAAAATTTATTTTCAGATTTTTTTTTTTTAAAAAAAAAAACTAAACCTAAAAATGCTTACTGAGTCAGCGTATTTAGGATAATTTTTTTTTTTAAATTATTAATTTCTGATTTAAAAAAAAAAACGAGAACTAAGTTAGGAGGAAAAAGGATGAGACGATGAAGCGAGTTAATGGCGGCGAGTCGATTGGAGTCATTAGCTTCTTGAGTCGCCGACGAAGAGAAAGAAGAAGATGGTGCGGCGGCGGAAAAGGCGGTGTCGTCTTTGGCGAGGGCAACGGAGAGAAGAGCACCAAGTTGTTGTTGTTGATGGTGAAGTCCTTGCATAGTCGTCGTCGTCTTCTTCGTTGAGTTTGTGCTTCTGGAATTAAGTTGAGTGGTGTTGTTGTTTCAGATGGTTTGGGATTATGACCGCCATTGTTGTTTGTTTTTTTTTTTTTTTAAAATCAGAAATTAACAATTTAAAATAAAAAAATATTTACATTAAAAACGCTGACTCAGTCAACATTTTTAGTGTAATTTTTTTTTAAAATTTTAAAATTTAAAATTACGATTTTTTTTTTTTTAAAAAAAGTCTAACGTGTAAAACGCTGTCTCAGACAGCATTTTACACTTTGAATTTTTTTAAAAAAAATCCAAGTTATAAAACGCTGTTCGAGACAGCGTCTTATCCCTGAAGCTTAGTTTGGTAAATACTTTTTCCACGCATCCAATTTGCAAAATACTTTGCAAATACGGCTTAGTTTGGGAAAACATCCACATAAAGTGGTAAAAGTGTTATTATAGACAATAGATAACACTTTATTGGATGATACTTCCACCCATGTTCCCTAAGATCTTATGTAACACTTTGGGTAATGTATGATAACATTTTCAATAGTGATACTATAAACCCTCTTATGTAACACTTTTTATATTATTAGTATCATTTTTAAAGTGTTAATTTTATTTCTTATGTCACACTTACTTATCTTTAGTAACATTTTAATTTCATATAGTATCACTTTGTCCGACATTATGTATCACTTTTCGAACTAATGGAACACTTTGTTGAGTATTAGGTAACATTTTGCAATCATCTTTTGACATATATAGTAGCACTTTATTCGATATTATGTAGCACTTTTTGCAAACTAATGTAGCATTTATTATTATTAAAATATATAAATAATATTAATATGTACAACAAGTATGAATGAGAAATTAATATATATGATAAATAATAACTTGGATTGAAATAATTTCATAATTCTTTCCAAAAAAAATCCATAAACACCAATTTTAATGTTTGTCAAACAAGATAATAATAATAATAATAATAATAATATAAAAAAAATAAAAATTCAACTTCGATCTCTAGCTTGGAAAAAGTGAGAAAATAAGAAAAACTTCCAAATTTAAAAAAAGTCAGCGTGATAACAGTAAAACAGCATATAGAACAACAAGCTAGCAGAACGGCAGCAGCAACAACAGAAGACGGCAGCAGACAGCAGCATGTAGCAGCAAGCAGCGGCAGCAAATAGCAGCAGCAAACAGTAGTGGCAGCAAACAACAGTAGCAAAAGTCAGCAACAAACAGCAGTTGAAGCAAAAAAGCAGTAGTAGCAGCACAAAACAACAATAACAGCAGCAAAACAGAAGTGATCCATTTGATCCTATATATGTGAGAAAGCATCATATATCAAATAATTAGAACAAAAATGAAATAACGCAATAATAAGAGTTAGTGCTTTTTATTGCGAGAACTTAACAACTCCCCATCAAAACCTTGCTTTTGGAAGGGGTGAAGAGATTCCTTTAAGCACTGGTGCTTTTACTAGAGCTTGTGTGAAAGAAAACTGGAATGCTATTAATTCCAATCCATTACAAGGAACTGCAAATATACTTGGCAGGCACCCTAGGTATGAAATCTTTATGAGGTGGATAGTGCTAACTAGCAGCTGGTGTGCTCTTAATACAGGTTGAGCAGCCATGGGCTCTCCGGGACAGACTAGTGATTCAAATGGACAATCAAGCGTGCATTGAAGCTGTCAAGAATGCAAATTATCAAGGAGGCGAGTGTTATCACATATTGAAACTATCAAGAATGCAAACTCCAGGGGCAATAAGCAAGGCTAAACATTGCAATTTCAGATTAACAAGCTTTAGCAACAAAACACAGCATTACCTATTTGTTCACTTCCGTGCTTGGGATTCACTAGTGGTTCATCTTACATTCCTAGCTCCTCGCCATTAAGAGTACTCAATCCATCACTAAACTCATCTTCTTCATCTACATATTGTTCCAAATTGCATTCATTTGAACTCATATGATTCTCGTTATCTTCCTGTAAGTTAGGTCCAAATTTTCGTGGTTGTGAAAACTTTGTGCTTGTAAACTCCTTGAATGCACTTGTGAACTAGCCATGTTAACAGGTTGTAGTTGTCGTCGTAGTAATATATCATTTTGTTTTGCTCTCCTCTCTTTTTCTATCAATTGTGTTTGCATTTGCCTGTAAGCACTGAGTAAACCAGGAGCAACCATTGCCTTACTCTGCCCTATCTTAGTTTGGTCACCATTCCCAATCTCAACCACTTTCTCTTGCTGACTATGGAATGGTAACTTTTTCTGTGCAGTTGAATTGCACAATTGGATTTTTCTTTGCGTTGAATCTCTCCTTTGCAACCCTTGATCTAAGTGTTGTCTTTTGGTGTTTTGAAGACACATCTTAGTTAGATTAGCCATTGATACTGAAGAGACACCTGTCATGTCCTTAATGTTTGTGGGAATGTTCCTTTTCAATGCCACAACCTGAAATAAAGTATTTATGAAAATCATTAAAAAGTATTACATGATTTTCTAACAATTATGATTCACAAATGAATTGAAGCTGTCAAAAAAAAAAAAAGAAAAAAAAAGGACCTTCTTTGAACAAGAACTTAAGTTTACACCATTTTTCCTTATCTCATTTTAATCCTCTTCACTTGAGTGGTTCAATTCACCCTCTTCATCAGGTGTATACTCGTCAGTATCTTTAGTCACCTTCTTACTTTTTTCGTTTATTTCAATCCCTTCATAGACTGTTTCAGTTAGGGGTGAAACAAATTTGGTTTAAAACCAAACCGAACCGAAAACCGAACCGAATTAGGAATATGGTTCGGTTTTTTTCTTAAGTGGTTCGGTTTCGGTTTGTAAAATCAAGAAACCGAAATTGTATGGTTCGGTTTCGGTTTCGGGAAATGAAAACCGAAACCGAACCGAATTTCGGCCCATACTATATAAGGCAAAAAAAAACCCTAATCACTCTTCTCAGCCTCTCACTCTCTCCTCTTCTCTTTCCTCCCTTTCTCTCTCCTCTAATCCTCTTCTCTTTTCTCCATTTGTGAGCTTTCTCCCTCTCGGTTCTCTCTTTCTCCTTTCCTCTTCTTATCTTCTCCAATCTCTAGTTCTCTACTCTGTCCTTTCTCTCTCCTCTTCGATCTCTTCTCCACTTTCACTCTCTTCTCCTCTTCGACAGTACGACCAAGGAGGCAAGGACGACCACCTGGGCACCAGTGTTCACATTCTAAAGGTTTTCATGTCAAATTCGACCATGAAAACACTAGATCTAGTATTTTCATGGTCGAATTTGACCTTTAAAACCCAAATTCGAGGTTTTTCGGTGGAATGTGAGGTATGTCCTCTTTTTCTTTCTTTTAATTTGGTTTGAGTTTTTTATTTTTATGGTGGTGTATGATTGAATTGTGGTGGTGGTAGGTAGTTTTGGGTGGGTTTCGGGTGGTCAGGATGGATGGTGGGTTTCTTCAGTTTTTGGTGGGTGGAGGGGTGGTTTTTGATGGATTCGGGTTGATGCATGATGAGTGGGTTTCGGGTGGTTTTTGATGGGTTAGGGTGGATGGCGGGTGGGTTTCGGGTGGTTTTGGGGGATGGGTGGTGAGTTTCGGTGGTTTTGGTAGGTTAGGGTGGGTGGTGGGTGGGTTTTAGGTGGTCAGGGTGATGGGTGGTGGGTGGGTGTTGGTGGTGATAAGGTGGGATGGTAATAATTAATACCTTGGATTGGTTTGGTTTTGTTTGGTTCGGTTTTAATTGGTTTGGTTCGGTTCGGTTTTTTTGCAAAATTTGATGTTCATGATGCTTGATAGGAAAATTCGGTGCGGTTTGGTTTTTTTTTTAAGAAAACCGAAATTTAGGTGGTTTGGTTCGGTTCGGTTTCAAAGAGAAAGTGGTGCGGTGTGGTTTGCAAAATCAAGAAACCGAAATATGGTGGTTCGGTTTCGGTTTGGGCCAAAAACCAAACCGAAAACCGAACTTTCACCCCTAATCTTGCTTACTACAAAGAACATACAAGACAGTTAGTTTACGGACATCATTGATGACAAACAGGTTTTTGGAGTATCAGACCCCTAGCAAAGTATTTAATATATGCATCTAAGTAATAGATATCATTATTCTCACTACACTTCTTATAATAAATGAAGCCGACTATGACACACGCACTCCCCTTTGCACATAAATCATTACAATTTCCATTATTTCACAACAATTTGTTGCTGCTATTGTTCTAGCATGAAATCGTGAATAACAACAGGTGCAAATTTCAATTGAAATAATATAGAATCCAATAAAAAAAACAAACCCAATAAACTAGATTGTAATAATTCACATGAAGATTAATGATTACATAACCAAAAACATCAAAAATCCACCCAAAAAAAAAAAACAAGATGCCTGATTGTAAGCGCGAATTGATGGAACCCCAGATGACGATCGAGTCGACGACTAATTTTGTGATGAAATTCGCGCGAATTGAACTTGAATAATTGAGAGATTGGGTTTTTTGTGAAACGTAAGATTGTCGTTGCTGAAGGAGGAAAATAAACTTGAATTGAGGGATTGGTTTTTTTTTTTACAAAAAAAAAATAAATTATTTTGACGGTGAAGCTAATTGAGGCCCAAATTTTATTTTATTTTTAATTGCTTTGGCGGTAATCCTAAACTTTTGGGTTTTTTGTGAAACGTAAGATTGTCGTTGCTGAAGGAGGAAAATAAACTTGAATTGAGGGATTGGTTTTTTTTTTTAAAAAAAAAAAATAAATTATTTTGGCGGTGAAGCTAATTGAGGCCCAAATTTTATTTTATTTATAATTGCTTTGGCGGTAATCCTAAACTTTTTTAATAAGTTAATAATTAAATTTGGGATTAACACTAACTTTTACTTTTTTTATAAATGTTTAATTCACCTTAAAATAATGTAACATCTCTTAGTGTTACCATAAAATGTTACTTATTTTAAAAGTGTTACTTTGGAGTGTTACTTATTTTAAAAGTGTTACATTGAGTGTTACATCCTAATAAAGTGTTACCAAAGTGTTACTTATAAATCTTATATTTTGCATTTCAAGAAGTGTTACCAAAGTGTTACTTATAAATCTAATATTTTGCATTTCAAGAAGTGTTACCAATTACGTGTTACATAATGCCAATTATGTACTAGTGTAGGCTTATATGTTTATTTTGTTGGCTTACATGTTGCTTTTGTTTGCTGATTTCATCCTTTTGTTGGCTAATATGCTTCCTTTGTTGACTAATATGTTCTTTGTGTTGGCTGATTAGTATTTTTTATTGGTTGATATATTCCTCTTGTTGGCTGATATGTATCTTTTGTTGGCTGATATATTCCTTTTGTTGGCTAATACGTTTTTATTGATGTCTAATATGTCCCTAATGTTGACTGATATCAAACATTAATTGGCTGATATGTTACTTTTATTGGCTTATATGCATCATTTGTTATCTAATATGATTAACAACCAACAATGTTTTTTTAGTTCCTTCTCACATTCTCTACTCCTCACTCTTCTTCACAAAATCAATTGGCTGATATGCATTCTTCTCCTCTCTTCTAATCCTATCACTAGAATTAGCTCCCACCCACCACCAACACAACTACCATTTCTTACCTTCCTTCCACGGCCCCTGTCTTAGCCCCCACCCACCACCACACTCTTTCTCCTTCCTGCTGATATATGTGTTTCATATGCTATTTTATCCCCTGTTCCACGGTCGTTTTTATGCATATTTGAGCTATTTGAGGCTATTTTTAGTACTAATGTGTGGTTTCGAGTATTTTGTAGAATTGGCCTTTGTTTTGTAGGAATTTCCGGATTTGTTGGTGATTCGTATGGTTTACCGGCCAATACGAGATATCGAAGCTTATCTTCATATTCATGACCGTCGTTCGTAGCCCAAGACTGATCATCTCGGTGATTAAGGGATTGGTTCATGGAATTGGTCCAAGTAATGGACGAAGGAGGAGGAATTGGGCCATAAGAGTTGGAGCCCAAAAGAAGAGAAGCAAGTAAACTCGGCCAAGGAAAAAGATCGGGCCCGATCGGGCGACATATGGCCCGATCGGGCGGCCTATGGCCCGATCAGGCGGATGCCCAGAAAAGCGAAGAGATTTCTTGAGGGGTTTAGGACTTGTCGTTTTGGGCTAATTTTGGGTTGAGTATTTAAGCTCTTTTTGTAAGCTTTGTTAGTTACGTTTTTTTTATTATTATTTTTGATGCTTAAAATTTTAGAGAGATTTTTAGTGGAGATTATTGTTGAACTCAAGTTTTCCCTTTTAGTGCAATTTCATATTTCCTTCATTCGGTATTATTTCTCGTCTTTTTTATCGCTTTACTTATTGCTTTGATTTTAATTGCTTTGTTATTTTGTGCTTTGATTTCAATCATGTTATCTTTATATGCTTTGATTAGTTTAGATTTAAATATATGTGAGTAGTTAATTTCTAGGGTTCTTAGGGGATCCATAATTAATATGAAACGATAACTTGTTTTGGTTGACTATTGGTATTGCATAATAATTTCTTATTGAATTGTTTTAATTCTTTGCAATTGGATTATGAATCGAGCAGATGTGATTTGATTGTGAAAGTATAGCAATATTGAATTGATGAATCGAGCAGATGTTAATGTGATGTTAAAGGTTATTTTCAATAGGAATTTAGATCTAGTAAATTGCGAGAGCCTGTTAGATCTATGTTGATTAATAAATTGCGAGAGCCTGTTAATCATTTTATGTTTGCAATATATATTGTTGATTATTGTGTTTTATCCCAGAGTATTAATTATTGGTGAACCTGTGACCCTAGGCTTTTTATTATTGATTTATCCCTTAGATTATTTCATACAAATCTTATTCGTTTCTTGATAATTTAGATTATATTAATTGATTTAGAATAGAAGAACGTTGTTTCCCTGTGGATTCGACCCAACTTCCCTATCTATTATTAGTTAGTGGTCTTAGGAATTACTTTTGACTTGGTAATACGACTTTTGCTTGTCACCTGCCGCAGCCACACCAACCCATGACCCCTCAACATCACCAACCGCAACAACCTCCAAAGGCTCCAATTCCGCCACCAACAACCCAACATCGCAACATCACTTCTTCCCTTCCTTCTCACACTCACTCCCACCAATCGCAGGGAATTCGTAATAGCAGGGTGGAGGTCCAAATTGCAGGTCGCAATCGCAAAGCGCAGATCATCATAATCGCTGTTTGTGTACCCAGATCCGACGCCATTGGTGGTGCGATTGAAACGCAAATCCGACGCCATTGGTGGTGTGATTCAATCGCAAATCCGGTGGTGCTTGGTGATTATGGGATTTTTCCCTACCAATCACCATCTGACAAGTAGACCAATCAGGCTCTGCCAAGTGTCCGCCTACATGGGCCAACAGAAGCCTGCCACGTGTCAGGTGTTGATCTGTCCACCATGAACCAGTTGAGTCACGCCATGTGGCCTTTGTATGCCAAATAGGCCGAAATGCCACCTAGGCCCAATTTCCAAGGGAAGCCCAGTCAGCCCTAGGTTAACCTAAACCTAGTGTTTGGCACATTTCCCAAGTTTATAAATACACTAATTAATCCTCATTAAGGGGAATTCAGCAATTAATTACTCTCACCTAGAGAAAACCTAAACACATTGATCACTCCTCCCCTAGAGGAACCAGATCTCCCAACCTTTACTTTTCCGCATTTATTACTCCACAAACAAGTACTAACTTGACCGTCGGAGGCGGAACTCCCACCACAAGGAGTCTCCGTTGTTTTGCAGGTACAGGCGCAAGGATACTAATCCCGGAATTGTAACTCTCCCACAGGACATCAAAAAACCCCGAAACATTTTGGCATCGTCTCTGGGGAGAGTACTTTCGAGATGGCATCAAAATCTGTACCGAATCTAGAAGAGAGGCGTCCAGTGGACGACCCTCAAGTCTATTCAGACCAAGATACTGAAAATGAGGTCGAGGTTGAAACACACACGGCCTCAGATGGGACCCTAAGGGCCCGACGTACCCGTCACACCGAAAGAAAAGAACGGGTAGATTGCCAAGCTGGACCCAGCAATCCAGCCGGCCCGCCACCTGAGCAACAACAGGCGGCTGAAGGATCTGCTCCCATTACAAGGAACGAACTCATGACTTTCATGAGGGGGTTCAAGGGAGAGATCCAAGAGTTGATTAATAAGAAGACGCCTATTCCCTCCAAGGAGCAGTCGGCTAGAAAGCCTTCTCAGTTTGGAAGAAGGAAACCTGTACAGGGTCGAGAGGCAACTCCTCACCCTAATTCTAGGAAGTGGGAGCCGCCTGTGATTGACTTAACAAAGTATCGTTTTCCCTCACAAGGGAAGAGAAAGCCCATTCGTCATGTACAAGCGGATGGGTCAAAGAAAACTTACTCAGATGCTCGACTGTTGCTAGAGCAGAAGAAGAATGACCGACTGTCAAAGTCGGCCTATACTTCAGATTTTCAGGATAGTTTGCATAATACCTCCATGAGGTATACTCAATTAAATTATGAAAGTCAGACAGGCGGTACCTTCCGTCGGTCTGGATTCCATAAGGATCAGTCGGTACCAAACGTACCATACGTACTGCAACAACAATACTTCTTGCAGCCTCCTTTGTTTGGAGGGCATGCGGCAAGAAACGTCCAATCTTTGGACTGGCAACTACGGTTGCTAAGACTGAGAGAACAATCGTTCGCCTTCTCCAAGGAAATTATAGAGGCCGCCCAGCCGGCCAAAGTTAAGAATGTGTTAGTAGGCGCCTATGATGGCACTACTAACCCAGAAGATCACCTAATGGCGTTCACCAACTTAATGTACCTCCAAGGGTTGGATGATCCCACTTAGTGCAAGTGTTTCCCAGCGACTCTCAAGGGAATCGCACAACAATGGTTCGGCAACCTGCCGACTGGTTGTGTGAATAATTTTAAGACACTTACCTACTTGTTCACCTCCAATTTTACTATGAACATCCCTGCTAAGAAGACGACCCTTGACTTGGGGACCATTCAGCAGGGTGAGAGGGAGGGACTCCGTTCCTACATCAGGCGGTTTAACCTGATGAGAATTCAAATACAAGGGCTGCCGGATGAGGTAGCCTACACTGACATTTTCAGATGTCTTAAGGATGGGTCGACCTTCAAGTTCGACTTGGTCCGAAAGAGGGTTGCGACTCTCCAAGAAGCATTGATTGAAGCTGAAGCCTATATATAGGCGACTGATCTCTGTAACACTGGAAAACAGTCGGACGGAAGGAGGTCTGACAAAAAAGAAAGCCGACCAAAGCAGTCGGCAAATAAAGATGAGAAAAAGAGAAAAGAAGTCTGGGCGGCTAACTCCTCTGGACAACCGGCCCAGAAAAAGAAGAAAGAATTCAAACCATACTCTCCCAAGTATGCGTTCAACAAGGATAGCCAAGCTATCCTCAAAGAAATCACGGGCCGGATCTCAATCGAGAAGCCGGCCCCCATGAAGGGTTCTGCGAGCAATAGAAACCAAGATAAGTTCTGCCATTTTCATGAAGATATTGGTCATGAAACCAATGAATGTATTAGCCTCATGCGCTACTTGGACCGCCTAGCTGAAAAAGGCGACCTTGACTCCTATGTCAAGAAGCCCAAGGGGAATGCTCCCCCAAAGAACAAGCAGTCGGCCAAGAAGAATCATCGGCAGGCCGACGGTTTTGATACTGATGACGCAGTCGTCTACACTATAGTCGGCGGCTTCTCAGGAGGCGGCCCCACTATTAGGGGCAACAAAGACAATATCAGGCGGTTAGATGTTAATTTCGTTCACCAAGGACGGACCGCCAATAGTTCATTCCCAGAAATTGTTATCACAGAAGAGGATCTGGGAGGTGTTAAGGGGCCGCATGATGACCCCATAGTCATTGAATGTAAGGTGGCCAACCAAAGAGTTGGCCGGATCCTCATAGATACTGGTAGTTCTTCTGATCTCATCAGCAACAAGTGCTTGGCAAAGCTCAAGTACAAAACTGATCGCATACATCCGGTATCCCATCCTTTAGTGGGGTTTGGAGGAAGTGTTGTACACCCAGTAGGTAGAGTGGATATGCCCATCCGCCTGGGTGAGAAAGGGGAGGGTCGTCACATGGTGGTTTGGTTCTTAGTGGTTGAGGAACTCTCGGCCTACAACATGATCATGGGACGACCCACCCTGAATAACTCTAAAGCTGTCATTATCCCCTCTCTTATGCTGCTCAAATTTGAAAGGGATGATGGAATAGTCGGCTCCCTAAGGGGAGATAAAAAGATGGCATGAGAGTGTTACCTCTCGGATATCAAACCCACTGTGGCGACTGCTGGCCTAAGTGGTGAAAGAACTAACCTTGAACTCATCAAGGAGGATGCGCCTGCCCAAGTGGCAGGCGACAAGAAAAGAAAGGCTACCCAATTAGGGGCCGAGAGAAAAGAAAAAAGATAGCAATCACTGGCAGAGGAGCGGTCAGACGAATTCCGCCCTCAGTCGGCTGGCGAGCACACAGATGTTGTCCTGGACGACTCACGTCCTGACCGAACAGTCAAGGTTGGGACGACTGCTCTAGAAATTTTGGGTGAAGATTTTCACCAACTTTTGAAGGAATTCAAAGATATCTTTGCATTCGAAGTTCATGAAATGCCAGGCATCAGTCCTGACCTGGTTGTACATAAATTGGCTGTGGATCCGAAAAAGAAGCCGGTCAGGCAGAAGAAGCGGAACCATGGTGAAGAAAGGAGTCAGGCGGCTGCTGCCAAGGTTAAAAAGCTGCTTGATGCAGGGTTCATTAGCCAATGTTACTTCCCTGACTGGGTTGCAAATGTGGTACTAGTAAAGAAGCCGAATGGTACCTGGCGAATGTGTGTGGACTACACAGATTTGAACAAGGCGTGCCCTAAAGATAGCTATCCTTTTCCTAAAATTGACAGTCTGGTCGACTCAACAGCCGGCCATGCTTTAATGAGCTTCATGGACGCCTACTCGGGCTTCCATCAGAGTCCTTTGTGGAAGAAAGATCAGGAGAAGACGACCTTCGTCACTGATCAAGGGTTGTATTGCTACGCGGTCATGCCGTTTGGTTTGAAGAACGCCCCGTCCACCTTCCAAAGAATGATAAACACGGTCTTCTTTGACCAAATTGGGAGGAATGTCGAGGAATACATAGATGATATGATTGTAAAGTCCAAGCTTCAGACGGACCATCTGGCTGACCTCCGAGAAACATTCGCCACACTCAGGCGGCACCATGTCATGCTTAATCCCAAGAAATGTGTTTTTGGGGTTGAGTCTGGGAAGTTTCTCAGATTCCTCATTAATTAGAGGGGTATAGAGGCGAACCCTGAGAAAGTGCAGGCGCTCATTGACATGCAGTCGCCTCGCACCGTCCGAGAGGTTAAGAAGTTAACAGGTTGTCTGGCGGCCTTGGGAAGATTTCTCAGTCGATCAGGCGACAAGTGCCTTTACTTTTTCCAGGCAATAAAGAAGAAAGCAAGGTTTGTTTGAATGGGGGCCGGATGCTGAGGCGGCCTTCCAAATACTGAAAGTTCATCTGCATTCCTTGCCAAGGCTGGTCAGTCCCTTGCCTAAAGAAGTGCTCTACATGTATCTCGCAGTGTCTGACCATGCTCTAAGTGTCGTCCTCCTTGCTGAAAGAGACGGTTGCCAGCTCCCGGTCTACTTTGTCAGCCATGTGTTGTAGAATGCCGAGTTGAGGTACCCCTTAGTGGAAAATTTTGGTCTTGCTCTCTTCATGGCCGTTAGAAAATTGAAGCCTTATTTCTTGGCACATTCAGTCGTCGTACACACAGATCAGCCAATCAAGCGGCCACTGACAACCATGGAGTCGTCAGGCCGGATGATCAAATGGGCAATAGAGATTCAGAGCCTTGAAATCACATTCGAGCCAAGAAAAGCAGTAAAGGGGCAAGCATTTGCTGATTTTATTGTAGAAATGACTCGGCCCTCTGATTCACAAATTCCAGACCAAGTCTGGAAGGTCTATGTGGACGGGAGCTCCACCTCAAATGGTTGTGGAGCAGGCGTCATATGTCAGTCGCCAGAAGGCGACAGGTATGAGTATGCTCTACGTTTTAACTTCCAAGCCTCGAACAACGAGGCAGAATATGAAGCTCTACTGGCCGGTATCCGCATGTGCAAGGCGGCTGGGGCAAGAAGAATAGACGCCTGCTCTGACTCACAATTGATAGTGAGTCAGTATAATGGCGAATATGAAGCAACCCATCCGGCCATGATTAAATATTTGTAGGCGGTACGACAAGCAGTCGGGTCCCTTGAAGAATTTCATCTGACTCAGGTGCCCAGGTCTGAAAATAACCAGGCGGATGCTCTTTCAAAGTTGGCCTCCTCGGCCTCCTGTGATACTCCAAGAACCGTCTTCTGGGAAGTTATGAAGAAGAGAAGTATTGAAGAAGATCCTATTGGAATTCTAGATCGAAGTTCAACCTGGATGGACCCACTCAGGGCATACTTAACAGACGACACCTTGCCGGATGATCATTACCAAGCGACTTTACTAAAAAAGCGAGCGTCCGGTTTTGAGATGCGAAAGGGGGAACTCTTCAAGAAAGGGTACCTTCAACCCCTCTTGAAATGTGTTACCCCAGAAAAAGGGCGAGAGGTCTTAGAAGATCTGCACTCTGGATACTGCGCCTCTCATGTAGGCGGCAGGTCGCTTGCTCAATGAGTAAGGCAGCAGGGTTACTTTTGGCCTACCTTAGAATCAGACGCCATGGAGATGGTGAAAAAATGTGACAAGTGTCAAAGGTTTGGCAAATTAATACATCGTCCGGCTACTGATCTCACTGCCATCCATAGCCCACTACCGTTTGCTAAGTGGGGCATGGACATCCTAGGTCCCTATAAGCTTGCTACAGGCGGCAGGAAGTACATACTTGTTGCAGTCGACTACTTCACCAAATGGGTTGAGGCTGAGGCTGTCAAAGGAATCAAGACGAAGGATGTGATCTCATTCATCTGGAAAAATGTCATCACTCGGTTTGGAGTGCACATGTCTATGGTTTTTGATAATGGTCCGCAATTTGAGACGCCTGTTCTCAAAAATTGGCTGGGAGACCAAGGCATCTCGCACTGCTTTGCATCAGTCGGCCGTCCTCAAGCAAACGGCCAGGTAGAAGCTTTCAATAAAATCATCTCAGACGGTCTCAAAAAGAAGATTGAACGAGCAGGCGGCCTATGGGCAGACGAACTACCACATGTTCTCTGGGATATTAGGACGACTGAAAAAGGGTCGACTAGAGAGACTCCATTCCTCCTAACTTATGGTGTAGAAGCTGTTCTTCCAATTGAACACTACGAGCTGACTCTTCGAGTAATGTTGTATGACGAAGAGGCGAACTGGGAGTCCATGCGCCTGGTATTGGATTCACTTCCAGAGCAAAGGGGCAATGCAGCCCTGCGCCATGAAATCTACCGCCTAAGAATGACAAGGTCATACAACAAAAGAGTGCACAGGCGCCCACTTAAAGTGGGGGACTTTGTACTAAGAAAAATGGAAGCAGTCGGTAGGGCTAATGAGTCAGGCAAACTAACTCCCAACTGGGAAGGACCCTACCGAATCTATGAAGAGGTCCGGGACGGCACCTACCGTCTGGAAACACCAGACGGCCAACCCTTGCCTCGAACATGGAATGTAGATAATCTCAAGAAGTATTATTTCTGAATGATGTAAATAGCCAAAAGCTTGTAATAAAAGTTTGCATATATTTTGTATTATGAGGGGCATGCCGCCTGCTCCATGAGCAACCGGCTACTCTCCATTTTTTCTATCAATTGAGGGGCATGCCAAACTGGTAAAACAGTCGGCTACTCTCCATTTCACTCAAATATGCATTCAATTAAGAGGGGCATGTCGCTTGTAGCTATACAGTCGGCTATTCTCCTATACTTAGTTTGCCATGAAATTACCTAAGGCTTATGGCCGAATGATCAGACCAGGCGCCCAGCCAACTGATCCAATCTTTAAGCTAATACGACATGTCCCAACATCATAGCAGGCGTCCGGCGGCATCCATTCGGATGAAATTCGTCGCAGAGAGCAGCTCCCTTTTGGGTGGAACATTGTTTCTATAAACAAGTTACACGGCACCCAGACGACTGTCCCCAAGGACAACCACGTAGCCATTTTTGAGACAAGGATAACTCTAACACTAAACCAAACAAGTGTTAGCAGTTAACATCCGCGTCGGATAGCCGACTGTATTACTTGGGATAAGTACAGCCGGTACCCCTTGAGTAAATAACCAACAAAAATTGGTAAATCAAGAGGACCATCCGGCCTCCGCCGCCTGGTGCCTCTACTACTGAAGCATAAAAGATGACGAATGGGTAACCTTAAAGATTTCCCACAAGTCACTCTCTCATACTTAGTAAGGATTCAAAAGGTATGATGAGTCCGCCTGTCTAAAGGCGAACCAAAGCTCTCGTACCCCGACCCTGCTAAGACGATTCTTTTCAAACCAAGCATGTTTGAAAAACTAGTTCGTAGGTCGACTGCTTTTTTGCAAGCAAGGACTTAAGAACTATTCCTATCTTAACAAACAGGCGGGCTAGTTATAAGCGGCCTGTTCCTTTCTTACTTGAAAAAGATGACCAAACCTAACGTATTTCCTAAAATATGTTGGGGGTCCGACTGGAAAATGGCCGACTGATCGCCTAACCTGGAACCAAGACAACCAGTCGTCCAGGGGCATAGGCGGTCGTTACTTTGTACCTGTTCGCAATCTTTGGCTTACAAATTTTAAATATGGCCGAAACACAGTCGGCATGACATGCAAGCGGATACCAAAGATCCTTTACACTTAGCAAAAAATAAAGAATGAAACAAAATTCAATGAGCAAAGACGACCAAAAGATGGTCGCCGAATTCATATAAACAGCCGGCCATAAAGACCGGCAAAATATTCAATACCCCGGCCCCCTGGCCGGGTAAAATGATACAAGAGCGAACGGCGCACAGGCCGAAGAAAAATTTAAAGACATAAAAGCTTTAAGATTGAGGCAGGGTTTTAGTATTGACAGTCGCCTGATCAGCAAGGGACGCCTGGTTCAGGGAGGCATCCTTCTTACTTATCTCGGCATCAGGGGCAGCTTCTTTAGACGCATCCACCTCAATCGGCCGCAGGGCCACCTCCTCCTCTTCCTCTTCTGAGCTGGACTCGGCCGCCTTGTCATCCTCAGCCGCCTGCCTCATGATTTGTTGGTTGTACTTTTCAGTACAAGCGTTGAACTTTTTCTCCCAGGCGGCATAGTGAGCTTTTGGGAAGAGGGCCGTCCAAATCATCTTCATGATTTGAGCTGAGTCGTCCATCATGGCTTGGACTAACTCCATCTTTTCTTTTTCGGCCTTGGCCGAGAGCTCATCGGTGAGGCTTTTCTCCTGCTTTTGCAGGCGGTCTTTGACAGCGGCCAAGGATTTCTCCATGGCCTCAAAATGGGTCATCTTTTTCCTAAGAGGCTTCAGCTCGTCTCGGAGACCCTTGACAGTAGCCTCCAGCTCGTTGTTTTTCTTCTTGGCCGCCTCCAACTAAGCGCGAATAGTGGAAGTGGCCTGCGCCTGATAATAAAGAATATCATTTGTCAAAATTTCATTTTGGGCAATTTGAAACATTGCCTTATCAACGTCAGAGGCGGTCATAGCTTTAGCAGCCTTTACCTCTTTGTTCTTGGCGCTGATTGGCCTTCGAAGGTCGTGTACTCTCAACATGGTCTGGAAAAAGGAAAAACAGGCGTCAGATCTGAGAATAGCAGGTGGCATGCAAAGTAACCACTTTATAATATTCCAAGTCTGCCTCAGAAAGGAGACCCATGATGCCGTCTAGATCAAGGGTGCCGACTCCCTTGACCGCATCCCTCTCCTCTTGAGGGACGACCTTAATCATAGACTTGGCCATTTGGACCAAGTCCGGTTCTTGAGGGCCGCCTGCATCAAAAACAAAGAGAAACATCAGAAACGTGAAGAAAGTGATGAAGAAATAAGTTAAGTCTAGCAGAGCAGTCTATACCTCTTAGTGGTCGACTGAGAACTAGTGGTGGGTTCCCACACTTTGTGGGGTGACTGGCTGCTTGGCAGCCGACTGTTTCCTGGCAGATCCAAGCGTACTCCAACCAGTCGTCTTCCGAACCTTCGAGTCCGGTTGTTGGGAGGAGGAGGGTTTGGAAGTGCCCGCCTGCGAAAAAGAGGAATGGTCAATACTGACATAAGCAGTTTTTCAAGACAAGTTCTAAGGCTCGAAACTCACTATGGCGTCTCCTTGGCAGGAGAATCAGAAGAGGTCTGCTTCAGTTGCATGATAGAGGCTCGCAGCAAGGCGGCCGCCTTCTTAGATGCGGAAATTTGGTCCATAGCGTCAACTACAAATAAGAACCGCAAGAGTTAGAAAAAATTCGAAAACAAACCAAAAAGAAGTGTATATATATTCAAGAGGCCGGCTACCTCTGGAGGACCGACTGCTAAGGCCGCAAGCGGCCAGAAAAAACTCGTCATAGAGCCATTGAAACTCTGGGACACAGTTTAGGGGCACTTGCTCTCGTACCCTAGTAGTAGAGTTTGCCCTAATCTCTACTTTGAAGAGTCCTCGGTCAAGGATCTCTTCCCGAGCCTTGCGGGGGACAGGCGGCATGCTGCGACCGCCTGCTAGAAGAGGCGGATCTTTGTTCCACCTATTATAGCGCTTATTCAGCAAGCGGTCAGGGCTGGCAATGATGAGGAAGGTGTTTCTCCAATCCTTCCATTTATTTTCTTTGCCCCAGGTCATTAAGTAGCCCTTATGGCTCGTTATTTGGTACCAGCCGGTATCGCTTGCCTTGGGGGTCCGGCTGAGATAGTTCATATGGGTGAACGCCTCAAAATTCGGCTCCACCGCGTGAATTTCACATCCGGCTATATAGCCAAGGATGTTGAACCAGGAATTCGGGGCTAACTGCCAGAGCCCCACCTCATATCCATCGAGGATTTGTTGAACGACTGGGTGTAGGAAAATCGTAGCCCAGACTTAATGGCTGCTTCGTAGCAGCCAAAACAGGCGTCCCCGTAGCTGGATCCCGCGGGCCAGACGATTGTATCCTCGCCATCCGGCACAAATACTTGATAATCCGGACCCATCGTATGGTCCGAAAGAAAAGTGTCTATTCGTTCTTTCATGGCCTTGATCCGGCCCTTTGGTACATGACAGTAGTAAGGGGTATTCAACTCCCTATGAGAGGCGGATGGTTCCGACCAACCGTCCTCCTTTTCAGCTGCATGAGAAGTTCTCGCCTCATGCAAGCGAGCATGCCTTTCCTCTGAGCTAATAAAGAGGCGGCTTGAAGAGCTAGAGTCAGACTCACTATCAGAAGAGTCCGACTCCTCCCCTCTCCCTGAGGGGGCCGACCCCTCTTCTTCTTCGGGGGTCGTCTGCTGACGGGCTAGGTCAACAGTGAAGTGGGAAGGGGCTACCTTAGCTCCCTCCTCATAGCTCTCAGCGGAAGGGCCGCCTTGGGTCCCTGCGGTATCAGGCGGCTGGTCCGACAGCTCGCTAATCTGAACCCGGAAGGAGGAGCCACCAGAGTTTTCAATTCTCTTGGTCTTTTTTGTTCTTGCCATACTGTCCTGCATAGATACAAAGACAGTTGGATTCCGGGACTTGCGCAAAGTTTGAAGTACCGCAGGGCAGTTGGCACCCCTAGTCCTAGACTCAGCCGTCCCCGGTGACCGGCTGATTGCTAACCTAGGTCGTGCCGGATGCTTTTGAGGTCTCATTTTCAAAAAAGAAAGAAAAAGTGCAAAAGCAAAAAGAATAAATAAACAGACGGTTACCTGAAACTTAAGTTCTGAAGAAGAGCTTAATCGAGTAGGCGCCTAGTAAAACAGTCGTCCTGGCAGGTCAGAAGTTGCAAAGTGTCAGAGCTCAAGTTCAGGGGTCCGAGAGTTCTTTTGAAAAAGATCGCAAATGTGAACAAAAGACTTGGTCAACATGCCTTTATATAGGGCAAAAGAGAATGCGAAGAGTCACCTCCAAATTCAAAAAACCAGCGGGAAAAATGCTCGGCCTGTCATAAGGCGACACCTGTAGCAGGCCGTCGCCTGTTACAGGGCGACACCTGTCACAGGTGACATATGAACAGTCACGTGCCACCTGTGAGGGGCAAATGATTAGGGGATTTTTCCCTACCAATCACCATCTGACAAGTGGACCAATCAGGCTTTGCCAAGTGTCCGCCTACATGGGCCAATAGAAGCCTGCCACGTGTCAGGTGCTGATCTGTCCACCATGGACCAGTTGAGTCACGCCATGTGGCCTTTGTATGCCAAATAGGCCGAACTGCCACCTAGGCCCAATTTCCAAGGGAAGCCCAGTCAGCCCTAGGTTAACCTAAACCTAGTGTTTGGCACATTTCCCAAGTTTATAAATACACTAATTAATCCTCATTAAGGGGAATTCAGCAATTAATTACTCTCACCTAGAGAAAACCTAAACACATTGATCATTCCTCCCCTAGAGGAACCAGATCTCCCAACCTTTACTTTTCCGCATTTATTACTCCACAAACAAGTACTAACTTGACCGTCGGAGGCGGAACTCCCACCACAAGGAGTCTCCGTTGTTTTGCAGATACAAGCACAAGGATACCAATCCCGGAATTGTAACTCTCGCGCAGGACATCAAAAAACCCCAAAACACTTGGTGGTGCGATTCAATCACAAATCCGGTGGTGCGATTCAATCCGGTGGTGCGATTCAATCCAGTGGTGCGATTCAATCCGGTGGTGTGATTGAATTGCAAATCCGACGCCATTGGTGGTGCGATGGAGCTTTTCAAGTGGAGTTTTTCAGGTTCTGCAACTTTAAGAGAGAAAAAAAAGTGAAGTAATGGAGAAAGGAGGAAAAAAATGTAGCCTCACGAACTATAGGGTGCAGACGTTCGCACCCAATAGTTTGTGTAATCTAATTTGGTTAACCATATATTCAAGTGACGAGTCAGTTAATTTGGTTCTAAATTAGCTCGAGAAGCGTAATCATCCATCCTTAACTGGATGCCTTACCCTCCCGTGGGAGGCGGGCACTTAACCCTGTGTTTTCAGTTTTTCACTAATTAATTGGACCATTGCCCTCCCTAAAGCTTCCCTTAGGGGGAAGGAACTGTAATAAAACTGCCCCTTGCTCGCTTTCCCTACCTTTTTGGAGTCTGGGAAAGGAGCGGGGGTAGAAACCAACAATCGGGCTCGTGAAGTCCAAGTGTGATATTCGAGTGAAGTAACAAGAAAAAGCCCTCGGACGTAAAAAAAAAAGACACCAGAAAGAACTGCCACTCGCTTCGGCATTGGCAAGGTCGTCCCCCCGAGGGGAAATATAACGAAAAGAATAATGAGGGGACCAAATGATTCTAGGGGAATTTATTCACCTTCCTGGTCTTCGACACACGACAAGGACTTTTACCCACCTCCTGTTTTCAGTCAGAATGAGTCCCTGGGGCTCCGGTGCTTTGCTCTTTCTCCGCTCGTTCCCACCTGTCTTCTTCCCTTAACGGTTAACTAAGTTAGCCAAGAATCGACGTGTCTTTAATTGTTTGATATGTTGTTTTAAAGACAATTGACAATAGACTTAAGTGGAATGCACGACAGCTCCCTAGCTAGGGCCGCCTCTAAAGAATGCATCAATAATGACAACAATTAGTCAATATTCTACTTTTTCCTTACATCTATGTCGAGTCAACTCTAATGACACTCAAAAACTTACGACGCTGATTACAAACTCAAATTCTCAGGATGACAGATGACACATTGAATAGTCGTGGTGAACCATACACTCGTAAATCAAAACTAACATCACTAAGACATGTGTGATGTGGTATATCGTAGTCGGGTTATGCTGATCTTAACCTACTACAAAACCCCCAACTCGATCGTTGAGTCCCTCCATCTTGTTGTAAACTTTGTAATACAATACCCTCGAAATATCTAACACCACCAACACACACAGATAGTTCAACCTCAAGAGACCTGTCTGACCTCAAACAAAAATCTCAAACTCAGAGGAGAGAGAAAATGGAACAACCAGAGCTTCAGTCACCTGAGAACGACGACTATGGCGAAGAAGAAGATGTCGCTGTTTACGATGGCGAGTTTCCCGATGCTGATGCTTCTGACACCGCTGAAATCGATGCTGCTGAAGATCCTAAATCCCAGGTTTTGTTTTTAATTTCATTTTTTTTCTCTATTAATCCTCTTTTTGTCTGCTATTTTTTTTGCCCTAATTTGTTGTTTTTTGAATTGAATAAATTGAATAGAATCTTGAAGATATGAAGAAGAGGCTTGAAGAGCTTGAAGATGAAGCTGGTGCGCTTCGTGAAATGCAGGCGAAGGTTGAGCAGGAGATGGGAGTTTCTCAAGGTGATTGTTTTTTGGAGTAATTATTTTCTAAGTTATTGTGGTTTTGCTATCTTTAATTTTATAGTTTATTTGATTTTTTTTGGTTATAGTTTAGGGTTTTTGCTGATTTTTTGCTTATTGGATTTATTAGCAATTAATACTAGGTGTTACAGTACTCTTTAGTATTGTTTTGTTGGGAAGATAATGTTTTTTTTTAATTAAAACATAACCTAATTCAATGCTTCTTTTTACTGTTTTGGCATGCAGTTTTTGTACAGTTGATTGAGAATATTTTTTGTTATTGAACTTATTTACTGATTAAAGGGATTATCGTGTAAGCGAGGAATTTGAATTCAATTCAAAATTATGTTTGGTTCAAAAATAACAATTTGAACTGAAATTGTTTCTAGGAAATTAAGGTTGGAACTTCATTTTCCGCTGTTTTGGTTCTGTGCTATAGAAGGTAGAGGGAAAAGGAAAAAGGGAAGTGGACAGGGCGGAGCCAAGGGGGGGCTGGGGTGGGCCATGGCCTCCCCCTTGGCTCAAGGAAAAAATTAAAAATTTGCTTATACTTGTTATAAGTTTAGTGCTTGTTTGGTTCAACATGGGAAAGTGTAGAGGAGTTGGTTTTTGCCATGTGATAGTGGACAAGATGTCAAGAGTTCAAATCTTGCAACTAAAATTTTGTATTTTTTTTTATGGTAAATGTAATCAACAAACTCAATAATAGTTGCAAAATTACACATGCATAGATATGATCTTGGCCCCCCTCACTTAAAAATTCTGGTTCCGCCACTGGAAGTGGAGGAAGCTAAGGGAAAGGGAGGAAAAATGTTGCATTCTTTCTTGAATGAGAGGAATGCTTTCTATCATTGAGAAAACTGATTTCAACAAAAGACTTATTTTTCAATCCTTTACTAATTAAACTGAGGATAGTGGTAAAAGTTAATCTTCTCTATTAGGGTTTTCCTTTCAACCAAATGCAGCCTAAAAGTTCAGAGCTGAACATTTGTGGTTAACTAATAACCTCCAAAAGCCTGGTAACCACGAGTTTGATGTGACTTAAGTATTGCATCTAGTTACTTGCGGAGAATTTCATAGATACTTTGTATGTATTATTTATAGCTTTATGTTCCCTCTTGGCCTTACCTTATCTGCACAATCTACAAACCACTCCTAGAACTTTAATTAGTATTCCCTCCATCCCTTTCCGATTGCCCCATATTCCCCTTTGGGGTGTCCCTTTGAGATTGCCTAATACCGTAAGTTTTTCCTTCCACAAACTCAATAGTCCCTATTATCCAATTAACCCATGTGCAATTTTTTTGCCTAAGACTTAATAAAGTGAACTTGTTCTATCGAAATCTTAAAAAAAGGGAGGGAGTATGACATTATTATTTTCTGTGATAAAGCTGTTAACTATCGTAAATATCTTGAGTTCTTGACTATATATGGACAGAACTGATCATAATAGACCCCCTTCTTTATCCCAAGCAACACTACTATTCTAGCAGTACTTACTATGGTTGAATTTTGGGTCGGTGTGGTTTTGGTGCGGCTGGAAACGGGAAGAATAAATTATGCACCTAATACCCTAACTAAGTTGGCGGGTTCATTGGTTGTGCGTAATCTTTGAATTTTCTTTGGAATATGGCGTAATGCTTGAATCTCACAATCTTATTTACATGTTAACTAATTTTCTGCTAAATTTTATGACTCCACAACCCTTAATCTACCATTTAATACCCCCTAATTATTGCAAGTTTTGGAATTGAAATGCAGTTGCTTTAAGAAGCTTTATTTTGGCATCTGTAACACTTGAAAATCATTAATACAAAGCTTTTGTAATACTTGAAATTCATTCCATGATTTCTATCTTCTTCTATATTGACATGTTGGTGATCTTTTTTAAATGAAATTGGTGAATGTTTTGAATCTTATTTATTAATTATCTATATTTTTCTATATGAAGAATCTACCAGTGCTAACCCGACTCAAGCTGAAAAGGAGGAGGTTGATGCCCGTTCAATATATGTTGGCAATGTGAGGCAATTTCTGTCTTCTTGGTATTCTTATCGCTCATGCTATTGAAGATTATTTAAATTAAAATATGTTGTTGTGCGCATGCCTTGGATGGCTTTTCAAATAACGTATGTGAATTTTGTTGCATGTTTATAAAAAAATCTTTGTAGTTAACTGTTAGTATAAGTATGTATCTCTCATTTTACATAATTGCACTTAATGGTAGATTGCTCTTAATCTCTCAAAGGTCATTGGGTTCATTGAGCTATGCATACAATAGATCGCTGCTGGGATTATCTCTCCGTCTCTTTCAAGCATCAGTATATTTTAACATTTTCATTTTTTGACTCCTCCATCTGCAAATGATAGTCACATCATTGTTTAGGGATATTTAGAATATACTGTCACATTTTTTGTAGAATAAAAATATATTCTGGCTGGATTTCCTAACATACTTTCACGTCAGCTATGTGATAGAAGCCCTAGAAGGTTAGGAAGAAATTTTAGGCATGAATATTTTGGTGAAATGGTGATGGACTCTTTATTTTTAGGATTGGAGAATGTGACAATAATTTGAAACACGAAGTATATAAATGATGTATGGGTGTTTTCCTATGATACTATGACTTGTGAGTACTATCTGTTACCATTGATGTGAAGGAGTTTGGTTTGTTAATGGGACTACTTTTCCTGTCATTTGGTTCCGAGGTTGGATACCTTGTGTTGTGTGGTAAGGACCATGGATTGTGTGATAGATTTTCCATTTGTGGTTTTGGGAAAGATATTAATTACTTTTGTTAGCGAAATTTCTTATGTTAGTGATACATTCTGATGATCCTTCCAAATTTGACTTATGTCGTCCAATCTAACATAGTATATGGGACATTTCATCATCATATACAACTTAGTGCTTCCAACTATTAGATTTTGTGTTTTCTCCCGTCTATCTTCCTGAAGATGTGATTTTTAGTGGTTTAGGCTAAAGTGCTGTTGTGGCCCTGCTGCTCTGCAGCTTTGAAGTCACTTTTTGTAACCATTAGCTCTTAAGGTAATGACCAATAATGGGGCGGATTTGGAAAAATCTTCTGTTTCCATATACATTTTTTACAAATTCGTCTACTTTAGTTGTGGCATAAGTTGGTTACGATTGGTTGTGGGATGTGGATACGACAAATGTTGTGTGATTGTTGCTGGAACTTATCCCGATCTAGAGTCTATAATGTGTTTGTGTTCTATCTCTGAAAACAAGTTTATAGACACTGTGATTCCAAAGGATATTATTTGTGGCAAAGCACAGCAGAGATCCAGCTTCATAAATGGAGGACAAGTCATTTTAAAGTCATTGATGATTAAGATAATGGATAATCTGTACATAGTGCATGCAGCAAGCCAGCAACTGAAGTGGATTTGATAGTGTTTCGGGCTCTAGGAGTGTAGACCTGGCACTTTTGACCACACCCATTCCGAGTTACCTGCCTTAAATTATATCCATAATTTAAAATTAGATAACCCAATATGGACATGATCCAAACTTTGTTCCTACCTAATCAAATTGATTCAATGTTGTTTGAATTTTGCTGTAAATGACTAATACTATTTATATATCATATCAACTATTGGCAGTACACTGGAATGTGAACCGAATGACTAATCACATGAATTTGGCTGAATTGACACTTGAGTGAGTTGACCCGATCCGAACCTAATAAAAAGTGAGCAATTGCCATCTCTCTGAACGAGAAAAAGGGGAAAAGGTTTCTTCGTTTCTCATGCTTTGCTGTGGATGATTGTTATAGGATTGTCCAACTACATTGTCTACATGCCAAAGTATGGGTGCACCAAAACATCTCTCCATAGAATAAAAAACCTAGGTTTCTATGTTTCATGTTTGACCATCATGTAGGCACGTAGCTTCTTGAACTAATTGCTTCTATAGCATTCTAACGTTCAGAAACCAAACCAATATATAAGCCGATCTTACTCCATCCTAGTTCTTATTAGGAGGCTCATTTAAGAGTTGATTTATGCAGTGGTTGCAGCCTGCTCTTTCATAAAGAGAGGTTAGTTTAGTTTAACAATAAACAAGAATGGAATGGCAGTTAGATAAGACATTCAGCTGCTTCAAGAAACTTTACTGTCTAAATTAACAAACTAATTTGGGAATGTGAGTTATTCAATTGAAATAGATTACATCATAATAGAAGTCCGCAATAGATATGAATCTTGTCGTTTGGTTTTTGTAATATTGCTATCTATCTCTGAATGCTTGAGGAATTTACTCTTCCCCTTGTTCATTTGTGTTTAGGTTGACTATGCATGTACCCCAGAGGAGGTTCAGCAGCATTTTCAATCATGCGGGACAGTGAACAGAGTGACCATTTTGACAGACAGATTTGGTCAACCTAAGGGATTCGCTTATGTAGAGTTCGTGGAAATGGAAGCTGTTCAGCATGCTGTCTTGCTGAATGAAACTGAATTGCATGGCCGTCAGTTGAAGGTATCAATTGTTATGTTCACCTTATTATTTTAATTGTATTTGCAAATGCTGTATTGTAAAAACCTATTTGCAATTTATGAATAGGTATCTGCTAAGAGGACAAACGTTCCTGGGATGAAACAGTTTCGAGGAAGGCGACCGAGTCCTTATGGAAACAGATCAAGGAGGCCATTCATGCCGGGAGCACCTGTTTTTCCTGCATATGGAGGATATGGGTAGGCTATCTTCTGTTCTAGTAATATACTTGGATTTTATGTAAATATAAAAATCACCCTCCTTAATTGGATTGCAATTGAGATCTCATATTCCTAACAACCCATGGGCATGTTCTCCTTTCTAATTGACCAGATTAACAAATTTTAAGAGATCTCAAAAGCAGCTAGCTATTCACGTACCTTAATTTCTTCACTAGACTTAAAGCTTTATTGAGGAGGAATATTCGGTTGTAGTATTATACTTAAGTAACTCAATTGTTCAAGTAGGCAGAGAAGTTCAATAGATATATTTGACTAAAATGGCCAATAAAGAACTTCAATTGTTCATCAGGGTAGCTAAAATGAGAGATATTAACTGTGTAGAAAACGCCGGAGTTAAAAAAAATGAGGTTTCAGTAGATGAACAAGATCTAATTTCATAAATTCAAGTGGGACTTGGGCTTTGTTCTCTCGAGCTTATTTTTGCTGAACTTATGCTTGAATTGGCTTAATTTTTGCTGAACTTAACTTATTTTTACTGTAACTTTTATAAAAAAGTTGAGAACAGATCCTTTAGCGTTGTTTCCATCCCTTTATCATACCCATCTTTGGTCAGCAATTCAGAAAGTTAACCCATGTGTTGCAACTGCTTATCCAATATGTTGCAATTTTGGAAATGTGAAATTTGTAATTTTTTTTGGAAAGTTATCAGTTCAAGATTTGCCGTAGACTTGTAGTTGAATATTTCAAAGTGTTATTAGATGCAGGGTAATAGATTGCATGTAGTCGCTATGTGCCTTTTGTGGTGGGTTCTATGAAGTATTTTTTTTGTTTCCCTACTGCTGATTTGGTTTTTTTCCCCTACTAATTATTAGTTCACACTTCATTAATTTCATTACTTTTTCATTTTGTAGAAGGGCTCCTAGACTCAGGCCTCCAATGCGGTACAGGCCATATTGATAGTCAGGTGGATATTATTTGAAGTTGGAAAGAAATTTATTTCATGATTTCAGAATACAAAATTTTACAGCAATCAAAGAACTGTTACAAATGAAGCCCTTGTAGTCATTATAAATGAAGTGATTGTAAACTATATGGTATTTTAAGTTTTGGTTGTTAGATTGTACTCCGATTGCCATATTCAGAATTCGTTTATGACGCTCGTGTAGTTCATCAAGGAAACCACATCAACTGCTGTTTTTAGTGATCCTGAAGGTGTATTGGGATAAGCAGAAAGTGAGAAAACCGTTGAAACTGTTTTTCGTATAAACATCCTTGGTTCTTTTTTACCACCCTTCATCTTATATCTTGGCCTCTGCTTGTAGGAGCTTGACATTTCTGTCTCAAAAGTACAGAAACTATTTTTAGGCATCTTTCCTGACAAATACGTAAGCTAATCGAACCATGGCTGGTCATCCATTAATAATGCATTGTACATCCATTTAATTCCAAATTTCCAATGCACTGCGAAAAAAATTTAGCTACTAATATATTACAACATAACTTATTACAACAATAACATTACAGGCAATGCTTATTAACAATGGTACAGACACTTCATACTTTATTATAGTGAAAATGGCTTCCTGTATACATCAAATCCTTCATTTGACGACAACTGTGGTTCCTGCAAGAAAGTAAAAAGGGTTAATGCTAGAAATACTAATCTATGATAACATAATTCACTGTAACATGGGAATAGTACTTTAAAGAATTTGAAAGAACAAATTACTATATTTAGCAATCATCACAGGTCACATCAATGCAAATAACCCAGGTATGATAATCAAGTGCAGATTAATAACAGAATCTAGAGGCTCTAATATATATGTGCCAAAGTTCACCCATATTTTAGAGCTCTGAATTGAATTGATGATGATAGATGGCATAAACTGGATCTTCTAGAATTTGCATGAATGATGGAGCCAAATAACTTTCTTGATTGTGTCATCAACATTAATCCTTTTCCAATGAGGCAGTATGGTCAACATTACAGATTTACAGCTACAATGTGGCGACCAAACTCAAAAAATTATGCATTGCTCACCTTCAGTGATTGCAGTATACAGATAACAGACCTAAGATTAACAATAGAGATAAATTCAGGAACCAGTGTATACGAAGAGGTATGTTTGCCTAAAGAGTTTACTCAAGAGCAATTTTTGAAATTGAATAGGTTGCAATAAGAAATCCTTAGTGCTGCACTGTTACTGAGGGCTTTCGAACAAACTAACAATGAAGAAACTAACAATACTATGTGATTTGCAATAAAAGGACGATGAAAAATGCTAGATTTATCTGTAGTTTTGATGCCTTCAATTGTTAAAATAAGACTGAGGTTCAACAACAATCGAATGAAAATGATTCTAAGGGAGAATCAAGGCAACAAGGCTTAGAAAATTATCAAGTGCCAAGGGAAAAAAAAAAGTGATGACTATGAATGGTCGGCATTATCATGTATGAAAAGAGGAAGACAGGGAAAAGGGGGAGGAAAAACTTCAGAAAGATCGGGCTTGGGTTCCATGGCGTATTGACAATTACATTACGCCAATTTAAAGTTATACATGGAAAACCAATAAGAGCATTTTCTCAATTGAAGTGTAAAGTTGGAGACACGAATTCAGTCATAAAAATTGGTTCTTGTACTAACATGGTCTATTTAGCTTTTATTTATGTATTTGTTTTTATAGTACAAAATTTTCTACATTGACTCATATGTACTATTATAAAGTATGGCTTTGATGGTTAAATGGAGATAGCAGAGTAGAGATCATTATTTCTGAGATTGGAGAGTAGGAGTATACTAATTTTTTGCAGTCACACCAATGGATGCATGCAACTTACTTATTGGAAGACCACGATATTTCAACAATAAAGGGCATGCGAATACCTACTCTTTCCAACACAAGTAAAAATAGATCAATCTTAGGCCAATGGATCCTAGTAGGCTGAATCTACAAGGTGCAAAGATAAGAATAAACAGTTCGTTCTTGCATGCTGACATGTGAAAAAAGAGAGCAAGAAGAGCTAATATGTGGGAACAAGAATTTGAAAGAGGTAAATGCGATTATCATGTGTAATTTGACTGTTATTGTGACACACAGCAACATGGTTCCATTTTCCTGCTTGTTAACAACAATAGACATGTGATGAAACAATTGAGTGAACGACTATAATTTTGCATGAGATTTATGAATGATTTTCGGCTCAAATCTGTGGCCAAATCTGATTCCAAGAAGGGGAGGATGAATATGATGCGGTCACATTGAGCCTATAATTGTACATGAAGACTTCGTACATAAGTCTCCTGAGGAACTTTTACGTTTTGTGGCTAGCTAAGCTAATGAAACGTAATTTTACTTTGGTTTCCTATGAGCTTTATATTGGCAGTAAAGCCAGTAATACGTGTTCATATATACAACGAAGGTTGGGTGGTAATACTGGATTGATTTGATATGTGTTTTGCATGGGCTTGGTAAATGGGTTCAAATGAAAACACTTGGTAACTAAGAAGGTCAAATCCGCATGCAAGCTGGATCAAGAAAAGAAAAACGGCAACATGACCTGGCACAGAAGTATGTCAAGTATCATCGGCTAAAATAGCCTAACTTCACCTGCAGCAAGCCCTGCATATACATGGGCTGTATGGACCTCCAGGAGTCCAAACACCAGACTTTACACGTTTGTGCGGAATTTTTTTAGGATCTTGTTTTCCTGACTTACTTCGCTTATGTATGGTAGTTTGAGAAGGAATCAGATCTCGAAAGGTTTTTTCTTTATTTAGTTCTAATTTAAGTTTATTTCCTTAATGTTCTTAGGATTCCTACAGTCCTATTTAGTATATTGACAACGAGTTCAATAAAGCATAATAAATTTCCATAGGAAGCATGTTTGGCTTTCTTCTTAAGTTTCATACTTTCATGAGTGGGCTAATTTAACATATTTTGCATTAGTGAAGGTAGTGTAAGTTCTATTTCTAGAATTATATATCATGGCAAGAAAAACCTTAAAAATTAAGAACTTCAAACCCAACCTGAATTTAAGGTGATTGTAGCCTAAATATTAGGATTAGTTTTTGAGCAAGTTCATAAAACCAAAGGGAGACAAGGAAAAATGAATTACTCCTGTCAGAAAAGTCCTAATTGGTAAATATATTGCTTCTGAACACGTTATGCTAGCAATCAAAAGGTAGTATGGGGAAGCAACACAGAGATACTACCATAGTAAGTGGATAATAGTTTGGAATTCCTGAAACAGTAGGCATTTTTTTATTAATTTGTCTTTTATCTTGTAAAGAAAACTAGTACCTGTCTCAATCCAGCACCACTTCCTCCAGTCAAAAGCATGGTAAGGAGAGATGTAACAACACCACCTCCAGAAGAAGTATCAGTATTGCGGATTGCAGCCCGCATAGCGTTAAGCATGTTCCCATAAGTACCTGCATGCCCTCTCTCAATTGCCTGAATGAAACAGTAAGTCATAGCTCCAGTTGAAGTCACCTTTGATAATGCCTGCACACAGCACACCCCAAAATTTAGTAATTCCAGTCAGAAATATTACTTTCTTACCTCCTATATGCGGTATTATAACGCTAGGAACTTTGAAACAGATTAAAGTATGTGAGGACAGGGAGATCAATGCTTCTTACCGAAGTATCAGCAGATGTTTGATCATCGTCACAGCCACTGAAGGAGAAAACCTCTCCACCACTAGTACCTTTCCATCTACCTGACCTAGGGCGATGGTCCTCCCACACGTACTGCCCACTCCTGCCATAATTAACCTGTTAGATAAACTGCTTATTTGCAATTGGCTATCGTTTTAGATGCCATAACTCATAAGGCCCCATTACCTCATTTATACCACACACTTGTTCAATATTTTTATAAGAACCACCTATAATGTTACAGTTTACAATCTACAATCTTTTGTACAGGATAATACTAAATACCCCTTGCATTAAAATATCCAATATCTTAATGTCCAGTTAATCAGGACAATTATTATTGGTAAGAATACAATGATATTTGATATACTTAAATGCAGCCATGGCAAATTACTGTAATGCTTTTCAAGTTGCGGGTGGAATCTCTGAAAATCGAAACAAATGGATGGTAAAATAACTTAAAAGTGGCTACCAAGAGCAGAAAGGCTAACCCATTCATCCTGCAAAGAAATGGTAGGTCCAACATAGTGCCACTATGGCAAGCATCAATAATAGCATGGAGCTTAGCACCAGGAGGAAGAGGCTTAACAATTGTGTCATTAATCTCATCATCTACGATCATCCCTTTGGTTACAAAGTCCAGGGGACAGAGGGTCTCATCATAGCCATCCACTTCATCTCCATTGTAGTTCCGCTGTTGTGAACCATGCCCAGAAAAGTGAAATACTAGTGAGTCACCTGCACGACATCCTGCTACAAGCCAAGCCATTGCCATTCTGATATTTTCTTTGGTAGGGATTCTGTGCGGATCCCTCTCTTCTTCTGCAAAGTAGCTTTCAATGGGGAATTAGATTGGAATTGTTAGCAGAATAGCACTTAGTATAAAATGGCAAAATATCGATTTTGGGTAAATTATCCGATTTTTTAGCCTACTGCCTCTTTATCATAGAGAAATAAGGTGGTGGTCAGCTTTATTAAATTGTGATTAAAAGTAATCAAAACGAAAAGGTTACAGCAGGTACCAAGAATCCTAACTATAAAGATGCATTCCTTATCCTTTGCTAATAGATACATATGCCTATTCTTGACTCCACAAGAGATTCTTGGAGAAATGAATTATAATACTCATATTATGTGCAGCAAATGCCTTGACATGAACTCATAGACAAAATTTGTTTGTGATTGTTAAATGGAGAGAGAGACAGAGATGCATCAGCATCACACATGTGATGAGGAGAGAGATAGAGAGAAATGACAACTTAAAAAAAAAAAAAAACATTTGTTGCACATAATGTTATGTAGCAAGTGTTTTTAATAAATATTGCACACAATATGTAACGGAGGTAGTATTTACTTCAATTGAACTTATAAAATTCCATAATTAACAAGTTAATGCCCTATTTGTTCAGATAAGTTCTGAAACCAGCAAATCAGGTTAAAAGAACAAAACCTCTGTTGTTTAATCTGTTGTAATCATATTCTAAAGATAGCTAATTGTTTACATTGTTGAAAGATCTTGACTAGGCAAACCCAATTTTATAATATCCTACACCTTGATCAACTCACATTTCTAACACGTTACTAAAAAAAAAAGAAACTTTTGATTTTATTTTTCCAACAATCAGTTTTTGATTTCTTCCTTGAAAATTTTCAATTACAACAGCTACTCCACAATCAATCAAATCCGAATTATCAATGATTAAGTAAAAATGCCCAAATGAAAGATCATACCCAAATAAACCCCCAAAAAGAGCATTAAATCAACCATAATTAAACGAAAAAAACCAACAATATACAAAATTACCAAAAATAGAAAACACCCAAAACAAAATTGCAATAAAAAAAGAATAAATTGAGGGAAAAAGAGTGATACCAGTAAGCATAAGAATCTCAGTTTCTGGGAATTTAAACCGATTCATAAGCAAAAACTTCATACACTTAGCATCATTAATACAACCCTTTAGCTCATATCTTGACTTCCTGTATGTAATCCCAATAATCACCGCCTTCTTCCGCCCAGCAATAGGCGGCGGCGTAAGAGCTCCGTGGTAAGAAGAAGGTGGCACAACAGGGGCGCGGTGTGGCGGAGGTGGCGGCGGAGGGTAGAAGGAATGAGGCGGAGGCGGACCGGGTGGGAGCGAGCGAGGATCATGGTGGATGCGAGTGATTGCGTGGCAAATGGCACAGCGGATTGAATTAGCGCCAGGCGGGAGTTGGAGGGGTGTCTTACAATTTGAGCAGTCTACCAATAAAGGCATGTTTTGTGTTGTTTATTAGTTGATGGAATAACGTCGTTGGGCTTGTATGTGGTCAGACTCTGTTGAATTCTTTTTTTTTTTTTTTTTTTTAACAATATGACCACGGGGTTGGTGGTGGAATGGTGTTGGGAATTGTGAGGGAGGAGGTGGGGAGGATGGAGAAAAATAAGAAGAAGGTGGTGGAGAGAGTCAACGGGAAGGAGGGTGGGAGGGAAAGAGGGAACACAGTTTTGTAAGGTACGCATCTTATAGTTGATTACTTGATTTGGTTGGAATGTAATGATTTTTTGTTTTTTGTAATAGTGTATTTGGATTCTTTTGGGTGGGTGGGTGGATGGGTCAAGAATGCTAAATACGAGTATTATATGTGAGGATCTAGTCAACGGTTAAAAAAGAATGCAATGCTCGGATTCGGATACTCTCGGTTTGTCTCCTCTCCTTTTTTTTTTTTTTTAATACTACCTACGTTAAATGTTATATGCAACTTTTGTCATTTTGGGATGATCAGGGTTATGTGCAACTATCTATTTTCTTTCTATTTGTAGTAAACAAAAAGCCATGAAATTACATATTTACCCTTACTTAACAATTTTTTTTTAAAATTTTACCCTTATGTTTGTTTATTGACATTAAACTAAAACTAATCACATTACCTTAACTTAACTACTCCCTCCATTTATTATCCCATTTCCCACCCCAACTACTCACAATCACTCCATCTTCCCAACCACCCACAATTAATGTGATGGTTGGTATTACCCTCCTGTTCTTCAGAGTTTTCCAGATGAACCCTAGTTGTTCATGTTCTTCGTATTCCTCTCTCCTCTTCGTCCTTCATCTTCTCCAAACTTTTGGTCTCCAGATCTGAACTTCGTACATCAGATCTTTGAAAAATCGAGTCCCATAACACCATGGTTAACCTTGACCCCCTCCATGATGCGTATATTGCCACTAATGACGAGGGTGAGGGAAAGTTGATTATCTCCCTCATTTCAGTCCATTGAGACCGGATCTCCCTTTCCTCGCCAATTTTATGAATCTAGTGAGGCTGGTCCTTACTGTAGTTCGACCACATACAAAGCTTTGGGTAAGGTTCTTGAAAGCGTCAAGGAGGAGAGGCGCCTGGAGAGGGCTGAGGGTCAGGGTGAGTCTCGTGGGAAGAAATCGCTAGATTTCAGTGCTTTGGCTGTAGATCAACCCTGTGAAAGCGGTGAGGGTAGTTCTGTGCCCACCGAAAAGCCCAGATCTAAGAGGGCTAGGCCTCCCCCGAAGATCCGGGCTACAAGGAAGGCGGCGAGGGTGGCTCTGAGGCGCATCCGTGGGTTGCTGGAACAGGAATGGGTTGTTTTGTCCTCTGACGATGAGCCTGACAAGGCGGAGACTTCATCGCCTCCTCCAAAGTAGGCTGGTTTAGGTGGCCCTCCATTTGAAGATGATGAAGTGAGGCGGATGAACCCTAGGGTTCAATCCTCCAAATGACTGCTTCCGTAACGATTCCTAACCCTAACCCTAACTTATTTAATTTTGAGTTTGAGTCCCATGTTCTTAGAATTTTTGACTGATGTTGTTTTTTTTTTTTTTTTGGTATTGTTGGTATTGTTGGAATTGTTGTTGTTGTTGGTATTGTTGGTATTGTTGATGTTGTTGGTATTATTGGTATTATTGTCGTTGTTGGTATTGTTGCTGTTGTTGGTATTGATGGTGTTGTTGGTATTGTTGCTGTTCTTGGTATTGTTGGTTAGTGATGGTTATAAGGAGACCATCTTTTGCATTGATTGTTGCTGCCTTGTTGGATCTGCCTTCCTGATTTTGTTGACTGGTGGGTGGTTTTTGGGTGTTGTTGGTTAGTGATGGGTAAAAGGAGTCCCTCTCCTTGTGGAGTATTATTGCTGCCTTGTTTCTATCTTCCTGAGTGTGATGATTGATGGCTCTTTTTGGGTGTTGCTGGTTAGTGATGGGTGTTTTTGGGTGTTGTTGGTTAGTGATGGTTATGGTTGGTTACTGCCATGCTTCTGCTATTGGTGTGGTGGAAGTCCCATGTTTGCATCACATTCTTGTGTGCCCTGCTGCCCATTGTCTGCTTCTTGCTCTTATTCTTGCATATTTGTACTTTCTTATTCTTATGAGGAATACCATGATTTCTGCCATGTTTCCTGTTTGCTCTGTTTCCTGTTTGCTATGTTTTCTGCCATGTTTCCTGTTTGCTCTTATGAGGAAGACCATGTTTCCTGTTGGTACTGTCTCCCTGAGTGTGGTCATTGTTGGGTTTTGTTTTGGTTGTGTTTGGTAGTGATGGTTATTGTTGTTGGCATGTTGGAAGTCCAATGTTCTCTGGTCATGTGTATGCTGTGAATGTTGTTGTTGTTTGCTCTATGTTGTGGGCATAAATACTCCCTCTCCTTGTTATGATTGTTGTTGGCTTGTTGGTTATGCCTTCTTGAGTAAGCTGGTTGTTGGTTATTTTCTTGGTGTTGTTGGTTAGTCAATGTTGGATATGTCATCTTGATTAGGGGAATGTGATTGATGAATGATGAGGCTACTTTGTGGTATGGTTTGTAAGTAAGGGCTACATTGTCAGTCCCTATGTGGTGTTTAAAATGAGGAGTCCCAATTGGTTTTGTGTTGATACACTCAAGTTGTTAGTCCCCCATCTGTGTTTTGATACACTTGAGTGCTTTTTTGTCTTAATCCAAATGATGAAGGGACTCCATTGAATACCACTTTACACTAGAGTTTTGCTCCAACAATTTCTTGTTTGAGATTGTTGTTGAGGTAACTTTGGTATCAAGTGATGTATTCAACAATGTGATAACCTGCTCTGATGGATAAATTGGCCATACATCAAAAGTCATTTTCATTTTCATTCCATATTTGAATTTGGGTACAAGAGAAGTTACATTGACTGCCTTACATGGTTGCATCATCATAATCAGCAAAATACACCTAACCACCTATTCATTAACAGAAATTTAAAAAAAAAGAAAACCTAATAGTAACAACTAAGTGGTTATGTGTGGCAATCCATGTTTTTCATCCTCCTTGGGTTGGTTTCATGAGTCCCCTAGTCTGCATCTACCTCCATATTCTCTATTGCATCCTGAGTCCCTTGACTTGCTGGCCTAAACATAGTGTTTAGGTACTTCACAGCTTCCACAACAACTTCCTTCCTCACTTATACTTGTTCTAGTAGAATGCCCAGATTTTCAAGCTTCTTTTTGTTCATGTGTGGTATTTTGTACTTGTTTCCTCCTTGTGCCTTGAGAATTTTGATCATGCACCTTTGCAAAGTCACCCAAATGTACTTGTTCACTTGAGGCTCGAATGTGTTATAAGACTCAATCACTTTCTCCACAAGCTCATCTAGGTTCTTAGGGAAAGATTGATATTTCAAAGACTGAATTGATCTAAATAAGCCTAAATCCAACACATTTAAATCAGGTGACTGTGCTGGTTGAAAGACAAGTTGCATATTGAACCCATTTGCTGTTGTGGCTGCAATAAACTCTTCATCATTAGGCACTTGGTGAGGCCTTGCATTGTCCCATTGAATAATGACCTTTTTTGGCAGACTCTCTAGCCATTTAGATTGAATTGCTGGTATGACCTTTGTGAGCAACATCTCCCTGATAACCTCTCTGTTCACATTCTGGAGTGCCTTGGTTACCAATGTGCCTGCTGGTCTGTTTTTGCTTGATTTCTTTGCTAACTCTTTCACTGTGAATGGGAATGTGCCATACTTCCCATCATGGATGAGTCCCTCATCTGTGTCATACAATGGCTTCCCAATTATAGCCATGAACATTGCCTTTAGCTTGAATCTTTTTGACTGTTGTGCCATATATGGATCTTCCTCACTTGGAAGGAGATAAAATCTTCTCTTGTTAGGATTGAGATAGAACCATTTATAATCTATGTGTATGACATGGTTCATGTCAACAAAAGTAGGGTCCCCATCTGCTGTGACTGGATTTATATGTGACAGTACCCATTTGAGTCTAGCAACCTTGTGGTATGATGTTAGGGCAGGTTTGTTACTGCTTGTGTGTGTTCTCAGCCTCCCTTTTTTCTTCAAATTATGGAGAGTGACATGAGAAATCTTTAGGACAGCTGCATAACTCCTCTCTGTCTGCCTAAGATACAGAGGGACTGATTGTAGGAATTCATCAGAAAATTCCCTGGGCTTTGGACTAGTTCTGCCAAACTTCTTAGTCCTGACATCAATCATATTCCCTTGTGACGTCTGTTTTTTTTATGTCAATAAATATTCTGGTGATTGTTGACTTATGAACTCTGAATTGGATGCTTAACTGTTTCCTGTGACCCTTGGGTAACTGGCCATCTTGCATTGTAAGGAGCATTGCATCAACAATCTGCCTTCTGTGTTGCACAGTCAGCTGTTTTCTGCTCACAGCTTGAGTCCCTTGGTTTGTTTCTTGTTGGCTGTCTTGTTTTGCATCATCTGCTTCTGTGCCTTGCTGCTGATTGGTTGTATCTTTTGGTTCTTCTTGCATCATCTCATCTTCTGATTCATAGTGCTCCAAATCTTCATCTTGCATTGCTTCATGTTGCTCACAATACAGCTCTGCCAGTGCTTCTTCAGTTAGAAACTGATCAACATAAAAAAACAACCCTTCACCTATTTCTGCCATGTTTCCTGTTTTCTTTGAGTGTGTGCAGATTCCAGAACATGTAAAAGGGCTGGCTGTTGATTTTTTTTGGGAGACTGAGCTGCCCTTTCTGAAAACGTAGTCAATGGAGGTGGATTGTTGATCAAGATGTGCAGCACTAACTGTAGTTTAGGGGAAATTTTTGTAAAGAAATCAGTTTAGGAAGTGCTTGAACAGTGTCATTTTTTGGGAGAACTTGTGTTTTTGTAAACATTAAATGCTCTCTTGCTTGAATGCTGGTTTTATATGCCTTGCAATGTATGAATTCCAGTTGTTTATTCCACTTAAAAGTAGACGAAATATAGGAGTGAAGTATTCTGAAATTTCAAAAATTTGGTGGTTAAAATGTTTTGAATTTTTGGGTAAAAATTTTAGAGGGAAAAAACCTCCCTCCTTTTGTTACTGACTTCCCACCATGTAAAATGAGTGGGGGGGTCCTACTTTCTCTCTCCTTCTTTACTTTAATTACTTTCTAATACTCCCCCTAAACTTTGCCCCTTATCTTTTGCATTGGCAACCGTGAACTCTAGTTTTGTTGCACAGAACAATTAACGGAGGTAGTATAATTTTTTAATCTTTAAAGCTTCATTCATTTATCTAAATTAATTGACACGTTTGGACTATGACGTTGTTAGTATATATATATATATATATATATATATATATATATATATATATATATATATATATATATGTATATATATATATGTGTGTGTGTATATATATATATATATATATTGAATCAACTAGTCCCCTTCGAATGATTATCACGGGAGTCTTGCTGCCTGTTCAGTGAGTCGAGGTTAATGGACAACGAGTCCTAATATGGGGGCTTGGGAGCGCAACGTGGCTAGATGTTTGTGGGCAATGTTCATGAAACTTATGGTACTCATTTTTTTAGTTGGGAGTATCTATTACTTCCTCATTTTTTTAGTTTGACACATTTGACTTTTACACTATTCACAAAAAACACTTTGATTAGGTTTTGTAATTTATATCTATGACAAAAATATAGTCATGTGAGATCTAGTTTGAATTGTCTCAAAATAAATTTTATTTATTCTACTTTATATAATTTACAATGTTGATAATTAGAGATATTAATCAGTAAAATTGTGTGTTGGCGAACGCGATAAATTAAATGTGTGACTATGTGTCAACTAAAAAAAAAAAACGAAGGTAGTATATTGGCTACGTTTTTTTTTGTTTTGGACCCAACTTTGGCATATTCCGTTTTTGTTGTGAGAGTATTATATAACTCTCTTAGAGTTTAACCTAGCCACTGTCATTTGATTTTTTCTTTCCTCAAGATCAATAAAGCACTCCCCTTATTTGTTCGTGGGCATACCTAAATCATTGTTAGTGAACCACATAATGTGTTCTTCTTTGTTAATCTCTTTAATCTTTCTTGTATCTATTATTATCAAGCATTAATTTGGAACTTTTGGAAGTAAATAAGTTTATAACCAAAGGGATTAGATTATATGAAACAAATAGAAGAGATTGGCCTCGCAACTGGAAACTTGACCGGCTGGTAAGGTAAGAGGTGGTGAAATCTAATTTTATGTCTTTTATGGACAGTAATTTAAAAAAGAGTTTCTTAGGAATGGTGAAATCATAAAATGATATTTAAAGAGATGTAAAACACTAAAACAGTAAAATGCAAATTATAATCCATAAAATTCTGACAATTAGTAAAGATGATAAAAGTCTCTTGGTTGGGCTTGGGCCCACATATCGTTGAAATTAGTCCAGCCCAGCTAAAACAAAATTCATTGAGGGGAAGACGGAAACTTAGTAAAAGTTTTAAGAGGGTCTTGGTTGGGCCTACTTATATGCATGATGTGGCATTCGAAATGTTTATTTTGTAATTCATGATATTGTTGGAGACTTGGAGTGGAGCACGTTATTACTACGGAGTAAAATATATAAAAAGTTTTTCGTATAACTTTTTCATTTGTTTAACACAATAACACCTAGAAATTTGTTGGTTTATTTCATCATTTCATTTATGTAAGTAATGTAGGATCACAGAAAGTGGCTGTTACAGTCGGGTCCCGATATGTTCTCATCTATTTATGTCCTCGGGAATTCCTAGTAGACAAGCACTGGAGTTTGCACCAATTGGCATTGCAACTCAACCAGGAAGTTTGTTCGAGTCCACACTTTCCTCCATTAATGCTCATTTGTTATATCTCTAAGAAGTCTTGTAAGGTTTGCAAGTGGCTAGATGATGATATGACGGTCCTATGCTCAAGTCCAACAATCCCCATTCTCCAAACAAGGTCTTGTGTTTGTTTGTTTTGTTTGTTTTTTGTGTGTGCAGGGATACAAATTTGGGAGATTTGTCTTGCAAATTTGTAGAATTGCTTATGTGTTGGTATACGTGATATGTTCATTTTATATAGTGTTTTACCCCCGTCCTTTGGTCATATTTAGGAGTATTTTTGGCTCTTTAGAGCCACTTTTATTACTTCTAGGCGTTTTCTAGTGTTTTCGTAGATTTGATATTGTTTTATAGGAAATTGCAGATTTGGAGCATTTTCCCGCACTTATGGGAGCCACTAAGAGCATTAGAGATTTATGACCATTTTCCGTAGCCCAAGACCGGTTAGAGTTATCTAATCGGTGATTAAGGGCTCGACAAAGAAGAGACTGAGGCATTGGACTGAGCTAAAGGCCCCAAAGAGGAAATCCGGATTGGGCCAAGAAAATGGCCCAATCGAAGATGATCCCTTGCCTGATAGCTCGCCTGACTGGGTAGTGGCCTCGCCCTAAGGCGCGCCCAGCTGGGCGAGGAAGAAAGATGAAGAACGCTTTGCCCTGGTTCGCGCCCGACCGGGCGCGAGCGAGACTCCACTCAAGCAAAAAGGCGGGCCCGGTCGGGCCAATCTCTGCCCGACCGGGCGCGTGATTCTGGAGAGGATTTCGAAGATTTTTCTTACTTTGTTTTTAATTAGGATTTTTTTTAGCTTAAGTATAAATACATTTTGTTAAGTTAGATACGGGTACCTCTTCTCATTAGTTAATTTCTCAGATTTAGCTTTAGGTTTTGGATTATTACTATTGTTCTCTCTCTACACTTTTGGTTTATGCAATTCATTATTTCCGTTTACTTTGGTAACAATTTCTTCCCCTTTTATTTTCAGTAATTTAATTGCTTTGCTTAATCATGTCTTGTTTATTTGCTTTGCTTAGTTTAGATTTTAATATGTGTGAGTAGATTTATTTCTAGGGTCGTGGGGATCCATAAATAATATGAAGGGGTGAATTATTATTGTTGATTTTCAATGCTTTGATTGATTTCCTATTGACTGATTTAATGATATGCAATTAGATTAGGCGTGGTTTAATTGTATGAGTTTTGCAATATTAATTCGAGATTCGAGAGATGAAAATTAATGTTTAGGCTTAGTTTCAATAGGCAGGTTAATTTATAAATGGTTAAATTAAGATTCGAGAGATGCGTTTTAATACCGGTAGATTAATTCTGTGATTGTAATACGTAGCGAAAGCCCTTTATGATCTGATTAATTGATGCATTGATGATTGATTACTATGTTTTACCTTGCAATATTATTTATTGGTGAACCTATACCATAGGCTTTGTTTTATTGTTATTCTAATAATTCTTAATTGTGTTAATTTAATTAGTTCCTTTAGTTTAATTCCCCTAAAAAATAAATTGGTTACTTAATAGTTTAGATTATATTAATTAATTAGGAATAGAAAGACTTGTTTCCCTGTGGATTCGACCCTATTTCCCTATCTACTTTAGTTAGAGGACTTAGGTAATTCTTTTGATTAGGAGATACGACTTTATCTTGTCAATATGGTTGCAAATTTGGAAGATTCGTCTTACATATTTGCGGATCTTTATGACCAATCAAGGTTATTCACTTGTGCGACTATACTTGAACGAAGCTCCATTAGAAAAGATGCAAAGTGACAAGCGCACTTTAGGGCGCGCTTTAGAGCATATTTTAGGATGATTTTGGATGTATTTGGGGCCGCTTTGGCCGATTATTACCTTGTTATGCTTACGTTCCCCATATTACGTGCTTCACGGGTTTTCGGTTTGTTTTTGATGTGTTTTCAGGTAATATCAACCGAGTTTAATCGGATCCCGAGCCCTTGATGCGTAACCGAGCTAGCCTTGACCGGAGTCCGAGGAGTTAAGGAAGTTCAAGTGCCGTGCATTGATTACATAGCACAGGCAGCACGGCCGTGTTACCATAGGCACACCCGTGCTGGCCTATAAGCAAGCAACCCCAGGCAAGGCAGCACGGCCGTGCAAGCCAATAGCACGGCCGTGTCAGTATCCACGCACCCGCACGGCCGTGAAGGCCATTAGCACGGCCGTGCCAGATGTTGCCCGTGCCCGTGTCAGCTTCAGTATGAGCCCCGTGCTAGAGCATATTCAGCACGGCCGTGCCATTTTTAACACGGCCGTGCCAGGAAGCTGCACGGCCGTGCCATATATAGCACGGCCGTGCCAATTTGAAGAAGAAATCCGGTTTACTTACTGACAAGCTAGCACGGCCGTGCCAAATTCAGCACGGCCGTGCTGATCCAGGGTTAACTGCGCGCTTGACTTCTCCGAATTAGAAGACGTATATAAGGCCCAACTTTAAGAGGATTCCAGGGACAGTTTTAGAGATAGTTTTGAGAGCCTTTGTAGAGAGTTATTGGAGAACGTTCTTAGTATTAGAGATTCATTAGTTTTCTTAGAGATATTTCTAGAGATTTTAGTTTTCTTGGATTGATTTGAAGCAAGATTTGCGAAGATTCTTTGTATTATTCATTGACGACGGATATCAAAGTTCTGAACTTTTCCATTGATTCGCATCAATACAATTGGTATTATTCATTCTTGTTTATTAATCAAGCTTTATTATTCCTTAATCAGAATTCATGTTTATATCTATTATGCTTTTGGAATTCATTATTGCTTTGATTATGAATATGTGTGAGTAGTCTCCTAGCTAGGGTTTCGGGATGAAACCCGGCCTAGGTAATCTATGTAATTGAGGATTGATTTTGATAAACGGATTGTGATTAAATTGATTATATGCGATTGCATGTTAATTCATTATAATAGGAGTAGCTAACCTAGAATCTTGAATTTGATTGCATGATATTCTTGATTTGAACAAGAGATTGTGAATTGAGTATTTCATTATTGAATGTGGTTTGATTATGTATCGAGTAATGTTAAGTGCATGAGAAATCCAAGCTTAGTATTGCCCGTTGTCTTCCTATCACATGATATTGATCAGACTTATAGTCTTTGCATATCCCGTTTGTCTCTGTGATTCCTTGTTGCTTAGTTACCAATGGTTAGGCGGATTCCCGTTCTCCCTAGTGTCTTTGTTTATTGATTTATTCCATCTTATTAGTATTGTTTTAGAACACCATTTTCCATTGATTTCGAACTAGCTTAGGTTTAAGATTGATTTGCAATTACTCTCGTTCCTCGTGGACCGAACCTTTATTTTCCATTGTACTTGGTTATAGGGTGTTCGTATAAGTATTGTTTGATTGAGAGTTAGATTGTAGCGACCGATTTAACCCTTGTCAAAATGGCGCCGTTGCTGGGGAACGGTGTTTGTTAATTGCTTTTTGATTTCTTGAGTCTAGTTCATCATAAAAAAGCACAAAAAGATTTTTCCCTTTTGGCTACACTTGTAGCCCTGCTATTTAATTGGTTTGGTTAGTGTGTATGCGCAGGTCTAAACAGAGAGAATTAATACCCTTCGATCCAGAAATCGAAAGAACTTTGAAGAGCAATCGTAAATCTCGATTGACGTCATCAAACTCTCAAGGAAAGGAACACAACACACAACAGGTTCCAATGGCAGACATACCGCGCCAACCCAATCGGCCAGCACCACGACCCCTTAAGGAGTTGGGAACTCCTGGGGCGTATAGAGCTTCAAGTGGGATTGCTCCACCCACTACTGAGGCCAATGATTTCGAGATCCGGCCGGCTATGATCATCCTCATCGAGAGAAGGCAGTTTAGTGGTGCCAAGCATGAGAGCCCTTTGGCTCATTTGAACGAATTTGAGAAGTACTGCAATACCATCAAGGTTAATGGGGTGAATCAAGAGTTCGTGAGATTGAAGCTTTTCCCCTTTTCACTTATTGGGAGAGCTCTCGAATGGTTAGAGAAGGAGGTGAAGCCGAACTCTCTACACACTTGGGATGATGTCACGACAGCATTCTTGGGAAGATTTTATTCCCAAAAGAAGACGGCCGATGCTAGAGCTTTGATCCAGGGATTTCGGCAAAGGAGTGGGGAGTCAATCTACGAAGCATGGGAAAGGTACAAGGAGTATCAAAGAGAGTGCCCACACCACGGAATCCCAACATATCAAGTTTTACAGATTTTCTATGGAGGATTGAGTCCTCAAGGGAAGACCAGTTTGGATGCGGGAGCAGGTGGCCCCATTATGAACAAAACCGAAGAAGAAGTCATTGATATCATAGAAGATGTGGTACGACACCACATGGATTGGCAAGATGGAGAGCGAGAGGCCATGAGCAAGAGTGGAGGAGCGGTCTATTCGGTAGACCATCTTAATGCAGTCGGGAATTTGACATCGCAAATTGTAAATCTAGGTAAGGAAATGTCAATTATCAAAGAGAAGCTCAACGCTCCACCGCATCAAAATCTTCCATCCTATTCTAAGGGAGGAGGTATGCACTCTAACTCTAATAATATGCCTGCTGGATGTATATTCTGTGAAAACTGTGGGTCTTATGACCATGATACCTCTGCCTGTAACGTAGATTCCCAATTTCAATCCAACTATAATGATGGTAATGAGTGTGATAATGAACAAGTCAATGCCTTGTCTTATGATAATAGACCTAGGAATGACAATAACAGATATTTACCACCTAATCAAAGAGGGAACAATTATAATCAACAGGGTAATAATTCTGACTACCAACAGCAAAACCAGTGGGGAAACAGGAACCAAAGGGACCAAAATCCCCAAGGGTCTTATAATCAACATGGTAATTTTGGTAATCAGAATAATTACCAACAAAATGCAGGTAATCAAGGGCAATACAATCAGAACATGAATGCCAATAATAGGGGAAATTGGAATAACAATGGTAACAGGAACAACTTCCAAAATCAAAATCCCCAACAGTCTAATGCGCGTGGCTCCCGAGCCTCTAATGACAACTACAATGCTCAAGGACCATCGCAAAGGACTAGTTTGGAGGAGATGATGGAAGCACAGACCAAAATGTTCAACACTTTCATGGCCACCAGTGACAAAAAGTTTAATGAAGTGATGACACATAATAAAATGCTTGAAACCCAGATTTCTCAGTTGGCTAGTGCTATAAAGGATGGGGTTGGAGTGTCAAAACTCCCACCTCAAGGTATTGACCCTAAAAACTCTGTAAATGCTATCACCACTAGGAGTGGAAAGACATTGAGGGGGAGCGATGAAGTAGTACCCCCTAGGAGTCAATCTGTGACTACACCTACCACTGATACTGTTATAGAGAGTGAGGAGGAGAGGACCGGAGAGAATGATAAAACTGTAGAGGTCTTAAATGAAAAGGAAGTAACACAAGTCAAAGAACCCAATCTATTGCAAAAACTTCCTTACCCCCATAAGTTTGTGAGACATAAGTTGGATGTTCAATTCGGTAAGTTTTTAGATACTTTGAAGCAAATTCACCTTTCCATACCATTCACCTATGCTAGGATTTTGAAAGATATTTTGAGTGGCAGGAGGAATTGTGATGGGGTGGAAACTGTTAACCTCACCGCAAATTGTAGTGCAATCATCATGAACAAGATGCCTCCCAAATTGGGAGACCCAGGTAATTTCTCAATCCCTTGTGCTATTAATAAAATGAAAATTGATAATGTATTATGTGATCTTGGGGCTAGTGTTAGTCTTCTGCCATATTCTGTATATCAAAGATTAGGGGTAGGACTACTTCTTCCTACCAACATTACCCTACAGTTAGCTGATCGTTCGATCAAATTTCCTAAGGGTAAGGTAGAAGATGTTCCCCTACGAGTTGGGAAATTTGTGATACCTGTGGATTTTGTAGTTTTGGAAATGGATGAAGATAATCATATACCTATTATTCTTGGGCGACCTTTCCTAGCTACCTCTGGTGCTCTCATTGATGTGAAGAGTGCCAAGATTTCTTTAAAGGTAGGAGAGGAGGTCCTTGAATTTGATCTGAACAAAAGCATCCAATATCCTTTGTCTACTTCCGAAAACTGCATGATGATTGACACTATTGATTCGATTGTCTCTAGTATGCATACACTATTGCTTTCTACTAACCATGATCTTGAGCCAAGTGATACCGATGAGAGCAGGTACATAGAGGAGCAAATGCTAGAGGAAGATGATGGTGATAACGGTTTCAAGGAAATTACACCCATGTATGCACTTGCTAAGGCCACCACAAAAGAGGTAAACGAGGCCCCTAAGGTAGAATTGAAACCTCTACCATCACATCTAAGGTACGAATTTCTTGGCCCTGATTCAACTTATCCTGTCATTGTGAATTCTTCTTTAGATGCGGATCAAACTCGGAAGTTGTGTGATGTATTGAGAGAGCATCAAAGTGCCATAGGCTATACCATTGATAACCTCAAGGGTATTAGCCCCGCTATATGTATGCATCACATAACTCTCGAGGATGGTGCGAGGCCTTCTATTGAGAGGCAGAGGAAACTCAATCCTCAAATGGGGGAGGTGGTGAAGAAAGAGATCACCAAACTTCTTGATGCAGGTATCATCTTCCCCATTTCAAGCTCTAGATGGGTTTCCCCTGTGCATGTTGTCCCTAAGAAGGGGGGAATGACTGTAGTTGAGAATGAGAATGGTGAGCTCATCTCAACTAGAACGGTGACCGGCTGGCGGATGTGCATAGACTATAGACGTCTAAACGCATCTACCAAAAAGGACCATTTTCCCCTCCCTTTTATTGATCAAATGCTCGAAAGACTAACTAGGCACAAGTATTATTGCTTTCTTGACGGTTATTCGGGGTTTTTCCAAATACCTATAAACCCGGATGACCAAGAGAAGACGACTTTTACTTGTCCATATGGTACTTTTGCCTACAGGAGAATGCCTTTTGGACTTTGCAATGCACCGGGCACCTTTCAACGGTGTATGATGAGCATTTTTGGGGACATGTTGGAGGCCGAGATGGAGGTTTTCATGGACGATTTTTCTGTTGGGGGAGCCTCCTTTGATGATTGCCTAGTGAACTTGGGGAAGTGCCTACAACGGTGTGAGAGAGTGAATTTAGTCCTGAACTGGGAGAAGTGTCACTTCATGGTTGAAGAAGGTATTGTCCTCGGTCACAAGATCTCAAATGCAGGCATAGAGGTGGACAAAGCAAAGGTTGAAGTTATAGCAAAGCTACCACCACCGGTCAATGCAAAAGGGGTAAGACAATTCCTAGGGCATGCGGGGTTCTACCGGCGATTCATAAAAGATTTCTCTCTTATAGCCAAGCCTTTGACTGCCTTATTGCAAAAGGAAGTCGACTTCAAGTTCGACAAAGAGTGCCTACAAGCTTTTAACACACTTAAGAAAGCTTTGATTTCGGCACCGATTGTGCAAGGACCACGGTGGGATCTACCTTTTGAGTTGATGTGCGATGCTAGTGATACGGCTATTGGAGGTGTTCTTGGGCAACGAGTTGAGAAGAGGGTTCACGTGATCTATTACATGTCCAAGACCTTAAATGAAGCACAAAGGAACTACACCACTACAGAGAAAGAGTTCCTAGCCATTGTTCATGCATTTGAGAAATTTTGGGACTACCTCATTGGTTCCAAAACGATTGTTTATACCGACCATGCTGCCATCAAGTACCTAATTTCGAAGAAGGAATCCAAACCACGCCTCCTCCGATGGGTCCTCTCTTTACAACAATTTCATGTGGAGATCTGGGACAAGAAGGGAGCCGAGAATGTGGTTGCGGATCACCTTTCGCGCATGGAGAGGGAGCAACAAGAAGATGATGGGCTGCCCATTTGTGATGAGTTGAAGGATGATGTTTTATACCTCCTCAAGGAGAAGATTCTATCATGGTTTGCGGATTTGGTAAACTACTTGGCTTGTGAGGAGTTTCCCCCCGATTACTCCAAGAACCAACGGAAGAAGATTAGGAGAGATGCAAGGCATTACATATGGGATGATCCAATTTTGTTCAAGAGAGGTGTAGATGGTCTCCTAAGAAGGTGCGTTCCGGAGGAAGAAGTTCATAGTGTGCTGAAAATGTGCCACTCCGACCCTTGCGGAGGTCACATGGGGGCTAATAAGACAGCCCAAAAGGTTTTGCAATGTGGGCTATGGTGGCCCCATATCTTTAGGGACGCGTGGGCATTTGTGAAGACTTGCGATGCTTGCCAACGGAGTGGAAACATTTCCAAGAAGAATGAAATGCCTCAAAAACCCATACTTGAACTTGAGATCTTTGATGTGTGGGGCATTGACTTTATGGGACCCTTCCCTTCCTCCCGTGGGAACCAATACATACTTGTGGCTGTGGATTACGTGTCTAAGTGGGTGGAAGCAATTGCCTCCCCTACAAATGATCACAAGGTGGTGGTGAAACTCTTCAAGAAGATTATATTTCCAAGGTTCGGGGTTCCTAGGGCGGTTATAAGTGACAACGGGTCACACTTTGTGCATGGGGCCTTTCAAAGGATGCTTCGAAAGAATGGAGTACATCAAAGGTTCGGGACAACCTATCACCCTCAATCTAGTGGGCAAGCGGAAGTATCCAATCGACAGATAAAGTCCATCCTTGAGAAGACAGTGGCGAAGAATAGGAAAGATTGGTCCGATAAGCTTGATGATGCACTTTGGGCATACCGGACTGCTTTCAAGACCCCAATAGGCACCACCCCATACCGCTTGATCTACGGGAAAGCATGTCACCTCCCGGTCGAACTAGAGCACCGCGCTCAATGGGCTATCAAGAAGATAAATTTTGATCTAGCAAGCGCGGGAGAGCAACGGATGTTGGACCTTCATGAATTGGAGGAGCTTCGGATGGACGCATATGACAGTGCGAACCTATACAAGTCCCGATCTAAAAAGTTCCATGACCGGAAGATAGAGCGGAAGGTGTTCAATGTTGGTGACAAAGTCCTCTTATATAACTCTAGGATGAAGCTCTTCCCCGGTAAGTTGATGTCAAGATGGAGGGGTCCATTCACTGTCAAAGATGTTTTCCCTTCCGGTGCGGTTGAGCTTTATGATTCTAGTGGGTTGCAATCCTTCGTGGTTAATGGGCAAAGGTTGAAGACATACTATGAGGGAGCCCATGTTGGTGTGATAGATGTGTTCGAATGCGGTCACAAGAGTTGAATGTGACCACGTCAAGCTATCGACGTTAAACTTAGCGCTTCCGGGAGGCAACCCGATTTTCTTGCTTTTACTAGAGTAGTTTCTTTTGTTTTGTTTGGTTTAGCTCCTAATTTGTGTGAGTTTTGTGTGCTCTTGTGTGTTTTTGTGCAGGTAGAAGATTGGTTAGAAGTCGGAATGAAGAGAGTGATGCGTACCTTGAAGGAAAAGAAAACCTGCAGACTGCAGCAGACAGCATGGCCGTGCCAGAATCCAGCACGGCCGTGCCAAAATCTGCACGGCCGTGCCAAACCTCAAAAGCCCACTGACATTCTAGCACGGTCGTGCTATTTTCAGCACGGCCGTGTCAAGTATTAGCACGGCCGTGCTAATTTTAGCACGGCCGTGCCATCTGAAATTCAATTTCGCAAAAAGCCTGCCAAGCCAACACGGCCGTGCCAAATTCGGCACGGCCGTGCCAAACCTCAGCACGGCCGTGCCAGTTATAGCACGACCGTGCAGCGCGGGTTCCGGATAGTTTTTCGTGTTTTTTTAAACACGATTTCACTCAAACTCTCTCATTATTCCCCAACTCTCTAACACTCTTTCCTACCCTTTTTCTCTCTAAACTAACCCAAACCCCCAACCTCCTCCCTCAATTCCTCAAATCAAACCCTAATTCCCCATATTCTTCTTTCAAGATCTCGGCACCCTCCTTGCATTGGAGCATTTTTCAAGTGATTGGACGCAAAATTAGGCCCTCTTTGAGCTCGCCACAACTCCACTTCGTGGAGTCCTCGGTGAATTCGTTCTTAAACTCATTGATTTTCGCAATTTTTGTCCAATTTCATTCGTTTTATTGAATATTTGTTGTTGAATTGTGCTTTATTGTTGCAAGTTTGGGTGAACTAGTAGTGTTAGGGTAGTACATTGCATGCTAGGATAGTTTCTTGCTTGTTAATTGGTATATTGTGCTTAATTTCTTGAATCAAACATGCCTAGAACAAAGACATCGACTAGGAGACCGGGTCGGGACGATGCATCCTCATCCATGGTTCCACCCACGGTGGACACCATGGGTATTGTTTTTAATAACCCGTCCTTTTTGGACAAATTTGTAGGATTATCCCACCGACCGATCCGGCCTACCAAGTTCTACGACCCTTTAGCCGCTAGGGCTCTAGGGATCGAAAGCGACATGGTTCAACTATTTTCATTTACCAACTTTGATTCTTTCCTTACCATGCATGCTCTCACTTACAAGAGGCTTACCCTCGAATTTTTGTCTTCTTTGTACGTGCATCGGGATGAGAATAACTCACCCCGGTACTTGTCCTTTCAACTAATGAACTCGGGCACCATTCAAATGTCGGTGGCCCAAGTTAATGCCGCCTTTGGGTGGACATCCGACCTGAAATATGGTCCTAAGGATGGCCACTCAAAACACTACAACTCCGGGTTGTTTTGGCGGCAAATCACGGGGAAAATGGATAGAGATCCCCGTAGGGATAAGGCGACTTCCATCGTCAATCCCGCCTTTCGGTTGTCCCACAGGACCTTCTCCTCTACTATCTTTGCTAGAGGAGATAGTTCGGGTGTAGTCTCCATTAGGGAGTTACAGTTTATTTGGCACCTCACCCGTGGGGACGGGCGTCTAGACATGGGAGCGTGGTTACTAGACCACCTCGACGGTGTAGCCCGGGGTAGGGGTGATATTACTATCGGTGGCATGATCACCATTCTTGCGCAATATAATGGGATTGATTTTTCTGAATTGCAGGCTATCCCAGGCACTACGAGGCTTGATATGCGCACCTTGAGAGCCATGCAGTGGCTTGAAGGGACATCCCAGCCGGATTGCTATTTGTGGCTCGTAGCAGGCAAGCCATACGCCTACTTGCCCGATCCGGAGAGGACGGTGGTTTACAACAAAGACAACTGGATCTTCGACCCCGACTTCGCCTGGCACGAGGACGGAGGCATGGAGTATGTAGACTGCAATCCCCAGCCTCACCAGGGGGATGAGCAGGCCCACGGGGGCCAAGGAGGTGACGATGCTGATGATGATGATGATGACGAGGAGGGTGGCCCGGATGCGGCCCAACAGATCCCGGCGCAAGACTTCGCCTGGCTCCGCCAAGGAATGGAAGATTTGAAGCTCGAGGTAGCGGATTTGCGCCGGTCGAACGAGGATATGACCTCCGCCTTCAGAGACCTGAAGAGGAGTGTTGATGATATGGCCTCCCGTTTCCCTTATGGCCCGGGCGGGCCTAGCTCGTGATCCCTTTCCCTTTCCCTTTAGTCACCTCCCTCTCCTTACTATTGTAAGTCCTTGATGTATAAACATTGAGGACAATGTTTGATTCTAGCTTGGGGGGGGGGGTCTTACTTGTATTCATTCTAAAACAAAAAAAAAAAAAAAGATTTACTGCTTTCCTAGACTAACCTTAACTTGTTTGCTAGTATGTCTTTCCTTTTTGCAGATTGGGAACATTCGAGACGCGGTATGAGTTTGAAGAACGATGCTATGGCCGTTAATTGGAGCTCCCGGGAAGCAAATTTGGTGAGATCTTTTCTTTTTTTTTGTGTGCTTAGGATAGTTTAGTTTAGGAAGAAGTTGAATGGTTCGAGGATGTTTGATCGGTTCTAAGGAACCTGGGATCGTTGATGTTGATATCATTCGATCACTTGTTTGTCGATTGGGATTTTATGTGATTTTTATGCCTCGTTATGTGCCTTTCAACTTATTCAGTTGGCTTAGTTGTACATATGTTTGTGTTAGATAGGAAAAGCTTCTGCTATGAGGATGTGTGGTTTAGCTTATATGATATGCCTCGTAGTCTTTTCCTATGTTTTTGGATCATAATAAACTTGTCTAATTGCAAAATTTTGGAATATTGTTCATGTTGGATTCGAAATGTGAATGAATGTGTATGGAATGTCTATTTCCACTTAAGCCAGTGATGAATACACAGTTCGAGTCTATTGTTGATCAATGTGGACGAGTCTAGGCGAAGGGTAGAAATAGAACACTTTTGTCATGTGAAACTCTATGCCTTTGGGCTGTGGTAAGATGGAGTCGCTTCCCGGTTGTGGATTTGACCCCCTTGATTGGTAGTTGCTTTATTTGTTAGATCCCGTGAGGTTTATTTGTTCTAGCCTTCATCATTCTTGTTGAGTGGCATATTTGGATCCTTGATTACGCATTTTTCGATCTTTGTGTTGACTAGTAGCTCCCGAGACCGACTTGACACTTTTAAGGGAGGAAGAGGGCACCTTTTTCATTTTTCTTATTTTGTTCCTTTTGTTTTGTTACAAATTGATTTTCTTTTTACATCATCTTACTTGCTAACCATGTTGATCTTTAATTCCATTCTTGGTTAACCGTGTTACAAACCCGATGGCCAATGTTTTACCAACCCTTAGTTGTGAAGCGTTTACCTAGATAGGTTTGTTGAGCTTATTGTTTACTAATCAAGAAATAAAGTTTGATAGTTGGTTTGAGCAGGTGTGAAAGTGAGCCTAATTGTAAATATGTAATGTGAAAGTCATTTTGCCATCAATAAAAAAAAAAAGAAAAAAAAAAGAAGAAGAGAAAAGCCGTCCGAATTGTGAAAAAGGCAAGGACACATAAATAAAGTTTTGAAGTTTGAAAGAGGTCATTTGAGTGTGTATTATATGGATAATTTGGGATGTGTAAGAATGTGAATCAATGAGATTGTGGAAAGTGATTACATCTTTTGAACTATTGTTTTTGAGAATTGTGATTCTTGCGCTTCATTTAGGAATTAACCCCACTTTTTTAAATTGTTTTCACCTACCTTACCCATTGCCAATACATTACAACCCTTTTAAGACCCTTAGACTTTAGAGGTGTTCGGTTCTCAAACGGTGGAGGGAGATACCTTTCAACCCTATGGAAAGATTATGCGTAATCGAGATGTCGGGATACCTTTGTTATTTCCTCAAAACATCACTTCTTCCGGTTCCTTCGTGGAATCACGAGGGGCCAATTAGGGTGGTGATTTGAAGCAAAAGGGGAGGACGTGGCCGGTTTGGTCGGGTTTAGAGGGAAGCATGATTTCTTTGTTCTCTATGCTTGGTTTAGGTCTTGTTCGCATTTGATCAACGATATCTTGGATTGTGTGTCTCGTTGCTTGTTTGAGTGAGTTTTCCTTCCGTGCATGGTTGTTCTAAGTAGGATCCATTGATTTCATTCCGTGCTTAATTTGATTTGTTCGCAATGGCATAGTTTATTTGATCTTGTGTGTGTTTCCCTTGGTTTTTGCTCGAGGACTAGCAAAAGTGTAGCTTGGGGGGTTTTGACAAGCGCACTTTAGGGCGCGCTTTAGAGCATATTTTAGGATGATTTTGGATGTATTTGGGGCCGCTTTGGCCGATTATTACCTTGTTATGCTTACGTTCCCCATATTACGTGCTTCACGGGTTTTCGGTTTGTTTTTGATGTGTTTTCAGGTAATATCAACCGAGTTTAATCGGATCCCGAGCCCTTGATGCGTAACCGAGCTAGCCTTGACCGGAGTCCGAGGAGTTAAGGAAGTTCAAGTGCCGTGCATTGATTACATAGCACAGGCAGCACGGCCTTGTTACCATAGGCACACCCGTGCTGGCCTATAAGCAAGCAACCCCAGGCAAGGCAGCACGGCCGTGCAAGCCAATAGCACGGCCGTGTCAGTATCCACGCACCCGCACGGCCGTGCAGGCCATTAGCACGGCCGTGCCAGATGTTGCCCGTGCCCGTGTCAGCTTCAGTATGAGCCCCGTGCTAGAGCATATTCAGCACGGCCGTGCCATTTTTAGCACGGCCGTGCCAGGAAGCTGCACGGCCGTGCCATATATAGCACGGCCGTGCCAATTTGAAGAAGAAATCCGGTTTACTTACTGACAAGCTAGCACGGCCGTGCCAAATTCAGCACGGCCGTGCTGATCCAGGGTTAACTGCGCGCTTGACTTCTCCGAATTAGAAGACGTATATAAGGCCCAACTTTAAGAGGATTCCAGGGACAGTTTTAGAGATAGTTTTGAGAGCCTTTGTAGAGAGTTATTGGAGAACGTTCTTAGTATTAGAGATTCATTAGTTTTCTTAGAGATATTTCTAGAGATTTTAGTTTTCTTGGATTGATTTGAAGCAAGATTTGCGAAGATTCTTTGTATTATTCATTGACGACGGATATCAAAGTTCTGAACTTTTCCATTGATTCGCATCAATACAATTGGTATTATTCATTCTTGTTTATTAATCAAGCTTTATTATTCCTTAATCAGAATTCATGTTTATATCTATTATGCTTTTGGAATTCATTATTGCTTTGATTATGAATATGTGTGAGTAGTCTCCTAGCTAGGGTTTCGGGATGAAACCCGGCCTAGGTAATCTATGTAACTGAGGATTGATTTTGATAAACGGATTGTGATTAAATTGATTATATGCGATTGCATGTTAATTCATTATAATAGGAGTAGCTAACCTAGAATCTTGAATTTGATTGCATGATATTCTTGATTTGAACAAGAGATTGTGAATTGAGTATTTCATTATTGAATGTGGTTTGATTATGTATCGAGTAATGTTAAGTGCATGAGAAATCCAAGCTTAGTATTGCCCGTTGTCTTCCTATCACATGATATTGATCAGACTTATAGTCTTTGCATATCCCGTTTGTCTCTGTGATTCCTTGTTGCTTAGTTACCAATGGTTAGGCGGATTCCCGTTCTCCCTAGTGTCTTTGTTTATTGATTTATTCCATCTTATTAGTATTGTTTTAGAACACCATTTTCCATTGATTTCGAACTAGCTTAGGTTTAAGATTGATTTGCAATTACTCTCGTTCCTCGTGGACCGAACCTTTATTTGCCATTGTACTTGGTTATAGGGTGTTCGTATAAGTATTGTTTGATTGAGAGTTAGATTGTAGCGACCGATTTAACCCTTGTCACAAAGTCATCTAAAATTATGTAGGAGCAGTTCAGAAGCGATGCCATTAGTTTAGAGGTGTTTAACACTTGTATTGAGAATTTAGATCTTTTCAGGATTGATTGTAAGTGTCATATATCTGGTTTTATTTAATGAAATCACCCCCTTTTCAAAAAAAATAAAAGTAATGCAGGATCATATATATATATATATATATATATTATATATATATATATATGTCATGTTATATATATATTATATATATATATATATATATATATATATATATATATATATATATATATATATATATATATATATATATATATATATATATATGTTACAAAGACTTTTCAACATGACACAAGATTAGCGCAATTTAGTTGACATATGGTGACATAGTCTTTGTTGCATATTTTACTATTATTATTAGAGCTGTTAGTTTCTAACCCGAACTGTTAAACTCGACAGTTTCAAAACCGTTCCAAAAAGGAACCGAACCGTTAAGAACCCGCTTATTGAAAACCAATCGACCCAAGTTTTTCCAATCCGAAACTGAACTGAACCGAATTTGTGCAAACCGTTAATGACCTGACCCGTTATCAAGCTGAACAATTACAACCCGAAACTGAAAACAACCCGAACCGATTACGTCCAAACCCGATAGTAACTCGATCCATTTTAAACCAAAACTGTTTAAACCCGGCAAAGATCTGAACTCAAACTGTTCCAACCCGTAACCCGTTGTGATCGAACCGTTTTCAACCCGTAACCCGTTGAGACCAAACCGTTTACCACCCGTAACCCGTTATAAATGAGTCATTTACAACCCTTAACCCAATATGTTTATGATCTAATCCGTTTCAACCCAACTCGATAAACCCAACTTATTTAAGACTTAACTCGATTATAACCTGACCCATTCCTACCCATTATCTACTTAACCTGACTCGATAATAATCTGACTCGATTTAAACCCGTTATCATTTGAACTGAAACCCGCTTCAAACTAGATAAACCCGTTTTCAAACCGATCCAGTTCAATCCAAACCGATTATGACCTGAACCGATAATGACCCGACCCGATTTCACCCGATCTGTTTTGAACCGAAACTCGTTTTCAAACTGACCCACGTTAATTAACCCATACTGATTATGACCCGAATTGATTACAACCCGACCCGATTAGGACCCAAATTATTTAGAACTGAAACCCGCTTTAAACTGGCTAAACCCATTTTTAAACCGACCTAGTTCAATCCAAACTGATTATGACCTGAACCGATTACAACCCGACCCGAATAGAAACCGCAATAAAAAAACCATACCGAACTGACCCGATAATTTTCTTAACCGACCCAAACCGACTTGCTTATCATTTTAACCCGTTATAAAACCGACCCATTATAACCCAAAACCGATAAACCCAACCCAAAATCAACAAGCTTCATCATGCCCATCACATCCGGACGCGTAACCTGGAAACAGAAACATTAAGTCAGTAACAATCAGTATCAAATAGAGTCAAAGCTTCATCCGAAAACTTATCGGATCCAACTACTCAGGACAAGACTCCTGGGTTGTCTATAGCCCTCAGGCGCGTCAGCGATATGCTCCTCGGCCATACCGATCGGCCCCGGGTAACGGACCGACTGAGATGGAATCTCGAATCTCCCCCTACGACGAGCAGTCACTAAAAACATGATCGAATAATCAAGTTATTCGACGGTTCAAAAAGTGACCACAATAAGAAAATATTCCCAATACTCAAACCCGAGGAAGACGTGGTAGTGGAGCCAAGTAAGGAAGCAATTCCTCAGAATATTCGACATCCATACGCACAAGCTCTCGCCAAAAGATCTGAAGACGATCTCCGCTACACACGAGTGACTCCAGCCTATCCACGTGCAACATCGATGGAGGTGGAAGCGCCCCCACCACAAAACGATCAGTGCTGTGCTGACGAGTCACCCGCTCCCCCAGATACCAAACAAGACGTGAAGTGCCAAAGAAGACAGCACGGTACGTAGAAAGGTCCAAAGCCTCTAGAGGACCATCAAGGTCGACCTAAGGATGATACCGAATCTCGACCGGAACCTGAAAAAGCAAGATAAACAGGGTGGATACTAAGGTACGGTGTCATGATAAGGAAAATAGACTGTAAAGTCAATCCTTACGCCAACAATGGAGGTACCCCGACGCAATAACCCTTGGAGGCTCGCCACTGACTCCACACGAGACTAGCCCTGCTGGCGCCAGCTGAGGCTAATAGGGAAATCGCGAGCCACTCCCCGATGCCGCCAAGGAGCTAATCCCGGAAAATACTCGTAGAACCACAACTTCAACAAGAGTAACCTATGAGTTTATGAGCCAAAGATGTAAAAGCAAAACACGAGAAAAAGGATCGTCACCTCTACGACTCTCCAAAGACCGCAGACAGTGACAAGAGTCTGATCGTTCAACTGCCAACAGGCCTGACACAGCGATAAAAGCAAATCAGCGTATCCCAGGCCGGCCCAACTAAAGGAGCCAATCTCTGTAATCCTAACTAGAGACGACAAGTAACGAAGAAGTACATGAGAACTCTTATCACGAGAAAGAGTCCCAGAGGTGAAGATCAAAACAAAAATCCGCACTTGCTGCTCGGGTGTCGTCCCTGCAATATCAAAGCCATGGGCTAGAACGCATGCTAGCCCTGTCCGCTGACTTCGAGCGGCACCCCGAGGCACCGACTGAGTCCTGATACAATGAACAACGAGGCTTAACAAAGCCTCCACATCACTCGAAGCCCAAGTAAGGTCAGGTCTCTTCTCAACACGTCGATTAGTGAAGCGCTAATGCTGAAGTCTAGGGGGGTCAATGTCATCTCCCCCCAAGAAAAATGAAAAGCGTTGGTAGTTTCCTACAAATACTCCAATAGGGCTCGAACAATAATCGAACCGCAGCCTCGGGGGATGCGAAATCCAGAAACCGCAGAGTAGAAGTCACCTAGACCTGTGGACTCTCACAAAGCGTAAGTAGCATGATCTCTTGTGATGCGACTGTATAATCGGGGAATCAAGTCTCCTGCCCCAAACCATGATGGCGAAGCACACCGTCAACTAATCCAGCGAGCGGACGGTGAGAGACGTGGTTCTCACGACAGAAAACCAACTCCTCCAGTGTCCACTAGGGTGGAGTCCACCTACTTCTGCTCGTAGGAGGACGGGGCTCAGACTGCGAAACCTCGTCCTCCTCCGCCTCAGGTGCTGAAGGAGTGTCCTCTTGGTAGGCTTGACGCTGGCCACGAGCGGAAACGTCCCTGTCTCGTCGTCTAGGCATACTATTTGGTTCAAAAAGAAGTAAAAATCTAAATACTTAGCATCATTTCCTTAGTAATTTATTCATTTTCTCAAAACAGCTTAAGGGTCTACTTAAAACTACATTTTCCGTTATACGCTAAGTTTTTACCTCATGGCTAAAAATTAGCAAAATAATGGAATCATGTCCAGTACTTAGTTTCTCCATGACAAACTAATACTACAGTTCGCCTAGCCGCATAATACTATGTTCTCCATGACAATGTAGTACATGTATAAAAATAAAGCATGTTTCAAAATGGCACAAAAACAACAGATCTGCACATCAAAGCATGTTTTACAAGATCTATAGCAATTACATTATCATTTCAAGTGCAAAACAATAAGAACAACATGAAGAACACCATTCACGAACAAGTAGTGCCCAAAAATGGTGATTTGTTCATTTCTTCACCAAATCAAGCAAACTTGGTCTCAAATTGCTCACAAATCAACATACATGCATATACTAGCAAAATCATAGCAAGAATTTCAACATCAAAGCTCAAAATCAAAAATCCCCAATTCGATTTTTTAGGGTTTTTCGCACAAAAATCACCATTTTCAGCAAGAAATCAACACAAAGTGAGAAAACTACATGGATTTATGAAAAGATGCGAAAATGAAAAGGTTTGCAAGAAATTTGAGCAAATTTGGAGAAGATTTGAGTGAGAATTGCTTGAAAAATAGTAGTGGCAATACGGAGAGCTCGAACAACAAAAAAATGAAGGAAAAATGAAATTGTCGGGCTTGGTTCGAATTTAAACCAAAGCCAAACTTGCCGTGTCACGACAAATATACCGCGTGACGGCAACAACTCGCGTGTCATGGCAATATTCCACGTGGCACGGCAAACCTGCATTCCTGCAATTGTTCAGCGAATATTCCCGAGGTTCTTTGACCAAGTTTGAACGAGCTTCCGCAATATTTTGGCAGAAAACTCGCGGGAAATTCTAACTGATATTTTAATGGTATCAAAATTACCATTTTGCCCCCAACAAATATCAAAGTCAAATTTTCATCATTTTAAGCACCTAACACGGTCGAATATACTCGGCTTGAAGGTCTCAACATCAACAAAACATATTGCAACCACTGTTCAAATACAATCGGACAATCATCGACAACATTTATCAAACACCTAGTGACCATCTCCCAAGGCGTGGACTGTTCACGTTACAAGGTTCTCGAGACACGAAGACTTATAATTTCTCATCATCAGACAAACTTTTCCCGAGGCGTGGAGAATTGTCGGTCATTGCATACTTCTCGAGGCGTAGAAGTCGACGATTTCGTCCTAAGGCGTGGACACTTAGTGTTATTCTCGGAGTATGGAATTTCACTTGTCAGCTACTCAAGGCGTAGGAGCTCACGATAGAGTTCCCAAGGCAAGGAAACTATCTCATCATCCGACAAGTTTTTCCCAAGGCGTGGAAAATTGTCGGTCATTGCACACTTCTCGAGGCGTAGAAGTCGGCGATTTTGTTCCCGAGGCGAGGAAACTATCTCGTTGTCAGACAAGCTTTTCTCGAGGCATGGAAAATGGTCATCCAACATCGTCTAACAGCATTCCCGAGGCGTGGAAAAATATCATAACAGTCTTCATCCGGTGGATTTCTTGAGGCGTAGAAAACTACCAAAACGTGTTTGTTGCCATGTACTGGTGTCAAATACACATTCTATCTCTTCATTCTTTTATTTGTGGAACTAACGCTTTTTTGCAGGTATTGGCGTATACAGAGTGATTTAGGATCGTAGAACGTCTTAAATCATTCTCCGACCCTATCGTCTACTTTGATCATCGTTTTCAAAAATGACGTTTCTACAAACTCAATCTAAGTGGGGGGTTCTGTAGAAATCTAAAAATGTCTCCCAAAACCCAAACCCGATGGTGAACAACCTTTCACCGCCATTATTGGTCGGGTCGAGTATTTAATCTCAAGAGTGCTTAAAAGTCCACATTCAATCAAACATAAGCCTGCAAATCAGTCAACACATCAGTCCAAACATTTATGCAAACTCAGTCCAACTCTCATTTCAGCCCAAACCCTTTTTAATTCATTTCGTGTTGAGCCCGATTAATAAAATAACAAAACCCTAAACCTGAAATAAGCCCGGAACAGCTGAAACGGCGCCTAAATATCATGTACTTAATGATTAAGAAATAGGGTTAAAATGAATTTGGACGGAAATTTGAAAAACAGATTTGCCGTGTCACGGCAGAAATGCCGAACAACGGCAAATCCTTCCGTGTCACGGCAAACTACGCCGTGTCGCAGAAAATCTTACCGTGACGCGACAATTTCTAGGGTTCCCTCTGCGGCTCATTTTTTTTTAGGATTTCGTGCATCACCCTGTTCATTTCCTCTATAAATACGAGGCTGATTTCTCAGTTTCGGGGCACCAAATCATTCTCTCTTCTCTTTCTTATGCTTTAGCCTAAACACTAGCCTACCCTATTCTTCCACCATACATACCCTAAGCACTCCCTGGAGTTCGTACTTTACCCGAAGTTCCACACTTAAACCAAGGCGTGAAAGGTAGAACTGTTTGAGGGTTTGGCCTCAAATCAACAACTTTAATTTAATTTAATTTCCATTATTGTTTATTATTTTCCTTAAAGTTACTAACGCGTTTATTGTTTTATAGTTGCAAGCAAATGCAATCAAAGTAAGGAATCATGTTCCTTTTGTTCCTTTTATATTTCTAACGATTTTTATTATGTATTTCATGTACTAATCGTTATTATTATTGTTAAATTGCTTCCAATGTTAATGATGATTTTATGATCACCATATTTCATGTTTAAAGGGAATATGTAATTGAATATAACGCCTAATAAGATAATTTGGACGACTGATTTAGGTTCCTTTTTAATCTTGTTGTTTAATCAAGTGATCACAATATTTTAGATTTATGTGTTGCATTAACATTCAACCAATTTAGCCTAATAATAGTTTGGAGCAAATTGAATATTTGTTTGCATGCCTTTGAGATTGCAGGAATACTTCTCACAATAAGAATCGAGTAGAGGCCAATACGGGCGAACGTGACTCCATGACTCACTTCGTACCATCATCCCCGATCCTCCTTTCTTGTTCCGAACCATATGGAGTTAGTAATCTCATGGATTATGAATGGGGTGTAACCTTCACGGGTCAATCGTTGTTGCCTATCCTGTCCTTTTATCGTGGTTGCCTTAAATGATCCGTGAACGGTTTACAAGTTCCTTAAAAACTTGTTGGCGGCTCCCTACTTTATTTGTCCCTAATTGTATATGTCAATTCCCACTTCCTATGAGTGCCAAGCATATTCACAACATGCTAACGTAGGCGCGCTTCGAATGACGCCTACAGGTGGCTAAATTGATTGATGACTCTCACTGTTATGTACGATTCACTAATTCTTTATATGGTATACAGGATCAAAACTCGGGGAGCCTGATTGGAGGCGGTGAACGAATAGATGGACTCTACTATTTCCGGCGTATCCCAAAAGTATGTGCAGTCACGGGTTCGGAGGTCTCTACATTTGAGTTGTGGCATCGAAGTTTGGAGCATCTGTCGGAAAGAATTGTCAAGTTACTCCCTACTATTTGAGGTAGTTCTAGTTGGGTGAAATTGTCAAGATCGTGCATTAATGTTTCAAGGCAATCAGTCGATTGATTTGTGGGGTGAATGTGTTCTTGGGGCGGAATATTTGATTAATCGTACTCCCTCTCGTTTACTAGAAAAAAAAAACACCATATGAGGTCTTATTTGGCAAAGAACCTACTTTAGAGAAATGCGAGTTTTTGGTTATCTTTGTTTTGCTCATAATCAAAAGGCTAAGGGTGATAAGTTTGCTCTTATGATTAAAAAGTGTGTTTGTGGGATACCCTCATGGGAAGAAGGGTTGGAAGTTGTATGATTTAGAGAAGGGTAACATTTTTGTGTCTCTTGATGTCAAGTTTCATGAAAATGAATTTTCTTTGGCGAATACTTGTGACAAGAATGTATCACCTACTTTGCTTGAGAGAACTAATGGAGTGTATCATGATAATGTTGGGGTCGACTGTAGGGTTTTGCGGTGTCCAACACCACGCGAAAAAAACCCCGCCCAAAGATCCGTGCATAAATTAAAGCAACTAAAAATGCATATAATCATTTAAAGAATAAACACATAATAATAGAGAAAGAGAGAAAGAAAGAGGAAAAGACGATCATACCCTTGATGCGTGTTTTCCACTTAGCACGAGCACGAACTCACGAACGGAGAAAGAGCCTCAAACGCGACCCCTCCAACAAAGTCCACCCACGCGCCCAAACTTGGCTAATATTACCAGCTAGGGTAATATCAACATTACTAACAAGAAGATCTCTTTATAAGGTTTTCTCAATGGAGATGCCTTGTATAGAGTTCAACTCTTGCAACAATTCCTAAGGGAGGCCTTGGGTATTTATAGGAGAAGCATCTCCATCCCATTGATTTCCAAACAATGTGGGACTTTGCAAAGTTGAGAAATAAATGCATTTAATTTAATTCTAAAATAAATTAAAATGCCAATAGCAAATAATCAAACAAGTGGCACAAATATGGGAGGGTTAGGTGAGGACCACAAGGGAGAGCCACATGGCCTCCTTGTTCCCTAAGCCACCAAACCCACCAATCACAAAAAGGTATGACCGGCCAACATCCTTGGGCACCAAGGTATGGCCGGCCAAGGCCTTGTGAGCTTGGCTTGGGCTTTACAGCTGCACCGCAAGCCCACCGCACTTGCTGGGCTACTGTGTGTTGCTTGGCTGCCATGCCGGGTCTGCCAGCATGCCTCACAAGCTAGTGCTTGCTGCACGCTTGTTGGCACGCAAGGCTAGTAGGCCTGCTCCGAGCTGCTGGCATGCAGGTTGCTTGGTGCGCCATGCTAGCTGCTCGCTGCTGCTTCCCTTGCAAGCTCGCATGCCCTTATGGCCTACTTGGTGCTTGCGGCTTGCTTGCGACAACATGTGCTAGCCTAGCCCTCGTACGGCTAAGCCGATACGAGGCTAGGGCTAAGCACTTTGACTTTATTATTTGCTGTTTGACTTATTTGTACGTTTCGTTAATTCCTAGAATTTAACTCAACATTCGGCTTCGACGCTCTAAGCTCGGAATCCGACGTCGGAGTACGTATCCTCTTATTTGACGTATTAAGGCCTTCGGCTTAATTCGTCGTCTTAGTTTGGTTGCACGTTTGTGTGTGACCCGTTGGGTTCAGTTAATGCTGTTTGTGTATAGCCTATTTCCTATGTCACTTAATGCCTCTTCATGAACTATATGGTAAGATTCTTCTTCATCCTTATTATGTCCAAAAGTGTTTTTCGATCTCCGAGTTCGACTGTCAATAAGCAGATGATTCTAAAATACATCTGAGCAAGGCCATGCATTTTCACAGTCTCGCTCTTCGAGAGGCCTTGTAAACAACAAAGACATGTTCCCTACTGTTAATAGGGGGATATTCCCAGTCTTGCATTGTTAGCTTCCCTTACTAAGAGTCCCTAGCCGCCCGAGTGTTGCCTTCATGATCCCCTTGTACGACAGACGTTTGACAAAATCAAAGGGGACTAGTACTCAAATAAGAGAACTTATAACACTCATAGTTGAGGACAGAGGTTCCGATAGCCATAATGAGTAATATACTTATGACGATTATTAGATCTTTTAAAGTATTCTCATAGGTTGATCTGGTACAGTTCCAAACTAGTACCTGTGCAAATGATTTATGACAATCTTGTCCTTGTAGCACAAGAAACGGTGCTATAAATCATACTACACACTAATCTCGCGCGGTTATTAGTCGTCCTACTTTCAAATAACCTCGATTAGGGATAGTTTCTCTACGACTGTAAAAAAAACGGTCGTAAAATATGAAATTTGCGACCGATTTAGTCGCGTTTGTAATTTTATGACCGTTTTAATGGCGGTCGCAGAATTGCGACCGTTTTTGGCCTTTTAAATAGCTGCAAGAATGTTTGAACAATTTAAAATAATTCTAAATTAAAATAATTCGTTTGCGACCGCTAAGGGGTATTATTTTTTTTAGAAAAAAAAGTATAAAAGGATACCCCATTCACCCAAACCCTAAATTTTTCTTCTTACTCGCCGTTCATCTCTCCTCTTTCTTTTCTCTCTCTTCTCTTTCTTTTCTCTCTCCTTCTCTTTCCTTTCTCATGCCCCTCCATCTCCTTTTCTTTCCTTTCTCCTTCTTCTCTTTCCTTTCTCTTTCTTCTCACGTCTCTTGTTTTTTCTCTTCCCTTTTCGTTCTTTTTTTCTTCTTCATTTTTTTCTTCGAATTTTCGTCAACAAAGGAACTTTGGTGTTCATATTTTCGTCAACCAATGAATAGTTATGGTGTTTTTAGTCAAATTCGACCATAAAAATTCCAGATCTGGAGTTTTCATGGTCGAATTTGACCATTTAAACACAAAGAGGATGTATTATTTGATAAGGTATGTTGATTTTTCTGATTATTTTTTCGTTTTTGTTTACTTTTGATTTTTGTGGTTTTATTTCATTTTTTGTTCGAATTTATGTGTTTATATTCATACGAATTTTGTTTGATTTTTTTTTTCTTCCGATTTTTGGGTTTGATCTTTGTTGAAGTTCATTCGAATTTATGTTTGCTTTTTGTTATTTTTGGTTTTGATTTTTGTTTACGTTCATACGATTTTTTGTTCGAGTTTTGGGTTTGTTTTTTTCGATTTTTGGGTTTGATTTTTGTAGATGTTCATACGAATTTTTGTTTGATTTTTTTGTTATTTATGTTGATGTTCATACAAAAAATTCGTGGTAGTTATAGTTGTGGGTTTAATTTTTTTTATGGTGATTTTTGTTATTATGTTGATGGTTTGTTTAATTTTGATTTATGGTGATTTTGCGAATTTTTTTTATAATTGTGGGTTAAATTAAAATTTTTTGGGGTATTTTATTAGGTACTGTAGGGTGGACGGTGGTGGTGGGTAGAGGGTGTTTAGGGTGGGCGGTGGTGGTGGGTAGAGGTTGTTAAGGGTGATAGGGCGGTGGGAAGAGTTGCTTGGTTTCGGGTGGTAAGTGGCGGTGGGGCTAGGGGCTTTGCAGGACTGGCTGTGTTTGTTTACATTTATTTTTTTAAAAAAAATTCAGCGACCGCCTATAGCGGTCGCAAATATTGATATTTGTGACCGGTACTACGACGGTCGCAATTAATATTATTTGCGACCGTTTTAGTGCCGATCGTTGAAAATAAAGGAAACGGTCGCAAAAATTCTGCGACCGCCAATCGATCATAATTATGTCTTTTTGCAACCAAGTGAATAATGACCACCATGTTACGCCCGTTGACGGTCGTAATTAATTTCAGCGACCGTTTTTGCTATTTTCAGCGACTGTTTGAGATGGTCGCAAAAACCTTATTTTTTAGTTGTGTGATATTCAATGTTCACTTAATAGGTGTTTCTTTATCCAAAACATTGTCTTGATACCTTATTTTGTATATCGTCAAATCGAATGGACTCATTATTTAATTCTAAACCACAATTAAATAGTTTGTGGAATTATTAGTAAATTTTTTATTCCACTATGAAACTTTTCAACGTTTCATCTTATGATAAATGGTTTTCCCAAATGTTTTAAGAGTAATACTCTTTACAAAACATTTATAGAAATCACACTCATATGTAATATACTTGATTTCTTTTATGCAATTGTGAATGTTGTGGTTCACTTATTGCATAGGTTTAGTTGTCATTACTTTGCAAATCTTAGCATCTTCATTATCGAACACGTTCATAATAAGATGATAAAATTTGAGTGTGTTATGGATTACATGCGATTTAGGATTTATTGCCCAAGTGATGGCTCCAACTGATTTTCATGATTTGAGACCTTCAACTTGGCAACCTATAATCATCAAAGTTCAACAACGAACTATCCTGAACAACATCCCTTTTTATTGCCTTTAAGGCAACAATGTTCTCAATATATATTTCAGTAGATTTTCTAATGATGCTATGTTTGGATCTTACTCCAACCAGTTCACAATGATTTGGGATCATTTGTGATTATGGAATTTTACCTTAAAATTTCCGCACAATACACATGGACCTAAGTCCATGTTGCCATTCTCAAGCCACAAAGCATCTAAGCTCGTGCTTATAAATGGCTTCCTCATTAAGGATCTAATCCTTGTTAATGTTGAGCTCGCAACATCAATACTCCAATTATATTTGTTTCCATGTATCGAGACTTCATCCTTTTACTTAACCAAGTACTTTGTATGTTATTGATCATGATGTAATGATCCGTTGCTAAGATTTAAGTCGATTGGTATTTTATACTTGTTATGCTCTAAGCATGCAGGTCATGTGACGATTCCATATCGTAGCATACATGATGGATTCAATTGCTGAAATATTCCCAATTTCATCCCATTCATGTGACTTTTAGCTCATCCAGTTTCACTGAGTCTTGCTAAACTGTTTGCTATATGATACGGTTGAAAGTCTTTACTAAAGTCTTTCTTACTTGACTTAGTATTTGCCTAGCTCATACTTAGTTCCAACATTTGCTTAGTTTTATACATATGGGTCAAAAGCGTTTTTAGGTCCTTCATGTTTAACACGGTAAATTCCTTTACCCGTTTAAACATTTCATTAAGTCTATTCAATAGATCTTAATTCCCACTATTTACTAATTGTCGTCTTAGCTTGGTCCATTATTGAAAAATTCTTTCAAATATAAGCATTTAGCATTTGATAGTCATTTTACAATAGAGTTCGTAAACTTCTTATTGGACCTTACAAATTGACTTTAGCTCCCACTAAACTTCTTATTCAAAGAATTTCCATGTTTTTCAATAAGCCAAACCTTATATTAACTTTATGAGAAAACCCATTCCAATTCCTACATGCTTCCCTCAATCCACCAATGGATTTCTTGAGCTTGCTTTCAAATCTAGCATTATGTAGATTTACAAAACCCTTAGATTATATCCATAGTCTCTTCCAAAATCCATTTTTAGGAAGGCGGTTTCGATATCTATTTTGCCATATTTCATATGTGTAATTTTGCTAGAATAATCACGAAAAGACTTAAGCATTCCGATTAGTGAATAGGTTTTATTAAAATCAACATCGTGAATTTAATTGTATCCTTTTCGACCAATCTAGCTATTTATGCATATACTTTTCCATATTTGTTAGTTTTCTCCTTGAAAACTTATTTGCAATTGATGGGTCTTTACCCTTCATGTAAATTAATCAAGTTTCAAATATGATTTTCAAACATGGAGTCTATTTCGGATTTTATGGTCTCTAACCATTTCTGGAATTCGGATTTGTCGTGGCTATCTTACAAAACACTATTCCCTTACTATCCAATTGTAAATAGTATACTTGTAAGTATTAGGTTCATTTCTAACTTAATAGAAACTTTACAAGATTCAATCCAAGCCTTTTAGTGAATTCTCTACCTATACGGGGTAATTGCATCAAACACTGAGTCTCAAGGCGCTTCTAAAGCCCTATGATTATATTGATCTTAATCCAATACTTCTAGAGTTTTTGTGAGTTAATGAATTCTCTCTTAAGGCACTTGTAAAGTCCTTGAGTATTCTTGATCAATAATCATTCTCATGAAGCCCTTCTAAAGTCTTCCGATATTCTCAGTTCTAGTTTGTTGCTCGTTTCGATGGTCATCGAGTTCATTTTCCTCCCACTTGTAGTTTTGAAAATGTGTTACTTTTCAAAAAGACACCTCTTAGAGCAACAAGTACTATGTTCTCAATTTGGTTCTGGAAGTAATGCCCCTAGTCTCACTTGAATGCTTACAAAGAGACTTGTATATATTGTCTTTGGGTAAAGTTCATTGTAAAAAAAACAGTTAGCTCCCACTTGAGCTACCTTAGCCCTTTTGAGCCACTTAGCTCCCACTGAGCCAACGAGCTCCCACTGAGGCTAAGAGCCCTAGACATATACTTGAAAAGACGCTAGAAACTATTTCTATCCATAACTGAATATGGTGTCTTTTCTTAGCTTTGACAATTTTGTTTAGTGTAACATTAGTCATTAATTTGTGCATATCTCTAAGAACGTTATAGGAAGAGATGCGATTCATCATCGTTCGAGTCATTTTCAAATGGCTTCGAGGTCTCCATCAAGATATACTATATTCTTTGTGGAGCTGATTATGAAATTCCAATTTCATAACATTGAGATAATCACTCTCGGCTCAAGCAAACATCGCTCGATCTAATCTAGACGTTTTGATATCTTATCAAGTCGATTCTATACTTCACTTGAACTTTTGAGCTATTCAAGATCCAGTTTGTTCACATTTGATGAATATAGCCTTATTCTTTCAAATTCTTGTGAAAACATTGAAGTAATAGAATTCTCTTTAGCTTTTGGAGTCATTTGTCTATACCAAGCACAATAGCTCCTTTCTTTGTCGGTTTCAACAAGTAAGACTTCCTTACCTTAGAACGATTCCGAATCAATCAACTTTCAAGAGTCTATTTAATAGAGCCTTGATTATGTTCTTGTTGATGTGACATTGCTAAAGATAGTTAGAACACAAAATGTCTATGACTTGAACCTTGTAATTTTACATTAGGGAAATGTTTGTTTATAATCAAGCATCCTTGACTTATGGCTAAAGCAACCATGCCATTCAAATAAAACCAACAACTATTGTTCTTTTACTTTGAATGTGAGTCTTTCCGTGTGTAAACAAAACATTTGCTGATTATGGAACACAATAACTATTATTTGTTCCAGCCTTAGCTTTGAGCGGTCTTTAAACAAAGTAGATGACCTTATAGCTGATGTAGCACCTACTTGCTTCATTCCAAGCTCGTAAGTCAATAACTTAGCTTAACTTCAATGGTTTGAGGTCACTTTGGAAGTGGAACTCTCAAGTAGTATCTGATACTTGTGAAGATAAATTGCTAAGCAAACTACGATAACATAAATTCCTAGGTAGAATTGGAATCTCGTATTCCTCTTCTTTGTTCCTTGTTCCTATATTTCTTATCATACATCATCTCATAACTTTAAGAACCACGACTTTAAGTGTTTTGACTTTTATACTTTGTTAGGCATGATTAAGCATCTAATGCGCCGTAAAACAAAGTTCTATCTTTTCCTTTAACTCGTACTTGAATTACTACATCAAAGAGTGCTACTCATTAGTGTATGAAGTGAAAAGATATGTTGGTTGTCAACTACTGATAATTTGAATTTTCAACTCAATACTTCATGTTAATCAAAACTAATAGTATTTTGAATACATGATGTCCAACCGTCCTTTCGGACTTAGCCATAAAAGTCATTTATGAGAAGTTGTATTTTAGAAATGCCTCTTCTTTCCTTGAGAACCATTCTCAAAAGATTTCTTTTTACCAATCGTTTGAAACATTATAATTTGATTTAGAATTCTACAAATATAAGTGCAAAGTATAACTATTCTTCAAGATAACATAATAAGCATTGAAATACATGCAAACTAGCAATTTCAATTAACTTATTAACGTTCTATTCACACATTTATAAATTTGTCCCAATTAGGCGAGAATAAAACGATTCCAAGATCCCAAAAATCAATAAGTGATTAAGCATGCTTTGGCTTGTCTTAACACTTAATATTTTAAGGTAAGCAATCTAATTGCTAATGGCCCTAAGCTATTCTTGGTTCGATAAATTGTCGCATCCAACGCTTCCTTGACGATTATATCCTTTGCCTCGACATCTAAGGACTCCTTACTGATATCGTTGAGTTTAACCAAAACTAACGTGTATATGACGCCTTGCTTTAGCAAGCCCACCAACATACCTTACTTCCCTGGGAAAGTAGTAATGCCTTGCTTTGGCATAGCCCATTATTATTCTTATTAGTTCTGTAAGTGTCATTTTGGAATGACAATTTTTGACTCAATATTCTATGGGACTTAGGGTTTCTATGTTGGTTGATTTAAGTGAAATAAATTAATCATTCAACATTCGAAATCCTAAACATGCATCTAATATCGCAATTCTATATAAGCAAAAAGTATATAAGATATAACAAAGATGCATTGGCAAACTAGCATGAGCCCCTTGAAACTTGAATCTTCAAATCTTCAAGGCCTTCATTGCATCTTTTTGGCTTCTTCTTCTTAGAAACTCCGTCTTTGAGACATCACCAAATATGCAACTACTAGAAAAACTAGGATTAATCTAAATAATTTAAGTACAAAAATACTTAACGGCACCCAGTCCGTATTTAGATTTACAAAAATACAAAACGGAACGCAGTCCGTATTTACTATCCTAGTCAGGCCATACCAGTTTCCATTTTGTAAAACCTGCTTTAGAACATCTAAAATATTCCATTCATCCATTCACTTCTAAAGTGAATGGCCCATGCATTTTACAAATAATTCAAGCAACAATACAAAACAGTGTATTAAAACAAGCGCATACTAGTTACTAATTTAGGTGGTTAATCCAATTAACGGGCCTAATTAAAACTAGTCAAATTGTTTATCCGATGATGTGTACTAACGCAATAATATAAGCACAATCAAGGCTAAATTAAGCTCAAAACGATTAATGAAGCTCCCACTAAATTCCACATCCAACTTAATTAAAATTAATCCGATTAAAATTAATTAAGCTGATTAAAATTTTTTTTTGTCAAAATAATTTTTCAAGTACATGAAAAAACGGTGCCAAGTGCCTAGCTCCCAAGCCAAAAGGCCTAGGGAATTAGCTAGGCACCAAGCAAGGTGCGCATAGCCGACAGCGCGCACATAGCAGCGCACCAAGGCTGCCTTGGCACGCACCATTGCTAGCACCAGTTGCTGCCTAGCAGCCCTGGGCTTGCGGCATGGTGTCTGGTGCTCGCACCCTAGCCCCGCAGCACTGCTAGATGCTCCCGTGGGCATCCTAGCAGCGTTTACCATAGGCTCCGTGGCGCACAGTCACTAGCCCGACCATGCTAGCTCTCCCCGCACACATACGCTCGCAGCCACACGCACATGGGCACACGCATGCATGCACCACCTCGGCAGAAATATGTGAGCTACGCAAGCAGCCCTGCTAGTCGGGGTGGGTGCTCGAAGCTCGAGGCTTCGATTTACATGCTCATGTTTCGGAATAAAATATTATTGTTTGATAATTTTTTATTGGCATTTTAATTGATTTTAGAATTAATATTGAGCAATTTTGAAGATAGAACAAGTCCAACTTAAATAAATTCAATTTTAGTGCATAAACCAAAATAAATTCAAGAACCATTCTTTATATTATTTTTGGCTCAACTTGATGCAACAAAAATTGAGGGCTATTCTCACAATTAATTTAACCAACATAAATTAATGACGAGATTTGACAAAAATAGTTGAATAAATAATAAATCATCCAATGAAATAATTTATCCAACACTTACTTATGCACATTTGAATATTACAACCTTCCAATATGAAGAACAATAATATTTCAAGCACAAGACTTCCAAAATGATTAAAATCAAAAATTTGTTCATCATGGATTTTAGCAAGTTAAGATTAAACCATTTAAACCATTAAAGATTGAATCTTTAACATTTTAAGGGCTTCAAAAATCATATTCACCATAAACTTTCGCACTACAAGCAATTTATTTGCAAGAATGAGAAAATCCAAGTTTATGTGAAATTAAGAGCTAAACAAATTAAGCAACCAATATGACTTCATAAATATGCTTAATAAGGAGTAAAATTGCAGAAGATTAATGGTATAATCAAACACATAATCCAACAATTGCATGTCATAATTAATCAAAGTTTAAAGATTTAAAATTTTTCGTTTCAAACGAAAAAACCCCTCGAAAAACCACTTTCTGGGTGGATTTTGGCTTCTGGAAGGTAATTTTAACACTTGTGGGTAAAGAATGATTTAGAACATCGATTCCACCCAAAATTCACTATTTTTGAGTCGAAATTTGGGTTCGTAGGCCAAAAATCGCAAAAATACGATTTTAATCTAATTAAAAACAAGGTCCTAAATCTAATTAGGTTGCTAAACCAGAAATTTAAATCCATTTAAATCACTTAATTAATTACTAGTCACAATAATTAAATGCACGTGGCTCGTGATACCGCTGTAGGGTTTTGCAATGTCAAACACTGCGCGGAAACAAAACCCGCCTAAAGATTCGTGCATAAATTAAAGCAACTAAACATGTATACAATCAATTAAATAATAAACACATAATAATAGAGAGAGAGAGAGAGAGAGAGAGAGAGAGAGAGAGAAAGAAAGAGGAAAAGACGACCATACCCTTGATGCGTGTTTTCCACTTAGCACGAGCACGAACTCACGAACGGAGAAAGAGCCTCAAATGCGACCCCTCCAACGAAGTTCACCGACGCGCCCAAACTCGGCTAATATTACCGGCTAGGGTAATATTAACACTACTAACAAGAGGATCTCCTTAGAAAGTTATCTTAATAGAGATGCCTTGTATAGAGTTCAACTCTTGCAACAATTTCCAAGGGAGGTCTTGGGTATTTATAGGAGAAGCATCTCCATCCACTTGATTTCCAATCAATGTGGGACTTTGCAAAGTTGAGAAATAAATGCATTTAATTTAATTCTAAAATAAATTAAAATGCCAATAAAAAATTATCAAACAACAAGTGGCACAAACATGGGAGGGCTAGGTGAGGACCATAAGGGAGAGCCACATAGCCTCCTTGTTCCCCAAGCCACCAAACCCACCAATCACAAAAAGGTATGACCAGACAACATCCTTGGGCACCAAGGTATGGCCGACCAAGGCCTTGTGAGCTTGGCTTGGGCCTGCTAGCCGCACCGCAAGCCCACCGCACTTGCTAGGCTGCTGTGCGTTGCTTGGCTGCCATGCCGGGCCTGCCAGCATGCCTCGTAAGCTACTGCTTGCTGCGGGCTTGCTAGCGCGCAAGGATAGCAGGCCTACTGCAAGCTGCTGGCATGCGGGTTGCTTGGTGCACCTTGCTAGCTGCTTGCTGCTGCTGCCCTCGCAAGCTCGCATGCCCTTGCGGGCTGCTTGGTGCTTGCGACTTGCGGCAACATGTGCTACCCTAGCCCTCGTACTGCTAGGCCGATACGAGGCTAGGGCTATGCACTTTGACTTTATTATTTGTTGTTTGACTTATTTGTACGTCTCGTTAATTCCTAGAATTTAACTCAACGTTCGACGTTCAGCTTCGACGCTCTAAGCTCGGAATCCGACGTCGGAGTACATATCCTCTTGTTTGATGTATTAAGGCCTTCGGCTTAATTCGTCACCTTAGTTTGGTTGCACGCTTGGGTGTGACCCGTTGGGTTCAGTCAAAGGAAAGCTGTGAGATTAATATAATTAATCTCACTGATCGGAGATGGCCTCTAGCCCGACTTTCCGATCACTTGACTTCGCTGTATAATTAACTCTGTAATTGATTCTGAACCCTCTCTCGGAATAATACACTTATTCGAAGGACACCATTCCTTTCATCGACATGGATTTTTTGGATGATTTGGAGCAAGTTTTGGAGGTTAGGGAAGCTGCAATTGAACATGGTACTACTACTGCTACTATTTCTAATGTTGCCACTGCTGCTGAAACTGTTGCTCCCAATTCTACTGCTGTTGCTGTCGCTACTATACCTACTACTACTGCTGTCGGTAGCCTGGTATGTGACTCCCCTGCGGTACCCGATGCTGCCTGTAGCTCCCCGCGGCCCCTAGTGCCGCTGCTACTACTAGCTAGAAGTTCAAACAGCAGCTCTAAGGCTTTCCGAGCTCCTTTTCTTCTACTTCTCTTGATATGGGTCGTGGTCATCGTCAATGACATCCTCCGGGTTGGTATCGTGATTATGTCGCACATACTATCTCTCTCCCGGGTCTATCTATCTCTCAAGGTTCACCGTCTACTCCAAGAACCTTAGGTACTCCCTATCCTTTAGCACATTTTGTGAATTGTGATAAATTTTCCATGCGACACCGTGTATTTGTTGCAGCTGTAGATACGACGGTCGAACCTCATAATTTCAAAGAGGCTATGCAAGATGAGGGGGTGAGAGAGGCGATGCAAAAAGAAATCTCCGCCTTGGAGGATAATGAAACATGGGTGATGGAAGAATTACCTCCGGGGAAGAAAGCTCTCGGGTGCAAATGGGTCTACAAAATTAAACTTAACTTAGATGGCACTGTTGAAAGATTGAAGGGACATCTTGTTATATTCGGTAATCATCAGATTGAAGGTATTGATTATAATGAGACCTTTGCTCCCGTTGCTAAAATGGTCACTGTTCGTGCTTTCCTAGCCGTTGCCTCTGCGAAATATTGAGAATTGCATCAAATGGATGTCCATAACGCTTTTCTTCATGGTGACCTCGATGAAGAGGTCTACATGAAGCCTCCTCCCGGATTTCATGGTACAAAACCGGGCATGGATTGTCGTCTTCAGAAGTCTTTGTACGGACTAAGATAAGCACCTCGTTGTTGGTTTTCCAAATTGGTCGGCTCTCTAAAAAGGTACGGATTTTTGCAATCGTACTCTAATTACTCTCTATTTACTCTGAATCATGGGACTATTCATCTAAGTGTTCTGGTGTATGTTGATGATTTAATAATTTTGGGGAATGATTCTTCTGCAATTTTAACATTCAAGTCATATTTGAGTGATTGTTTTCATATGAAAGATTTGGGTGTGTTGAAGTACTTTCTTGGTATTGAGGTTGCACGAAGTTCGGAGGGCATATATTTATGTCAACGGAAATATACTCTTGATATTATTGCAGAATCTGGTATATTAGGAGCGGGACCGGCCGTTGAGAAAAATCATACTCTAGTTAAATCGGAGACACCTCTTATTGATGACCCCGAAATGTATCGCCGTCTTGTGGGTCATTTGATCTATTTGTCTTTCACTAGACCTGATTTTGCTTATACAGTTCATATCTTATCACAATTTATACAACAACCTCGTCAAGATCATAGGGAGGCAGCACTCCGTGCGGTACACTACTTGAAAGGTTGTCCGGGTCAAGGGGTCTTTTTGAGTTCAAATTGCGATCTACATTTTACAGGTTGGTGTGACTCGGATTGGGCTAGTTGTCCTTTGACGAGACGGTCGATTACTGGTTGGTTGGTGTTTCTTGGTGGTTCTCTGATTTCTTTGAAGACTAAGAAACAACATACTGTCTCTAAGTCTTTTGCAGAGGCAGGGTATTGTTCGATGTCGGCAATTACTTCAGAGTTGAAATGGTTAATCAGCGTTATATCAGTTTGGGAGTCTCGCATCCACGTGCGATGAGCTTGTTTTGTGATAGTTAATCAGCGTTATATATTGCGCAGAATCCAGTCTTTCATGAACGCACTAAGCATATTGAATTTGATTGAAATTATGTTAGGGATGCAATTTAGGAAGGGGTTATTAGTATGTCTTATGTGAAGACAACTGATCAACTTGCGGATATTTTCACTAAGGCCTTAAGCAAAAACCAATTTGTTTATTTACTGGGCAAGTTGGGCATTTGTGATTTGCATGCTCCAACTTAAGGAGGGGGGGGGGGTGTTAAGCCTAATATTGTATAGCTAATGGGCCAATGTTACCCTAATCTCTTGTTAGGTTGTATATATATACTTGCTAATACAGTAATACGACTAAGGAAAATCAATTCCTGACAAGAAGCATGTATACTTAAAGCGCTGAGAATTTCTAGTCAAAAAAAAGGAAAAAAAAAACTTAAGACTTTAAAGATGATTAGAATTAAATGATTGAAAAAATGTTGGAGGTAAATTAATTGATAATGACTAATATAGTGCATCAAAACAATTGCTAGGTGAAAATACTTCTATTACTCCATAGTCATACTTTAGTATACATGATCATAAGTAGTACCATTTCATTTCTATAGGGGTACTTACCGCCAAAATTATGATTTTCCTGTCTAAATTACAATTATTCTTCAAGTGAAAGATAAATGGAGTAAACCCTGGAAGTTTTCTAAGTTAATAAAGCACTACTCCATTCATATAAATCTCATAATTTGATCCTCAGGTGTATAATAGACATGCTCTAAAAAGACATATATATACTTTCCAGCCACTACATAGTTCACCTCATGCGTACTCGTTGTAATGCTAAGTAAGCAACTATTCTATAGCCCACCAACATTAGTCCCAAGACACAAACATCCATCCACAAATGAGTGAGGCCCATTGATTTTACAGCAGGAACATCAATAACTTTGCACCATTCCCACTTTCCCATCTTCAAGCAAGGGTAAGTATCATCTTCTTGGTATTGTACACCAAGGAGCAACTTGTAACAATAGTAGCTATAACTCAAGTACTTAAGCCACACAATGAAAGGAGGGATTTGTTGAACATAGTAGCCTCCGGCGATTAGGAACACTAGGGTTGTGACAGAAGCCAAGGTGGTTGCCGGTTTGATGTCCATTAGTATGGCACCGATTGCAAGACCAAGGCTTTGAGCAACCAAAACATTGTAAAGGACAACAATGAGAGAAAGAACAAAGATGATGGGGTTTGGCTTTAGTCCACCCATCCAATATATTATGAAGACAAAGGCGGTAGGTAGGGCTAGCTCCAAGGGTAAGTCTCCTATGGTTCTTGCTAGAAAGTATGAGGAGAGCTTGTACATTCCTGATGTGCGTTCCTTGATTAGCATTCTTCGTTCTTGTGGAAAGGTAAAAACCGCATTATATAAGGGGTAAAAACCCCAAAATACGGAAAAGAAGAAAATCAATGCAACCTACACAATATTGATAAGATATATAGTCAGATAATCATATAAACTTAGATAATTATATGGTTCATCTACCAACAATGAAAATGGTGCTCATAAGCCTATGTTTGCTTAATACTAGTATGGTTCATGCGTTATTCACTAATAGGTTTAAGAACATCATACTCGATACTCTTAAACAAGATACACCCGATTGTATGAAATAATTCGCAGAGAAAGGTAACTCAGGAGCACCTTATCAAAAGTATAAGTCATTTACCACTTTATATCTTAAACAACTTTCACTTCTAAGCTTACATAAAAGTTTCACTTCTAAGCTTACATAAAAGTAGCTTTATGGTGCCTTTTTTTTTTCCACTACAAGTACATAAACTACATGACTTTTAGTACTGAGTAGTAAAAGATGAAAAATCTAAATCACATGCAATTCGTGGTGGAGGTTAAATCAAATCTATCAATAAGCCTAAAGTGACAAATAAATTGATGTAGAATAAAGTAAAGAAATAACAAATATTAAAGCTTTAATGGTTAATAAGGAGGTACAAGAATCGATATAAAGACAAATCTAATACTTAACGGGAAATTCATTAATTTTGATTATTGCTTTAAATTATTATCTCCAATCTAAAAGTAAGATGCTGTGTTTAATTTTTTTTTTAATAATAAAGTTCATTAAATTAATTTTAATAATTACTTTATCAAAGTCCGTACTCGTATAGTCGTATTAAGTAAGACATAATTAGTATCTAGATTATCTCAAAAAGTAATTTATAAATAAAGTTATTATCTTATAACTTTGCTGATAAGCTTCTTTATTAGAACACAATAGTTAAGGCTGTAAATTAGCTAGACCACTAAGTTTTCTTTGTCCTATAGTTTCATAACAATATTAGTTTGTGGTACGTGTTAAGATGTGAATGAAAGAAGTCTCTCTAAAAAGAAATTGGTGGATATCGGACCCTAATTCTGCCATCTAAATTAAAGTCAGTAACAGAGCTAGTAAAATGTTTTTATTTAACCTCTTATATCGATTGAGTATCGAACATACTCGTGATCGTGATGTGTAATCTATACAAACATGATATGATACAAAATTTTACAAAAATGGAATGAAAGAAAATGAAAGGTAGCTTACTCTATCTTCAATGTGGGATTCTGGGGTGTGCCACCAAAGGAGCCCACCAAGGGTGGCAACACTTAAGACCTGGAAGATTCTGAGCCTATTAAATGCTTCAAATCTCCTTTCTTTCATCCCTCTCTGTAGCAATACTTTGAATTGGTGCCACCAGCCTGTGCACCATTGTTCTCCTTTTGTGTCTTTCCCTAATTATCATAATAATTTGTGATTAGACAACACATAATTACAAATGCAAATCAAAATGATAGGACATTATGATTACTATAATGTTGTATTCATATATACTCTCTTCCATGATAAAATAATATTTGTAAAATTTTAATTATATATTTTAAATATTGATACCTTTTTCGTTCTTTTTTGTTCTAACCTTTTACTAGTTTTGCTTGCGATTTTATGTTCTACCTACTTTAATTAATTTTTTTTTTTTTTTTTTTTTTTTTTTGCCATATCTCATTTACCATCTTAACCCCTTCTACAAGAATTGCACCTTTACACACATATTCTTTTATATTATTCACCTTTTTCTTAAGGTGAATACAATGAGATTGTTATTCATTCATGACATGCATATAATTTACATGTACTAGTTCTAACTTCCAGCTTTCTAAGTATATAAATAATTTGGTTGTTACCGTATTATTACTTATTTGTGTCAGAAACATATATGTGTCCAAGTGTCTGTCAAATTCAACTATCTTATAAAAACATATATAAATACGATCTAACATAGAGAATTGTGAACCCGACACGACGACACAAGTACTTAAATTTAACTGAAAAAAACAAGGGGAGCTAGCTATTATACTTCTTAATTATTATTATAATTATGCATGCCCATTATTAACTAATTCTTGGAAGGAATAAAGTAAGTAAAGAAGTTGTATACTTGTTGTGTTAGAGGCATCTTTCTTCCAACCGTAATTAGCCGTTTCCAAATTGCAAAGTTCACTCTTCAATCTTGTTGATATATTCATCTCATAAGCAGAAATTAGTGCTTCCCTCACTTGTTTCTTTTCTTGCTCCATATTTTCACCTTGCTCCATTGCATGCTTCGACTCCGGCCCAGTCCCTAAAATAATTATAATATAATTAATAAAGAAGATTAACTTTTAACACAACTTGCTAATATTGTAAAAGTACTTTTTATTTGATTTCTAGTACAACTATGACATGTCAAGCATTACTTAGACAATCTTGGTTGAAGTATAAAGTGAAGCAAGTAAAGGTGAAAAGGAAGTTTTAGACTTAGTCACCTTGAACTTAATCATGTTGCTTGTCTATACATGTTTAATTATATAACTAATTAAGGTTAATGAGAGATTATCATGATATATGTTAGCACATTATAAACCTTAGCACCAAACAATGGGTAGGGTCACCATTATTTGAAGTTAAGTGGGCTAGTCCTAATTCTTTCTTCCACTTCCACATTTATAAGTAAAGTTACAATGATGAATCATGATCACTTCCACCACTTTGAGGATAGTATAGTAGGCCATAAAGCTTACCCCAATCATAATACAAGTACTATTATAATTATTGATCCCCTCTTTATCTAATATATCTACTTTAATTGTTAAGATTAGATGAGTGTAAATAAAATCATAAAATATAATTTGTAACTAAAATTAACTTAATTGAAGTTAAAATGTACAAAAGTTTATGTTGGCTTACCACTAGCGAGGTCGAGGAGAAGATCGGCAGGGTTAATTGTCAAGGAGGTAGAAAATCCGACAGAATTGAAATATTCTAGAGCAGAGGAGGCAGACCCGTAATAGATAGGTCTGCCCTCTGATAGAAGTACCACCTTGTGGAACATGTGATATAGACGACTAGATGGTTGGTGGATAGTGGTGATTACAGTCCGTCCTCCCTCAGCTAGACCCTTAAGGGTGATCATGATCCTTAAAGCCGTGGTTGAATCAAGGCCCGAAGTAGGTTCATCTAACAACATTAGGCTTGGGTTAATCAACATCTCTTGGCCTATGCTAACCCTCTTTTTCTCTCCTCCAGAGATACCCCTCACCAATGGGCCTCCAATCATACTATTTCTTACCTGGCCCAGGCCCAACTCTGCTACCACGTGTTCCACCTGGCTCACTTTAACTTCGTGGGCCAGGGCGCTTGGTAGCCTTAAAAGAGCTGTAAACAATAAGGTCTCAAATACAGTGAGGTGAGGGTATAGAACATCATCTTGAGCTACAAAGCCTGTACGTCTCTTTATTGTACCGGAGAAAGGTTGGCCGTTGTAGGTGATTTTACTGCTTAGTAACTTGCCACCAATCCTTCCGCCGAGGGCGCTTAGTAGGGTGGTTTTACCGCTACCCGAAGGACCTAGCATGGCTAGGATCTCTCCCGGACATACCACGCCACTAACACCATTAAGAATGGTCTTTTCCTTGCATTTTTTACCTTGCAACTTTACCTTGTACACCACTTCCTCAAACTTAAAAAAGCAAGAAATTTAAGTACGCTTATTAGAAACGTTTAGTAGATGTAATTATAAACACAACAAAGACATGCTAAACATACATACACAAACTATATCTATTTTTCACACGTAAGAAATTAAGAGAGGCTGTTTCAAATAGACTCAAAAGAAAGATAGAATGAAAAACCTTTAAAGCGATGGGGAAAACGGGTTCCAACATCGTGGGAAGATCTTGGAGGGTTGTATTATTGTTATTACAGCCGTTATTCTCCGGCTTTGGTGCTATGCAATTGAAGGGCATAAGTGGTTTCTTAGGATGATTGTGTTAGTTATTATTTAATTTGGAGATTATTAGTGGAGGGAATAAGAGAATATGAGAAAAAGAGAGGAAGAAAGAGTTTGAGAAGGTGTTTGTTAAAAAACAAGTTAGGTGTTGGATGTCCAAAGTGAGGAGAGGGACAAATGTAAGTATATATAGTGAGAAAATGAGAAAGGAGGCGCCAAGAGGATGGCTTTGTTAATTAGTTTGTTGTATAAGAGTTTATTGCTAAAGAGAGTGTCACCTAAGTTATGTTTATTCTAGTCTTGCTTATGGGTTCTAATTGGGTCCTTATTACGAGTCACGACAACCTTGTCATATAATACTGTTTAAAGCAGCAATAAGTTGTTCGGATCAGGTTTGGTTCAAGTTAGTTTAATTAATAAATTAGTTAAGGTAAAAGTCATTTACTTAAATGCCAGCTAAGGTTAGGACTATACCAATTTAGTACAATTTTAAGTCAAATATGAATTGTTCTTTTAAAAATGTTATTAATATTTATCGAATTGTGATAGTTTTCAGTTATGGTCATAATCGGACTTTAAATTTTAGATACAATTAAGGACTGAATCGAATAATTAGATCAGATAATTAGATACGTGGTTAAGGTAAAAGTCATTTACTTCAGTGCCAGCTAAGGTTAGGACTGTACCAATTTAGTACAATTTTAAGTCAAATATAAATTGTTCTTTTAAAAATGTTAATTAATATTTGTCGAATTGTGATAGTTTTTAGTCATGGTCATAATCGGACTTTAAAGTTTAGATACAATTAAGGACTGAATCGAATAATTAGATCTGATAATTAGATACGTGGGTCACTTATAGTTGTATACTACGAAACCCATTAGTTATAGTTAGTGATGACATTGATCTCATGCCAATGTTAACTTTTGATTTAAATTAAGTCACCCTAGGACCTTTTGCTTTTGCTTATAAGGTGCAAAAAAATTATTCTTATTCATCAATATTTATTCAAATTATCTTCTATATCGAATTTTCGGCCCCAAGAACACTTCTTTCTTTTTAGCCGAAAGGTTAATATCAGGCTAAAACATGTAACAATGTAAACATGTTATTCCACATGATTATTAGAATCCACTAGATTTTTTATCTTAATCAATTAATAGTGATAAGTTTATCTCTCTTTATTTTGTTATCTTTCCTTGATCAATCACTCTACCACCTTTTGCCTCTAATTCTATGTCTCAAAATATTCTTTTGTTCACTCTTCCATTATATTCTTTAGTCTATGTCAAAAATTTCAGCCTCGTGTTCCAAAGCTAGGTTATTGTTAAAGTTAAACCAATGCGTGTGAATGGTGTGATGTACAAGAGCATACAATGAATATCCATTGTAGTACTACTTGCTAGATATTGATTTTTATGTAGATAATATATAGTTGGAATGCTATTGTCAAAAGAATTCATGTGAAGTTATTAGATTCTTTATTCATGGCTATGTTTCGGATTCGAGTCAAGATTTGTGATTAAGGGGAGTTATGGACCATGAGAGTTGAAAAAGTTAGAAGCAAGGTTTGAACCATTGATCAGACGAACATTTGGAATACCATTAAGACCTAGTTCTTTTCAACTTAAGAAAATCAATAATATACAGTAAGATATCTCGTATTCTTTCCATTTTGTGTGATTAATTTCAATTTTGATGATTAAGTTGAATAACAATGTAAATCAGTAAAATATTGATATAACATATAAGGGAGATAATAATGAATTAGTAAAAATCGATTTGCTTGAGGGTACGTAGCAAGACCTTAATTAAGGTCGTTTGGTATCAAGCTCTATATGAAGGCTCAAAAATCTCAAGAAAAACCTTATATATGATGGTACACAGTTACACACCTATGTACACAACATACACTTATATCTTTACCCAAAAAAAAAAAAAAAAAAAAAAAAAAAAACCATACACTTATATATATTTGGGTGAGACCACATCATTTTAGCGTAGTGGTCCATATTAATTAGCTATATGTTTTATAATAAGTTACGTCGAATAAGGAGTATGTTTATGATGCATGACGTACTATTGGTTTATTGAGAGGTAACTTACCATAGGTCTCACAAGGATTTCTCAGCCTCTAATAGCTTAAGTCTTTAATGACTAATTATTCTCGTTGTTATTAAGTTGTGCTTAAATGGTATCATCTTTTTTTCTTTTTTTTTTTTTTTTTTTTTTTTTTGAGAGATAGATGGTATCATCTTAATACCAAACAAAAAAGTCTATTGCTACCAACAAAGCTTATTGCGTTTATTGGTACTAATAAATTAAAGATGTATTTTGCTACTAAAATAATGTCATTTAAGTACAATTTAATACCAACAGTTGATTAGAGTCATAATTGAAAACTCAAGCTGTTAGAGATAGATAATTTCCCTAGGTTTCACATGTAACTAAGTACGACTAGATATTATTTGGTGCAAGGTTCCAAAGAATAAGTATCAAATATGGTTAAGATCTTTTGGTAGTTGATTAAACTTGTACTTATTCTTAGAATGCACAGAAGATGCATAATATCAGTATTATGTGCGGGTAGTGTACTAATGTACTATAGTATGAATGCAATTTGGTAAGCTGTACTTTGTGATAAAAACATCATGGTGGCTGTACCTTAATATGGTAAGTAGGAGTCACTTATAAATGGCGTGGGTTCGAGATAATATTAAGAACCTTTATAATCACATCAGTCGAGTACTCGAGAGAGCTACATAATCTTCGTAGTGTTCTCTAATTCTTTTTCAATCGAACAAAATACTTAATGATAAGCTTAAATTATATGCTTTTTTCTAAATTATGGGAAGTCCCACTGTGACAAGGAGTAAATGATGCAAACATACAACCATCGGCTTGGAGGTAGCAACTTTTGAAATTACTAGCTCCGATCCCAAGTAAACCTTACTGACCAGAATAAAAATATCATTTCTACAAAGTCATCAAGTATCTACTCTTAAATGCAACGGAGGTATCTTAAAAGAATATAAACTCCATTTATTAAATTCTAATTTGAGATTGGATTTCATAATCTCATACACTTCTTCACACAATATTCTCCTCCCCCTAGTTTCGAATCTTGCCCACCTACTTAATTAAGCCAATTCAAGTATTAATTCGACCGACCATGAGTTGGAAGAAATCTACATGTTAAGGAAAATCATCTATTGAAAAAATTATTAATCTAATTTAATTTAATTTTGAAATAGGTGGCTATATGAATAGAGAATAAAGAGTAGAGACACTTTTAAGATTAAGTGTTGTATATATTTTTATAATTTGGCAAAATGATTCCTATTTTGCAAGTGGCGTTTTAATTAAGCTTTACATATACACCTCCCCACCAAGTTTTGTCCATATGGAATCCATAGATTTTACTATAATTTTACTTCACTTTTTTTTTTTTTCTCTAGACTTAGCATACTAAACTAATTAAATTAATTAGTCAATGGGGAAGGTATATTTGGCCCTAGTTTCATTTTTATAATAATCTCATATACCCACACGTACATAGAATTAGCATCTTAGTTAAATAAAAATATTTTTAGTACTCCCCCTCTCTAAAAATTAATTAATTGTAATCGCAATATACCATATACTTAAATTAGACGACTCTCATATCCTCTAATTCATTCAGTTTGATTTTAATACTTTTTTTTCCTTAGTATGTCTAGTTGAAAGATCCTGCCTAAACCTAAACTATTTTCGATTTGGGTGTCCCATGTTGTTTAAGTCTAAAAGGACTAAAACCATGATAATCATAAATCAACTCTATCTTGAAATCAACCAACTAGGAAGCTCACGTTTAACGTGGCTCATTGATAATGTATTAGCCATGTCAACCTAGAAGAGACGTAGAACTTATATTGATTGTGAGGAAAAATAATAAAAACTTTGGCTAAATAAGAAATTGAAATTTTATTCATACATCTCAAATTAGAAACAATTTAGGCCAAAATTATTAGTCTAAATAGAAAATTGTAACACGACCAATACAACATAAATCATATTAGATCAGTCGAATCAAATGATCTATGACAATTAATTTCGAACGAAAAGGGTACATTAATTCAACTTATAGAAGAAAAAATATAATTGAATGTAAAGGAAAGCGAAAGTAAGTCTAATGCCTTTTTGTCATCATAAGAACACCAAAATGATTCTTGTATAGTCGAGCGCTAGAGGAATTTAACTATAAATGTGAGTGGTTTCTTTCTAATCCTACTAGTAAACTTTCAACATTCGTATCTTCGAAATTCGATATCATTGCTAAATGCTTGATTATTGCCTTTGCCTGCCCTTTCTTTTCTTCTCTTTTTAAACTTTTTTCATATCACTTTTTATAGAGTGCATGTTTTCGTAATTATATTACTAGTACGTATGGTATTTGTTTATTTAGTTAATAATGTACAGAAATATAGCTTAGATGTTTCTCCCATGTAGTATTCTTTCTTAGAAATCGATATACGAAAATTGTTTATGCAAAATAATATGATTTAAGTAGATGTTTCTCTCATACAGTATCAATTCTTACATGTTTCTCTTATATATTATTGAAAGTGAAGCAAGTAACTTTCTCTATTTTGTGTCAAGTGAATTTTTTAGTTTCAACAATTTCTCGTGTTTTTGAAGAATTTTAATTTAATGTAAATCACTAAAGACGTAATTATATTTTTGTGTAAAATGTACTACATAGACTAGGGTGCTACTCCATAATATTCACTTAAGAGTTAAAAGCAAAGTTTTGTAGGTCTAGCGGCTGCCTTGATGCTTTGTCTCTCCGCCTCTTCTCCTCTCTTTTTAGAATTTTAAAATTCCAAAAGGACAAAAATGATGGTTGATGGAAGCTATGTCTTTGAATTCCAAATAAATTATAAGAAAGATATTAAATGGCAAAAAAAAATCTACTTGGTTTGAATTCTTGCAATTTTTATACTTAAAAAAACATCTATGTTTCGTTGCTCTACAACTAATGATACATGAACAATGAGTGCACGCAAGTTGTATGAATAAACTTTAATTAATCATTATTATGATTTATTATTAATATGGATCTTTGTTGTTCTTTTAACACATAGTTAGTTGTTCACTTTAGGTCAAATTATTTGACCCGAATTCGGTGCCGGTTTTTTTTTTTTTTTTTTGAAATAATAGAAATGTGATTCAAAGTACAATGGTATGTAGGGTGATATAATGTACAATTGTGAGTGGATTGTGAAAAATCGATTGTAGTAAATCACACGTGAGTGACGTGACACTTGTGTGTAACAATGGTCAATGCCTCAATGGCCGTGTATCAAGTCATAAGTGAAAACATTGCTTATGGTAAGGTATGGTCAAATGCTCTCAATTCCTGACCCAATTCGATAACCCGATCTAATTCAAGGTTACTTAGAGAAACCCGACTCAGGTTAAATAACCCGAACACAACCTAATTTGACCTACTTATCATATTTTGTAATGATATCATGTTTTTACAATATTTGAGATAGTTTTTTAGCACGACACAAAAATCTAATCTGAACCAGATTCTTTGACCCAAATTGGTAGGTTTATGACTTGATATGGTATTGCTTTCTTTGTACATTGAAATTCTTTTATTCGATGGTTAGTACGTAGTTAATATCATACAATTCGTGTAGCAATGAAGGGGTGATGAAGCAAACTTGGGTTCTGTTAGTCGTTAGATTTATTTCACTAAGCCATTAATCGCGCGTATTCAATAATTCAATCACCCTTCATCAGGTAATCATAAAAATTGACATGCTTTCATTGAGTAAAGATTTGTATTGCTTACTTTATAGGGTGTGTTCTATTCACCTGATTTTCACTAATCTGAACTTATCTTATTTTATCTTATCTTATCTTATCTGAGCTTACATGAACTTATCAGAGCTTATTTGAACTTATTAGATCTTATTAAAACTTATTTTAGTTGTAATTTATACTTAGTTACCCCTTATCAGAACTCATATTTCCTGATTTGAACTTATCTAAACTTATTACACCTGAAATAAGTGAAAATAAAGTGAACAAAACAGACCCATATAGGACAACATTATACGTCCTCCGTTCACTAACATTACAACACACACTCCTAATTTCACGTTTGTTAATGCGTTATTTCATTTACTAATATCTTAAATTATTTTAAAAAAAGTAAAAATTATAAAAATAACTTCATAGATATATATTATGAAAGTATGTATTGAAGCGAATTTTATTAAATCCCACATGATTACTGTTCCGGGTCTGGATCCAAGGGTTCTGACTGGGGCAGGCTGGGTCGAGCTGGTAACCTGCACAAGGTAACCCACATGACTGCCCTCGGGGGTGGCTCGAGGAACCCCCTCCGATGCTTAAGTTAAAATGTCTTTGGAGAGAGAAAGTGTACTTAGAGAGATAGAGAGAGTGTAATAACTTGTGTGCCTAACCTCTTTTCCGTTGTACTTTATCCCTTATTTATAGGTGTACGATCTCCTTCAAGGGGAGTCCTACTTGGTCAGCCTGCAGGCTGACTCTATCGGGCTAGTGAGCCCCTCTAAGTGTTCTTCCAACGGTGAGTGCGCACCCCGTAAGTTAGGCCGGGAGCCTGGTGATAGCTCAGAGGGAGCTATCCCATACAACTAGCCCCTCAAGAGGTGGTATGAGGTCACTCATGCCGGCTCTTGTCTGCACAGTGTGGCCTCTCTGGATGAGCTCAACTGGGAGGGGAATAGCTCAGCAGGAGCTATCCCCTACAACTAGCCCCTAAAGAGATGGCATGAGGTCACTCATGCCAGCTATTCTGAGAGTGTAACTTTACCGGTAATTGCTCAATGAGTTATCCGGCTAAGTCACCTTGCATACCTCTAGCCCCTCAAATCTCAGGATTGACCATGAATTGCAAAGACTTGTGAGGTGATGATACGAGGTGCTAAAGACGGAGATTTGCTGCTACTTGCTGATGGTGATCTTTTTTTGTTTGTGAAGTACATGTCCTCCATGTGTCAAAGGATGTTTGATTATTCTTGTTAATACTGGAGGGAGAGGGAGCTCGCAGCGAGGAATTTCGATTGCTCCCGCTGAAGTCTGAGAAATGACGAGCTTGCAAGGAGGAATTTCGATTGCTCCCGCTGAAGTCTGAGAAATGACGAGCTTGTAGGGAGGAATTTCAATTACTCCCGTTGAAGTCTGAGGAATCATGAGCTTGCAGGAGGAATTTCAATTACTCCCGCCGAAGTCTGAGGAATGACGAGCTTGCAGGGAGGAATTTTGATTACTCCCTCTAAAGTCTCAGAAATGACGAGCTTGTAGGGAGGAATTTCGATTACTCCCGCTGAAGTCTGAGAACTGAGGGTTATTTTTTTTTTCTTTTAAGGCGGGACCAGTGCTTGCATGTATGAGACGCGTGTCAGTCATCCTAGGGTCAGTTTATTTTTACTGAAGTGACATGGCGGTTTGGCTTTATTGTTTGGCTAAACCGTCCATTAGCTTCTTCATTTATTTCACTGTCCCCCTTTTTTACTTCCCTTTTTCTCATTTCCCCTGTTGTTGTTGTAAGTTCTTCTTTTCCTTTTACCCTTTTGCTTTTGTTTTCGTTCTATTTTTTCTGCTTTGTTTGCTTATTTCTTCCCATTCCTTGTCCTACATTTCGGAGTATTTGTTTTGGTTGTAGTTCAAAGCCCTCGCTTCTCCATTTGGTTTTCTGGTGTTGCCATTGTTGCCGTGCTCTTTTGCTTCTGCAGCTTTCTTCATAAAGGTACCTTGTTTATGGCTTTTTCTCATTTCTGTTTGCCTAATTGCGTTTCTTTTGAGTTTTTGCTTCACAAGATTGAGTCTTTTCTTGGATTTGATTGTTCTTGTCCAATTTTCCCCTTTTGTTGTTTGTCTATGCTTTTTTGCCACTGTTTTTGTGGCTTTTCTCCATTTCTCTCTTTGCTTTTTCGTATTTGCTCTTAGAGCTTAACTGATTTTGCTTTTGCACCACATTTTCTTCATCTTTTTTGGGGGCTTTTTGTTGTTTGTAGATCCTAGGATGTCTCACGCTACTGACAGTCAAAATCTGAGTTCCCTTTCTGTGCGCATTGAGTTCGATTCTTCCCCTGAGTCGTCTCGCTCAGGTGAGCGTTTTGCGCAAAATTCTTTTGCTTCTCTTGCCTCTCCCCCCATTCCTTTGCAAGTAGTTATGCCAGGTGACACCTTTCCTGCTGGGAGCGGGGTGAGTACTGCTGCGACCTCGCCAGTTGCATCTGGGTCAGGCACTAGTCGTCCTGCTACCGGCAGTGCTTTTCGCCCTTTTCGCTCTAAAACTCTTCCTGATTTCTTTGACCCTTACTGCGAACGGGAACTTACTCATGATGGGGTTCCCATGCCGCATCTTATTCGCTTGAGAATGCCTACAATGCGCCATAAACGGTTAGCTGATGAGGTTAAAGCTAATCCTCCTGATGTGTCTTTTGTTACCCCCATTCCCCACGTTCAGCCTTTAAACAGTTTTGCTTGGCTTGATGATATGGCTGATGTGAAGCAATTTGATCACTATGTAGTGCGTGGTGGTCGTTCTCCAACTCCTTCACCGTCTCCTTCTCCGGCTAAAAGTATGAGCATAATTGCTGAATCTCCCAGCGAGCAAGCCTTTTAGGACTACCAGCCTATCTATGTGGCCGAGCTTGTGGAGGAAGGGAAATCTAATTTCTATGTTGATGAGAGGTGCATTGGCCCTAAGAATTGCACGCTGGATTCCAACTGGCATAAGGATGCTGAGAGGTTGGACCTGGTTTCAGTGGGTCAATAATTCTATGGGTTTGGGCCAGGTACGGGCTGGTTCTTCATGCTGAGGGCTCCAAACTATCTGCTCCTCTTGTTGGGGATATTGCTGTCTTTGCCTCTCAGTTGGATTTGGGATTGCGCTTTCCTTTGGACCAGACTTTGGATAAGGTCTTTCGCGCTTTCAATCTTTTCATTGCATTGCTGCACCATGCCTCCTTGCATACTTTGATATGTTTGTTGTGGTTCTTGAGATTTCGGCGTTATCCAGAATCGTTGAACTTGTTCAAGTCTTTGATGAGCCTAAAGCGAACGTCCTCCAACTCCCCTGAGTCTGGCTGGTATTGCGTGGCTCCTAAAGAAGGGAGAGTGTTGTCTTATCCCAAGCTTGGTCGCTTTAGGGACTAGACTGGCAAGTTCTTTTGGGTTTCTTTCCCCTCCTATTTTGCTGTACCACGCAAATTCAGGTTCATTCGTACTAATATGGCTAGGGTTACTGTTGTTCCTACTGAGGCTGCCCAAGAAGCGCAGGCTCTTAACGCGCTGCAGGGAGTGGGTACAGGCGATTCCAAGTATCTTAAGATCTGGCTGCCTAACTTTCTTTACATTGTAGGCAACGTGTAGCTTTTTGCCATGCGCTTGTGCTTTACTCATGAATCTGGTATGTTCTCTTTCATTTTGCTTAAGTGTTTTCTTTTCTCCTTCGTCTGTCTGCCCTTGTCTTTACATTTTTCCTTTTCTATTGCTTGATTGCTATCTCAGGTTATGACAAGTTGGATAGGCGAATTCTCGTCTTGCAGGACAATTGGAAAGATCCTATCACTGCCACCCTTGACAATCCTCCTGAGCTCTGATACCTTGGAGGTTCTTGCTGGTGCCTTAAAGGGTGAAATTCGCTTGGCTCCTGCTGAATTGAGGTCTGTTTTTGGTAATGTGACCATTGTAGTCCAAATTGGGTCTGGCAGAGCTGAAGCCTAGCCTTCATCTTCTACTGTGGGAAGTCGGCGAGAAACTCGTAATATGTTGGAAGAAGTTACTTCGGGATCTGAGGCGTTAGTGAGGCATGGTACTTCATCTTCTGTGAAGGATCCTGCTGCGGCTTTCGGCCAGGTGGCACCTTAGTCCTCCCAAGTACACGAATCAGAGACAAGCTTCTAATGATCCAAAAAATGACAATGCTGATAATTTTGCTGATAACATTCTCGATTTTCCCCCTAAGGGGGAGGTTGAGACTAATGCTGTGGTGGGTGAGAAACCCACAACTTCTGCTAAACATGTTCTGTTCTCTACCACTAGCATTGGTACTACTATTGCTGCCAAAGAAACTGTTGTCCCCCCTACTAAAGCTCCTGATTTTGAGCTGCCTGATGAGACTATCATGGAGCTCCCTAAAATCCCCTCGCTTAGTTAGGCTTCGAGGCTGCTTGCGGAAAGCCAGCAGAAGTGGTGATTCTCAGCCTGCGGGGTCACATCCGTAGGCTCATCCAGTTATCGATCTGGAGGATGACCTAGTGATTTCGTCCTCAGCTGGCGATGAACAGCCTGCTGCCAAAAGGGCTCGCACCTCCTTTGCGCTAGATCCCCTTGCTTCTCACTCTGCGAATATTGGGCTTCTTGGTGATAATGCTATGAAGGATACTGACACCCATAACTCTAGCGAGCTTAATTGTTGTGTTCACCAGTTCCTGAGTGATGCTTTTGAGAATCCACTTTCAGCGACCTCTATATCTACTCTTGGCACTTTTCGCCCTACTAGGCCTATAGAGTTTGGGGAGGTGCCTATTGACGCTGCCTTTCACCATGTGCTATGCTCTGCTGGGGCTGAGAATGCTCCTTTTGGCCTCTAATGAATGTTTGGGCTGACGAGTCTTTGTTCGTAGATAACCCACAACTAGGTGGTACTTTGGGGTACCGCCTTACTCAGGGTATTCGTCTCCCAGATAATTCTACTAGTGGCTCAGTCAGCCTTTCGGCTTCCAGTGCGTGCCATGATCTTCAGAAGGTTAGTTTGTTATATGCTTAGGCTTTTTTCATTTGCCTTGGCTTTTCTTGTTTCCCTTCTTGCTTACTTTACCCTTCACCTCTAACTTATTGTTTTTTCCGTCTTTCTTTCTTCTGCAGCTTACCAACTCTGTTGGTGACTTAGACAATGCCAGTGGAGAAAGAGTATCAGAATCAGAATGTTGTTCTTATTGAGAAGGATAAGCAGATTTAGCGGGTCTACTCTGAGAAGGATGCACTTGCTGGTGAGGTGGCTCCTCTAAAGGAGAGAGCGGGTGCCCTACAGCTTCAGTGATAGATGGTTAAAACACGTCGTTAAATGCTTAAAACCTTATCAACAAAATTTATAAACACTTGACCAATCCTAAACCAAGTATAGGGTAAGTCAAGGATCAAACCACGAGGAATGGGAGAAAGGTTACTATAGCCTAAGGTCAAGCTATTTCGAAGAATAAGAAGGATGTTGAATATGACTAACTATGGTCTCAAACAACTAGACTAAAGAGGGAATTCAGTATCAAAAGCACTAGAGACTAGGCACCACACACAATCATGATGGTTATGCCAATTGAGGGGAAATCAATCAACCAAATGACGTAAAGGAGGATAGTAATTGCAATCAAGAGAACTTAAAGGTTTATCTCCTAGAAGTTAAACTAGGTTTCCTCTATAAATGACTAGCAAGAAGAATCACAAATCAAATTCAATCAATAATTGCAATCCCTAAATCAATGGTTCGTGTCATTAGAAATCACAATGCAATCTAGCTTGAAAATCAAGGTTGATCACTCCTTAACAATTCAACCACATGCACAATTCTATCAACCAATTTAATCACAACATTCAATCAATCAAAATCCTTCCATTAGCAATAATACATCATTCATGCATGCTTCACCATCTCCCTAGCAAGGAGTCTACTCACTAAGCATATTGAAATTTAAGAACAAAACTAAGTAAATCACAAACATTATCATCTTAAACTAAATCAAGTAGAAATTCAAATCAATCAAACTATTAACCAAAAGATCAACAAATCAAACAATCATTCATGAAACAAAAGCAAAATCAAGCAATGGAGAGGAATTAAAGGAAGAAAATCTCACTAATTATCATTGATTGAAGGATATCCAAACTTGATTGAAGCAAATGTTGAAGTACAAATCAAAATCCAAGAGTTTCTCTCTCTAAAATCTAAGAGCTCCAAAACTAACTCCAAAAACTTTTCTCTCTAGCCTCCTAGCCTCCCCAAATATATAAATCAAAAGTTCACTCTCTCTAGAATAACTAACTAAGGAGAAATAAAGTGGACGTCCAAAAGAAACCCGTACAGGCGCGCCCTCTCTCCGGAATGCGCGGTCATGAAAAACGGGGTACGGAACAGAAAGCTCAAGTGGCGCGCCCGCGCCAGCACCTTGCGCGCCCGTGCCCGATGAATGCGCGCCCGTGCCACTGGAGCAGGGGACTTCTTCTCTGTGCGTTCTTCAATGCAAGAGGTGCGCTCCTCTTGATCAACATTGGGGATGGCAGTGCCAAAATGAGTTGACGGTGGGTTCAACATCATATTTTCATGTGAGCATAACATGAGGGCGCAAGCATCATGTCTTGGAGTAAGCTATCACTTGCTTTGTGAGCCATAAGTAAGCTTCCACTCTGCACCTTGAGCATCTTCTAATCCGAGGAATCACCATGAAGGGTCTTGGACTTCACCTTACACTTAAAAATAAAAGAAAGGCAAGCAAGTAAAAGGGAAAAGACCATAAAATCCACGAAAATACAGGAAAAAGGTAGAAATAACGAGAATGAGACCAACTAGAGAATAAGAGACTAAAACTAAGGGATAAGGCATAAAGAAAGCTATAAAAGCAACTAAAATCATCCCAAAATAATGCCATTTGAGTGACATAAATGACACTTATCAAACTCCCCCAAGCTAAACTTTTCCTCGTCCTCGAGCAAAAACAAAAGCAAGTAGGAGTAGGATGAAAGACTTATTCAAATAAAGAAAAAGGAGAGAAAGGGGACCAGAATATACACTAACTCAGTTTCGTAGGAATCACGGTTGTTTTTAGCTACAACAAGCCCTTAAAAACCCAAAGTCGCCAATGAGGACGAGTGAGGTCTCGTAAGGGTTTCCAAAGAGTTTAACCCATAACTCTAGCAACCAAAGTCAAGGCAAAGCAATAAAAATCAAGAAATAAAAAACAAAAAGAGCTCTTGAGTTGGACAATTGAAAAGGAAGCAAATACCAATGAATGAGAGACTTCTTAGACAATATATGTATGCATGCTATAAGATGTAAATGGTTGATTGAAACATAGAACATGATAAGCATAGAGAATTATAGGAGACTCAATCCACCCTCGTCCCCACTAGTCTTACCGCGTTCTCTCCACTAGCTTTAAATCAACCCTTGAGTTAGCTCCTCATGATTCCTCGAAGGAACCGAAAAAATATAATGAAATGAAAAACATGAGAAGGTTATCCCGACGTCTTAGCTATGCACATTCCTCTCTATAGGTTTGAAAACCATTTCCCTCCACCGACTTGTGACTCAACCCTCTAAGGGCTAAAGGACTTTGCAAGGTTGTAATGTCATGGCTTAAGGTATAGGTGGACAAAAATTTGAAAATTTGGTGGTAATTCCTAAGTGAAGCAAAAGAGTGGCCATCTCTGAGAAACAAACTTAAGAAGTCACCAATTATTAAAAAAAAAAAAAAAAAAAACAAAAATTCCATCTCCCCAAGCTTATTCAACAAATACACCAAACTTTAACTCTCAAAAGCAAAGCAACGCTCCCCCAAGCTTAAACAAAACATTGTCCTCAATGCTTAAACTCGAAAAACGATCATAACAAAGATTTCATTGGTGTAATTCATGACATTTCACACTTATTGAACTATAAATGCTCTTTTTTTTTGGTATAACACTCAAAAATCAAACATTATGCACCCTTTATTTCATACTTCTTGTTCTTCTTGCATATTAATATCACAAACTTTCCATTTCGGACTCAACCACCATAAATCCAAACTATTGACATAACAAGCGTCCAACCAAAGCTTCAAAACTAAGGGTAAAGGTCGATAGGCTTGTAATGTGGTTAGTAACCGAATAAATGGAAGTAAGCTCAAAGGGGTAGCAAGAGGGTGAATGTAAAATAAAAACAAGAAAGTAACTAAATAAAAGGAACACAAAAGAAAATGAAAAGAACCTTTTTCCTCCCCTAAAGTGGCTCGGTCTCGATCTTGAGAGCTAGTGGACAAACCAAAGATTAAAACATGCATAGCCAAGGATCTAAAATGCCGCTCAACAAAGATGATGAAGGCTTGAACAATATACCTCTCAAGGGATCTTTTGAAACAAATACTAACCCAAAGGTATCAAATCCACTATGAAAAGCAACACCATCTTACCACTTTTAATGAACTAAGGCTTCATGGACCCTAAAGTTCTGAGACTGGCTACCTTAGCATGCAATATCCTAGAATCAACCACTAACACTCTCAAATCATGCACACATGTATCACAAAGAAGGAAATCATTTAAATACACAAGACCAATGTTAATTGTCCAAACAAAGAGTGATAGAAAAATACATTTTGCAAAAATTGCCTTGATTAAGGTTGCTTAAAAGAAAAAAAAGGAGAAACAAAGAAGGAGTGATAAGATAAAAGGACATAAGCATATGCAAGTAAATCCCAATCGACAAACAATGATCATTCAACCACAATGTCAACGATCCCAAACACACTAGGTGTTAATAGCATACATTCTCGAACCATTCAACTCCTCCTAAGCTAAAATTATCCTAAAGCAACCAATCAAAGAAAATAAAAGAAGGGAAAATAGAAAGATCTCACTAAGCGATCCAAGCTAAGCAAAGAAAAGAAGCAAAGAGGAGCTCACACCTCCACATAGCTCCAACAAAGCTAAACTTGATCTACAAGACAAGAATAAGGAAAATAAATGAAAACAAACTATACTCAAAACACATATTAGTAACTTCAAAATGAAATCAAGTAATGAGAAAATCAAAGTTAGAGGGTCAGGTCGCCTCCCGGGAAGCGCTAGTTTAAGGTCCCTAGCTTGACTCGCCCTCCAAATCATGGAGGGTCACAGAAGACCACCTTGTCCAAAGTGGTGGAGAGGGTAAAGTCATTGCTAATCTTGGGAAAAATCACAACATGAGACATATCATCTTGAATCATAGAAACCTGATCAAACTTGTTGTGCTTCAACTTCTCTTTCTTTTTCTTGGGAACTCTCTTTTTCTTCCTTGATTTCTTCTTCCTTGGAGTTTTGAGCTCCACATGACCAACACTTGAAAAACTATTCTCGTCATCCTTCAAAGAAAGCTCAAACCAAGAAGGCATTTCAATCTCATTCTCAAGATTTGAGGACTCCTTGTCTTCTTCACTAACAATCTTGCTTTAAACACAATTAGGAGTATCATCACAAGCTACAAGCATATCATTAGTAGAAGACACAAACATGCAAGCATCATCATTCAAGGGAAATGAATTAATGCACATAATTCCTTGCATGTAAGATAGAGACTCATGCATCGACTTGAGCTTAAAACTTGCCTTATCATTACCAACACACAAAGTAATAATACTGCCTTTCCCATCAATTAAAGCCCCCGAAGTCGCTAGTAATGGTCTCCCTAAGATGATAGGAATATTATCATCTTCCGTAATCTCTAGCACAATGAAGTCAACGGGGATAGTGAACTCTCCTATCTTAAGGGGGACATCCTCGACTATACCCTTGGGGAACTTAATAGAACGGTCGGCCAATTGTAGGGTCATGTTGGTTGGTATGAGCTCACCTAACTTAAGCTTCTTGAAAACGGAATATGGCATGATGCTAACACTAGCACCAAGATCACAAAGAGCATTTTGGAACAATTTTCCATTGATATTGCAAGGGATAGAGAGATTCCCCGGGTCTTTCATCTTTATGGGTAGGTCATTATGGATAAGAGCACTACAACATTCCCCAACACTCACCGAATCAACCACATTGCACTTTCTCTTGCCACTCAAGATTTCCTTAAGGAACTTGGAATAGTTTGCATTTGTTGCAAAACATCGGTGAAAGGAATAGAAAGATGAATGTGCTTCAGCATCTCGATGAATTTCCTGAATTGTTCATCCAACTTGTGCCTCATGAACTTTTTGGGGTAGGGAAGTTTGGGTTTGATAACCTCATCTTGCATTCTCTCTTTATCCTTGGCCTTCTCATTAGAACTCTCACTCTTCTTGCTAGACACATCACGCTCATCATCATCAAATGAATCACTCACCTTTTCCTTCTCTTGACTCCTCTTAGAAACTTTCTCCTCTAGCACTTTGCCACTTCTAGTGGTGATAGAATAAACCGGTTTCTTGGGGTCAAGACCTTGGGAAGGTAAAGAAGAAGGGCTTGCAATATATTTCAAAGCACTAGCTAATTTGGAGATTTGGTTCTCTAACATCTTATTATGGGTCATCATTTCATTAAATTTCTTATCACTAATGACATGTAAGTGTTCAACAATTTGGTTTGAATTTCAATGATATCCTCCAAATTAGATCTAGAAGAAGAATGTTGAGCATAAGAATTATCACCTTGACCTTAGGTCTTTGGAACAAAACCGAGTGGGGGACCCCTTTGAGCATTATTTTGAAAGTTACCCTTATTTTGATTGTTCCAATTACCCCTATTTTGATTTTGGCCATAGCATTGATTATGGTTACCATAACCTTGGCTTTGATTTTCGCCACTATAACCTTGGTTGTTATAGTTACCCCGGAAACCTTAGTTTCCTTGGTTCCTATAACCACTACCTTGGTTATAGTTGTCAAAATTGCCTTAGTTGTGATAATTCCTATTCCCTTGACCTCTTTGATTATCAAACCTTGATCCATTATTGTTAGGCTTAAAGTTCACATGCTCATTCACATTACCATCAAAATCATCACATCCATCCACAAATGAATGAGGGCACATAGAAGAATCATGCTCATATGAACCACATACATCGCAAAACAAGCATCCACTAGGCATGTTATTAGAGGAAGAAGGAGGAGTAGAGTTAGAAGATGTACCTTTCCCCTTAAATTGGGAGGGAATATTTGAAGCTTGGGAGGTAGAATTCTCCAATTTTGACTTGATCGAAGACATCTCTTTCCTTAGGCTTGTTATTTGTGATGACAAATTATTGATGACATTTAGATGATCAACTGAGTACACCGAAGAGCTACTCTTGCTTGTTGACTCCCTCTCACCATCTTGCCAATCCATGTAGTGCCTCACTACATCTTCAATAATATCCACAACTTCCTCTTCCGTTTTGTTCATAATGGGTCCTCCGGGTCCTACATCAAGACAAGACTTCCCTTGAGGGCTTACACCACCATAAAAGATTTGAATGATTTGATAGGTAGGAATTCCGTGGTGAGGACACTCCCTTTAATAATCCTTATACATTTCCCAAGATTCATAGAGGCTTTCATTAGATCTTTGCTTGAAACTTTGGATAAGTGCTCTTGCCTCCGCCGTTTCCTTTTGGGAGTAAAACCGGGATTGAAATTCCTTAGTAACCTCATCCCATGTCCTTAATGAGTTCAACTTGACTTCTTTATCCAACCATTCTAAGGCACACCCTATAAGAGAAAAAGGGAAAAGCTTCAAACGAATGAACTCTTGCGAAACTCCGTTCACTTTGATAGTGTTGCAATACTTCTCAAATTCTTTGAGGTGGTTTAGAGGACTCTCGTGCTTGGCCCACTAAATTTTTGCCTTACTATCAAAGTGATCATTTCCGGTCTAATTTCAAAATCATTCGCCGGTGTTATAGGTGGAGCAATCCCGCTCTCGAACCTATATGCACCTGGAATCCCTAATTCCTTAAATGCCACTCTTGGGTTTTCTCCCGTTCTTTCTTGTTCTTCTTCTTGTCTTAAAGGACTTGAGCAACGCCTTGCAACTCTTATCTTCGTAATTGTCCTCTCTATTTCCGGATCAAATGGCACTAGAGAACGACTTCGTGCTCTATGCATACAATCTCAAAAGAAATTATTAGTAGCACAGCTACAGATGTAGCCGAAAAAAGAAAAAAAAATCTTTTTGTTTTTTTTTTCAAATAAAATGAAATAGACTCAACAAATATAGCAAACAACTACGCCACTCCCCGGCAACGGCGCCAATTTGATAGAGGGTCAAAACACGTCGTTAAATGCTTAAAACCTTATCAACAAAAATTGTAAACACTCGACCAATCCTAAACCAAGTATAGGGTAAGTCAAGGATCAAACCACGAGGAATGGGAGAAAGGTTACTATAGCCAAAGGTAGTTATTTCGAAGAATAAGAAGGATGTTGAATATGACTAACTATGGTCTCAAACAACTAGACTAAAGAGGGAATTCAATATTAAAAGCACTAGGGATTAGGCTCCACACACAATCATGATGGTTATGCCAATTGAGGGGAAATCAATAGACCAAATGTTGTAAAGGAGGATAGTTATTTCAATCAAGAGAACTTAAAGGGTTATCTCCTAGAAGTCAAACTAGGTTTCCTCTATGCGCACCCGCACGCGCGCCATTGGAGCATGTGACTTCCTCCGCCTTTTCTTTTAATGCAAGAGGTTCGCTCCTCTTGATCAACATTGGGGATGGCAGTGCCAAAATGAATTGACGGTGGGTTCAACATCATATTTTCATGTGAGCGCAGCATGAGGGCGCAAGCATCAAGTCTTGGAGTAAGCTATCACTTGCTTTGTGAGCCATAAGTAAGCTTCCACTTTGCACCTTGAGCATCTTCTAACTCAAGGAATCAGCATGAAGGGTCTTGGAATTCACCTTACACCTAAAAATAAAGAAAGTCAAGAAAGTAAAAGGGAAAAGACCATAAAATCCAAGAAAATACAGGAAAAAGGTAGAACTAACGAGAATGAGACCAACTAGAGAATAAGAGACTAAAACTAAGGGATAAGGCATAAAGAAAGCTATAAAAGCATCTAAAATCATCCCAAAATAATTCCATTTGAGTGTCATAAATGGCACTCATCATTCAGCTAGAGGAACTCCAGCCCCTTAAGACTAAACTGGTAGACCGTGAGAGGGAGCTGCGATTTTCTCAAGTCAGGGTGCAATCTTTGGAGGCTGAGATGGCTGTCTACAGGCTGGACGGAAGAATGAGCTTGAGGCGGCTAGGAAGGAAGCACTTTTGGGCTAAGGTTGACCTTGCTGGGCACGATGATCGCCACAACCTTCTTGGTGATCACCCCTTTGTTGTCAATTGTAAAGTTCCTAGCCATGTTGTGCTGAACTTAGAAGTGCCCTTCTGCCCTAACGTTACTGCTGCCATTGGAGTGGAGACTTTGGCTGACGAGCAATAAAGGTTTTGGCAGCTGTCTCCCCCATCCTCTAGTGGTTCTTTGGAGTTTCCACCACCTAGGACTTTAGGTTTGTGCCACTCATCTTTTGTGACGAGGGCTTGCATTTATGTCACCTACTTAGTTTTTGTAAGGACTTGTGGGCATGTTATTCAGCTTGTTTGGCTATGACCTTTTGCCTATGCTTCTCACTTAATTTGTGCAAGAGCTTATCAATGTTCTATCTCCTCTACTACCCACGAAAAACGAGCTGAGTGAGACCAAGAGCACCTTGGCGTTGCCCGCTCAGTTCTGGTTTTGTCTTTTATTCACTCCTACCAGCTTAATTTGAACGTGCCAGGCCTCCCCCTCAAGCGTCCCTAAGGTGGTACCCTGTTTTATCTTGAGCTGGTAGGTCAAACTAGGCAGTGATGATTTTCTTGAGTCTGGGCGATTTCTAAGATCAACCCCTTGTGTCAACGTGTCCTTCCATGTCTTGCCTTGGTGTTTTTGGCTTTGCCATGGTGATTTTTAGTTTACTCTATTTTTTGTGCATGTTAGTTATAATGCTGGAGCACAATGTAATGAATAAACATGTTTAAACAAGTTCGTGTAGGATACTCCTCACGTAGAGGCTCATATTTCATTGAATTTAAATGGCTTAAGCTGCCTTGATTAACATTGCATAATTTAAACAAAGTTTTTCTATGCTTCTATTTAGTCATATGACTTTAAACAAAATATTTCTTTAACACATCTGCATTGAAAATGTTCCTTAGAACTTAACCTTCTTGATTAGAGAAGAGGAAAGCACCTGATCCTACTTGTTCGTGAATGAGGAAGGGGCCTTCCCAGTTAGCTGACATCTTTCCATGCTGGTTTCCTCTTCCTACTACCGTAGTCCTTCTGAGAACAAGATCTCCGGGCAATAATTCTCGGTGCTTGACTCTCTTATTGAAAGCCTTCAAGATTCTGCTCTTTTGGGCTGCCAGCTTGAGAGCTGCTTTTAGCCGCATTTCTGGGAGGAAGTCTAACTCTTCCAGCAGGCGCTTCTCATTTCCTTGCTGTTTGTAGTGTTGAACTCTCAGGCTGGGAATTTGCACTTCTACTGGGACGACAGCGTCTGCTCCATAAGCTAAGGCAAATAGGCTCTTGCCAGTGGCCTCCTTCTCCGTTGTCCTATTTTCCCATTGCACCTCTAGCACTAGGTTAGCCAAGAGGCCTTTGTGCTCCTCTAGCTTTCTCTGCAAGGCTACTAGTATCAGCTTGTTTGCTGCTTCTGCCTGGCCATTGCTCTGCGGGTGACAGACTGAAGCACTTGCGTACTTGATGCTCATTTCTTCCAAGTAGTCTTTGATGGTGTCACAGTCAAACTGACAGCCATGGTAAAAAAAACTCTGCATTGTGGCACCCCAAATCTTGTGATGATATTCTTCCATATGAACGTTCTGACTTGAGATGCCTTTATGTATTTTGTGGGCTAAGCTTCAATCCACTTAGTAAAATAGTCCACCGCCACTATGAGAAATTTTCTACCCGCTGACCTAGTGATGAAAGGTCTCAATATGTCCATTCCCCACTGAGCGAACGGGATCTAGCTGAGGATCGGTGTCAGATCGTTAGCCGGATGATTGATGACTGGGGAATACTTTTGGCACTTTTCACATTTCTTGACATATGCTAAAGCATCTTGTGCTAAAGTTGGCCAATATGCTCCTCTTTGGAGTACTTCAACTCCCAAGGCTTTTCCTCCAATATGGTTTGCGCAAATTCCTGAGTGAGCTTCTTCCATGATTCCTTCTTGCTCCAACTCTATAATGCACCTTAGGAGTGGTTTGGAGAAACCTTTTTTGTTTAACTCCCTACTCATCACAACGTACCAGTTGGCGTCTTTCTTGACTTTCTTAGCCTTCACTGTGTCATTCGGTAACACGCTGTGCATTTTATATGCTAATATGTCTGAGAACCATGCTTGTTGCTGCGTGGTATAGTTCACCTGCTTTCTTTCAGCAATGCTGCTCTTCTCTAAGACTACCACCATGACTGTCCTTGTGAGGCTTTGAAGGGTAGAGCTTGCCAATTTTGACAATGCGTCGGCCTGAGAGTTTTCTGCCCTGTGGACTAAATCCATTTGAAAGTGCATCAACTAGGCTACCAACTCTTTTACTTTGGCTGTGTATTTCAACATCGTAAAATATCTGGCCTCATACTCCCCCTTCAGCTGGCTGGCTACCAGCTGGGAGTCAGTCTGCAAGTGTAAGGGTTGGCTCCGGTTGCGATACTCCTTCTCAATCGAGCTAGGGTTGCCTCTTATTCGGCCTCATTGTTTGATGCCTTGAACTTGAATTTAATGGCATATTCAAATACATTGCCCTCTGGTGATGTTAGGATTATTCCAGCGCCGCTGCCTGTTTAAGCTGATGATCCATCCACTTCTACTTTCCAAACTCCTATTTCATCTTCTTTTTCTTTGTTTGAGGCTTCTACTATGAAATCCGCCAAAGCTTGGGCTTTTATGGCTGCTCTAGCTTTGACTTCAAACTCATACTCAGAAAGTTCAATTGCCCACTAAAGAAGCCTTCCTGAAGCATCCATTTCCTGTAGGGCTTTCCCCAACGGGTGATTTGTAAGAATTTGGAATATATGACCGTCGAAGTATGGTTTTAGCTTTCTTGCTATTTTTACTACTGCTAGAGCTAGCTTTTCTACAAGCGGGTATCTTTGTTCAGCGTCAGTCAGTACATGGCTCACGAAGTATACCGGTTTTTGCTGTTTGTTCTTTTCAACCAAGAGGACTGATCCTATTATCTGCACTGAGGCTGAAATGTATAATTGAACCTTCTTACCCTGCTCCGAGCTGATCATAGTAGGGAGCTTGGTTAGGTGCTCCTTGATTCCTGCAAAAGCTTTCCTTTCTGCCTTTCCCCATTTGAACTCTCTGTTTCCTTTTAGAAATTGGTAAAAGGGTTATGCCTTGTCAGCTGACTTGCTAATGAAACGGGTCAGCGCTGCCATTCTCCCTGCTAGGCGCATAATGTCTTTAGTGCATTTAGGATTTGGGAGATTTGAGAACTGCTTCTACCTTCTCGGGGTTGGCATCAATTCCTCTTTCACTCATCATGAAGCCTAATAATTTCCAAAACTCACCCCGAAAACACATTTCTTCGGGTTCAGCTTGATATGATACTTGTTCAGTGTGGCGAATGTTTCTTCCAAGTCCAGGATGTGTCCTGCTTGTGTGATTCTTTTGACAATCGAATTGTCGACATACACCTCACATTTCTCCCTTTTTAATGAATGAACACCTTATCCATTATTTTCTAGAACATGGCCCCTACATTCTTCAACCCGAAGGGCATAGCTATGTAATTGTACACTCCCCTTCAGTGATGAATGCAGTTTTCTGCCTGTCTGGTTTGTGCAAGCTGATTTGATGATATCCTGAAAAAGCATCCACGAAACTTAATAATGCATGTCCACTCGTAGCATCCACTAACTGATTAATTCGCGGCAACGGGTAGCAGTCTTTTGGGCAGGCTTTGTTGAGAGCTGTGAAATCACCACACATCCTCCACTGACCATTTGCTTTCTTGACCATGACCACATTTGCTAGCCACTCTGGGTTATCACATGGCTCGTTGAATTCGACTTCCAGCAACTTGTCCACTTCTTCTTGTATGGCCTGGTTCTTTTCCGTAGAGAAACTTTGTTTTTTTGCTTGACCGGCCTGATGTCCTCTTTCACATTCAACCTATGAACCACGACCTCCAGGTCAATTCCTAGCATTTCATCTGCCGAAAATGCGAAGATGCTCTTGTTTTTTCTCAGCAATTTTACGAGATTCACCCTTACTTCAAGCTCGATGTCCTTTCAGATGTTCAGTGTTCTAGAGTTATCCCCTTCTGTGAGCTCGATCCTTTCATGCTCGCCACTGGGCAATGGTTTGGCTGCTTCTTCTTTTGCAGGCTCAAAATTTTCCATTACCAGCTTTTGCTTATCTTTTTCTCTGTGGTATTCTTCTCGTTTTCTTTTTCTTGATTTCCTTTCACCCTGGCCCTTTCGTTTCAACTTCGAGCTGAATTGTCGTTTTTCTTTAGCTGGCTGCTTAAGGGTTGTGATGTAGCACTGTTGTGCTGTCTTCTAGCTTCCTCTGAGCTTGGCGGATCTTCCATCATTGGCAGTGTAAGCTATAGCTAGATGGTAAGTGGAGACCACTCCACCTATCTTATGAATGAGCGGTCTTCCCGTGATCACGTTGTAGGGTGAAGGTGAGTTTAAAACTAAGAACTCAGCCCGAACATCACGTTGCCTAGACCCATCCCCAACACGGACTGATAGCTCCATTATGCCTTCTGGGATGAGACTTGATCCGTTGAACCTAGTGACTTCATAACTCACCTTTTTCAGGTCTTTTTTTATCTAACTTCAGATCTTTGAACGCGCTAATGTAGATTATGTTGGCTAAGCTACCGTCATCAATCAATACTCTATCCACCGCCCAGTTCGCGATTCTCACCGTGACTACCAGAGGATCATCGTGAGGATAGATATGCCTTCTTGATTATACTAGTCAAATACTGCTCGCGGCTGCGGTGGTAATGGTGGCCATCTGCGCCTTTCATTGTAATTTATTTGGTGAATCATTGCTCGCAAGTTAGCCCTTGCCCTGTTCACCATTCCTCCGTGCACTGGTCCACCACTGATCACATACACTCTGCCCTCTGGTTTACTTTCTTGATCTTTGCCTTCAGCCTGGTCTCTTTGACCTCTTCTAAGGTCATTGCCAGACTTATCCTTTTCTCTTCGTCGGCTATAGTCAGAGTACTATTTGAACCAGCTCAGGTACCCACGTCGGACTAAGTCCTCTATGTTGTCCTTCATATGTGTACATTCATCAGTGGTGTGCCCATGGTCTCTATGAAAGTCACATCATTTGCTAGGGTCACGGTTTCTATTCACCATTCTTGGTGGTCTCTGTGATAGGGCCGTAAAAATATATTATTTATATATATATTAAACTCTTGATTTTATATTTACATAATGATTTAAGAGTATTATAAGTAATTTTCTTCCCAAGACACAATTTACTACTATTTTATTTATTTGTTTGTAGGAAGGAAGATTACGATATCAAAGTGATATTTTATTACCGCCCGGATTACACGAAGCAAAGCTCACAAGCCCAATCGACTCACATGTGTGTCAACCCAATAATGTTTCATAGAAAATAGCCAAGTGGACCATGAACTCATGAAGTACACCAACTGGTTACTCAGCTAAAACAAAAGAAAAAAGAAGAGCAAGAGAACTCCTCTCACTGTTTATTGCAGGTAAGGCACAAATAAACCCTTGAGCGATTTTGGCGGGAAATCAAATTGTCATGCAAGAAAAGATAGAGATGGAATCAGGTGAGGATGGGAGCAAAATACTCAAAGCAGCTGAGATGAATAAAAGGTTCTTTGTCGTTCTGTTAGGGGAGTTCTAGGTGGAATTCAGTTCCGTATTTTTGGGGTTTTTTGGGGGTGAGACTCTGGAGCTTATCTGGAGATCTTATTGGGAAACAAAAAAAGAGGACATTCTGGGCAGCGAAATTCAGCAACAAACCAGAAACGAACTTAGAGCAGCAATGCAGCGGCAAAGCTAAAGAATAACACCGAAGAACAAGAAGGCAGCAACAGCGGTGAATTTAACTTGGAGTGTCGTTTGTGGTTGTTCTTCCATTGATTTGGTATTCTGAATTTAATTGATTGTTTACAACTTTTGCGTGTGGAATTTCAAATAATGGGTAATTTACTAAGTTATTTTTACCGTCAATAGTTCAGTCTTTTATTAGATCGTGTTGAATGATTTTACACTTTGTTTCAATTTAATTATTTATCTCTTGTTTCATAATTATGATTTATATAATTACCATTGTTAGTATTTCAGTTCTTAATATGTCAGATTAGATTATAAGTGGGTAGGGAAATATATCATGCATTAGATTATCGTATTTTGAGAATAAATATGTTATAATTCGTGGGTATTATGTTTATATTTTGATTGGATTGATAATCTGTTTTATCCGAATGAATTAGTTAAATTATATTCTAGACCGGCCATCTTTAGTATAGTTTGCTAGTTTAATTGCTAGAATATTGATTTGTGATACGTAATTGTCCGGATTAATACTCCTTAGTAGCACTTAGGGGGTTTTATGGGTGACTGAAACTTATCCAATGCCTATAATTATCAGCCCTTAAGTTGCACGAATCCGAGCTTGTGAAATTTGTGGCTTAAGTTAGCTACTTCCTAGTTATTAATGCTGCTAATTAATCGAGCCTAAAGAGCTTATTCTAGATTGTTAGTTAGTTACACAATACTCCAAGAGCTTATTTGATTTATTTGAAATTAAGGGAAGTGTCGAATGCTTGTTTGCGCTCATCGGCTGACAATGAGATAAAAACATAATTTATATAATTCGATGATCAATCGATATTCCAATGCTACATTGTATCTCCTGATCCCTATTTTTTCATTCTTGATTTTTAATATTTATTCCTACTGTCAGTTTTACATCTCCGTACTTAGCTTATTTTCAAGTCCATAGTTTTATATATTAGATCGTAATAGTCATTCTTTAAATCAGGAGTTTTTAACATTCGCAAGTAATAATTTGGTAATCCAATTCTCTGTAAAATCGACCTTAGCTTACCCTACTGCATTTTAGGAGGTTTTAGTTAGGTTTATTTTTGGTAGAAACGCGACAATCGTACCAAATTTTGGCGCCGTTTCCGGGGAATAAGCCTTTTATTACATTATTACTTGTGTTTTTGCTAACTTTTCCTACTAACTTGTCATCTAGTTCCTTGTTTGTGTATGTGTGACAGAAGCTCGAAGAATCAAAGAATTAGGGAATTTGCAGCAAGGAATCAAGGACTTATAATTAATCCTTTTTATACTCTTCTTGTAGCTAAAAGGACTCGTGCTTAAATACTGGAGCAAGCTCGTCATATTCCGTTACCTCACAGTGAAAGTTCATTTTCGAACGAGGAGGTTGAATATACTAATCTTTTGTCATTCTTATGCTTGTGGAGGACATTTTGGACCCAAGAGAACTGCACGCAAGGTTTTGGAAAGCGGATTTTACTGGCCCTCTATATTCAAAGATGCATATGATATATGTAAGGCTTGTGATAATTGTCAAAGGACAGGTACATTAGGTCCTAGGAATGAAATGCCCAAAACTCCTATTTTGTTTTGTGAAATTTTCGACGTTTGGGGTATGGATTTCATGGGACCCTTCCCCTCTTCTTATGGTTTTCAATATATTTTGCTAGATGTCGATTATGTTTCGAAATGGGTAGAAGCTATAGCCACCCGTACTGATGATTCTAAAGTGGTTGCAGAATTTTTGATATCGAACATTTTCGCTAGATACAGATTTCCGAGGGCCATTATCAACGATAAGGGGACACACTTTTGTAACAAAACCGTAGGGGCTCTTTTAAAGAAGTAAAATGTGATCTATAGAGTCTCCACGGCATACCACCCGCAAACAAATGGACAAGCTGAAGTTTCCAACCGGGAAATCAAATCCATTCTAGAGAAGACTGTGAATCCAAATAGGAAAGATTGGAGTCTCTGCCTCAACGATGCTCTGTGGGCGTACTGAGCAGCATATAAAACTCCGATTGGGATGTCTCCTTACAGGCTAGTGTTCGGTAAACCTTGTCACTTTCCAGTAGAATAAGAACACAAAGATTTTTGGGCTGTGAAGCAATGCAATATGGAGATGGATGCAGCAGGTGAGCAAAGGAAACTTCAGTTACAAGAGCTTGAGGAAATCCAAAATGATGCTTTCGAGAATGCGAGAATTTACAAGGAGAAGACTAAGGCATTCCATGATCAGTGCATCACACGAAAGACATTTACAGTTGGCCAGAAAGTTCTCTTGTACCATTCTCGGCTCAAACTTTTTCCTGGTAAACTTGGTTCTTGATGGGTAGGGTCGTTTGTTGTTACCAAGGTATATGACCATGGTGTGGTGGAGATTCATAGTGAGGGCACAGGGAAGGAATTCAAGGTGAACGGTCATCGACTCAAGCCGTACTATGAGGGTTATTAGGTCCAGAACATTGAAGTGATGGAGCTAGAAGCTCCAAATTATGAAGACTAGTATGCTGGAAAGGCGTCGAGCTAACGACAATAAATAAAGCGCGGCTTGGGAGGCAGCCCAAGCTTAGGAATATTTTTTGATAGTTTAATTTTTAATTTATTTTCTCGTCATTTTTTTTTTCAATTTTATATTTCTATTTTTTTTAAAAAAACAAAGCTTATAAAATTTCAGTTGCTCTTATTTTTAAGCCCTTTATACTATTCTGGAAACTAATTATGTTTTGATTTGGTGTTGTGTATTACAAGAAAAATTATTGGAGCAAAGCCATCTTACTGGCAAATTTAGAGCTGTGCAACATTCTTCTTGTAACAAACAACATCACTGTTGGTACACATTTAGCTGCGTGAAAGCATTATACATATATTGTCTCTCCACCAGTTATTGCTATAGCATAAGCATTTTTCCAGAAAATTGATGATGTGTTTACGAGCAACTCCCAGGTGTTTGTAACTAAAAACATGAACATATTCAAGCTTGGGGGTTCCAAAAGGGAAATACGCATCCATTTCTCACAGTTAGCCAAGTTCATCCAAGCTGAAGCACACAGTATCATCATACCAGAAGCAGTGAAGCACAGCTGAAGCAGCAAAGAAGCTAAGCAATGGAGGCAGCGGTAGAGGCGAATCAACTACCTGGGAACCAGAACATTATTGAATAGAACATTTTTGTCAGAAGATTGAATGAATTTGCTAAGGTTTAAGCTTGGGGGAAGAGTTGGCAGACTAGCTATACAGTCCGCACTCTAAAGTCATTCAACATCATCCGGTGAGCTTGTTTCCTTGTTTCTTTCTATTTTTTTCCCCTTTAATTTTCTTTATTTTTTTTTTACAGTTACACATTGAGGGCAATGGGTGAATTAAGCTTGGGGGAATGCATTATATTTGGTCTCCTTGGTATGTCCGCTTTGCATATGAGTCAACATTAACTCTACAATGCTTACCCCTGGCTAATAGACTTGTATATATGTAGAAAAAAAAAATTGAGGTTCTTTGAACAATTGCTAGCCTAGTGAAAGTCAGTCTTGTGGTGGGGTAAAACGAAAGAAATGAGTTAGGCATCAAAGTTTTACACCACATAAGCCAAAAAGCTTACCCATGACATGATTCATTATTAAACCCAATTTGAGCTTTATAGACCTACTTTTCTTGCAAAATGTCTGAAACATGAAATAGTTACCTATCAGATTAGTAAAGCATATCGAAGGGTAAATTGGATTATCGATGTGGTAATGATGTAAATTGGTGGTGATGTTTATATTTTTAAAAGTTTCATGTTAAAGGCTCTACGTACTAATGTATGGGTTATAAAAAAAAAATTTAAAAAAAATAAAAATAAAAAAAAAAAGAGAAAAGAACTCATATAAGTACGTGTGATGTTTTATGTATCGTGATTGAGTAACTCGAGTTAGTAAATCCGTAGGGGTATCTTAAAACCTAGTGCCTTGGGCCAATTGGACCAGGAGTCACTGGTTGAAAGCTCGCTACATGGGTTGCTTGACAGATACTTGACATTAAGAGTCATGAAACACATTCAAAAATTGAATAAATAAATAAATAAATTCATGAAGTTGGAAGGGCCTGTGATATGAGTTCTTATGTTGTGGTTGTGGTTTTGCATATTTTGCTCTGCTAATCTTAATCCTTCTTACCACATTCCAAATGTTCTCTAAAACCTCACTTTACCTTGGCCCTGTTTTATCCTTGATTCAAGTCCTAAGGATCTTTGATTTACTCCACTACATTGTTGACGGAAGGTAGGCTGTAATTGTTTTAAGAGTTGGTAATTGATTTTGTAATCATAAAAATGATTTTCCTCCTGCATATATACTTGACTAGGTGTTGTTATTGAGCAAAGTGGAGTGATTATTACAGAATGCTTAGCTGTTTTTGATGTGTCAATATACTTGGCTTGAAGCTGTTATTGAGCAAGAGTGGAGTAATTGTAACATGTCAGGTTGCATATTGTCATATCAAGAGTCTAACTCCTCTGTAATTTCATGTCTTTGCTTGAGGACAAGCAAAATTATAGCTTGGAGGAGTTTGATAGGGCCGTAAAAATATGTTATTTATATATATTAAACTCTTGATTTTATATTGACAATTAATGATTTAAGAGTATTATAAGTAATTATCTTCCCAAGACACAATTTACTACTATTTTATTTATTTGTTTGTAGGAAGGAAGATTACGATATCAAAGTGATATTTTATTACCGCCCGGATTACACGAAGCAAAGCTCACAAGCCCAGTCGACTCACATGTGTGTCAACCCAATAATGTTTCATAGCAAATAGCCAAGTGGACCATGAACTCATGAAGTACACCAACTGGTTACTCAGCCAAAACAAAAGAAAAAAGAAGAGCAAAAGAACTCCTCTCACTGTTTATTGCGGGTATGGCACAAATAAACCCTTGAGCGATTTTTGCGAGAAATCAAATTGTCAAGCAAGAAAATATAGAGATGGAATCAGGTGAGGATGGGAGCAAAATACTCAGAGCAGCTGAGATGAATAAAAGGTTCTTTATCGTTCTGTTAGGGAAGTTCTGGGTGGAATTCAGCTCCGTATTTTTGGGGTTTTTTGGGGGTGAGATTCTGGAGCTTATCTGGAGATCTTTCTAAGAAATAAAAAAAGAGGACATTATGGGCAGCGAAATTCAGCAACAAACCAGAAACGAACATAGAGCAGCAGTGCAGCGGCGGAGCTGAAGAAAAACACCGAAGAACAAGAAGGCAGCAACAGCGGTGAATTTAACTTGGAGTGTCGTTTGTGGTTGTTCTCCATTGATTTGGTATTCTGAATTTAATTGATTGTTTACAACTTTTGCGTGTGGAATTTCAAATAATGGGTAATTTACTAAGTTATTTTTACCGTCAATAGTTCAGTCTTTTATTAGATCGTGTTGAATGATTTTACACTTTGTTTCAATTTAATTATTTATCTCTTGTTTCGTAATTATGATTTATATAATTACCATTGTTAGTATTTCAGTTCTTAATATGTCAGGTTAGATTATAAGTGGGTAGGGAAATATATTATGCATTAGATTATCGTATTTTGAGAATAAATATGTTATAATTCGTGGGTATTATGTTTATATCTTGATTGGATTGATAATCTGTTTTATCGGAATAAATTAGTTAAATTATATTCTAGACCGGTCATCTTTAGTATAGTTTGCTAGTTTAATTGCTAGAATATTGATTTGTGATACGTAATTGTCCGGATTAATACTCCTTAATAGCACTTAGGTGTTTTATGGGTGACTGAAACTTATCCGATGCCTATGATTATCAGCCCTTTAAGTTGCACGAATCCGAGCTTGTGAGATTTGTGGCTTAAGTTAGCTAATTCCTACTTATTAATTCCACTAATTAATCGAGTAGATTGTTAGTTAGTTACACAATACTCCAAGAGCTTATTTGGTTTATTTGCAATAAAGGGAAGTGTCAAATGCTTGTTTGCGCTCATCGGCTAACATTGAGATAAAAACATGATTTATATAATTCGATGATCAATCGATATACCAATGCTATATTGCATCTCCCGATCCCTATTTTGTCATTCTTGATTTTTAATATTTATTCCTACTGTCAGTTTTACATCTCCGTACTTAGCTTATTTTCATGTCCATAGTTTTATATATTAGATCGTAATAGTCATTCTTCAAATCAGGAGTTTTTAACATTCGCAAGTAATAATTTGGTAATCCAATTCTCTGTAGGATCGACCCTAGCTTACCCTACTTTATTTTAGGAGGTTTTAGTTAGTTTTATTTTTGGTAGATACGCGACAATTACGAGATTAGTAAACTACGAGATTAGTATTAAGTTCGTAATACTCTAATTTTATTTGGTCAAGCCTCGACTAACCTTCGGGACTAAGACTGTTCGGGTCGGGTAGAGGGTGCGAGTCGTAGGAAGCCGTCGCACTTGCGAGGCTTGGGCTTTGAAGTAATAGCTCGTGAATCGAGCGAAGCACGCGTCAAGGGTAAGAATGTATTTTCTCTTTCTCTCTCTTATGTTGTTAAATATGTGATTAAATATTTAGTTGCTTTAATTAATGAGCGGGTCTTGGGCGAGTTTCTCTTCCGCGTAGCGTTGGGCGCTACGAAACCCAACAGCGGTGACGGAGCCGCGCTCATTTTAATTATTGTAACTAATAATTAAATGAGGTGATTTAAAATGGATTTTAATTCTGGTTTTGCTTTCTAATTAGATTAGAAGCTCGTTTTAATTATTTTTAATCTCGTATTTTACTAATTTTGGCCTACAAACCCTGATTTCGACTCAAAAATAGTGATTTTTGGGTGGAATCGTTATTCTAAATCGTTTTTGACCCTCTTCGACAGTTGTCTAGAAGCCAAAATCCACCCAGAAACATGTTTTTCAAGGGGTTTTTCGTTTTTGACGAAAATTTTAAATCTTTAAACCTTGATTAATTATGGCATGTTAAAGGTAGATTAAATGTATAGTTGCATCACTAATCTACTGCAATTATAAACCTTATTAAGCATGTTTATGAAGTCATAATTGGTGCTTAATTTGGTGAGTTCATTTTTCACATAAACTTGAAATTTTCACATTTTTGCAAATAAATTGCTTCAAGTGTGAATGTTTATGGTGAAGTTGTAATTTTGAAGTCCCTAATATGTTAAAGATCCAATCTTTAATTGTTTATTTGGTTGGAACTTTGATTGCTAAATTCCATGTTGAACTAATTTTTGGATAAAATCATTTTGAGTTAATTAAAGTCCTAAAAGTTCAAAACTTGTTGTTAAAATTTAATTAATCTTCATATTGGAAGATGTAATTTTTCAATTATACACAAGTTATTGTTGGAAATTTTTCATTGGATGAAAGGGTTTATTTTTCCAACCTCCTTAATTTTGTCAAATCTCATTATTAATTTATATTCGATTAAATTAATTATGAGTGTAGCCCTTCAATTTTGTAGCATCAAGATAGACCTAAATTGATTTAAAGAATAGTTCTTGAATAATTTAGGCATGTGCACTATTAAAATTGAATTTAATTAAGTTGGACTTATTTTATTTTTCATTTTTCTCTAAATTGGTTCTAAAATAAATTTAGAATTAATTTTATGTCACACATATATCGGGATTAAAATCCCGAGATAAAAGCACCCTAATCGAGGTAAAATCACTAAAGCACCACCAAGGCTAGCCGGGCTGCTAATGCAGCCCACATGTGGTTGCCTAGGTGCGCATGGTGGTGCTCCTACCTCAACATGGTTCTGCTATGTGGCGGGCTGGGAGTGCACAATTGTTGCGTGCTGCTGTGTGGTGCGTGGCTGCTGGATGTTGCTCGTAAGAGCTGCTGGGCAACAAGGCAGCGAGCCTTAGCAAGCCCAGCCACACACTGCGAGCGCCAGCACGCATGCTGCAATGTTGCTGGAGCTAACAGGAGTAGCATGGCTTGCTAGGCAAGCATGCCTGGGCCTAAGCACGCTCAAGCCACAGCCTTGATGCCTAGCAAGCCTAGCCCCATGGCTAGGATGCTAGGCGCTCGGTTTTAGTGGGCTGATTTTCACGTTACTTGGGCTATGAGTTTTGCGAATTTTTGCCGTTTTAATTTTATTATTTTAACGAGGCTAGACCTCGGTTCTTCCGGCTCTTGCAAAAATATTTTTTGACAAAATTTTTGGTTAACCGGCTTAATTAATTGGATTAATTAAGTTGGTTGCGGAATTTAGCGGGAGCTTCGTTAATTGCATGAACTAATTATGTCTTAATCACATAAAATATTTAACAACTTTGACTAGTTTTAATTAGGCGCGTTAATTGGATTAACCACCTAAGTTAGTTACTAGTTTGCTCGTGTTATGCATTTTTACTTGTTTATCGTTGTAAAATGCATGGGCCATTCACATATAGTGAATGGATGAATGGAATGTATATTGTTTCAAAGGTTTTGTGGAAATGGAAACTAGTGGGGCCCGACTAGGATAGTAAATACAGACTGCGATCCGTTATGTATTTTTGTAAATCTAAATACGGTCTGCGTACCGTTGGGTATTTTTGTACCTTAATATTTAGATTATTCCTAGTCATAGTAGCTAGTAGATGCATAGTTGGCGGAGATGTCTCGAAGGCGGCGTTTCTAAGAAGACAAGCCAAAGAAGTTGCATAGAAGACCCTTGAAGATTTGAAGATTTCAAGGGGTCATGCTAGTTGCCAAATGCATCTTATACTTATGGTTTATATATATTGTGTTTATATATAATTGAATTGTATGATAGATGCATGTTTAGGATTTCAAATGTTGCGATGATTAATTAAGTTCACTTAAATCAACCAATGTAGAAACCTTAGGTCCCTATAATATTGATCCAAATTTGCCATTCCAAGAACAACACTTGCCAAACTAATGCGCGTGGTGATGGGCTACGCCAAAGTGAGGCATCACCGCTTCCCTAGGGACATAAGGTATACTAGGTATACAAGTCTTCTTGGTTAAGCTCAACAATATCAGTAAGGAGTCCTTAGATGTCGTGGCAATGGAGATAAAATGTCAAGGAAGCATTGGATGCGACGTTTTATCGAACCAAGAGTAGCTTGGAGCTATTAGCGATTGGATTGATTACCCTAAAATATTAAGTAATAAGACAAGCCAAAGCATGCTCAATCACTTTTTGATTTTTGGGATCTTGGAATCATTTTATTCTCGCCTAAAAGGGACTAATGTTAATGCGTGGATAAAATGCTCAATAAGATTGAAAATTTGCATGAATGCTTTAAATTTCAAACTTATTGGTTTATGAATGGTTTTTCATTTCAAATTCTTTCAATTGCAGAAACATGTTTGCAAATAACTCAAACAACCAGTTTTCAATACGCTCAATTCTCGACAAGGAGAAGTTGAGTGGGCCAAATTTTCTTGATTGGCAAAGGAACTTGCGTAATGTTCTCATGCAAGAGCAAAAGGAATACGTCCTTGATGAGGAAATTCCCAACACTCCCAATGAGGAGGTCACTTAGGCTGTCCTTAACCGATGGAAAAGTGCCAATCGAGATGTCAAGTGCATCATGCTGGCCACTATGTCTCCGAACCTTCAAAAGACTTTCTTTCAAAAGGAGACGGCTTATGAGATCATTTTTGAACTCAGAATATGCTCCAAGAGCAGGCCTGAACCGAGAGGTTTGAAACCCACAGGCATATCCTTGAGATCAAGCTCAAGAAAGGAGAGTCAGTCAGCCCGCATGTTCTTAAAATGATTGGATTATTTGAGAACATGGAAAGTCTTGATGATGGGTATTCAACCGAGATGGCAATTGACATCATTCTCCACTCGCTGCACAAAGGCTATGATCAGTTCAAGATGAACTATAATATGCACAGCATGGAGAAAACTCTCACCGAGCTTCATGGTATGTTGAAGCAGGCCGACAAACCCTCAAGGATGAGGGAAAAGCATGACATTCTCATGGTGAGAAAGAGCAAGCCGTTTAAGCGCTCGGGCAAGCAGAGAAGCTTTAAAGGGAAAAAGAAGAAGAATTTTCCGCCTAAGTCAAGTGCTGCTAAGAGCGGCAAGGACGAGAAGGTAGCCTCTTCTAAATCCAATTCCAAATGTTTTAATTGAAAGAAGAAGGGACATTGGAAGCGGGATTACCTCAAATTTAAGGAAAATAAGAAGAATGGCACCGTTGCTTCTTCATCAGGTATTTTTGTTATACACTTAAACTTCGCTAGGTATTAGATACCAGATGTGGCTCACACCTTTGTTCCAATGCTCAGGGACTAAGGATAAATATGAGGCTAGAGAAAGGAGAGGTCGAGCTTCGGGTCGGCAATGGAGCAAGGATGTCTGCTGTATCCGTTGGAACTCTCAATTTGTCTTTGCCCTCTGGGCTTGTTTTAGAACTTGACAATTGTTATCATGTTCCAAGAGTTACCAAAAACATTATTTTAATTTCGGCGTTGGACACCAAGGGATTTAAATTTCGAAATAAGAACAATAGTTGTTCGTTTTATTTCGATAATGTTTTATATGGTAAGGCATATTCAGAAAATGGTCTTTATGTGCTTTCTCTAGACAAACAAGTTTATAACATTAATGATACAGCCAAAAGAGCTAAGACCATCTAGTCGAATCAAACCTACTTTTGGCATTGTCGTCTTGGCCACATTAACATCAAACACATCAAGAAACTTCTTCATGAGGGTATTTTTGACTCATTCGACTTGGATTCGTTTGAAAATTGTGAAGGATGTCTGTTAGGCAAGATGATAAAACAGCCATTCTCCAAGTTGGGAGAAAGGGCTAGTGACTTATTAGGTCTAATACATACGGGCGTATGTGGACCAATGAGTAAACCTGCAACGAATGGTTATCGATATTTCATTTCCTTCACGGACGACTATAGTAGATGTGTTGAACAAATCTGAATCTTTTGAGAAATTCAAAGAGTTTCAGAGTGAAGTTGAAAATCAGCTTGGCAAGAAAATCAAATCACTTCGATCGGATCGAGGTAGGGAGTATTTGAGCCATGAATTCGATGATCACTTGAAAGAAAATGGTATTCTTTCAGAGTTGACACTTCCCGAAACTCCACAATGGAACGGAGTGTCCGAAAGGAGGAATCGAACCTTGTTAGACATGGTTCGATCAATGATGGGTCTTAGAGAACTTCCTATCTCTTTCTTGGGACACGCACTTCTAACTGCGGCATCAACTCTGAACCGTGCTCCGTCAAAAGCTGTCGAAAAGACTCCATATGAATTATGGATGAAGAAACCTCCACGGTTGTCTTTTCTTAAGATTTGGGGTTGCGAAGCAAAAGATTAATTTCTGACAAATTTCACCCAAAATCTGACAAGTGTTTCTTTGTGGGCTACCCAAAAGAAACCAAGGGGTATTACTTCTACAACAAATCCGAGAACAAAGTGTTTGTTGCTCGTGATGGTGTCTTTTTGGAGAAGGAACACCTTTCCAAAATGACAAGTGGGAGGAAAATCGAACTCGACGAAGTTCGAGAAGTCGAGCAACAAAGTCAACCTGACAAAACTAACAATCATAGTGCTTTAGAAGCAGCTAATGACATTGGTCAGAGTCAAACCGACAATGAAAATGCTCAACCTATTACCCTACGGAGGTCGCAACGGCCAAGATCTCAACCAGACAGATACCTTGGTATTGTCTTAACCGAAGATTAAGACATCCTAGTTATGGGTGGAGATGAGCCAGGGACATACAAACAAGCTATGACAAGCCTCGACTCTGCAAAAATGGCAAGATGCCATGAAATCCGAGATGAACTCCATGTTTAAAAATCAAGTCTTGGACTTGTTTGATTTGCCCGAATGTAACACACCTATCCGTTGCAAATGGATTTTCAAGTTGAAAACAGACAAAGATGGAAATGTATCTGTATACAAAGTTAGACTTGTGGAAAAAGGTTACAGGCAAATTCACGGAGTTGATTATGATGAAACCTTTTCTCCAGTCGCAATGCTTAAGTTCGTCTGGATTATCCTAGTGATTGCTGCACATTACGATTATGAAATATGGCAAATGGATGTGAAAACCACCATCCTTAATGGGATTTTGGAAGAAACTGTGTATATGACACAGCCGGAAGGTAATGTTGATCCAAGCAATGCTGAGAAGTTATGCAAGCTTAAGAAGTCCAATTATGGACTAAAGCAATCAAGCAAAAGTTAGAATCTGCGATTCGATGAAGCTATTAGTAAGTTTGGTTTTATCAAGAATCCAGATGAGTCTTGTGTTTACAAGGTCACTGAGAGTGACATCAAATTCCTATTCTTATATGTCGATGACATATTACTCATTGGAAACAACACTAAACTGTTAGAGTCCGTAAAGGGCTAGCTTGGTAAGTGTTTTTCAATGAAGGACTTGGGAGAGGCACAGTACATATTGGGCATCAAGATCTATATGGATAGATCTAAGAGGATGATTGGATTGAGCCAAAGTACTTATATTGATAAGGTACTGGCACGATTCAACATGGAAGGGACAAAAATAGAGCACCTACCCATGTCTCATGGCATAACTCTCAGCAAGAATTAGTGTCCACAGACACCTGATGAGTGAGAGAGGATGAGTCAGATTCCATATGCTTCACTTATTGGATCGATCATGTATGCCATGATATGTACTAAGCCGGATGTATTGTATGCCTTGAGTGCTACGAGCCGATACCAATTAGACCCATGAGAGGCGTATTAGTCTGCGACCAAGAATATCCTAAAGTACCTGAAAAGGAACAAGGATAAGTTTCTGGTCTATGGTGGCTGTAATGATTTGGTTGTTGAAGGTTATAATGACGCGAGCTTCCAGCCTGACAGAGACGACTCCAAGTCGCAGTCAGGGTACATATTCTGCCTAAATGGAGGAGCGTTTAGTTGGAAAAGTGCTAAGTAGAGTACCACTGCAGATTCTACAACTGAAGCCAAATACTTGGAAGGTTCTGAAGCAACTAAGGAGGCTGTTTGGATTCGTAAGTTCATTAGTGAACTTGGTGTTGTACCCTCCATCAAGGGTTTGATAGAACTCTATTGTGATAACAATGGAGCTATCGCTCAGGATAGGGAGCCAAGGGAACACCAGAAGGTCAAACATGTCAAGCGACGATTTCACTTGATAAGGGAATGGAAGCCCGAGGGTGAAATCAGAATTTGTAAGATTGGAACGGACGACAATGTAGCCAATCCATTGACTAAACCTTTGCCTCAAGTGAAGCACAACAAGCACGTTGAGGCAATGGGGATCAAGCATGTTGGAGATTGGCTTTGAATTCCCTGTATATGTGTTTTAATTAAACTTGATGTTTTAATGTAAAACACTATGTTGAACCATTCAATTTTGTAGCAATTAAATTTTCAGCAAATTTATTATTTCTCCATTTCTATTTAATTATGGTTTAGAATTAAATAATGAGTCCATTCGATTACTTAGAATATTCAAAACAGGGTATGAAGACCATGTCTTGGATAAAGAAACACCTGTTAAGTGAACATTGAATATTTTAATCGAACATTATCCCTAATCAAGGTCATTTAAACGATGGACGATTAATGACCACTTTAGATTAGTGTGTAGTATGATTTATAGCACTATTTCTTGTGCTACGAGGACATGATTGTTTGGAACTGTACCGGATCGACCTATGAGAGTACTTTGAGAGATTTAAAAACCGCCATAAGTACATTTCTCATTATAGCTATCGAAACCTTTTTCCTTGACCATGAGTATTGCAAGTTCTCTTGTATAAGTACTAGTCGTTTTGATGTTGTCAAACGTCTGCCGTAAATGGGGATTATAACGGCAACACTCTGGCGACAAAGTCCTCTTAGTAAGGGAAGCTTACAGTACAAGACTGGGAATGTCCCCCTATTAACAATAGGGAATATGTCTTTATTGTTTACAAGGCCTCTCGAAGAGCGAGACTGAAAATGCATGGCCGTGCTAAGATGGATTTTAGAAATCATCTATTTATTGACAGTCAAACTCGGGAATAGAGAAATACTTCTGGATATAATAAGGATGACGAAGAATCTTACCTTATAGTTCATGAAGAGACATTAAGCAACATAGGAAAAGGGTTGTACACTAATTGCACACTTGTCCGGAAGGACAAGTGGGAGATTGAATGGAATGGTGTCCTTCCAACAAGTGTATTATTCCGATAGAGGGTTCGGAATTATTAGAAAGTTAATTCTTCAGTGAGGTCAAGTGATCGAAATGCCTAAGTGGAGGCCGCTTTCGATCAGTAATATTAATGCATAATTAATATTATGGCTTAGTCTTGACTGAACCCTTCGGGTCGCACCCCAATCGAATAACCGATCCGAATCAACAAATCAATCTGAAGGATTAGATGAGGCATTAGATTATTACGAACAAAGATGTTGGATATCGAGCTTAGAGCGTCGAGACCGAGCGTCACAAGTCGAGACGAATTTAGAATTCGACGAGAAGTGAAATCAAGCAAGCAACAAGTTTGAGCCTAACCGTAGCCTCGCATTGGCCTAGCCATGCAAGTGCTAGGCTAGGCGAGGTCACCAACCCACGCGCATCATGGGTGCCTAGCATCCCCTAGCACACGCACACCTTATGGCACAAGCATCGCGAGATGCGTGCATGCGTGTGTGTGGTGTGGCATGGTCAGCCGGTCAAGGAGGGGACCAAATGGGATGGTGCTTGGCTTGGAGAGCAAGGTGAGTTGGTCCCCCCCTTTTGGTGGTCCTCACCTACTCTTTCTCCCTCCTTGTGCCACTTGTAGCTTGTTGATTGAATTGCAATTTTATTTTGTTTTGATTAAAATAAAATATAGGAAATTGCAAATCTCCCACATTGATGGGAGAATGGAGATCAAGTCTCTATTCCCTATAAATACCCAAGTTTAGGGTTTTGGGAAGAACAATTGAGTGGAACTAAAAAGGCATCTCCTTAGAAAGTGAGAAAACCTTAAGTTCGTAATACTTTAGTTCTTATTGGTCAAGTCCCGACTAACCTTCGGGACTAAGACCGTTCGGGTCGGGTCGAGGGTGCGAGCCATAGGAGATCGTCGCACTTGCAAGGCTCGGGCTTTGAATTAAGAGCTCGTGAATCGAGCGAAGCACGCATCAAGGGTAAGAATGTCTTTTCTCTCTCTCTCTCTCTCTTATGTTGTTAATTATGTGATTAAATATTTAGTTGCTTTAATTAATGAGCGGGTCTTGGGCAGATTTCTCTTCCGCGTAGCGTTGGACGCTACAAAACCCAACACCAAATTGTATCTCGGCTCTCCACTAATTTCTTGTAAATCGATTGACTTTGTAGGTTTTTGTTATAATAATAATAATAATAATAATAATAATAATAATAATAATAATAATAATAATAATAATAATAATAATAATAATAATAATATGAGTGCTAATGGATGCTGTTGCTAAGCTCAATGATCCCTAATGTGAGTTGTTACTTCTTCGTGCGTGTACTGGGGTTTCCAAACTCTACTTTGTTATGCGCACTTGTCCCCCTCATCTTTTTGAAGCAGCCTAGACTACTTTTAATGTGGCTCTTCGGGCTTCTTTGGAGCCTATTGTAACTGCTTCGGGGCCGGGTTTTGGTGATTGGCAATGGCAACTTGCCACATTACCTTTTGCTTATGGTGGACTGAGTGTCTATTCAGCAGGTGATGTTCGGCACTATGCTTTCCTTACATCGCGTTTGCAGTCTTCGTGTCTTCAGACTACGCTTCTTCGCAATTCTGGTATTGTTGGTCCAGGACCGGCCTTCAATAGCGCTCTTAGTCTTTTTAATAGGACTGTGGAGACTGACCGTTGTGTTCTTTGCTACCGGTTGGGTGTTCCTTTATTCTTCGTTTTGACACCGTGTTCTGCTTGCTCAAGGGTTTTTGATGGGGATATTTATGGGGATCATGCAGTGTCTTGTGCTGGGATGGTGGGTATTAAACATCGGCACAATGTTGTTCGTGACACCCTTATTGATATTTGTTTTCAGTTTGGGATTTCTGCAAGAAAGGAGGTTAATGTTGGGTTGACTAGAGGGAACAATGGGGCTTTTCGGCCAATACATGTGTTGCTTTATTCCTGGGATAGAGGCCTTGATGTATGTGTTGACTTGACGAGGTCTTCTCCTTTGACTCACTCTGGGTTGTCTGACTTCGTTCCTGGTCGTGTTGTGTCGGCTGCGGCTCTGCGGAAGCGGGACAAGTATGGGGCGCGTTGCAGGGCTATTGGCTATGGTTTTCTACCTTTTTCCTTTTCTTCATTGAGGGAATTGGAGAAAGATGTTGTTGCGCTGCTGAAGCGGGTTCAGGTGTTCGCTAGGACTCAGGATATCGGTGCTCGTGCAACTGCTCACATCTTCAGTAGGATCGGGTTCGCTATAGCTAGAGGGGTGGGGGCCCAGATTGTATCTCAGCTCCCCACTAATTTCTTGTAAATCGATTGACTTTGTAGGTTTTTTTGTTATAATAATAAACTAAAACAACCTAAACTGAATTGCAGAAAAATCCAATTGACCATGACCTTAGTATTCTGAATATTTATATAACAATTATTTCTTTTCATTTTATTAAAAAAAATGCATTGAATTGAAAATGAAACGAACTAAACTAAATTTTAATGAACTAAATTGAAGAGATGAATATTTATTTAACGATTATTTTCCTTTATAAAATATAAAAATAATGTAAAGTTATCATTTAAGTGATATAATGTTGTTTCTCATATGGCTTGTCGAGAGGAGACTACCCGTAATTTTCCTACCACATTTTAATTTATGAAAATTTTGATTTTTACCACAAAAAAATAAATACGAATTTGGTTTTTACTACCTTCTCTTATAAAAGGTTTTATTTTACCACCACAAAAAATGCAAAAATTTTGATTTTACCACACTTAACGGATTCCATCCACAAAATCCTCTGCTGGGGCTCACTACGAATACGTGTCACTAATATATTGCATAAAAAAAAAGAAAAAAAATCTATTGGGTGTAAGGTTTTTTTTGGTATTTATTTCTTTTTTTATCCAATATATTAGTAATAAGTGTATGTGTTGGGCCCCACTAATGGATTCTTGGATGGAATCTGTTAAGTGGTGGTGAAATTGCAACAGACTAGCGTGTTTCACACACAAAGAAATAGTTTAAAGGTTGTTTGATTGATAAAGCTAAAAGCTTACGTAGATGTCAATGGCTTTAAGCCATTACTCTCCAAGTTTCTCAATACAATTTTCTAGATATCCCTCTCTAACTTAGGCCTTAATTGTTACATTCGCTAGTTCTTGTCTTTTAGCTAAGTTACCAACAGTAAGAAAGATAATAAGCCAAAGCTGCCTGCAACTTTAGTGAGTCGTTGCTGCTTGTAGTGGGTGTGTGTTGCCTTGCTGCGCCTGTTGCTTATGTCTCCAGCTGTAGGTTAAGATGGTTGGTGGTGGTAGTAGGTTGGTAGTGGGTGTATTTCAATACCGCCCCCCAAAAGAGCCACCTTGTCCTTAAGGTGGAAGTCCGAAAACTTCGCTTTAACAATCTCGGCATACTCCCAAGTGGCCTCAAACTCAGACAATCTCTGCCACTTGATTAGAACTTCCAGCCCTTTACTTCGCCCCACCTTAGGTCTGCTGTCCAACACGATCTCAGGCTTGACCACCAAATCAAGCTCAGGAGTAATTTGTGTAGGAAGGGTGGGTGAATTCAGAACATCCCTAACAGCTTGTTTCAATTGAGAAACATTATGGGGGTGAAGTCGACATGAATCTGGTAGCAGCAGCTTGTAAGCTACTTTTCCCACGCGTTTTATTACCTCAAAAGGGACCATAGAAGCGTGCAGCGAGCGTCTCAAAGGGCCTATTATCTAAGGAACGCTGTCGGTATGGTTGTAATTTGAGGAACATAAAATCCCCCACCTAAAATTCAACTTCTCATCGCTTCGCATCCACATTACCCTTCATCACTTGTTGAGCTAGCATCAAGTGCAGCTTAAGCTCATCGAGCATCATGTCACGCTCTTGCAATACTTCTTTCACGGTATCGACCATGGTCTGACTCAAGCCCACCCTTAGTAACCTAGGTGGATCTCTTCCATACACGACCTTGAATGGAGTCAAGTGTGTTGACGGGTGAGTGGAGGTGTTGTATGAATACTCAGCCCACAACAACCACTTAGCCCATGATTTAGGTTGATCCCCGGTGAAATAACGGAGGTACGTCTCAAGTCTCTTGTTCACCACTTCGGACTAACCATCCGTTTGTGGGTGATAGAGAGTACTCCGTTTGAGTTCGGTTCCTTGTAGCCAGAATAATTCCTTCCAAAATATGCTCACAAAGATCTGATCCCTATCCGTCACGATACTCCCCAGCACACCATGTAACCTCACTATCTCCTTCACAAAAATGTCAGCCACCCCATAAGCAGTAAAAGGGTGCTTGAGCCCAATGAAATGTGCATACTTCGAGAGGCGATCCACCACCACCAAAATGGTGTCAACCCCCTTTAACTTCGGCATCCCTTCGATGAAATCCATCGTGATATCTTCCCGCACCTTCTCCGGGATAGGCAAGGGTTGCAACAACCCAGCCGGTCATTTTTTAGAAAGCTTGTTGCGCTGACAGACCACACAGCCTCTTTCATACTCCGCTACCTAACGCTGCATTCCGGCACAAAATCATTCACTTGCCATCCGCAAATAGGTCTTAGTCTCTCCCTCATCACCCCCTTTAGGTGAATCGTTATACGCCCTGAATAGAGTCGGTTTCAAGCTGGAATTACGAGGAAGCACCAACCGCCCTTTGTATAACAATTGGTGCTTCTCCACCGGATAACCGAGAACTCCCTCACCTTTCTCAATTTTAGACTTCAATTTTCAAATTGCTCCATCTTCTCTGACTTCCTTGTACAAGATCGCCCAATCAACCCCTTGTGTGGCAACTATAACCCCCAAATCCGCCTCTTTATCATCCTCCCCTCGCCGAGACAAGGCGTCAGCCACTCTGTTCGACACCCTCGGCTTGTATTGTAAGTCAAAATCGAACCCGATTAATTTCCTCACCCACGTTTGATACTCCATCCCAACCTCCCTCTGTTGTGTAATATACTTTAAACTTTGTTGGTCACTCCTCACAATGAATCTCCTGCCCAACAAATAATGCTTCCACTTTTGAATTTCTAAACACACCGCCATGAGTTCTTTTTCGTAGATCGATTTACTTCGACCACCGGGTCCCAACACCTTGCAGAAGTAGGCTACCGGACGACCCTCCTATATTAACACTGCACCCAACCCATAACCGGAAGTATCCGATTCAACCACAAACATCTTCTTGAAATCCGGCATTAGCAACACCGGAGCCAATGTCATCGCCTCTTTCAATTTGAGGAACGCTTGATTTTCCAACTCAGACCAACCAAAATCATCTTTCTTGAGTTGGTCTATTTCGGGTTGGGCTATATGAGCATAGTGGCATATAAACTTTCTATAATACCAAGTAAGGCCCAAGAAGCCTCTTAAGTCCCTCAAAGACTTTGGAGTGGGCCAATTAACCATGGACCATATTTTCTCTTGATCCACAGCCACACCATCTTTGGAGATTATGTGGCCCAGGTAAGCTACAATCTCCTTCCCAAATTCACATTTTTTAAGATTTGCAAACAATGTGTGAATTTTAAGCGTGGCTAGCACCTCTCTAAGATGATTAATATGCTCCTCCCTGCTAGAACTATAAACAAGGATGTCGTCAAAAAATACGAGTATAAATTTACGTAAAGAGGGACAAAATACCTCATTCATAAGTGATTGAAATGTAGTCGAGGCGTTAGTCAACCCTAATGGAATTACTAAGAACTCGTAATGGCCCTCGTAGGTGCAATAAACCGTCTTATGGGTGTCTTTCGGCCGCACAAGAATTTAATGGTACTCAGCCTTAAGATCGAGCTTGGAGAATATTTAAGCACCATTCAACTCATCTAACAATTCATCAATCACCGGTATGGGGTATTTATTGGGAATGGTCTCGTTGTTAATAGCTCGGTAGTCCACACACAAACGCCATGATCCATCTTTCTTTTCCACCAAAAGCACCGGGCTCGAGAACGGGTAACGGTAAGGTCGGACGCTTACTGAATTACTCCCTTCCTTGAGCACAATTGAGTGTTCGTGCCCTCTGACCGGCGGCAGCCCTTTGGGTTCCTCGAATACTTTACCAAATTCTTTCATCACTCCGTGCATAAAGTTAAGGACTTCACCCCCTTCGCACCTTTCTTCTTCCTCTGACTGATTCAGCTGAACTAAGAGACCCCCTCCCTATTTCCGAAGGGCTTTAATCATGGCTGAGTGTGATTCCGGTTCGAGAAAGAGTGGGGTACCCTATAATAGTCACCAGTCTGCCCCCCACGTCAAAGCTCATTTCCTGCAGCTTCCAATTAGCCAATAGCGAACATAACTTCTCTAACCATTGTACACCCAAAATTACATCCGATTTTCCTAATTGAAGGGGCCAGAATTCCCCTCCACCTCTAATTCTTCATTCAACTTCAGGCGAACCCCACAACATTGGCCGCGCCCTCTCACCGCCTCCCTATTCCCTAAGGACACGCCAAAAGAGTTTGTTCCTGTGATGGGTATTCTGAGCTTTTCCACGGCAAGAGTAGAGATGAAATTATGAGTGGCACCGAGGTCTATCATCACCACCACCAGTTGACCTCTTATAGTTCCAGTGAGCTTCATGGTTTTGGGATTTATCATTCCTACACCGGAATTGATTGAGATGGTGGCTGGTATTTCTTCCTCTTCCTAAACTGGTGTCTCCAAAGCCTGCAACTCCCCATTCTCCTCATATTCTTCCTCCTCTACGAGCAAAACACTCAAGCCCTTAGCCGTGCAAACAAGGGTAGGACCCATCCACCGACTGTCACATTAAAAGCATAGTCCCTTGGCTTTCTTGTCTTGTATTTCTCTCTAGATCAGCCATCTCACCTCGCCACTGAACTGGGATGAACTGGGGTTGGATCTGTTTTGGTAAGTGGTGGTAGGATGGTTAATAGAGGCTATGGAAGTTTGAGGAGTTCGGGTAAGTGGTGGGTTAATTTGTGGGTTGGTTCTGATTGGGTTAGAAGGATAGTTGTTTGTGGCTGTTATTTGGGCCGGCCCATTCCCTAAGAGAGTAGCAGATGGGCTCCTATTAAAATACGAATAAGGCCCTGGTTTAGAGAAAGCCCCACCCGATTTCTTTAAATTGTTGACCCGGTTTTGCTCTTCGACCCATACAGCTAGGTCCATGGCGTCTTCAAGGGTTAACGGGTTAAGAATACGGATCTCCGCCCTTATCTCTTCCTTTAACCCATTGATGAATTGCCCCTTCATTAAACTTTCTAAAATATCCGTGTAATACCCCGAATTTGGGGAAGATATTTTAATAATTTCTTGAATTATTTAATTTGGAGCCAAAATGAACTTTAAATTTTGGCGCCAAATATAAGCATTTAATCATTTGAATAATTAATTATTTTCAGATTTCTAAATTAATAATATTGGTTTAATTATCTTTTAAAGGTCAGTCCATATTTTATTCAATATGTATGTTATTATCTTAGAAATTTCAAGAGTTTTAAAGATAATACCTAATATACATTATGATTTACAACAAATTTTAGTTTTGATATTATCTAAAATATTTATATATTTGTATAATAACTTGATTTAAATATCAAATTCAATTATTTTATCCATTTAAATATGATTTTCGTTTTTAATAATAATAAATAAATAAATCAGATTTTTTTTAAAAATCAGCTGGCCGAAAGCTTAATAAAAAATAAAAAAATTAATTATGATTATTTTGTGATTTCTATCTTATTCTTTACTTAACTATTAAACCCTCTCCATCATCTTATTTTATCTCTATCTTCCTTCTTCTAATCCTCCAATCAAATGAACTTCTATCCAATTTTTCTACTCATCTTTTACATCCAAATATTAATCTAGACCTAATTTGATTCAAGTACTTTAACAAACCTCAAAACTTATCATGTTTTCTAGTAATCATATCATACGTTAATCTCTATCCCTTCCACACTCTAAACACTATAAATAGACCCTTAATCCTCCTCAATTACTCACACCAAAATCAGAAATTTCTTCTCCTTTAGTTCCCTTGAAACCCACGTACTCTTCCTCTTCCAAGTTCTTGCTTCTTTTCCTAGTTTTCACTTGTACAAACACCGACCTTACTTCCTCTTATGCGTACAACAACCAAAGCCGAACCCGCCACCACTGCCGCCCCTAGCTGCTGCCCACCTGTGCCGCTGCCGCCCTCTTTCCTCCACCTACTGCTGCTGCCATAAGTTGCTGCCGCAAGATAGGTGTTGCCTTAGTTGCTCTTTGTTTACCTCCTTGCCATACATGCATGAGTCGTTAAAAAGAAAAAAATTAATTTTCTTTTACCATACTACTACGTACCATTTAAAAAAAAAAAAAAAAAAAAAAAAAAAAAAAAGCCCTTCTATTTTATTTCATACTATTACGTACTATACTATGTTTCTTTTGGTTAAAGTACTATGTTCCTTATTACTAATACTTTACTCTATTATTATAATTATGAAATTATTATAAATTATTGTTTTGAAATTAAAACAAAGTTATTATTGTTTTTAAAGTAATACAAGTTTGATGGTTTGGTAATTCATGCAAAAGTAGAATGGTGTTTATGGTTTTGTGTTATTTTATTACCCTTATATTAATTAAGATTATTTTATTGTGTAGGAGGATTTTCTTGATCGTGGTCAAGTGTAGTAGTCGTACCTTAATTGTTCTCGTGATCAAGGTACGTATATGTGGCTAGGTCCTTGATACAAGTTTTGAATGCGTGTTTTGATGAACGTTTATTGCGATGAGTTAAAAATATAATTTTTTCGATTTTAAAAGTTTGATCTTTAAAAGTGCTAATTAATTTAATAAAAGTTGTTTATAAATCACTTGATTACAAGTTATCAAATCAAAGGATTAATTTAAACTTGCAGCTCATTATGGGCCTAAGTATTTATTATTTTAATTGTCCCTCTACCCGGGACTGGTTAAGTAAGACCGTGAACTTTGTATGATCTGTTCTTTTCTCGAGTATAATTTAACTTGCTTGGGGGGTGTGCACACTTAGGTGAGGAAAATTGATTTTGGAAATTCATCTTAAATTGGAAATCTACTAGTTTGGATAGTTTCTATTAATGGACGTTACTACTTTTGGATGGTTTAAATTTTGGAAAGTCCAATTTTGGATAGTGACTTATAGCAAGTTTTAATTGGAATAACTGTTTTGAAAGCATGTTTGTCTAATAAAAGCATTTGCATGCCTTGCACTTATATGTACTTAGCGTTTTTGCTAATCCGTTTTCCTTTTTATTTTTGGTTCGCCCTGTTTACCATTATTGGTAAGCAGTCTTGATTTCAGGTGTGGATGCGCATACTTGAGTCGGGATTGGGATCACTTAGTTAGGAATTTATTCATTCACGAGTCAGACAAGTTTTATTTGGAGTATATTCAAACTATATAATATGATTATTATATTATTAATAAAGTCAGTTATTTTTCCACTGCCGTCATTAGTAGTTAATAAGCCTTACGTTTTCACATGGCGGTAATACGCCCAAGTCTATCTCTACGATATTTTATACGTATAATTATAGTATCTACATAGAGGGAGATTTAGGGGTGTTACAATCCGGTAATGGTGAAGCTTTCTCGATGAACGCCCTCCTATACTCCATTACCGTGGTTGATTGAACCAGCGCGAGCTATTGCTTGTGTAAGCTTCCCGAGTTCACTGATCGGAACTAGGTCAAAACTCGTCCTTTGAGATCCTCCTAACCAATCAATGGTCGGCGATGGCTCTCCCACTGATACCACTGCAAGGCGTTGCCATCCATAGCCACAACCGCCGCTAGTAGTTTCTCTACTTCTAAGAACCGATAAAACTGAAAATACTACTCTCCCCAAACTATCCAACCGTCAGGGTCGAAACCATAAAAAATTGGCATTTCCAACTTGCGATACTTCCAAATTTCCCCGGCCATCTTGGTGGTCATTGGTGTTTCGGAATCCCCCTCCTACTCCAACATCCCAATTACTAATTCGAATGTCGTTGTACCCACCAGCGCCCGACATCTGTTCCGCCTCATCCTCCACCACAATGGGTTGTTTCCCTTTGTCTTTAAACGCTACCATTACCCCTCTAATCTCCTTAAAAAATTTGTCTTGATTGTTCTTCATTAAGGCGTTGTGTTGGTTCTGGTCATCTCTTAATCGATTGACTCGGCCTTCGAGTCTTTGGTTGGCCTCTTCAATGGCTTCTCTGTTTTTGCAGGCTTCATCTTCTTGGTTTTTGTTGAACTGCTCCGTCACGGATTTTTGAAGAGCCTCCATGATCCCTTGTATCGTCTTTGTCAAAATCTGCTGAATAGAATTCTCGCCTCCATTTACTTTGTCTCCAATCTCGGCTAACCGCTCTTCGATGGCTTCCACTCGTTGGTTGGTGACCGACGATGCCATGGCTGCTCTGATACCAAGTGCAAGGGACTAGTGTCTTTCACACACAAAGAAATAGTCGAAAGGTTGTTCGTTTGATTGATAAAGCTTAAAGCTTGCGTAAATGTCAATGGCTTTAGGCCATTACTCTCCAAGTTTCTCAATACAATTTTCTGGATCCCCCCCTCTCTAACTTAGGCCTCCTCTATTTATACTACACCAAATACTACATAAAGTGGCCTAATGCCTTAATTGTTACATTTACTACTTCTTGTCTTTTACCTAAGTTAACAACAGTAAGAAAGATAATAAGCCAAAGCTGCCTGCAACTTTAGTGAGCCGTTGTTGCTTGTAGTGGGTGTGTGTTGTCCTGCTACGCCTGTTGCTTCTGTCTCCTGCTATAGGTTAGGTCGGTGGTGGTAGTGGGTTCGGTAGTGGGTGCATTGCAGAATTCCAATTTTTGGATTTTTTTTTGTGGTGGAAAAATAAAACATTTAAAAGAGTGGGTGGTAAAATACAATTTCATGTTTTCTTAATGGTAAAAATCAAAACTTCCTTCATTTATACATTTTTTTTACCATTATAGGTTTTTTTTAAATTAATTCATTTATTTTTTTCAAATATCTATATTTACTGATTATAAATAACTATTATAAAAATTAAATATATATATATATATATATAATAAAATTGGAGAAAAAAAAATTGATTTGCTTTTGTATTTATTTCATTTTATTTTTATAATGTATTAAATATAAAAAAAGAAAATTCACTACAAATACATAATTTTTTTTAAAATGATGTCTAATCACTATAATTAAATTAATATTCGGACCACACATCACATAACAACCTAAACTGTTTTGCACCTAAACTAAAATTTCTAGTTTCAATAATGTAAAAATTCTATGTTTTCGCCAATCCTTTGATTCTACAACTTTGATTTTGTCACATATATCACTTCTTTCAAGATGGCACAAACATTATATCATTCTTTTGACATAGATTGCATTATGATAATTTTGAAATGATTTAAAGGAGATCTGCAAATTTTGAAATATTAACTGTTTCAAATAAAGTATTTTCCAACAAATCATACTTTCCTTAGTTCCCAAGCAAGTTCAACATCATTAAATAAAAATAGATGATTAATCAATTTATACGTCTCGTGTATATAATAATTTATTTTGGTTTTGAAGCTAAGAATCATAATAAATTGCATTACTAATTTGAAAAATAAAAAATTACAGAAAAAATTTGCTACTTTCTCTGTTCCTTTTTTAAACATTAACTCTATTATGTAATATCTTCTTAGATTCGGATTGATATATATTTTCAAAATATTACTTTTAAGAATCTATATGTACTAATAACTTATTGATTAGCTAGATTTGTGGTACTTTGTGCATTAAATACCATATAATTTCAAAGTGTAAAGAATTAATTGGATTGAAGGGAGTAACGAAAATGGACAAGAAAACTCTAAAAAATAGATAATGGTGGTTTCAAATGAAAAACAAAATAGAATGAATATATATAGAGTTTTGGTAGGAAGCATTGAAAAAGTAGATTAATCCAAGTGTTGCCGCTTTGATAAGTAGCATTTTCACCATAAGTCCATACATTATTGTACAAATAACTTTTCAATGCTTTTTTTTTTTTTTTTTTTTTTTTTTTTTTTTTTTTAAATCCTAAATTTTTTTAGTGAAATATCAAGGTACATTTCTTATACTTTCTTTTTTTTTTATTGGCAAATTTCTTTTACTGTGTTTGTCATCACAAATTTTATAATGAAGTACAATAACTTGTTAGTTTAACCATTTATTTTGTAAATACATGTTTTAAAATAATGTAATAGAATAACTAATATGTAGTCATGTAACAATAGACTTAGCCTACACCTATGTAAATATATACTGGCACAACCTACAACATAGATTTTGAGGTTATGGATGAATTAGACACTGTAAAAATATATGAAAGAAATCCAAAGACAATTTGATTGTTTTTATTTAATGATTTAACTTTCTTCATTGATTCATTAATTAATCAATGTACGAAAGAAAAAACTACTTACTAAATTTGTCAATTTTTTTTATAGAGGTGGATGTACCAAGCTTGGTACATCCAGCCTTTTAGATTTTTTTTTTTTTGAAAGAACATATAGCTGTTTTGTAAAGAACATCCAGCTTTATGTTCTTTTTGTATATCTCTTATATTCTTTTGTTATATTGTTTATGTTCTTTTGTTTTATCCCTTATGTACTTCTTCTAAGTTTTATTGCTGATGTTCTTTGAGGTATTGAACAATCATAAAAGATGTTTTAAAATATGTTATTCTTAAATTAGATTTTAACACCATTTTGAATTATTTTAATATTAATTGTGAATATTTTTTTTTTATTAATTCTATGTTTTTTTAAAATATTAATTATCATTTAATAACTTTTTATATAAATTTTTTTGAAATTATTCAAAATCATGAAGTTTGATGACGATATTCTTTTGGGACCTCCTCTATTAATGATTGACTTTTAAACCTAAATAACAACGGTAATATTAATAAAGATAATGATAATCTTATGTAATGAACATTATATATTCACCCACCATAATCTGAAGACAAAATTTTAAGAACATAATAGTACATTATGTTTTCTAATAAAGAACATTATTTAATCATAATGTAAAGAACATTACAAGGTATACATAATACATAGTATGATCCAAAGACAATAATTTGAAAAATGAAGTTTAAATTAAATTTTGTATTTTGAAAAATGAAATCTTGAATTACTTCTAGGAGCAAATTATTTTGAGAAACTTGTTTTTCTTTAGAAAAAAAAAAAAGATATACCATTAAATGTAGGTACAATATTTACTTAGTATTTAAAGTAGATGCTCGGAAATTATCACGTTCGTTACATTTGAACAATATGTTCATTACAATTCTATTATATGTTCTTTAACAATATGTTCTTTTCACTCTGGCAATATGTTCTTTATACATGTGCAACATGTTCTTATATTTTTGTAATATGTTCTTTCCGCCTTCTTTTCTGAACGAATGTACCATGCTCATGGTACATCCGCCTCCACGAACCTCCTCAGATTACTAAATTTGTTCTCTTTGTAAAGTGTATAATAATGTGTCCATATTCTGTAGGTTTTTTTTTTTTTTGAAAGAGTAAAATATAGGTTTTGGTATCGGTTGGGTATATAATTTTTAAAATACTTATTATAAATTTTCTTGTACTTTTAATAGGAAGTTTTGACTTTTACTATCACTAAAAAGAAGAACTTTGAATTTTACTACATGTCTAAAATTTTATTTTATTTTACTACCGACAAAACAAAAAAAACAAAAATAGATTTTTTTACCCAATAACAAGGGGTCCACCCTCCAACTATTACAAACTTCCTTCGTTCCAAAAATATTGCAACAATTACCACTTTTAGCAGTTACACAACTATTACAACATTTCCTTATTTGTACATGTTTTCTCCCTTTCTCTCTACTCATCACGTGATTCACATCTTTATTCCTCTTTATCTCTCTCCTATTCTTAAAATCCGTGTCCCATTTTCATATTGCAATATATAGGGAACATATGAAGTATTTTTTTCGACTTACGTGACGAAAAAAATGCTTCGTTAAGGTTATGGGGGTCATTTTGGGTTTAAGTTAAGCTCAAAATTGGGAAAAAAAAAGTAAAGACCTTATTTTGCGTGTCAAGAAATATACGTTTTGACTTGTATTAAACTCTAAAATTAGTATTTTAAAATTCATGTATCATACTAATTCTATTTTTATTAATTTTGCAATTCGGAGGAAATAATTGCATTATGTAATATATTTTTTCTTAATTAATATAAAAGAAGAAAAATTACTATTGATAAACTCAACTTTAGCCGAAATAATCCCAACTTTAGGGATATTAAATTTAATTATACCAAACAGCTTACCAAACCTATTACAGCAAGTCAATTGCCACGTGTCAACACCCTATTTGTCTAAAAAAAGTTGTTAAAAATAAACCAAAAACCAAGTTAGCTACCAGCCCCCCGCCGGCAGCCAACCCCTTCCCATCAACCTTACCCTGAAAATCGCCCCTGTCCCAAACCCCCCTCTCGAAAATGCCACCTTTCTAAACCCCCTTCCCAAACCCCCTTCATAAGCCCCTTTCCTAAAGCCCCCTTCTCGATCCTTTTCCCCCACCCCGAAACAGTCCCTGTTGAGCCTTTTGGTTTTGATGGACAAATTGACAAACTCGACTAATGAATGTTTTGAGTCTTTGGTGAATAAAGGATTCAAGCAAAGTTCGTTCCGGAGTAGGAACTTGGATGCGGAGTAGCATTCTTTAAAAAGCCTCGTGCAAATCTCACGTTCTAGTTTTAATTGTGAGCACTCAATAATATAAAGTCGGAAAGGAACTCAATGACTTATGTTAAAGACTACTGGAATAAAAGTTAGTTTTAAAAGATAATTTCTTAAAGAAAAGATAATTTGTAAAAGTTTTAATAAAGATAATTATCGAAGATAATTATCTAGTTGTTTTAATAAATAATAAATTTATCTTTTCAAATAAAATCTTTTTAAACAAACTTTTGATAATCTTTTAAACAAATATTTGATAAGGATAGCAAGCGGTTTTTCTGTGTGAAAATCTTTATACGGCTAATGATTATCAAGTTGATTAAGATAGTGGACTAATTAGATAAGGCTAGGAAACCTCTTCATGATTACCATCTGTCAAGATAACTCCACAAGTTGTTAGTGGGTTGTTGGCATGTGGACGTGATTATAGTGGAGGTTAATGACTAAGCCTTCTCTATAAATACTCATGCAAACTATCTCAGTAAAACATAACTCTTGAGCATAAAAATTCCAGTAGCCATCTAATAACATAAAGAGAGTTATTTTCCTTCATATATTCTTGAGTGCAATAGGTATTTGTAATCACAGATTGTATTCAAGTACTTAGGGGTTGGGATTGTGAGTTTGTAAAGTGAGGTCAAGGAAGCTTCGTTGCTGAAGTCTTCTGTGAGAGTTGGGAACAAGTTCCTAATTTGTGGAACTTGTTAACGGGTTTGAATCTTCACTTGTAAAGAGTTTGATTACTTAGTGGAAATTTAGAAAAGCCTATATCTTCTCTCGTCACTATTTCATTTAGTTAAATTCCGCAAAAAGTTTTTAGACTTCACCTCAAATACAATTCACCCCCCCTCTTGTATTAGCCAGTTAGACTTTCAGTTGGTATCAGAGCGGGAACTCAGAACACGCAGGCAACCCTGTTGAGTAAGTTCCTGGAAAATGGCTTACACAGAGGAAAAGGAATTCGGGAGTACATCCATTCAAAGGCCTCCATACTTCAACGGCAAATTTTATCCTTATTGGAAGGATAAGATGGAAATCTTTATCCAAGCAGAGAATTATCAGGTATGGCGGATTATACAAGTAGGAGATTACGAAATTACGAAAACGAATGCTAATAATGAGGTAATCCCTAAACCTATGGATGAGTATGAAAAAACTGATTTTGAAAAACTTGAAATGAATGCTACTGCCAAAAAATTTTTAATTTGGGGACTTGGACCCGATGAACATACTCGTGTCAAAGGGTGCAAGTCCGCAAAGGAAATTTGGGATCTTCTGGAAGTTACACATGAAGGAACGTCAGATGTTAAACGTTCCAAAATAGACATTCTTTTGTCTCAGTATGAGCGCTTTGAAATGGGAAACAAAGAATCCATTAAAGACATGTTTACTCGATTTAAAAGTATTACTAACGAACTAACGTGTCTTGGCAAGATAATTCCTATAGATGAGCAGGTCAGAAAAGTCTTAAGAAGTCTTCCAGACAATGACAGATGGAGAGCAAAGGTCGCAGCGGTGCAAGAATCAAAAGACTTCACCAAGTTCAATCTGGAACAGCTTGCGGGTTCCCTCATTACTCACGAGATCCAGTCGAACAATCGGACTCAGGAGACTGTCAAAAGTCAAGGGCTAGCATTAAGAGCTAATGAAGAATCCGAAGAGAAGTCTGACATCGATGAAGAAGAAGCTGCAATGTTGGTGAGAAGGCTGAAAAAATTCTACCGTAACAACAAGTTTTTAGACAAGAAGAAAGGATACAGTAAAAGAAATCAGGAACCCAAAGCCAAGTCTTCTTGTCACAAATGTGGAAGCACCAACCACTTCATCAAAGAGTGTCCATTATGGGAATCTGAGAAAGGCAAGGGAAAAGAAACTGATCAAAGCAGAAATTCCAAGCCTAACTTTTCTAAAACAAATTTCAGGAAAGCAATGATTTCCACGTGGGGAGAATCGAGTTCCGAAGAAGAGGAACAGGAACACACAGACGATGAAGTAGCCAATCTCTGTCTAATGGCAAAGCATGATGATGAGGTAGTCATTCAACCTAGTTATTTGAAATCTCTCTCAAAGGATAAATTAATCTCTTTATTGTTAGAAACCTTAGATGAATATAAAGAATTATGTGCAAAACTAAGGCAAGCCGAAAAGGCAACTGGAATTTGTAGAGATCATGTTAAGTATCTGAATAGCTTAAGAAATGATGTTCAAGGCAGATTCTTTGAATTGTTAGATAAAAATATTATGCTAAAAGAATCCCTTGAAAGAGTCAAGAGTGAGAATATCATGCTGAATATTGAATTGACTCAATATAAAATGTTGTGTACTAACATTGATTCTTGCAGGTCTACTGAAGTTCCTTTAATCATGTTTAATAATGAACTAGAGCATGTTAAGAAAGAGATAAAGGAAACCAATGATAAAAATGAGAAACTAGAAAAGGACCTAGAAATTGCAAGAAAAAGTAAAAATACAGCAAGCACGGGTGTTCCCAAGTGGGTAAAGGAAGCTCAGACAAAAAGAACAGAAGGTCTAGGCTATGTTCATAAGAAGAAGTCCACTGGAAAGAAAAAGAAATATGTGAACTTACCTAGTGAGACCGTTTGTTCTTTTTGTGGTAAAAAGGAACATCGCAGTGAAGAATGTACTAAGAAAGCAAATCTGTACAATAAGAATGTGAACTATGTTTGGCAGAAGAAATCTGATTTAAATGTGTCAACACAGGAACCCATGAATGAAAGGGTTCCTGCTACTAACCCTTAATTTCTTTTGCAGGTCGCAGTGAGGGGGAACAACCAGTGGTACCTCGATAGCGGTTGTTCTAAGCACATGACAGGAGATGAATCCAGATTTCTCTCACTGACGGCCTATACAGGGGGAACAGTGACCTTTGGAGACAATAAGAAAGGCAACATTGTTGCTGTTGGCAAAGTAGGAAGGTCAAGTTCCCATGCAATTGACAATGTATTTTTAGTCGAGGGTTTGAAGCATAATCTACTCAGTATATCTCAGCTTTGTGATAAAGGAAACTCTGTAAGCTTTTCTTCTGAAAATTGCAAAATCATCAACAATAACACTGGAAAAATCGTTTTGGAAGGAACTCGTAAAGGGAACACGTATACCGTGGATCTTAACAAAGTTCCAAAATACAATCTATCCTGTTTAAGTGTTATTGAGGATGATCCACTTCTATGGCATAGACGTTTTGGACATGTTAGTCTTTCATTGCTTGACAAATTAAGGTCAAAGGACTTGGTAATCGGATTACCTTCTATCAAATTCCTAAATGACAAAATTTGTGAAGCTTGCATCAAAGGAAAGCATGTTCGATCATCATTTAAATCAAAGAAAATGGTAAGCACCACAAAACCATTGGAACTCATTCATATGGATTTGTGTGGCCCCGTTAGAATTCAAAGTAGAAGTGGAAAAATATATGTCTTAGTTCTTGTAGATGATTATTCTAGATTTACATGGGTCATATTCTTACATAGTAAAGATGAAACTTTTGATATGTTTATGACTTTCTTGAAAAAGGGCTTAATTAGGCTAGATTTTATTTCTACTGAATGACAAATTGCTGATATATTAACTAAGCCTTTAAGCAGAGACAAGTTTGAAAAGATGCGTGTGGAATTGGGGATGCTACGGCTCAAGTGACTTTTGTTTGGAACCCCTAAGGTAAAATCGGATGTAACTAACGATGCTATGCTCAATCTTGTGTGCATAACACAGCTGAAATTATCCAGGGGAAAGATTTGTGAAGTATTGAAAAGTCACGTATACATACTTTTAATATGTTAAAAATATTGAGCCATGTTTTTTTTAAGTTCCCTTTTCATCATTCTTTACTCTCTGTATCATGATCACGTAAATTATCATCATAATTTACAATCAATTTGCTCTTATTTATCCTTTTCATTTTTTATTTATCTGTTTTTTTTCTTCTTGTTATTTTCTTTCTTATCTTTTATTCCTATCTTATTTTTTTTATTCTTATCTTTTTCCTTCCTTATTTTTTCATGATGAATTTTTCTATTCCTCAATACAAAAAGATCTTATTTGCTACGTAAGATAAGAAGCATGTATATCAACTTCTTAACTTACGATTTTATTTTATCAACATTGAATTAGATGAGTGCAATTATTTCACCAAATTAAATCCTACTACCTCTAAAACTACCCCACTACCTCACAGTTTAAACCGTCACTTTTCTTTCTCACTCCTCCCCATTAAACTCTTTTTCTTCTTTTCACTCCACCTTCACCTATCAAATCAATTAAATTCCCCATACACTCCCATAACCGGCCTCACTCTCTCTCCTTCCTATTCACACTATTCATCTTCTCCTTCCCTTCATTTTACCTTCAACACCATGAAAACCAACCGAAACACCACCCCAAAAACCCGATCACCACCATTCAAACCCTCCTCAAACACGGGGTCTCCACAACCGGTGCCAATTGCGGTGGTGCATCCATCTGCTCAGCCAAAGAGGAAGGCTAAGGCTGTGAAGGGCGGCGACAGGAAACGGCGCGCAACCACCAAATTCCCATCATGGAATTACACTCTCGGATATCACATCAACTATGATTGGTGTGTGGCGAGTAAGTTCACTGAATTTACTTCTTTAATTGATTATCAAAAATGGACTCACTTGTTCCAGAATTGTTCTCATTACCCTGTTTATCCTAAATTTATTTATGAGTTCAAAAATACCTTTCAATGTGATAATGGTGTGTGCTCGGCCGTAGTTAATGATATTCCAATTTCGTTTGATGCCAATTATCTTGGAAATCTATTTCAAGTTCCTGTTAAAGGCTATTGTTCTTATTTAAAGCACAAACAATCTGTAAACATTGGCCATAATGATGAATGCAAAATCCTTCAATTTATTGGAGGAAATCCGAAAGTGAAAACTACTCACCATCATGCCCTAACACCCCTTCATAAGCTACTGTTTACCTTCACCTGGAAGGGTATAGTACCCCGTTTACAAAAACGGAGTACCGTATCACTCTTGGATGCCTCCCTCATATTCTGTCTTGCATGCAAAATACAGATTAATTTCCCTGCTCTAATGATTGAACACTTGAATGTTTATGCTCAAAAGACCACAATTCCATATGGCTCTTTCCTTACTGTGTTGTTCAAATCTTTTGGTATTGATGTTGAATGTGAATCCCCAACATATCTCAAACCCGATAATATCCTCTCTGAACAATCATTACTTAGACTGAGTCTTAGGCTTACAAATGGCAAAGTATGTTTTGTGCCTCGGAAAGGAGGGGAGAAAAAGAAAGGGAAAGGGAAAGAAGCTAAGGAAGAATGTGATGCAAGCAGTGACCAGGGTAGTGAGGAGGCTAGTGAGGGTGCTACCACCTCCAGTGATTCTGAGGGAGATAAGGAAGAAGAAAAAAGTTCTAACGGAGAGAAAAACAAAGAAAAAATACTTGAGGGAGATGTGCAAGGAGAAAAACAGGAAGATTCTGAGGGGGAACATATGGAAGTTTCTGAGGGGGAAGCTCGACAATCTGACTTACATGAGGGGCAGGGAACTGATCAAAGTGAGAGGGAACATACCACAGACTCTGAGAGCACAGCTGGACCACCTGTCATTCCTGTGTTTACAGGGGGCCTTAGAAGGAGTAAGAGGAATGTGGTCAAGCCTGCCCTTTCTACTACACACCCTGTGACTGTAGAAACCATCAGCTCCTCAGACAAATCTGATTCCACCTTCAAACCTACCCAAGTTCCCTCTTCCACGGAACCCTCTTCTATTCCTGTCTCACCTACTAGGCAGCCTTCTCATTCACCTTCTCCTCCTCCATTTCAGCCTACTGGCTTTGCTGCTTTCTCTGGAACTCGTGTGTCTGTTTATGATTTTCAACAGGTTCAAGCAGATATGGAGAAGTTGACTACTCTGGTGAGCAAGAAACTGGAGGAAATGGCCTCGGAACTGCTTTCTCTTAAAGGCCAGGTGCAGGCTCTGGCAGATTCTCAAGCAACCGGATTTGCAGGCGTAGAGGCAAAACTTGCACAGGCTGAAGGCAAGTTTAGTGAAGGCAACAAGGAGATCTTGGAAACTATCAACAGAGTAGCCTTTGAGGAAGTCGAGGAAGACTCTATTGATCCCACAAATCCAACCCTTGATCCTACCAATGCAGCCTTTTAAATCCTTGATTGCACTTATTCTAATTTCATATGTTGAACAATTTTATTTTGGTCTTGTTTAATCTCTCTGAACTTTGGTTTGTACGCCTTTATCCTTTGCTACATTCTCTATGTTCCTCTTCTATTTCCTAAATCGGAACTTGGCTCGTATTTTTCATATGATTGTGTGTGGTTGCTGATGATTTAGTACCTAACTTATTTTTGCCTTGCATTATTTGAGCTCACTATTCCCTACGTAGTCTAGTGGGAGTATAGCAAAATGTTTTTTTTCAATCTTTTGATAATGCCAAAAGGGGGAAAAGACAAACTTCATGGCGGCTAAAGTGTTTACCAAGGAACTCACACATCGAAGGTACAAACTTTTGCCAAGTTCAGTTTTTAAAGTCTTTGTTAATTTTTCTTTTGCTCAGTTTTTTTAAAAAAAAAAAAAAAAAAAAAAAAAAAAAAAAAAAAAAAAAAATACTTTTTAATATTTTTCTAAGTTCTTTAATTGTTTTTTTTGTTTTCATGCCTTACTCTAAATTTTTGTTGCATGCCTGGATGATTTTATTTACCTAAGTTTGTCAATGTTTGTCATCATCAAAAAGGGGGAATTTGTTGAGCCTTTTGGTTTTGATGGACAAATTGACAAACTCGACTAATGAATGTTTTGAGTCTTTGGTGAATAAAGGATTCAAGCAAAGTTCGTTCCGGAGTAGGAACTTGGATGCGGAGTAGCATTCTTTAAAAAGCCTCGTGCAAATCTCACGTTCTAGTTTTAATTGTGAGCACTCAATAATATAAAGTCGGAAAGGAACTCAATGACTTATGTTAAAGACTACTGGAATAAAAGTTAGTTTTAAAAGATAATTTCTTAAAGAAAAGATAATTTGTAAAAGTTTTAATAAAGATAATTATCGAAGATAATTATCTAGTTGTTTTAATAAATAATAAATTTATCTTTTCAAATAAAATCTTTTTAAACAAACTTTTGATAATCTTTTAAACAAATATTTGATAAGGATAGCAAGCGGTTTTTCTGTGTGAAAATCTTTATACGGCTAATGATTATCAAGTTGATTAAGATAGTAGACTAATTAGATAAGGCTAGGAAACCTCTTCATGATTACCATCTGTCAAGATAACTCCACAAGTTGTTAGTGGGTTGTTGGCATGTGGACGTGATTATAGTGGAGGTTAATGACTAAGCCTTCTCTATAAATACTCATGCAAACTATCTCAGTAAAACATAACTCTACAATTCACCCCCCCTCTTGTATTAGCCAGTTAGACTTTCAGTCCCCCTCCCTAAATGGCTAAATCTCACCGGAAACAACCGCTCTCCTTATCTCCACGTCGAAAACAACTCCCCATCCTTAACCCCCACCCTGATACATCTCTCCTCCCTTTCCCCAACCGCAAAACCAGTTCCCTCTCCCTTTCACTGCACGACTTTCCTCTTTTTCTGTGCAGGGGGAGGAGAAGGGAGGTCGGTGATGGTGGAAGGGAAGAGCTATTTGTTTCGGTGGTTTAAAAATTTCAGAGGTGGTTTAGGAAGGCGGTAATGAGCCAAGCCAAGGATTTGACTCATTAAGATCTAGAGTCAAACCCGAGCCCACTTGAACCAAGCCTATACGTACTGATGAGCATTGTTAACACTCCTAGTTATGAGCAATAATATTTATCTTGATTGTCTTTCATGTCAAAAATATATTACATAATAAATTTGTATGAATGAAGGTAAGTAGGTAGCTATGCCATTATATGTACTTAAACATGGATACCACAAATAGCCAAAATGAATTTTTCATATTTCATATCCAAAATAGGAATTATCCCATTATTCTGAAAATATAAATATTCCTATAATCACAAAGCTTCTATAGAATACTATACTTGGCATTAGGTATGGACCAAACACTAAATTTCCACTTAGGTTGTCACTCAACTAGGCTGACGAAACGTGGCAATTATAAAAGTCAAAAGACATCAAATCATTTTCTGATGACAATATGTAAATAGGTAGTTGAATGGTAAATTTTATCTCCTTATATTTACTCACCCTTTTCACCCACTAATATATTTGGTTATGTAATCAACAAAATTATATATGAAAAAAAAAAAAGATTAGCTATTGAGTATCTTATCATCGAATAGCACTCTCCTTATTATAATGGATTTTTGACCTAAGTAATATATATGTGTTTGTTTGAGAGCTTTTGATTTCTTTTGTCTTTTAACAACTCTCTCTCTCTCTCTCTCTCTCTCTCTCTCTCTCTCTCTCTCTCTCTATCTATATATTATATATATATATATATATATATATATATATATATATATATATATATATATATGTGCGCGCGCGCGTGTGGGGAAAAGATCCAAAAGATATTACATACTTCCTCCACTCTATATTACTCGCAATATACCTTTTCGACACACATTTTAAGAAAGAGATTTGAGGGTGTATGTAACAATGTAAGAAAATTAAAAAGCGTTTTGTGTCTGAATTATTTTGATTAGTTTGCTCGTTTACACCCTGAAATCTATATCTATGAACTAAACTATATGCTAATATATTAAAAAGCATTCCTAAAAACGTTTATATGCCACATGGGCACCCTCCCATCATGCAAAGGCTTTCATTCGTGTCAACCTTGATCTCAATTTAAAAATTAAACAATGTTATTACAAGTGATAGATCATGTAAATAATCTTTGTAGTTCGATCTGATACCATATGAGAATATTTACCGGAGCTTTCTCATTGATAAAGCGTCAATATATATATACAAAAGTATTCTAGGTTAGACTAGGGCTATATTAGAAAAATACAAACTAAATAAAATATATACAAAGAGAACAAATTGAGAATGTGTCGAATTGTTATATCTATGTATTTAGATTCTTAACCCTTCCCCAGTTGATTCTTGTTTGATTTTGTTAAATTTATTTTTATTATCGTTAATTGTCAATTGTAGATGTATTATGGCTTTAATTAATGATATATAGTGTCCTTTAGGACTTTTTGAAAAATAAAAAAAATTGGTAGTGATAACAATTGTGGAGTATTATAAAAATTTTCTATTAACCTAATTTTTTGAAAAATCATATTAATATAAGCTATTTTTTAATACTAATATTTTTAAGAGTGTTTGTTAAATAATCAAAGAATTGAATTATTTACAATTTCATGACGTTAAATTTTTTTATCACTAAACAAAGATTACAAAAAGTTACTGGAGTATTGCCCGAGATACTTACTCGTATCTTCTTCAAAAAATGTGTATCATAAGGGTAAGTTGCAAGTAATATGGAGCAGAACAAGTTTGTCATACCAAACGAAATATCTAATTATCACGTTACTAATTAATTTATGTTACAATTATAAAGTAATATTGTGACATTTTTTTATTACAAGAGTACGTAGTATGTGCTATTGTAATTTTGTAACTACTAGTCCGTAATCCCTAGTATCTAGCTTGTATGGATCACTTTGACGGTGACGATCGAATTGACGATTATACGACCTCCTCAGGTTAAATAACATGAGACGTTAATAAGCAAAAATTTAAGGAATTAAATTTAATGATAATCGTTTAGGAATTATGATTGTTTTATTGATAAGCAAAAATTTAATTTAGATTAGATGGTATTCGATTCCCTATCATAAAGTATATTGAAAACCTTTTTTATTTTATTTATTATTATTTTTTTTCTTCTTTTTTAGGAAAAGTATATTGAAAACTTCACTCCCCATGCAAAATTAATGTACGTGTGAATTTTGTCAAAGTATTCTCCTATTGACTATAAGGAGGCTAAGTGAATATGGATTCAAATATTCTTGTAGAAAAGTTCTCTAATTCAGCAATAGCAATATAGCTAGCAGTTAACTTTTGAACCAAGTGAAAACACTATTAGGAAAATAATAAGAGCGTTTGGTAAGGTATTGTTTATATAACAGTTAATAGGAGAGATAGCGTTTTGATAGCTTTTCTCACACGTTAAAAATGTTAGTGTTTGAAAGATAACTAGTAGCATTTATCACAATTGGTTTACTTTTTCAATATAATGTTTGTTTTTTTAATTGTATTATAATATTTCAATCGCTATTCTTTACCAAACATTCGTATTATTAAATCGCTGCATTTACAATTATTAACCTCCACCTATACTAATTGATAGTTATCCGCTACTCTATTGTTAAAAGTTATTCGCTACCGCTAATTTCATATACAATTAAAAATTTCTCTTTTTAATAATTCTAACTGTTTCTCAATGGAAATAGAAATAAAATAACAAACGAGGAGTATTATAAAACAAACTTTATTTATTTTTGACTGGAAAAAACAGTGCAAATGAAATTAAAGTAAACTCCCTAGAAATATTTAGTCCAAGTCTTTTGTAAAGTTTTTTTTTTTAAAAAAAAAAAAAAATTACTTTAGAGATTCCGCCCTAACTGAATGACAGTGACCATACCTGAAAACTGATAAAGAAATAAAGAAAGGGTGGGGAAGGCCCACGTGGTGGCAAAGCCAACTAAGAATAATTTTTGGCCCTTTGGGTTGTTGAAAGATGATATGCCCAATGGAAAAGCTCATGTGAACGACAATAACTACTACCTGAAAATATATAAGAAAGATATCCTAAATAAAGGTGAAAACAAACTCAAAAGCACACCTGTACTCTTTACATACAATTTTTTACTAACTCTGTTACATATTATGTGCAACTTTTGGGTATTATTTGTGAAACATAAAATATTCCAAAGTTACACATAATATGTAACGGAAATAGTAGTTATTTTCGTGTATACCTAAATGCAATGTACTTTAAAATGAGCAAAACTGATAAGTTTAATATCGATAACCAAGTGAACTTGAGAATAAAATAGCGGTCTTGCAAAGTCTATTGAAAACTCTCCCAACCAATGTTGTTATTACTCCTTAATTAACTCGCTGATACAAGTGCAAGGAAGTACGGCGCCATGACGGTATCAAGGTGCACTAAAATTAGGTCAAATGTTAAAAAGAAGGAAAATTCTTCCGATAACTAATTAACTGTTGTTACATCCTAATAATGGTACAAACTTAAATCAATCTAACTCAATTACTCGTTGATCCAGTTAACTGATCCAACTACGAGGGAATGTGGTGGTATCTAAGGTGCAATAATAATCAAATCAAAGCACTTAAATCTTGAAAATTGAAATTCATTCTATCCCACCTTCAACAAACAATTGTTAAAAAGAAAAGGTGATCTCTGAAGGTAGTGTACTAGTGTGGTTGTCGAAAATGAAAGAAAGAAAAGATGATGTTTCTATATCTCAAGTCCTTTTCAGCTTTTTGTTTTTTGTCCACAACTTGCGTAGACTTAGTGCAATAAAAAGAGTCTTACTTGATGTCAGTATACCTTGTTATCATTGATTAAACCCAATTTAGTACTAACCATGTTCCTTTGTTTTCCTTAAAAAGTAAGCCATTCATGCTTAGTAATGTTGTACTATGTACATATATATGGAAGAAATTAAAAGAAAAGATTAACCTAAGAAATTAATGTGTTAATTAAATGTCAGTATTCAAGTTTAAGCGTTTAATAATAGATAGTGGTTGGAATTTAAGTAGTGTTAAGACTGTTAACTACTTTATGGTTAATAACAATTATTAATACAACTTAAGAGAATTAAACAAGTAAACCAAGAATGAAGAAGAACAGTAAAAGTGACACAAGAAAATGGAAAAATTGTCATAATTAATCCCAACTTTGCCTCATCCGTCGTAAATAATCCTAACTTTCGATTATTTTTTATTAATCCGAACTTTATACCTCGTCCGCCCATAACACTCCCAACTGGTCATCCAACCTAATAGTACAAGTTACCAAACACGTGTTGGCATATGATTGGTTTTAATAAAATATATATATATAAGAAAATCATAATATCAAAAAAAATAAAAAGAAAAAAAACCACCAACCCTGCCACCAACGGCCAGCCCAACCCCCTTCCCTCTGAGCGTCGGCTGCCGCCCAAACCCCCTTCTTTTCCCCCGGTGCCGGCACTGTCCCCGACCACCCTCCCCTTTCCCTTTAACACCTCCCGTCGCGTAATCCCTCCCCCTCCCCTCTAAAAGCAGCGCAACTCAACATCCACCAGCCAACTCTATTCGCCTAGCCAACCACCGCAATTACCACCACAGCAGTCCAGTCGTAGCTTCCCTCACCGCTATAGCAGCCCCACATCTTAAACGCCTACCACCCCTGTACTTCGCGCACTCAACAGAGCCCGTAACTCCGCCAACAACAGCAGCCGCAAATCAGCCACCACACTGCAACAACCACCAGCCCGCAATAACCTACAACCGCTGCACACACAGCAGCCAGCAACACAGCCACTGCAACACACTAAAATTGCACCGCTAGTTTCGCCCACCAACACCACCAATAAGAAGCAGCGGCAGCCTCAATTTTATGCTCCAATTGGAAACCCAGATGTGCGCTCATGGAGGGTGGTCGGGCAGCGCCGGCACCGGGGGAAGGGAAGGGTGTCTGGGCGGAGGTCGGCGCTTGGGGTAAAGGGGGTTGGGCTGGCCGTGGGTGGCTGGGGCTGGCGGTTTTGTTGGTTGGGTATGTTGGTGGCTTTCTTTTTTTTTTTTTTACCAATCATATGCTGAAATGTGTTTATTAAACTTAAAAAAAAATTATCTACTCAATAGGTCACTGGTCACTGGCCACTAGTCACCTGAAAGTGTTATGAGCGAAAGGAGTATAAAATTTGAATTAATAAAAAAAAATGAAATTATTTTGGACGAATCAGACAAAGTTGGGATTGATCATGACAATTTTTCCCAAGAAAATTATCATATATTGGAACCCGAGTTCCAAAAGAAAACTCATTTAGTTGCATAGAGTGACGCAAAAAATTATCATGGAAACCTGAGTTCCAAAAGAAAACTCATCATCAACTTCCACATGGAGTAACATACGATGATGAATTACAAACATTAAATTTAATATAATGCTCCCTCAAATTGTATATCGATCTCTCCATAAACCCTAGAAAATGTGTTTGAGTTTGAGTATGTGTAATACTAAGGTGAATCTACCAATACCAATGCAAATATCTCAGATTTTCAAATTTGTGATCAATCATTCTACTTTACACAAACAAGCAAATTCGTTGAATCTTGACATGTTGGTAAATGATACAAACATAAATGACCTTTTACTAAGTTCGAGCCAAAATTATTCACTGATAGAGTCTTGGCTCTTTCACACTTTTGCCAATTGTCATGGTTGATTAATTACAAAACTTTCATCCTAATACTATATAGTCATGAGCTAAGTGGAATAGCCCACCAAATTTTATAGTTGGTGATCCTTGTGCTTAAAAGTAGTAGTACCAACAGCATAAGGGCATAGCATGTCCTTGGTACCAAGATAAACTATTCGTTGGGTTAAGTGTGATTTTATATTGGAGGAGAGTTTGACCACATGTAAATTCAATATATTTTCATCTTGATATCAATTGATAATAAATAGTAAATTATAAAAGACTTGGTGCACCATTATTTTTTTTATTTAATATGAGACGCTTAATTTCAATTCACATAAGTTTTTTTTTTTTTTTTGGTTGTTGTTGTTGTTGAACGAGAGGGGCAAGCCCCAACATAAGTTGTTCTTAACAATGGTATAGTTCATGCCAAGAATTATATATGTGATAACTTGTTTGGTATTTGATGTGTGATGTAAACTCCCTAATCAGTTGCAAAAAATTGGCAATATAGGGTCGATTTCCACAAGGAATAGAAATTTAGAAACTAAAAAAGGAACATGAATAATTAAAGTCCAAGACAAACTTTACTATGAAAAAGCATCACCTGCTTAGCTTCTAAACTAGAGAACGTTAACCATTCTAATAATTTAACTACTCTATTTATTCAAAAGCTCTCCTCGTTTCTTTTGGGAAGTTTTGCAAATCACAAATTATTAGGTGCGGCAAGTCGCACTCAATAATTTGTACGTCATTCCTAATAACTAGCCCAAACATCTTATCTTCCTCAATGTCCTGCATTTCATTCAAACACCATTTTCTTCTCTTCTTTCACTAACACCTCCCATGGCAAAAAAATTGATATACGAATGATCGCTCCCATCGACAGCGTTGTTATTGGCGGTGGTATTGTCGGCGGCGAGAAACTCGTCGGGATCAAAGACGTCATTTATGGCGGAAGAGAGAGAAAGTTTAAGAGAATTGAAGAGGATGAAGAGGAGAGAGAAAATAAAGATGGTTGATTATATTTGTCCATGATTTATGCTTGAATTGGCTTGATAATTACTTGAAATTCTCGGATTTTTCGAAATATACCCAAAAAAATCGAATTGGGGCTTTCTTGTGTGATGTATAATTGTTGAAATTGATTGTTCCATGTGATTGTTTGTTTAATTGTGAGCGTTTTGATAACAAATGCATGTATTTTGGATGAGAAATCAGCAAGTTATCTTATAGCCATGAGCTTAGTACAGGACATTCAATGGAAGTTCCACCATTGTTGAGTATGTTGACCTTGTAATTATTTTTATGTATATCAGCCAACAAAAGGAACATATTAACCAACAAATGAAACATATCAGCCAACAAAAGGAACATATCAACCTACAAAAGAGAGATATCAGCCAACAGATTGAACATATTAGCTAACAAATGAAGCATATCAGCTAACAAATGAATCATATCAGCCAACAAAAGCAACAGGTAAGACAATAAATAAACATATTAGCCAAGCAACTGTACATATCCTCTATCAAATAATACATATCCTCTAACAAACTATAGATATCCTCTATCAGATGACGCATATCCTCCACCAAATACTACATCATATCCTCTACAAACTGTACGTATCCTCTATCAAAGATAAATTATACATATCCTCTGACAAACTATAGATATCCTCTATCAAATAACACATATCCTCCACCAAATACTACATCATATCCTCTAACAAACTGTACGTATATTCTATCAAAGATAAATTGTACATATCCTCTATCAAATACTACATATCCTCTAACAAACTGTACATATCCTCCAACAAATAATATATATCCTCCAACAAACTGTACATATCCTCTATTAAATAGCACATATCCTCCAACAAGTTGTACATAGCCTATATCAAATAATACATATCCTCCACCAAATATTACATATCATATATACTTGTCGCACGAATTCTTTGGTGCGGCTTGCCGCACCCAATACCTTCTCTTTGCAAATACACATTTCTAATTATTATTCCCTCCGTCCCTTATCTACATGTCTATTTTCTTTTTTGGGGTTTCAAAACTACATGCCTATTTCTATTTAAAGAATGTACTTTTTGACAATATTCTCTCTTTTTGATGAGTTTGTCATCAATTTTCTTTTATTTTTGTTTTGTACTTTTGACATCATTTTCCAACACTTTCTCTCTCTATCTCTTCAATAATTACCAACTACATTTTCTTTCTCTCTATCTCTCTCTAACCCACATGCTCATTTGTACTTCCCAATCATGGGTTTTAAGGAATCTTTAAGTTCCTTAATTCCCGTGAAAAATGGGAATTAGGTATGTAGATAAGGGATGGAGGGAGTAACTAGTTTTTAGGCTCGGGCGATGCCTCGAATTACTGCATTAATTCCATGACTGAAATCCTTATTTATATTTAATTTTAATAGAATGACATATGTTATGGTAATAGCTTCATGGCTAACATTATACTTATAAAACTTAAGGCTGTGGGTTCAAATCTTGTACAAGCCATATTTTAAGCACGTGAATGAAAGACTCGATTGGTTGAGAAAAGTGTCACGTGACACCTAAACTTCTTTAGGAACACCTTTTAATATATAGTAGAGTTAGCTCTAATTACATGTTAGTAAGAACTAATGTTTGTTATTCTTAAACAAGGTATATAATTTCTTATACTTGTATATAGGAAAGAATTAGTTCTCTTAACTTGTAAATAGTGTTCAACTTTCAAATAGATAGAACTTTGGAAACTAATAAACAAATGGAGTCAATCAGCGCAATAAAGATCAGATAAGTAAACAAATTTGGAATGGAATAACAATCAAGACAAGCACTAGAAGAGAGGGATCCAACTCAACTTCACATGCAATAGACAAAGCAAAGAAGATTAGGGGATTTTGACAAAGGAGTATGTTGATGAGAATCTAATGGTTAGAGCCCTCTTTCAAAGATGCTATAAATTACTAAGAATTTCATAATCTTTAATTGCATAGTCAAAGTTAGCAACAACGTACAACAAAACGTCTAAGAAGCCGGCAACATGACATGATCAACAAAGTAAATAATATCATACATTTTTTAAAGGTAAGGATCGGATAACCTTATTTAGACCTCAACTCTCATAGTTTTTTTGCTTAGTTTTACTGGACTTGATGCTTAGAAGTAGGGTAATGGAATCCCTACCTTCAAGTACCCCACTTGGTACTGTTGGTAGCTAAAATTCAAACTTTACACCTCTAGAATTTAAGCATTTTAACAAGTGAGCCAACACATACTATCTCATATGAAGAAATACAAATTCACGAGTCATTTTAGGTGCATATCTGATACTCAGTAATTAAATTTTATAGTGTCAATAGCAAAGTAAAATGGTAGTATAAAAATGTGAAAATAAACTGAAATGAGAGAAATAAGTCTGTGTAGCAGGGTATACAATGAAATTGAAAAGGGATAAAAGTTAGGTTATGTGGGGAGAGATCGAGACAGAGAGAGCGAGGAAGAGAGGATCGGAAAAGAAGGAGAGCAAAGGATAATTTGTGTTAGAATAGAGATAAAAGGATCACGTGTGTCTAAACATTTTTTCCTTGGTAAGATAGATGATCCGAACGACTTTATTGAACCAGCATATTTCACAGGCTAAGTCAGTCCAACTACATAGGTCAACAATTAAGAGTAGATGAAAAAGTGAGGAAATTCCCCTACTTGCAAACAATTGTAGTTGATGGGGCTCGAAAAGTGAGTTCTCTATCATTAACTCCATCAAGGTTGCTTGATTATGTGTGTTTAAACATATGTCTGAGAAAACATTAATGAAAATTTTCATGTACCATTATGTAAGTATTTTAAACCATTAGAAAGTTATTGGTCGTACGATAAAACTGCATAGTACCAGGGGACTGCAAACAGGTTCTCATCAAAACAAACTGCTGGAATGCAATTGAACTATTGAAGCCATCAATAACATGGAGAAAGTTAGCGCTGCAGCTCGCCAAATAGTCAGCTAGATAAGGAGTTACTACTTCTAATCTATACTATTGTGCTTGTATTAAGGTTTCTAGAAAGGGGACTCATATTGAACAAGGTAGGCCAAAATATTTTATCCAATTTAATAGAAAAATAAAGTGAATTATGTATAGAATTTACATGTATATTTTCATATGCACATATACTTTCTCTTCTATTCATTTTCCGTAATTGTCTTTTGTCTTTTGACATGTCCATTATCAGCTCACTATTAACTCGTAATCTACATTGACCCTACTTACTTTGACCCAATAAGTTGTAACCCTCATTTAATCTGATTTGTTATCAACTAGAGAGCACTGACTTTTACTCGACTTGTCCAAAATCAGATCTACACAAAATTAAATCATTTCTAATTTCATGTACTTTTATACCATTATTCTATTCATTTACAAAACGAATTTAAACTAGTACTAGTAATGATCTCACTTTAATTTTTAACCTAAATCATAATTATTCTAATCCACATACTTTTAAAAAATACAAAAGCATGCATCGAAAATCACTAGTAGCATCAAGTATAAGTTATGCCGAGAATGTAGATTATTAATACTTGTATTTGTTTTACTTGTAAAAATTATATTCTTTTCTCTAAATATAGTAGTTTACGCTACAGATGTATATTATCATTATAGATATCGTATGACTAGTTATTAATCACATTGTTCTTCCCTATCAAAAGAAAAAAAAATTCCTATTAGGGTTTATTATTGTGATTGTAAATGTCAGTTGGCTAATTATAAATGATAACATTCCTCTATTTCAAAACAAAAAAGCTTAGCTGGATTGACTAACCCTAAAGATAATTAACACGTAAGGCAAAGCCACATGCACTTTATGTCTTGCAAATCTCATGCTCATTTGATAAAATACTAAAAGATTTCTCATCTCCGACAAAATTTTCGGTGCCAGGTTTCATTTATGATATTTTGTGTATCCGATGAAGAAATTTGTTCTGCTACGACTACTAGGGAAAGTTCATATATGTTGCTACATACAACTTGTTTAAACTTCGTATTATTGAGTCCAATTTTGTGATTTATTAATGATAACATTCCTTTATTTCAAAACAAAAATCTTAGCTGGATTGAGGGGTAAAAGTTTTGGTGACTAAACCTAAAGACACGTACGAAAATGGCCAAGCCACATGCACTTTATGTCTTGCAAATCTCATGCAAAATAATTACAATTGTGGTTATTTGTAAACAAGTCAAGAAATTAGAGACCAAAATAATAATCATATGTGCTTAATAAAGGTGGCTTCTTTGCATAACAACAAAATCCAAGTAATGAACCACTGGTGATGGTTATACTTACAAGAGACAAGAAAATTCTAGATGGAAAAAAAAGTTATCACGCGTGCTCTTTTTTTGTTATGGTTTATTTCAATTATTTTGGATCTTCATATATAATCATAAGATATGATGAAAATATATTTCTCTCAAGCAATCATCAAGTCTATCATATTTTCCACTATATATTTAACCTAAGAGTTGGGTTATTTGCTGTCTTAACCATACCACTTATATCTTTTCACATGTCAAAGACTTTCCTTTTTTGACAATTAAAACGTTGTTTCATTTTTTCCTAATTGAGCCTTTATGATTTAGTTGAATTGATTTACATAGTTTGTATGTAATTAATGACTCTACTCTGAATTTATATACTTCATATGTAATTAGTTGAATTGATTTTTTATACTGTTCAGGCCCAATTGGAGTGTGAGGCTAAAAGTTAGCAAACCCCCGATACTTCCCTCTTAGGCCTCCCTAATTAATAAAGCAGCATATGCGCTAAAAATTAACATGGGTGTTTTGGGTATGAAACAATCACCAAATTAAAGTTGAATTTCTTGATCAATAAGAAAGAACTTAGGCTTGATTAATGCTTAACTTGCACACAAAGATAATAAAACAAAGCTTGGGGGGTTTTCAAGAACACCTGCTTCGATGCTAAAGTTAGTACTTGTTAAGAGAAACGGATGTAATCTTTCTCGAGCTTTGTGGGTAAATAGATGATTTGGGTGTACCTTAGGCCCTTAGGGTTTGTCCCTTGGCTGCTATCATCTATAATAGACATAAATGCCTTGGCAAATGGGCTTGAAGATTTTAGACCAAGTCAATGGGTTTAGATCGGTTTTCAAAGACTTTTACTCCCTCCGTCTCAGAATAATTGAAACATTTGATTTCTTTTCATATGTCTTCACCTCCTGCTTCTACACACATATTTTTATATGAGTCCATAGTTATAAAGCCCGATATTCTCATAATTTCTATAGATTGAGCTTATTCTTCTGTAATTTCTTTTTCATATCAGAGTGACAACAATAGTGTCAATGCTTCCTTGTCAATTCATGATTGTATGTATTGCAATAGATGTTGAATTACTCCAAAGTCTCTCCTATCTCATCATTTTTTTTAACCCTTATACATGCTTTGCAATCAGACCTTTGTAATTGGTACTTGTCTTGGAGCTCTCCTTTTTGCATTCTTAGTTTCTTCATCAACAATTTCAACAATTTTAGTTCTCTTCTCATCGGCGTTTCTTTTTCCTTCCGTGTAATGCACATAGTTCTTCTCTATTATATCAAACTAGCATTTTGGTCTATGCAACACACGGGCTATCAATATTAGTAGTAAAATTAGAAGAAAAAAAAATGTTTTTTGTTATTTTATTTACTCTATCAAATGTTTTTTTCTTGAGAAAAATGAACAGTTTAAAAGGAAGAGGAAGGAGTGACAATTGAAATGCACCCATAAATAATATTTTGGTGAAAGGGAAGGGGGAGACTGAACACATATCATTTGTGGTTTGTGTTATTATATATATACTAAGTATAGATATCAATGTGCTTGTGACATCTCTAGTTGTGTGTATTCGTATTGCAAATTCCACTAATAAAGCACGTTCTTCGTATTTAGCACATAGTTAGTTATTATTATAATATTATATTTAGCATAGAAACATAATATTATATTTCCCATGCCTCATACGTGTTTATAAATTTGGGTTTTTCTCACTGATAGCCATATACTTTTACACATTCTCATTGATAGCAAATTTCTTTTAGGATTCTCTTAAATGCCATTAAAGTTATGATTTTTCTCTAATCTAGCTTTATTTTATTTAATAATTCTAACATAGTTAACATTTCATGATTAACCATGGTTAACTAATTAACTTCCTCACCACCACACCACCATACCCATACCCTTACCCTCACCATCATTAGTACCTTCACCATAACCCCCACTAGAGAAAACACCCAACCACCACCTTGCCACACATCCCCTTCCCCCAACACACCAGCTTCCTCTCTCCTTCCCACCTCCCCCCCCCCCCGCCACCCCTACCCCTACCCCTAAAATCCCCTGCCGCCTTTCCTAATCTCTTTGAATCATCGAGCTACACTTCCTCCCCCCTACTCTTGAAACGCCATGTGCCCCTCCCTCCCCCCTTAACAACCCATTTGGATCTCCCCCCACCCTTGAAACCCTCCCCCCTCCCTACAAAACCCTTATACCTTTTTAATTCGTATCCCCTACTGAAAGAGCGAGGTGTGAGAATGAGAGAAGGAAAGGAAAAAGGTTTTGGGGGGAAGGGGTCGCTATTGGTTTCAAGGGTAGGAGGATGGGCAATTGAGGGTTTTTCGAAGAGGGGGAGGGGATTCTAGGGTTTCGAGAGTGGGAGCGATGCAACTAGGTGGTTTGAGAGGAAGGGAGGAGCGTCATCTAGGGGTTGGGTACGGTAGGGTTAGCTAGCAAGTGTTTAAGGGGAAAGGGTGGCTTGGTATTTTTGGTGGTGGGGCTGAGGAAAAAAAGTGGTGATAGTGGATTGTGGTGAGGGTATGGTGGTGTGGTGGTGAGGGTATGTTAATTAAATCATGGTCTATTCATTTTAGGTTGATTATGTGAGAATTACTAAAATATTGTCATACTAGGAAAAACTTATAATATTAACGCTATTTATGAGATTTTTGAAAAATAATAATTTGCTGCCAATGAGAACGCGCAAAATATATGGTTACCAATGAGAAAAATCCTATAACAAAGTTGGGCAATTAAAAATAAAATAAAGCATAACATAACAAAATTTAGTTAACAATATATTTTCTTAATAGCTATCCGTTTTGCTTCATAATTTATTCAATTAAGTAGTGTATTATTTCTTTCGTTTTTAAATTCTACACTTCTACTCACTTTCCGTCATCATCCGTTTTCCATAATTTTACTCACTTTTACTTTATTCCTTATGATTACCTTTTATACATTTTTTTTTATCATCCACAACTGATGAATCGCACTTATATAGGATTTATAGGCACATTTATGCTAGTTTTATAGTTGCTTTTTGAGTCTTTTTGTCGCTTTTTAGGTCTCAAATGCATAAGTTATTTTTTTTGTACTCTATTACACTCTTTTTGTGTTTTTCTTAATGTTTCAGGTGATTTCATAGTTATTTGGATGCTTTCGAAGTGTTTGGAGTTGATTCGGATGATATTTAGATGGAAGCCGATAAATTGAATTTATTAATTGAAGATCCCATGTTCGTGGATTTTGATTTTGATTATTATGTGCATGAGGAATGAAAATAGCATTCACAAGGGTCGCTATGCATCTTTCGGAAATGAATTTGCATTTAAAACGAAGAAAAGCGATGGTTTACGAAGTGTCAAAATTGACCTTTGCTCACTATTTTGATCATAAGTTCAGTTCTACAGATTGGATTGAAGTTATTTAAGTTGCGTTGGAAACTAGACTTGAAGATCTTTCCAATAATAGGTCACACGCCCCAAGAAACTTCCTATAACAGAAGTTATAGGTGTTTGAATCCAAGCAATGCAGTCAGCCACCCGCGGGATATTGTTGCGGGCAACCTTGCTGCTACTGCCAGGTCGGCGGCCACCAGCCCTGCGCCCGCAGGTTCACTCGAGTGCTGAGCAGCCCTTGAAGCCACGAGCAGCGTTAAATTCTCACGTCATTCCACGTTATCGGTCCACCGACCTTATTTGTGTGCCATGTCATCTTCTATCATCCAATAATATTATTACAACTTGTGTAATTTATATCTTCTTATTTCTTTTCTTTAATTATCTTTAGATTAGTTTTAGGATAGTTTAAATACTCCAAGGGATTTTATTTTTTTCCCTTAACGTTCATTGTAGTTTTCTCTTGAACCCTAATTTCTCATGGCATCTCCATGGATTCTTCCATGGATGATTCTTGGGTTTATTATTTTAATACATTAAGGTATTTTATTTTTTCTCTCTTTTAATCATGCTTTCTTTACTAGATTTAGCTTTAATTATTTATTTCATGCTAGAGTAGTTTATTTCTAGGGTTTGGGAATCCATGTTTATATAATGAATCTTGATTGATATATATTATTGATATTTTGATTATTGATTTCTCTGATTGATAGTGATTTTATTGTTAATCTTGCAACCTGATCAATTGTTTGATTAATTATTGTTAATAAGAGTTTGAATCGAAAGATCTCACTTTTAGAGGCTTACCTACAATTAGCAATTCTGATTATGTTAGCGATCGAACTACATATGTTGAATTGAGAGCGTTAAGACCCGACCGCAGGCTTAGCAATTGCTCTAGTTAATTGATTGATTGAATTGTTATTGATATTTGATAGATTTAGAACTATAAACATGGTGAACCATAACCCTAGGTTTTTTTTTTATTAATTGTTTTATTCCTATTTTAATTTAGACTACTTTTCCATCCGAATTTCGTGACTTGTTTAGTTTCTCCAATTTCTTAGAGGTTAGATTGAATATCATCTCTCTGTGAATTCAACCCTACTTTCCCTACTATATTATTAGTTAGATTTGTTAGGAATTTATTTTTGACAGGTGTACGACAACCTGTCAACAACCCTCCAGTAATTTAACCAATTAAGCTAATAATATACTCCATGTATTAGATAAAATGTCAAATAAGATTGTCCTATAATAGTTTTAATTACGTAGACAATGCTCATACGGAAATTTTCAATCTTTCAAAATCAAAATAATAGTACATAACTAATCATATCAAAGGCCGAACGAGGACATAATTGTCACATTTAATACAATCTAAACAATTTCATTTTTTCTAAGAGAATATGCATAATTACAATATGTACAACATGCATGGTGTGACTGCTCTTCACTAAAATTGGCACTCATTGCGCCTCAATAACCAATGTCATCATCATAAATTTTTAAAGAACAAAATTGGCACAATGTCTTTATTGATTAGGAATTATTGTTATTCTAACTTCAAGTGGGAGTTCAACTAAATCATAAAAGAATCAAGGCCAAGCCCACATGCGCAGATTTGTGGGTTCTACTATGTCTCCACACTAAAATCTTTAAGAAGGTGTTTGGTTTAATTTACAAGTTGAAATTGATTTGGAATCGAGAATGAAAATAAGGTAGTATGAGTTTAGAGCTTGATTCATGTACCATTATTGGTTATGTCGACTTTGAATAATTTTCAATTCTTTTCTTTGATATTTAAAGATTTATATGAGCGACTTTATCTTTTCTCTTGGTTTCTAAACTCCATACTCTTTAGGTTTGAGGCATGAATTTAGAGATAAAATTTTTTATAAACAAACACTAAGGATTTTAGCCATTTCAAACTCGTACAGTATATCTTTATGTATATGCATGTGTGTGAAACTGTGAATCAAAGCCCCTAAACTATATACTTAGCTTGTATACATTTACCATTCTATATTGTTGCGGTTGTTCATCCCAAGTCCCACATGGAAGGAGTAAGGAGATGAAGAGCGACTTATAAGTGAGTGCACATCTATTAGTATAAGGCCTTTTTAAAAGGTGCCCCAAAACAAATCCATGCGGGTTAGGCCCAATGCGGACAATATTATACTAAAGTGGAGTAGAGTGTGCGTGCGGTCCGGTAAGGTGGGTGACCCAGGTCCAACAAGTGGTATCAGAACCGATGATTCGGCAGGATAGACACGGGCGCTATGTGTGTGGGACGTTCCCTCAAATGTGTGACCTCGCAATTGTGGTGCCTTGCGTCGAAATTTCTCCTGATATTGTGGCTCAGCTTGCATGTCCCGTTCAAAACCGATGGTTCGGCAGGATAGACACGGGCGCTATGTGTGTGGAACGTTCCCTCAAATGTGTGACCTCGCGATTGTGGTGCCATGCGTCGAAATTTCTCCTAATATTGTGGCTTAGGTGGCATGTCCCGTGGTAATAGCAGCGGTGCAAGATAGTTTCGCTGGAGGGGAGGCCATGAGTTATGTGGTCCTTAGTCTGAGGGGAGATTTATTAGGGTTGCTCATCCCAAGTCCCACTCCTTATAAGTGAATGCACACTGCATTAGTATGAGGCCTTTTGGGAAGGTCCCCAAAAACAAATTCGTGCAGGCTAGGCCCAAAGTGGACAATATCATACTAATGTGGAGTGGAGTGTGCGTGCGGCCCAATAAGGTTGGTGACCCAGGCCCAACATATATGGGTACCTTCCAATCTCTACTTACCACTTAATTGTGCTTTTTGTTCTTGAAGTCTAATATGCATGTGGTTTCACCAAGTAAAGCTTGATTTAATGGGAAAGCTTGCATCTCACAAACATGATGAAGTTGTGGGATCAAACCCTGTTAGAGGTATTTTGAGGTAAAGATTCCCTTATTCTACCCCCTCCCCTTCTCAAAAACCCTAGCCCACTAACTTGAGCTGGGCGAACATGTGAGAGATTTTGGCCAATAGGGCTATTCTCCTTACTGAAAGAAAAAAAAAAAGCCTCCTGCATGTGGTTTCTCTCTACAAAGATTGAAAGAGGTAAAATTAGTATCATAAACTACGATTAATAGAGTTGGTCATAAATCTTCTTGCTTTAATTTGATCACTAAAAGTATTTGTATAATATCACATAATTAAATCACTACTGATCTTTTGTGTCTATGTTTCAACATATAATATATATATATATGTATAAATTTTATTAAGTCTATATCAGCATATACGAACTTATATATTTTTGAAACATCAACTTTAATTTTTTTTTTTATATATAAATAAAACTAAAAGTATTATAAGTTTGCATCAATAATCATAAAATTATACTCCCTCCATTTTTAAATATTTGTTCCACTTTTTATTTTCGGCCGTTTTTAAATATTTGCTCCATTTCTTTACTTGAAATTTTTTTACAATATTTAATTCATTTCTCTTACCTAGTAGGACCCAATATAATTATATTTAATTACCTTTACATTCTCTCTCCACCAATTAGCTTTCACTAACCCCCACTACCTCTATATTTTATTACTTTGTTCAATTTCTTCTAAAACTCCGCATATGGAAAAATAGATCAAATATTTAATAATGGAGGGAGTAATAATTAAAATAGTATGGAGAAATTATTAAGTATATACCCACACTATTTAATTTGTATGCAAATCAAAGTTGTACCACATACACTCAAGGCTCAAGCCCACCAGACTGCTTGTCATAATATGGGAGCATGCATGGCCGAATGCGGCCAGCATGCAAAGCACCAATCAAAGACAAACAGAACCCATCGGCGCACATATAAGCGTGCTAATTAATGGGCAACAATAGGAAATCAAATGGAATAACCAACCTTTTTATTTTCCCATCTAAAATTGAGTTGTAAACAAATCGAGTCAAGTTTGATAAGAATTCGGGGTGTCAATTCGGGTAAATGGTTTGATTTCGGTAACAATAAATTGGTTTATAACGGTTTGAAATGATGAGCGGGTCAATTCGGGTCGCTTTTGAAAATTATCAGGTCGGTTCGGGTCGGTTTTGAAAATTATCGGGTCAGTTCGGTATGGTTTTTTTTATTGCGGTATTTATACGAGTTGCCGGGTCGGGTCCTAATTGGGTTGGGTTGTAATCAGTTTGAGTCATATTCACTTTGGTTGAACCAGGTCGGTTTAAAACAGGTTTAGCCAATTTAAAGCGGATTTTGGTTCAAAACAGTTCGAGTCCTAATCGAGTCGAGTTGTAATTGGTTCGGGTCATAATCAATTTGGGTTGAATTAGGTCGGTTTGAAAACGGGTTTTGGTTCAAAACAAGTCAGGTGAAATCGGGTCGGATCGTTATTGGTTCAGGTCGTAGTTGGTTTGGATTGAACTGGGTCATTTGAAAACCGGTTTATCCAATTTGAAGCGGGTTTCAATTCAAATCATATTGGGTTTAAATCGGGTCGGTTCATCATCGATTTGGGTTTATCAGATAAGGGGTCACGTTATAATCGAGTTAAGTCTTAAATAAGTTGGGTTTATTAAGTAGCGGGTTGAAACAAATCGGATCATAAACATTTGTTTACGTGTTGCAAACAAATCAGTCATAATAGGCTACGGGTTGTAAACAGTTCGCTCTCAATGGGTTATGTGTTGTAAATGGTTCGATCTCAATGGGTTAAGGGTTGAAAACAGTTCGGTTACAACGAGTTACGGGTTGGAACAGTTTGGCTTTATCGGATTTTTGCCGGATTTAAACGGTTTAGATTTACAATGGGCCGGGTTACAATCGGGTTCGGACGTAATCGTTGGTTCGGAATCGGTTTCGGGTTGTAGCAGTTCGGCTTGATAACGAGTCAGGTCATTAATGGTTTGCACAAATTCGGTACAATTCAGTTCCGTGTTGGAAAAAATTGGGTTAGGTCCGTTTTCGATTTTCAAAAAACGAATTTTTAGCAGTTCAAATTCCTTCTCGGATCGGTTCGTAATAGTTGGGTTTAATGATTCGGGTTAGAAACTCATCTTAATTATTCTCTTTCGGTCTTGACATGCTAAAAAACGAGCTTTTAAAATTCTCTTTTGGTCTTGACATGCTAAAAAACGAGCTTTTAAAATTCTCTTTTGGTCTTGACCTGTTAAGAGTACTTTGGTTTATTCAAATTTAGTCCATCCCGTGAACATACTTGCTTGTATTTTGAGCTTTAACGAGCTTAAATAGAGTTTTATAAAAGAAAAAAAAAATAAAAAACAAAAAATTGAACGGGCTGTGTTTATAAAATGATTTATAAAATGATTTCTAATAAAGGAGTTGTTAATTTGTTATGATTCTTATGAATCCATTCTACGAAATTCTTATAGACCATATATCAAATACGAAGTATACCCTTAGGTATGAAGGTATCCACTATCAATTAATTAAGTTGTAAGTATTTCTTATAAATCAATTTAACGCAATTGTTCCTATGATAGACTTGGGCTTGATGATGTAAATCCTAACTTAAAGTTAGGACATTTCACCTTTTGCATTCACTATTTTGTTAGGAGATAGACAGACTTAATAACATACGAAGTACTTAGCTTCCATTATTAGTTTACAACTACATTATATATACTGACAAAGATATTACACAAGGAGTGTTTGGGTCCAATTTACTCCAATTGGGCCGGTCACCAAATAATTCAAATAAAAACCCAAAAAAGGCTCAACTCTCCCAAGCATGCCAAGTCAGTCGAAGAAGGTCCAGTCAACGTGGTAAGCCCACTTGGCTTCAAGACCCATTTAATCCATTTGAGTAAGGTATAAAAGCCTTCACTTCTCTCTCTCTCTCAATTCATTCACTTTGAGCCTCAATCAATTAATTCTCTTGCATAGCTTTCTCTCTAAACACTGTACTGACTTCGACATCGGAGGGACCTTCCTCGACACAACCCCCGAGGCCAGTTTACGTGTGTTTGCTGTGTAGGAAATCATTGTCCCAGTCATCAATTGGGCCGAGTTCAGTCTTCCGCTCACCAGAAGGGTCCATCCGAAGGACCCATTATTTACACCCGAAACAATTTGGCGTCATCTGTGAGGAAGACAATCAAAACAAGCCAAAAATCAATCATCTTAGCAACATGACTAAGTGCGCGAAGAAAACTAATCCTTCTTCATCGAAGAAAGGTCCTTCTTCATCTTCATCTTCGGAGGCTGCCTCATCTGAGAGAGCCACGCCGGAGAAACCATCTCACAACACCGGCGAACCATCAGGTTCACGCCAACCGAGCCATTCTAAGGCTAGGAGTCTTACACCTAGTCGACGATCTCAATCTCACCCAAGGGGGACACCCCAGACGGGTCCTACCTCAGAAGAGGTGGCCAAAGCCCTCACGGTTTTCATGGACTTCATGAAAGCCCAAGAAAACCAACAGTTCCCACCTCCTATCTCCTCGGTGCGCGCTGATACAATCAAGCAATCGGGAAACCAGAGAAGGAGGATAGGCTAAGAGGATGGAGGACGAACTCCATCCCATAAAGAGCTTGGGGAGCATTGGGAAGAGGATACTTGGAGGACTGAGCGGGAAAGAAAAAGAAAACCCAGTTCTTCGACGAACCCGAAGACCAAAGCTTCAGAAGCACCAACATCGCTTCCACGCGGCAAGAAACTGCTTGCCGAAACATTCACGAACGTATCGACTCAAGGGAGGTGAGCATCCACAACCACCTCACCTACCCTGACGGAACTCAACCTTACCCTTCACGGTACCAGCCGAGGACAAAAACCACTTCCGCCTTTCACAACGGAGGAAGCGAGGTCCCAACCGTCGAGACTAAAGGGAAAGCTGTGATGGTTCCCTCCAGTTCCCCATTCCAAAAATGGATTCTGGAAGAAAGAGTGCTAACACTGAAAATACCGACACACACCACATATGAAAAAACTTCATACCGAAGGACCTTATCGCCTCCTACGAGGGGCACATGTATCTGAACCCCAGGTCCGAAGCGACCTGGTGCAAATATTTCCCAACTACCCTCAAAGGTGTCGCACAAGCGTGGATCACTAAAGGGGTAAAGGAAGGCTCAATAACCGGTTAGAAGGACCTCTCTAACAAGTTCAAGAGAAAATTCTCTACGGCAAATCGCCGAGAGATAACAACTGCAGAGCTCATGGGCCGAGAGCAAGGGGAGGATGAAAGCCTCCGAGACTATCTGACCCGCTTCAGCAACTAGTCCTTTAGAATCACAAGTCTAGACCAAGGGCTGGTCGTTTTCGCATTATGGAACAGGGTACAAGCCGGAAAGTTCCTCGACTTCATGGTCATGCATCCCCCGCAGACCTTAGAGGAAGCTGTCGACGCTTCGAACAAATACATCCAGGTCGAGGAGTGGAACAAAACCAAGTCCCAACCACAAAGTGGGACAGGTAAGGCAAAGGGACATCAGTCTAAAGGCCAGGGCCAAAGGAAAGGGAAGGCGAAAGCCTCAAAACTTTCCTCGGCAGCTGAGCCGAAAAAAGACAAAACCCCATTCGTAAGGAAATATGAATCCTACACTCCTCTCGCTCTTCCTCGTGCTAAAATCTATAGCATAACAAAGAACAACGAGAAGTGGAAGAAGCCGCAGGCGCCACCATCGTGGCACCAAAGCAAAAACAAAAACAAGTGGTGTGAGTTCCATGATGCCCATAGACACAACACCGAAGAATGTATCCAGCTGAAGGATCAGATCGAGGATATGGTCCGAAAAGGATATCTGAAAAAATACATCGCAGACCATCGCGAGGAGAAGAAAGCCGAGCAAGACTCTCGGCATCAGATAGACTTTAGCCAGAAAAAAGACAAGCCGCAAGATAAGGAGAATCCTGGCATACTTGTCATTTCCGGGGGGATGAGCTCTAGCAACGCTCGTAAGCGCCACTTGAGGGGTCTCACCCATCAAGTCAATCATGCCTCCATCCGAGGCCCCAAATCTTTGGTTCCGAACATTACGTTCACAGCTGAATACTGCCGGGGGGTAGCATACCCCCATGATGACCTGTTGGTGATAATCACAGGGATTGCAAACCACAACGTCTGGCGAACCCTCGTCGACGGTGGCAGTGCATCGAACATCCTATTTCGGGATGCTTACAACCGTCTGAAGCTGCAAACCAAGGACCTTAGTCCGGTGCCCTACCCGGTCACAGTATTTAACGGTTCTAAAACATATCCAGACGGGAAGATCACCCTTCCCATCACCATCGGCAAAGACAAAGCAGCCAGAAACGTCATGGCCAAATTTCTGGTCATAGACGTTCCATCTGTCTACAATGTGATCATGGGTGATCCATCAGGTCCAAGAAGTGGTCTCCACATATCATCAAACGATGATATACGTGTCGGACGAAGGCCACTCCGAAAGAATTCAAGGGAGCCAAGAAGCTGCCCGAAAATGAAACTACCACAAGCCATCCAAGGATCGTCGTGAAGAAGAGGATGATGAGGAAAAAGAAAGAGAGAAGGACCGAAGCACCAAGAAGAAGAAGGGCTTAAGAGCTTCGGCCCACGAGACCCCATCCCAAGAAAATCAAAATGGAAGGGAAAGGCTGGCTCCTCACCTGAAGCAACACATTCGGACAGCTAGCCGAAGTCTGGAAAGCCTACTGACATCGGCAGCAGGCCGGAGAACGAAGAGTCCTGTTCCAAAGCAATAGAATTGGACCAGTAGACAGAATTAATTGAGTTGACCGAAGGAGATTTAGAAAAATGCGTTAGCATCGGGCTCGGACTTGATCCGAGCATTCGGGTCGAGCTTATCCAACTCCTTCGGGACAACCGAGATGTGTTCGCATTCTCAGCCGCAAACATGCTTGGGATTGACCCGAACCTCATCTCTCACAAGCTGAATGTCGACCCCACCTATCGGTCGGTCAAGCAAAAGAAGCGGAATTATTCCGCCAATAAGAACCACGACATCGCTGCGGATGTCAAAAAACTTTTGGATGCAGGCTTCATTGAACCCTACATGTATCCAGAATGGCTGGCTAACGTTGTAATGGTTCAGAAGGCAAATGGCACCTGGAGAATGTGCATTGACTTCACAGACCTAAATAGAGCCTGTCCGAAGGACTTTTATCCCTTGCCGAGGATCGATCAGCTAGATGATTCGACAAGCAGCAATGCTCTGCTTAGTTTCATGGACGCATTCTCAGGGTATCATCAAATCTTCATGCACCGCGACGATCGAGCAAAAACAACATTCGTTACGAACGCCGGGGTGTACAATTACAAAATAATGCCCTTCGAATTAAAAAATACCGGGGCAACATACCAAAGGCTGGTGGATCAAGTCTTCGCCGAGCAAAAAGGGCACAACATGGAGGTCTATGTGGAAAAATCCATCGTCAAAAGTAAAGAGGATAAAGACCATGTTGCGGACCTAGCCGAGATATTCGCCGCCTTGAGAAAACATCAAATGAAGCTGAATCCGAAGAAGTGTGTATTCGGCGTGAAGTCAGGCAAGTTCCTGGGCTTTATGGTCAGCAAGAGGGGGATTGATGCCAATCCTGCCAAAGTACAAGCAACGCTCGATCTTCCAGAGCCGAAAACAAAGAGGGATGTTCAGCGACAGGCTGGGAGAATGGCAACCCTGTCCAGGTTCATCTCTAGAGCTTCGGACAAGGGTCTACCCTTCTTTAAGGCCCTAAATTCTCCAAAACAAAAGAGCTCATCTGGGAAGACGAACAAAAAGAGGCCTTCAAGCAGCTCCGTGAGCACCTGGTTCAACTCTCAACGCTGGCACGACCAACCGAAGGAGAAACCTTGTACTTGTACGTGGCGGTTAACCCTGCCACTATAAGCGCGGTTCTGCTGAAGGAAGAAGACAAGGTCCAGAAGCTGATCTGCTTCGTCAGCCATACTCTGACGGATGCCGAGACTCGCTACCCTCTACTCGAAAAAGTTGCATATGCAATAGTGGTAGCCGCTTAGAAGTTGAGGCCCTATTTTGATTGTCATCAAATAGTGGTCGTAACTGATCCACCTCTGGAAAAAGCCTCGGCAAAGTGGATTAATCCGGTAGGCTGGCAAAGTGGTCCTTTAAGCTCACCGAGTTCAGCATAAGCTATCAGCCGAGGACATCCATCAAGGCTCAAGCTCTAGCGGATTTCCTGGCCGAATGTTCGTACCAGGAAATGTTAGACGAAGAGAAAAAGACTTGGACCATTTTTACGAATGGATCCTCCACTGTAAATGGTTCGAGGGCAAGGGGTAGTACTTACCTCGTCGGAAGACAAGTCCATCCTTTGAATATGCACTTAAATTTGCATTCCGAGCTTTAGAACAACAAAGCAGAATATAAGGCAAAAATTGCTGGCCTAAAATTGTGCATATCACTAGAGGTCGAACATGTCTGTTTGAAGACAGACTCTCAGCTCGTTGCAAATCAGATCCGAGGCGAGTACGAGGCAAAAGACCCCTCGATGATTGCTTACCTCACAAAAATCAAAACGATAATTGCGAAGCTTAGAACTTTTGAAGTCGAGTTGATCCCAAGGGGTCAGAACACGGAAGCCGATGCACTCTCCAAACTTGCAAGTTCACCTCCAACCAAGATAAACCGATCCGTTTATGTGGAGATGCGGCAAGAAAGAAGTGTTGATGAAGCACCTGAAATCTGCTGCATCACACCTGAGCCGAGCTTTATAGACCCCATCCTAGCTTACAAGCTTCGGGGAGAAATTCCCGGAGACAGAAACTTAACCTCCAAGCTGAAGAGAATCAGCTCAAGATTCATCATCTTTAGAGGAGAGCTATTGAAAAAATCATTCTCAGCCCCACTACTGAAGTGTGTGGGACCAACAGATGCTGACTACATCCTTCGAGAGATCCAACTCGGCATCTGTGGAAACTACATCGGGGGAAGAACTTTAGCCCACAAGGCATTAAGGGCAGGATACTACTGGCCCACTATGGTCGTGGACGTAAAGGAATTGGTCAGAAAATGCGAAAAATGCCAAAAAGTCGCACCAGTTATTCATTAGCCAGCTCAAGATCTCCAGCCTATTCTTAATCCTCTTCCATTTGATCAATGGGGGCTGGATATCTTGGGGCCATTTCTAGATTCTCCGTACCAGAAAAGATGGATGATAGTCGACATTGACTATTTCAGCAAATGGATCGAGGCCAAGGCAGCCTCGAACATCACTGAGCAAACTGTGAGGAAGTTCATCTAGCAGAATATTATCACCCGCTTCGGAATCCCGAAGGTTTTTGTCTTTGATCACGGAAGGCAATTTGACAATCTGCCACTCAGGCGGTACAATGATCAGTTTGGCATCAAGTTGGCCTATTCTGCGGTCTGCCATCCGCAGAGCAATGGCTAAGCCGAAGCAGCAAATAAGCAGATTCTCAACGCACTCAAGAAGAGGGTGGAGGATCAAAAATCCAAGTGGATAGAGAAACTTCCTGGAATGCTCTAGTCACTTCGGACAACTAAAAAAGAGGCTACGGGACATTCACCATTTGAGCTGGTATATGGATTCGAAGCCGTACTTCTAGTGGAAATTGGCACAGAAAGTCTGCGAGTGCACCACTTCTCAGCCGAAGAAAATGAACAGCTTCTGAAAGAATCCCCTAGATTTTCTGGACGAGGTCAGAGATTCGGCTCGAGACAGAATGGCTGCATATAAGCAAAGAATCAGCAAGTTCTATAATCGAAGGCTCAATGCAAGACCACTTAAAATTGGGGACCTGGTCCTTCGAAATGCTGCAGCAGTACAAAAAGGCCGCATTCATGGGAAACTCTCGGCCACTTGGGAGGGACCCTAGGAAATTTATGATGAACTTTAACCTCGAAACTACCGACTTCGTCAGTTGGATGGAATCGAACTGAAGAACCACTAGAACGCTAATGTACTGAAAAAATTTCATGTATGAGCCCTTCGAGGAAGAACAACCTATGTAAGTGCATCTTGTGAAATTAATGAAAGGCCTTTGAGCTACCTTTCTTATCAATTTTGCAAGTTTCTATTTTATGTTTTTCTTAAGGGTTTTTCTTTGGTAGTGTCCTAAGTATAGCCCAACACTGGCACTGTACTTTGGATTGCCTCTAAACCCGCCCAACAAGGCACAATGATTTCACAACTAAAGTATAGCCATACGAAGGCACGGTACTTTGGATAAATCAGTTCCTTGGGGCAAAGGGGTCGTGGATGAATCTAAAGCATAGACAAGTGCCGGCATCGTGCTTTAGAGGAGCTATATCGGAGGCATTGCCAACCTCCGGCATTAAGCTTCGGATAGTCATTCCCCCAAAAAAATTTCAAGGGTCAAGAGAATACTGCTTTCGGAGTCCAAGGCTTTTGAGCAGCAAACTCATAGATTTCTCAAAAAACTTAAAAAAAAAATAAAAAATAAAAAAATAAAAAAAAATAGAAAAAGAACATAAACTTCAAAAATTTTGCGAAGTGGTACAAAGCAGGGCGAAGCAAGACTTCGTCAGTACAAGCAAACTCAAGCAAACACCCTAGAAATCCGAAGAATGACACTTTGGATTTCTAGTGGGGGGCAAGGAGCACTCCAACAGACAACTCAGTCTTACTCTTCCAACAAAATGGGATCAAATAGGCCCAAGCCGAAGCTTGACACTTAGAAAATTTTTGCAAAAAAAACAAAAGCGCAAGAAGCATGTCTAAAGCAAAAAAGCAAGGCAATTGGAAGGGAAAGCAGTGCATTAAAGGCAAACAAGTTATGCTTGGATCACCGAGCTACAGAAATCCAAGTTTAGAAAAACAAACACTAATCGGTAGCCGTCCACAAGACGGATAAAAGCAGCTGTCGAGCTACGTACAACTAATTGAAATTTAAAAGCAAGGTAAAGTTTGTACATAAGGCAAGCTGAAGCAAAAGGCAAAAACAGATGCGGTTTTCAAATTTAGTACTGAGATGATCCGCAAGAATCTATAGACAATTGCCCGAGTTCCTATGCTTCAGCATCTCTAGAATCTGGCTGAGGATGGAGCAACGACTTAGCCACTTGAAGCTGTCGCAGCTGAAGATGAAGCAGGACAGGCTAAGGCCTTCTCAGCTTCCAACTTTTGAGCTTCTTCCCTCTCAGCTGCTTCCTTTTCCCGGGCCTCAGCTTCAGCTTGACGAGTCAGGAAGTCAATCTCAGCCTGACAAGGGTTCACCAAATAAACATCCTGGGCATCCGAGGCCCAAGTCTCCCCTTGATCCAAGTCAATGTTAAAATCAGCATGGAAGGCTAGCCGCCGAGCTACGTTAAAACTGTTCTCATAACCCTCAGCGTACTCAGCCTCGATGTAAACTCTAACTTCCAGCAGCTTCTGAGCTTTCTCGAGCTTGACCTAAGTTCAGGAGGACTCTGCCTGCTGCGCCTTTAGCTCATTTTGGAGCCGCTGAATTTCATCCTTCAGATTGGTTTGCTTTTTCAGCGACTCCTCCTCGGCAATGAAAGACCTTTACCGAAAGTCCTCGGCCATCATCTGCTGAGGTTCATTCTTCTGTTGCTGAATCTCTTGGATTCGAGACTCGAGGCCAGGAATATCCTCAACCTCATACTTCCTAAGTAGCTCAACTACCTGATCCATGACAAGAAAGACATATTTCTCTAGGTTTTGGAGAACAATGTCAGCACTTTCTTTGGCTGCAGCAGCCTCTTCCTCACCACCTTTGGCCCTGAGTCCAGCAAGGTTGGCCCTAACCTCAGCCTCCTCATGCTTGAACCGAAGCTCGTTGTTCATCCCGACGGCTAAGGCATGATTCTGCACAGCCTGCAAGGCGGGGAAAAGGTTAGTAGAGGCAAAAGGAGTTAAAAAAAAAATTAAGTAAAAATGCTAAGTGTCATAAACTTTACCAGCATCAGTAGCCTCTAAGTCTCAACTTAAGGATCTGGGACCCTCACAGTGGGTGCAGCTACTCTAGCAGCAGCTCGAAGAGACCAGATCTTCGCCTTCTCCAGCTCAAATTTGCTGGACAGGTCGCCGAAGAAGCCAACTGTCGAATCTTGGTGGGACCAAATTGTGTCCCTGGTGCTGTCAGGAACATGAAGTAGTGGAGCTGATTCGAACCCTATGTCTGTAGATTGGAAGGTTCTGAAAGAGTGATCCATAGAAGTTGAAGGCATATCAGTTTCCTTCACAGTCTCAGCACCCTTCAAGGTTTCACCCTCGAAACCCTCGGGCTCCCCATCCAACATCTGCACCTCCTCTTCCGGGTGGTCCAGCAATTCCTCCAAGGCATCAGCCTCATGTTGAATCTCCTTAGTGAAGGGCCCATCTTGCTGCGGTGGAGATGCATGAGGAGTCCTATCTTTGGACTGAGCTTCCTAAGCTTCAGACAACGGCTCAGGATGAGGAGTCTGATCTTCAGCCCTCTCCTCGGCAATTCCTTCAGTTAGCCTTGGAGGAGGGACCTGCCCTTCTATATTTTCCTCCTCGAGCTGAGGCTTCTTTGCGGGAACAGGGGCCGCTTGAAATTGCCCCGGCCTTATGATGGCTCTCCTCTTCGGCCCAGTCATCTCTTCGTCCGAAGAAAGGTCTTGGATAACTTTAGCAGCTTTTCCTTTATCCCTCTCTTCTTCTTCAGAGTGTAGAAGAAAGAACAAGGGAGGCAGATAGTTGTATAAGTATTTAAAAAAATAAAAAAAATTAAAAAAAAAACAACAAGAAGAAGAAGTAATTAAAGGACAAGTCAAGACCGAAATCTTACCGAAGACTAAAGAAGACACTCGTCCTCGTCTTTGTCCTCTTGAACTCCTGGAGCAGCTGTCACAGCTCGCTCAGCAACAGGAGTGGAAGTTCCAGCAGCTGAAGAAGCACGAGCTACAGCTTCTTGTTCTTTGGCATTCAAAAGGAAGAACGGGTCTCACTTTTCCCACCTATGTTTTGCTGCTGGTACTTGGCAGCGCTGACTATTTCAAACCTTTTAGCGTGCAGAGAGATCGATCGATCCTTGGATCGGTGATGGGAGGCGTATTTGTGATTGGATCCCACTTCTCAGTGATCCCGAGCACCTCGTACTTAATGCCTGAATTCTCTTCAAACAACACTAAAAAGGCAAAACGACGATTAGTCTCGCAAGGGAAATCAGACAGTGAAAAACAAAAAAGAAAATAAATGAAGTCCTCGGCCCCAGCCGAGCTCTTTACCGCCTTGGTACTTTCGGCTGAGATCGATGATAGCAAGCATCTTCTCGTTGAAGATGTAGTGGCAGCAAGGCAGCCAAGTAGTGGGAACAGTCACGTTTCAGCCCGTGGCTCCAAGCACCTTAGACCAGCCGAAGTGGCTCATTTGATTTCGGTCTAGGGGAGTGAATTCATCAGGACCGATGCTAGATATGTTAACATCAGGCTACCTCAGGTACCTCGGTGCTCCGAAGTAGTTTGGATGTTCTAGATCATGGGGCGCCCTTACCCAGATCCATTGCCCCCTCCTGTCCTTGTCGGAGGTATCATTCGGCCAAACTGTAAGGTAGTCTTTCTCATCTTCAATTTGCCACCAACCGGGGCCGTTATGCTTGTTCGCTTGAACATTAGGAACCAGTTTGTGGATACAAAGGAAGCAATAAACATTGGGCATAAATCCGAAAAACAAACACACCCAAAGGTACGTCATCAACCTTCGGATGCTCACCGGCGTCAACTGGCACAACGAGATGTTGAACCATTTAGCACGTGGGTCATAAGGGAATGGAGTGGGAACTGTATCCCGTACTACAGCTGACAGACATAAACTCCGATATAAGCTGGCGGAGGGCGATGAATCCAATCATCTGAAGTGGGCATTCGGTACTAATACCCGTTGTCTTCCATAATCCCATAACAAATCTCAATTTGCCCGACAAAATTGTATTCGGCATCATTCCCAACCCACTAATAATCATATGAGGGGAAACTCATGATTCCCGCATTCGCAGCCTTATCCCGCCATTCCCTTTCCTCAGGAGCCAACGGCCTAGATGCAGAAGCTCCACTTCGGCCAGAAGTGCTAGCCGAACCTGAGGCCCTGGGTTATAGGACGCTAATTGGGACGACATTAATGGCAGAGCCGCTAGGAGCGGTGGTAGAACTAGTCTTAACCCTAGGATTCTGGTCGCTGAGAGGTGGCATTATCGCCAAAGGACGGTCCCGCCGCGGAATCAACTGCGGAACCTTCTTCTCCTCTTCTACACTCGGCTCAGCCCCAACCTTTCTTTTTCCATGGTCGCCGACCATTATCGGAGATGGTTGCACGAAAGAACGAAAAAGGGGGGGGTACTTGAAAAATCAAGAAAAACGAAGGGATTTCAAAGAAAATTACCTTGTCCAAATGCGAAATTCGCTGATTTATAGGTTCAGAGCAACGAATTTCAGTTCTCGGCTTCGGATTGCTGAATACAAGCGAAAAAGGAAAAGAGTTTAAGGACGATGATTAGCAAAAAGCAATTGGAAATTAACAAAAGTTGAAATGAGGAGAGAGAGTGGGACGAGTGGTGTATATACCTTCCAACTCAGGAATTTTGGGAGTTCGCGCCACTAAAGCCCCCACAAACTCCACTTCAATGCTCCACCTTTCCGTTTGCTTCTCACGATTAACCTCCTACTAAACTCTCCAAATTCCCTATTAACGCCAACAGTCGTTATTACCCCTATAACTCCAAAAATTCAAATGAAAATTATGTCATTTGCTTCCCCCCCCCCCCCCAATTTTAAAGTCAAAACCTGCGCAATTCATCAAATTTCCGAACCGGGTATGGGATGCAAGTTGTTTGTGTCCAATTTATTCCAATTGGGCCGGTCACCAAATAACTCAAATAAAAGCCTAAAAAAGGCTCAACTCTCCCAAGCATGCCAAGTCAGTCAAAGCAGGCCCAATTAACGTGGCAAGCCCACTTGGCTTCAAAGCCCATTTAATTTATTGGAATAAGGTATAAAAGCCTTCACTTCTCTCTCTCTCTAAACATTTGTTTGGAAATTAATTCTCTTACATAGCTTTCTCTCTCTAAACACTGTACTGACTCTGGCATCGGAGGGGCCTTCCTCGGCACAACCCTCAAGGCCAGTTTACGTTTGTTTGCTGTGCAGGAAATTCTCGTCCCAATCATCAATTGGGCCGAGTCCAGATTTCAGCCCACCAAAAAGGTCCATCCAAAGGACCCATTGTTTACACCTGAAACACGGAGTATTATTCCGTGTGTTTAATTTGTTAAGATAACATGAATTTATATATGAACAAGCAATATTTACTTTAGTAGTAAAAACTATTATGTGTCTTACAACTTTGAAATTGTAGATTCAATTCCTATTAAAAACAATTTTTTTTTTGACAACAAGATTAAGAACACTTGAGGGATAGGGATTCCTTATCCAAACCCTCACATAGTCACATTAATCTATGTTAGATTTGATTTGTGAGATGTTTTGATCTCATATGATGCCTCCTCCTCAAACCAATTCAAACTTGTTTTTTTTTGTAAATTAAATGTAATTGTTTTTTTTTTTTTTTATACTACGTAGACTACAGTAGCACAGTATATAAAACTGAAAATTGTCGTTGACTAGATGCACTACACTCTACGCAAACCAGCATGCATATATTCTACACTTTATATGCATTACACATAAGAGGTTTGTAATTTGTTAAGAAACGTAACATAAAACATGTTTACCTTTTTTGCATTCAAACCAATTTAGGCAATATACTTAAGTTGTGAATTATTCCATCTGTTTAATTCTGTCAATTTCTCGTGTAACACATGGGCGCGCGACATGGTCATATGCATGGATACTATATTTCACGTACATGGCGTAGAAGCCTATACAACATTACAACACAAAATTATTCAAAGTTTCAATCATTAATTTTTTTTGTAAGATTTGTGTTATGTTAGTCATTTTTCAAACGACTACTATAAAATTTTTATACCAATTAAAGTCAGATCATTTTTAGAAATCATCATATCGTAAAACTTTGGTCGAGTTATTACCAACAATCATAGCAATTGTGGAGTATGCTATTTCTTTTGATGGCTAGTGCACTGTTTGCTGTAGGTAGCATATACATGTAGTGATGGACCTATGAAGTAACAAGGGGTAGCACATGCTACCCAAAAAAAAAAAAAAAAAAACCTTTTGTTCAAAGAGACCTGTTTTTTATAAATAACATGTCTCTTTGATGCTGTCATAGTAAATTTAAATCTATCTGCTTACCTTGTAAACCTAAAGAGACCGATTATGTATAAAAACCGGTCTCTTAGGTTTTTTTTTTTTTTTTGGCTTCTGCTTCTATTTGTATGTGTCAATGTGTGCATTATTATTTTTGTACTCATCCAATTATTTTTTTTCTAAAGGCTCTCATTTAATAAGTTATTACAAAAATCATAAAATAAGTAGCTTATTACTCTTAAAGACCCCTTCATTAGATGAAATTCTTCCTATTTTAATTGCACTTTTTAATGCACCCATTTGGTAAGTAAAGCAATTAAGAAAATTTATGTTAAAAAAAATAATTTCATAGCTTTATAATTTTTTTTTTAATCTATAGTTTACTAGTATAACTTACAATATACTTTTAGTTTTTTAACATTATGACTAATAGATGCAGAGTACATACAAAAGTATCGAACATATGGCCATATTGACAACTAGAATATAAATTATTCCATATTTATAAAATAAAAATTTATCCACTAAAATAAATGTTAAAAATTTAAAGCCTAATTATTAAATGATAGTGTATATATCATAACTCATTTCTACTTCTTTTTTTTTTCTTTTTGTTCAATGCTGCCCCTCATTAGAAATCCTGGATCCGTCACTGTACATGTACGTACTATAATCAAAGTTTGCTATAGATTCGACATCACGTTTATGTATAACAATCCACGGTGGTAATCTTGTTATTATTATATTGTATGTATCTCAATATTATTCATGAATCCTTTTGTTTTGGGGTTACGACGAGTGTATAAAACTAAGATGATAGCTTGAATTTGGGACAAGAACGATCGATGTAGCTCATGTAGGGGTTAGTAACTTGCAAGGTAAACAAATGGCTGCCACCGGGGGTGATGTTGAAGAATGCCCCTTTGAGACATGAGATAGTTGGTATCTAGCTAATTTTGGATAGACGTAGTAAAGGAGATAACAAGTGAATTGAATAAGAGAGTTTGTTGGTATGTAATGCATGATTTGTCTCAACCTCATAAATGACTTATTGCCTACTACTAATAGACGAGTGTTAGATTAATTAGATTCTCTGTAAATGAGAAAATGGGTATTATGAGCCTTAAACATGAGGAGGAAATTGCCTTGAGTTGTATTGGTCCGCAGGTTGTCATGTGGTATATATTATAATGGGCATAAAACACGTATTCAATGAATTGTCAGGTAGATAATTATATTAGGGAACAACACATACAACATAAAGGTCTTTAACAATGTAGGTTTGACGTACTCTAATATTGTCATTGTAGATACGTGCTTGGACCACACGCATTATCAAGAGGATGGAAAATAATCTCTTTTACAAGATTAAAGGAGGTTCTATCCAAAATCATATAACAATAAGTAACTCCTAAACTAATTTTTAGCCTTAAATGACCAATTCTATCTTTTTTATTGATGTGAAACACATAAAGTAATCATAATAATAAAAAATAAAAAAATAAAAAAAAAATTGATTTCATTTCATCGATCGTAAATCTTTCATGGCAAAACATAACATCTAGAATTGCACTTTCAATTCTTTCATCACCTAAAAAAAAAAAAAACCAATAAATAATTGAGATTTGTCAATTGTGTGATCTTTCATCAGTCACACTCTAGTACTCTACATCATGGTGTCCACCTCATTCTATATCTTTAACTATATAATAAATCTTAGCATAAAACTTTTATACAAGATCTCCACATAATATTATTTTTGGCCCATACCGATACCATCACCCAATTGTTTGTTTTTAGTTTGCTACCCAATCAATGAGTGATATAACACACTTCCCTTCAATGCAATCATACCTCACTACATATAACATTTCATCACTTGAATTGCTCATCTTTGCAATAACCAAATATTTAGGTAAATGATGCAAGTACAAAAATAATAGTGTTGGTGATAATTTACATTCTTATCCACCATTTTGTTTATTCACATTATTAGAGCACTCCAATAACTTTTGTGCTCCCCACTTTTTTGTTATCTATTTCATTTCAACTTGGAAGTTTCCTTTTGCAAAATTGACAATGGAAACTTAACCTATTATCACCTCTAGCAAATTATCTTATCCCCTCTAGAAGGCATGGCATATCGACCGATATAACACCTTTGAGTGTAGACCCGATGTAAAGAGATGGATTATTTGAATCAAAACTTTTCAGTTAGTTGTATATAAGTATGCATGGCTCATTAATGTTAAAAGTCAATCAAAATTACTCACTACTCCGTAATATTTAAGTTTTGGTACATTAATAATATGTTCCGTTTTTAGTCAAAAAATAATACAAGTATTAGTTTTGATGTGGTCAATTTCATTTTAAAAAAATTATCACTAATTTGAAGATTAATCGAGCCAAAATTGATTGATTCATTCATGCATACCTTTAAATAAATCAATCAAAATAAACTTATCCAAATTTTTTTATTAATTACTGTGACATCATCGATTTGATAAAACCTTGTACATTGGCTGTAATCTTATACAGTATATTGTAGATATTGTAATAAAAGGTTAGGCGATTATGACAAATACATGTAGATCAAGGGGTTGTAATTAATTTAATAATCTTCTTATTAAAGTGGATGTAGAAATCTTAGATTGACGTAACTCTTACAAAGTATAAGATTTTTTTTTTTTTATCTTGAGCCATAAGAGCGAATGATGAGAATCAATCTCAAGATCCTCTGGAATCGGAAGGGAATCTCTAACCACTTGAGCTATCCCTCACTCTCAAATTGTTGCAAGCTAAGGTTCTAGACCAATAAGAGTACCCTGCTTTCCTTGGTCATAAACACAAAGAGGGAGAAAAAGAGAAGGATAAAACTAAAAATACAAATTATCATGTTTCTTATTAAAAAAAAATAAAAAAATAAAAAGTTACAACTCCCTTTTGTTCCTTCTTTATTTTTTGTGGTTGGTATTATGCATGCATGGTGATTAAGGAATACTTAGGCCCTGTTCACTTCACCTTAAAAAAATAATATTCAGTAAAAATAAGTTCAATTCCGTAAAAATAAGTTCAGTTCAGTAAAAATCAGTAACTTTACAGAAGAAATATAACAGAGAATCAGTAAAAATAATTTAAGTTCAGTAAAAATAATTTCAATTCAGTAAAATTAGTTTTAGTTCAATAAAAATAATTTCACTTCAGTAAAAATAATTTCAGTTCATCAAAAATAAGGTGAAGTGAACAAGGCCTGAAAGCGGGAATATTTCCTTTTTTCTTTTTTAATTTAAATTGATAGATTTTAAATATATGTGATTTCTTTAGATAGAAAATATTGGATGATTAAAAAAAATTGTCTTCAATTGATATACTTCCTCTGTTCTTTTAATATTGCACCACTTGTCTTTTACAGAATTTTCACAAATATTGCACTATTCATTTTAGGATAAAAAAATTCTCTGTTCACACAACAAATACCCAACATACCTTTACTTTTTCACATTTATCCTTTGATTTATAATTACATCACATGGACAATTTTGTAGTTTTACCTTTCTCTCTTTCTTCTTTTTTCCCACTACCAATGGTGTGCAATAATAATTATAAAAAAAAAAGGAGGAAGTAATATTAAGATGGACGAATTTTTAAGGTAAAGTATATATAAATTGGAATATGGTGTATTTATATAAGGAAACGCAAAGAAAAAAAATTGGAAATAAATTAATAAATAGTAACGTCCAAAATAGCATGCATAAAAATCAAAAAGAACAAATGGAATATAAAATACAAATTCTCCAATAATCATGGTAAAGTTTCCATTCTAATCTTCTCAAGTCGGTTACGTTGAGAGTACACACAACTTGTGGGTTACCTTAACTAAACTAGTTCCCTGTAATAGTTGGACCTCTAGATTCATGCACTTTTAATTCTTATATGTATATAAACATAACTGTAATTAGTGTTGCAATTAGTACAAATTATTACTTAGTTGAATGTATCGAAAAGAGAGTTAAAATTGTTGCAACTTGGAAAGAACTATTGTGCTAACAGATATGCTTTAATTTTGTGCGTGCTCCCTTATGTGAATTATAACTAACTCATTATTAGAAGTGGAAGCATTGGTTTTGAACAAACATAATTATTTCATGTTAAGAATCATTAGTTTGGCCAATAAACACCTATCCATTAATTCACTATAGCTTAACTGTTGTAGCTAGCCCCATGCATAGTAACTTACATGAAAATATAAAGCTATCTAAGCTCATCTTTGGTGCCTATGTTGAAAAGATTGCTAAATAATTAGTGAATTATTAGGTAACGCCTACTAGTTTCCTCATTATATCTAGAATTTGTCCATTTGTTGAAAGAATATATAGTGTTATTTATTTATTTATTATTTTTTTTTTTCAATTTTACCTTCGTTGTTAGTGAGTAAGAAAACACAGCTAGAATCATATAAAAGTCAAGGGACACAATACAAAGGTTTTAATTAAACTAGAGTATAAGTTGGCTCAAATGTGATCGACCTATTCCTTGGTGTAGGAAGAGGCCCGAATCCCCTTTATACCTATTTTTAACCAATCTTACTTGGTGGACAACTGATCTTGTAACTTTGACCTGTATAGTTGTGCTGGTTGGTTCATGAGAGGTGTCGATTCAACAGGTTCCCTTTTTCTTACCAAAAAAAAAAAATAATACAGATTTTAATCCAATCAAGCTAAGAAAAAGCAATTTACTTCTTAAATAAATTTCTATTACAAGTATACCCTTTATATTTTTGGAATCTAATTGGATTGTACTGCGAGCCTAGTGGCAAAACCATAATATAGATCAATAATTTTGACAAAGAGGAGATAAATCATTACATTATTACTTTCGAAACTTTGGATCCATTACATGAATTTAACATGGTGACTATAACTAGATAACCCATAATTCAAGAACCTTTGCATATATGTGAAGCTCGATCTTGAATACACTAATACCAATTTGTTTCAATAATACAAGTATTAACTCTTTTTGTGTAGAATTAGTGATAATTACACTAGAAAAAAATACTTACGTAAATTATTTACATAAGTGACAACAAATCAAAACAAGGTAATCAATAGTAATAGAACTTTATTTTTCTTTCCCTAGAGTCTCAATCCTGAATGAATTATTGGAAGACAAATAAATAAACAAAAGAAATATTAGCAAATGATCAAGGCTAATAATTTTTTGGACATGTTAGGCGTAATAGCCTTAGTGCTCATGACTATTAGTCTTCGACAAAGAATTGATCAATGAGTGCATAAGATGGTATCTATCTAAAAGACACCATAAAATGGGGCATGCAATATTTTTGTCCTCAAGATGATGCAACTTGAGACAATAAAAAACTTATTACATTTATTTATTCATTATATTTATTATTATTTGTATCCTGAACACGAACCACATAAATTGTCTAAAGTACCCCAATAATTATATTCTTATAAAAAACAATAAGTTAATAAATACATACACTCCAATGGAAGAACTGAAAATTAAGCAAAAGGAAGTTTTTATTCGAGCTCATGTTCTGGACATCAACCATGCATTCATCCTACCCTCGCCTTTTCTATTATGTAATATAGATAGACATATTTTATCAAAAATTTATTTACATGATTTTTTTTTTTTAAAGTTTATTTTTCAAAAGACATAATCTGATATATTTCTTTTTTCAATTTAGTTTTATTACTACCATAAAATTCCTTTATTTTTTTTATTAAGATTGATTGAATGTCTAATTATTTTTAACTTTTATCTATTTAAGCAATTAATTAGAATATTAAAATAGCATTATTTGACTTAGGGAGTACTGTGGGTAGTTTAAAAATTGGACACCAACTTTTTACTCCTTTCTCTCCACTTGACTTATTATAATAAAGATTTACTTCCAAAATATCCAAATCATATCATATCATATCATATCAGATATCACTAATATATAAAGTCGGTCTCGCGGCCAGGCCATAAGACATCGACACTTGGCATTCCAATATTTCGCCAAGTGTCGAGCCACGTAGGCGACAAATAGGTATTATTGTGACACATAGGAGGCTAAGTAGCGAATTTTGGATAGTTTTCTGTAAGATAAAAATGTTGTATAGTGTTTTATTATCTATATACTTCTAATATTTCATATATACAAAATTAATTATAACTTTTAATAAATATCTTATAACTCATTACTATATCCATCATAAAATTCATCTTTAAAAAGTTCTTTAAAATGAGATCCATTTATAATATATTTTAATAAAAAATAGAAAATCAATAAAAAAAATAAGTTTTAATCAAAAAATTAATTTCAGTTTGATAAATATACTTTCAATTCATTAGAAATAATTTAAGTGCAATAAAAAAATATCAAGTTAATAATAACATAGATATCTATTTACATATAAAACTACAAAAAGTACACTATTATATAAATAAGCGATATGATATCGTATGTCTAAATATTTTACATTATCAAAAGGGGTTACATGACCATATTTAACATTCAAGCTAAAAAGTTTAGGACAATCTGGGCATCGCCCGGGCACAAAACTAGTCACTAATAAATAAAGTCGGTCTCGCAGCCAGGCCATCAGACAGCGACACTTGTCATTCCAGGTTTTCGCCAAGTGTCGAGTCACGTAGGCGACAAATAGGTATTATTGTGACACATATAATGCTAAGTAAGCGAATTTTGAATAGATTTTTTAAGATAAAAACGTTGTATAGAGTTTTATCATCGATATAATTCTAATATTTCATATATACAAAAATAATCATAACTTTTAATAAATGTCCTATAGCTCGGTTCTATTTCTATCATAAAATTAGTTTTAAAAAGTTCTTTAAAATAAGATCCATTTATAATATATTTAATATATTTAAATAAATAATAGAAGATTAGTAAAAATAATTTTTAATGAGAAAAATTAATTTTAGTTTGGTAAAAATACTTTAATAAAAATAATTTAAGTTCGATTAAAAAAATTTAAATTAAAAAAAACTTAGATATCTATTTGCAAACAAAACTATAAAAAGTACACTATTATATAAAAAGCGGTATGATATCGTATGTCTAAATATTTTACATTATCAAAAGATATTATATTACCGTATTTAACTTTAAACCAAAGAGTTTATCCTAAAATTTTATCAGCAATCCGGGTCGGGCACAAAACTAGTAACTAATATATAAAGCTAAACTTTTAGCCAGGGCATGAGACATCGACACTTGGCATTCCAAATTTTCGCCAAGCGTGACGCCACACACACAACAGTTAATTATTAATATGGCACGTATGATTTATTTGTATATATTAGATAGATTTTATAGGATAAAAAGGTTAGTTTAGAGTTTTATTTTCAATAAAATTTAGATAGGATAGGATAAAATTATTGGTTTAGAATTTTATTTTTAATAAACTTTCAATATTTCATATGTACAAAAAAAAAAAATATAACTTACAATTAATATCGTATATCTTAAAAAAAAAAAAAAAAAAAAAAAAAAAAAAAAAAGTACTTTATGAGTTTTATAAATATTGCAATATTTTTCCCAAAAAGCTATCACATTCTTAGCAAAAGTGTCCCAGATTTTTTGAAGTTAACGAAATATTCAAAACAACAACCATTTATAATATAATTTTACATAAAATACTTCACAACCTAATATGACTTTTATATTTTTTAACATCAAATCGTTTGTTGATCATAAAAATTACTGATGATGGTATTTTTTTATCACTTAATTAACTAATATTTTTACAAATATATATAATTATTAATTCATGCATAGTAGATTGAGATTACGTATACTTTCTCCGTGTTTAATACTAGCAATGCACTTCACGGTAAATAAGAAAAGCGGGTCTCGCATGATTTAATACACTTATAATGGAGGTGAGAGATTGCTAAAGAGTTAGTAGACCATGAGCTTTAAATATGGGTAATAGTACATTTTTTTAACAAAAAAATGTATATCTGAATATTCAATAAACAACTCAGGCATCGCACGGGACAAAAAACTAGTTAGTTATATAAATCAAGATGATTAGTTTTTGGAAGTAATTAAGGGGCCGTTTGGTTTGGGGTAATCAGGAAAGGGAAAGGGAATCAACAAGAATGATTACCTTAGTTGTTGTTTGTTATGTCAATTCAACCATTCCCTTTCCCCACTTAATTACCCCAAAATCCTCTACTCTCATTCCCTACCCCCCCCCCAATGGTATTTGCATTCCCTTTCCCCTAAGCCACCAACACCACCACTGCTCCACTTGCACTAAGACCCCACCATCATCGGAACCCTTCCCACCACTACCCCCATCAGCACCGCCGCTCTTGCAGTCTTCCCACCACAGTCCCGTCAACATCGCCCCTGCCCACGACCTGAAATCAACCACCCTCCACCTTAAAAACACACCACCCACCAGAAATCAAACACAATACGAGCTTCGAGGGTGGTTGGGAAGGGCTTCAAGGGTGGTTGGGAAGGGTTTCTAAGGTTTTTTCTAGGGTGGGGGAAGTTTTTCGGGGGAGAGAAAATGCGGCGAGGGGTGGGGCAGGTGCGGCGAAGGACGGGGTGGCTGGAGAAGTGGGATAGTGAAGAAAGAGGGGTTTGTGTAGTGGTGGTGATGTGGTGGTGATGTGGTGTATTTTCATTCCCTTTGATTTTTAAAACAAACAACACCCTAAATTTGAGGTATTTTCATTCCTTTCTCTTTCATTCCCTTTGTTCATTCCATTTCGATTACCCCTTGCGAACCAAACGGCCCCTAAGTATATAAACCTAGGAGATTAGTTTTATAGGAAACAAATCGAGGAGAGAAGACTTTAAAATGTTCAAACTAGCTGTTATATGAACCCCTCATCCAGAAACTTGTCTAGAATCAAGGTTTGAGGTGATGAAATCTAATTTTATTTGGTTTATTAGGTGGTATTTAGATAAAGTTTTAAAGGGATGGTTTAAGTAAAAAGTAGTGTATAGTGAAGTAGTAAAAATGAAAAGTGGTATTTGAGGGATTGTAAAATGCAATTTATGTTTTACATAACTACTTGTCCGTCAAGATAGTCTTGACACACTGAAATATACCATGTACATTATTAGAAGTACACTAAGCTAGTTGCATTGTAGTTGAAAACTCCCTCGTTTCAAATTAAATACCTCAATGGCTCAGTCTAACTTAGTTTCACATATGTCACTTTGACCTCCATTGGTGCTTTATACATAAAAATAAGCAGATTCATATGTATATTTGTTAGGATTGTCTCAATGTATAATGTTTGAATATTCAATTTTTATTATTTTTATTTATTAAAAATAAACATATATTATTGGTCAAAATTTTGCAATGACAATGTATATACTTGTATTTAATTGGGGTATTTATTTTGAAACTGAGTAATTAATTGGCAATTTTTTTAAGAAAATAAATAAATAAATAAATTTGTAAGGTTCCTATTTTACCTTGCAAAGAGTGGCAAACTTTCCTTTACGTTCTCAAAATCTAGGCCCAAAATATATCACACCTCAAAGAGTTATTGAGCCTAGGCGTTTATGTATGTCTATTTGTATGGGCTTCGTGGATGGGTTTGGGTATGTACGAAGATACTTCGTACTCCATTTTAAGTCTTAATTTCCTTAGAAAGTTGCATTTTATCCTAGGTCCTTTATATTTTATTGTTCGTGCTGATGAGATTCTTGGATATCTATAATCTATCGTAAATTCGTACCTATTACTAAAATAAAAGCCGCCAACATCATTATTGTCTACATGAGAGACTCTTCAATTGTTTACGCAAGCATACCCGATAAATCAAAGCTTAATAGGTTATTAGACTCTGACTAATCTGAATTCAAGCTAGGTCGGACCCCAATTGGAGGGAAAACTCTCCCAACAAATATTATGTGTGCCAAAGTCTCGAACCCTAGACCTTTGTTAGGGCTAGAATATCTCTTTTACCAATTGATTTAAGCACTTGTTTTATATGGAGTTAAAACTTGATTTTTAATACTATGTGTTTGGTTTTGTTAGAGAATGAACAATTTTCATCATATGACACCTAAAGGCTAAAGTTACAGTATGAGTTATACTCACCTCCCCTTGAATTTATGAACCTCATACTTTGTGGGTTTTAGACTTTTAGGTATGGATTTAGAGATTGAAATTTTCGCAAACAAATACTTCGTACAAGGTATTTGTTTTTACCTATTTCAACTTTGTACCAAAATTGCGCGGATTACAAATATCCATGATTCTAAATGGCTTCCATCCTAGGTACAAACCCTAACAAAATACAAATCCAATCCAGCTTAAACCAAACACATTTGGCAAGGCATGAGTTTCTCTAACATACCACTCTGGAAATCGTTTTCCAATCCATTGAATTTCCAAAAAAAAAAAAAAAAAAAAAAAAAAATCTCTTTCTGTTTCATAATAATGGCAACAGTTTGATTTTTGCACTATCCATATACTTACTTTGACTATCCTTTTTACCCATACATAAAAATATATATTTTGGCCATGTAAAATGTTTTTAGATTAGTCTTTATACTTCTTACGTAGTAATAATATACGGAGTATTAATATATAATTACAAATATTACTGGACAAAATTGTGCATTGACATGTGTGTCGGTTAAAGTATTGCGATTATTATGAAACAAAGGGAGTAAAAAAATGTTAAGCAAAACGACTAGAGTTAGCAAATGTGTCATGTCATGCTCGTATTCTTTCTCAAATATAATTTGGGTTAAAAAACCTAAACAATAATTCTTGATACTAACTCTTTTTTATATCTAGTGTATATCATATTATCATATCGTGTCAACTTTAAAACTTTACTAGCTCTGAAACCGACCCTTCTGATTCAAATCAAAGCAAACCAAACCAAATTATACTTTGTTAAAATTCAAATCAAAATATCTAATTTCAATGATAACAAATTGTTACCCAAAAAAACAGGGTACCCTACTGACATAAGATAGGGGTAATTTGACCTTTTCTTAAGAAGAAACCATCCATTTCCATCACACATTTCAATCTTTCCACCCATTTTTAACACTCACATTCTTCACTCTCCCCACTTCCCAACCTTCCAATTTCCCGCAATTCTCTCACTCCCACACACATTCTAGAGAGAGAAAATCTCACTTAGAGAGAGAAACCTTCAAACCATAGCTATGCCGAGAAGCAGCTTCGCCAAGGTTGACGTTGTTATCGACACTGGTAACCCTTTGTTGGACCGTACTGTTGATGGGTTCTTGAAGATTGGCACTGTAATTATTTTTTTTTGGTTAAATTCTTCATTGATTGATTACATTTTGCTTACCCTTTTGTTGGATATTTAAAGTTTTGATTTTTTTACTTTACCGGGTTTTTTATTTTCAGGTTGCTGCTACTAGAGGCTAGAGCTGTTGCTGAAGATGCTTACCACATTGCTAAGAAAGGTTGTCACACTTTTTGTAATTTTTTAAGTGTTTTTTGTGATTGTGGTGAATTTTGATTTTTAACAGTTTGTGTATTAGTGGGTTTTGAGGTATATGCAATTTTGTAGTACCTCGGTTCGGGTTTACTTGTCGTATTACTAGTTCAAATTACATTGTCAATGTAACTATCAATTCCGGAATGATCCTACTCCCTTTGTACTAGTAGTCTGTAATCATATGATTAATGTGCAATTTTTTTAGATGTAACCTTTTATTTGTATCTCTCTTGATAACGTTAATTAAGGAATTTGCTGATCAACCACATTGCTAAGATTGGTTCGTACTCTTTTGTTGTATGGATTCCTCATTTTTGCTAATTTTAATTATTTTGGGTGGTTGTGGTACTAATGGCAGTTTGTGTATTAATGTGAAATATTTGTATTATTTTGGTTTGGATAGTTGTCACATTGCTTGTTCAAATTACACCTTCAAGTATCAACAACTATAAATTCAGAATTGAGGGTGTAATGTGTGTACTAATAATATGCAGTTATGTGATGATTGTGCAATTCCTAATATTGTAACATGCTTGGTAATGTTAAATTAATAAGTGTGCTATAACCGCACTGCTAAGAGTGGTTCTTTCTTCTATTGTGTTCTTTTATTCGTAATTTCTCACTTTTGCTGCTTTGAACTGTTTTTTTTTCTTTTTGGGTGGTGATGATGATTTTGAAAGTTTGTGTTTCATGAATGAATTATTCTCACTTTTGCTGCAGTGAAATTTGAGTTTAGTTTAGTTTAGTTTTTTACTCGGGTAATTGTTGTAATCATGACAGTTAGTGACTTAGTGTGTTTATGGGTTTTGAGAAATATATACTACGCTGCATTTTGGTTTGCATTTAATTGCATGTTACTCATCATGCATTGAAATATGACTATTAATTAGGGACCGGGGATGTTATATGTTTTTAAAGTCACCTCCCTCTGTCTTAATAATCTGCAATTTTGTGATGATTATGAAAAGATTTGTAAAACACTTGGTGATGTGCTAAAAAACAACTTTTCTTTTCTTTTGGCAGGAAGTCTTTCAAGCAAGGATCTTGAACATTCGGTAAGCTCAGTGTTCTTTTTTAGTTGCTTGAATAGTAGAGCCCTTGGTTTTGCATCTCTATTGACATATTTTGAGCAAGATTTCCAAAAATATTAAACTAAAAAGAAAAAGTTTAGCTGAAAAATATGGGTAGCAACAATTTTAAATATGGATGATTTGACAGTTTTGGAAAGTTGGACTCTCTGTAATACACAAAGTGCATATTGTTATAGCTGGTCTTGGATAATATATGCCAAAAGATCTGATAATTTGGCAGTGTAACCATTGTTATTTTGAATGTTGTGAATCAAAGTTGATCACCCACTTGTAATATCCTTATAATTTATCCTAAAATTTAACCAACTTGTATATTTGCAGCTGAAAAAGATGTGCAAAGAAGGAGCATACTGGGGTAAGTGCTAGATTAAGTTCTACAGTACAAATATTGCTCTAATGATGATAATTAAGTGTTGGAATCTTTGCAAATTTGACCATTGTTATTGTTATACTCGGCAGGAACCGTAGCTGGTGTTTATACTGGGGTGGAATATGGACTAAGAAGGGCTCGTGGAACAAATGATTGGGTAATTTCTTCCTCCAACCATCTAATAAGTTAATTATTATCAGTGCAATTTACCGATTTGATGGAGACAACAATGTGTAATATAATGCAGCAAATGGATATCACATATCAATCTGTCTTTTCAAAATAAGTTGCAATATATTGTTTTACATTGTGTCATAACACAAAGACTTGGGATTTTTCTATTGATCTAACATAATACATATTAGGCACAACATAGACCTAAGAGACCCTGATAGTCCATGTATCCAGGATAGCTGAAACATGAAACTTCTTGTTATTCTATCCCTGCGTACACTGGTAAGGTAGCTTTTTGTACCTTCTAGAACATTTCTCACTATAAAAATCATGCATCCTAATCTAAAAAGGTTTATTGGGTATCATTACATTTATCTTTAATCGTAGATTGGGCTGTTAAAACCTCTAGTCGGGGTTTGTAAATTTTAAGTAATACTTGTATCAACATTGCGCATTGGCCTTGTAAGTTGAGGAGCTAGGTTGCTGTTATGTAATTTATGTATTGCACCAGAGGATGACAGTTTTGGAGAGTCTCCTCTTAGCTGTTTTCTTGTTCTGAGTTTGAAGTTATGGAAAATTTCAATCTCTTTGTTGACTTCCTTAACGTGAGGTTTGTACATTGTCTTGTTTTCTCAACTCACTATGTCACCTCACGTGGTTATCAGTATTAATTGATACCCTTTGCCAACCTTCTCTTTATTTGTTCATGGTTATGTATGTTTGTCAAATGCTTATCTGTATTAATTGATACACTTCTCCACCCTTCTCTTTATTTGTTTGTGGTTACATGTGTTTCTCTAAGAATTGCGAATATGGATACAAAATTTACTTTTTTCTTCTTCTGGGGAGTTTGAAGGGGAGGGAGAGTACCATACTTCCTGAAAACTACATTATTAGCATCCTAGACAGATTGTGATACTTCTAAATTTCAACAGGTGTATATCCTTTCTTGGACGAAAAGCTTACAAACCACAATAGTAGTTGTCCCCCTAACTTCTCCCTAGTGAATTCAATTGTATACCAGTTTGTTGGGCATGTATTTTGTTAAATTTGGAAGGTAGGGCTGTCATCATTCTTTTTAGTGTTTGTGCTAAAAGCTTTGACACGGATTAAGACTACTTATTGCTATGATCATATATCTTTCGTATTGAGAACTGTGTTACTTTTCTCTTTGGATTGAAATATGTTACTTTTGGATTTCTAACGAGTATATTCTTGTTTTTGTTGTTGTAAACATACTCAGAAAAACGCTATGCTTGCTGGTGCTTTGACTGGAGCTTTGGCATCTGCTGTGACCAACGGTAACAAAGACAAAATCGTGACAGACGCTCTTACAGGAGGTGCAGTCGCCACTGCTGCAGAATTAATCAACTATCTCACTTGATGAATCAAGCTACCCATATCTGTTGTGTATAGAGGGAAGAAAACATCGTGCTTCTATTCTTCCTTAGTTTTGAGGTTTTTTTGAATAATTGAACATTAGAACTAGCACGAACGGAGTTTGTCAATAAAATTACCTTTTATTTTTCATATTTAATGTGAAACCTCATAATGAATGCTGGACCATTTAGTATTACTATCGAGTACTCTGTATTAGAGATTCAGAGGATGGAGGGAATGTTAAAGTATTAGTCTTCTGCTCATTTTCAAATATTACTATCGAGTATAACTCATGAAACCACCACCTCTGAAGCATCCGGAGATCGAGTATGCCCAATCAGGGGTGTGATTATTTATATATTGAACCTCAGGGAAGTTGGAGAATCAATTATTTTCCCAGTCTCTGTCAACCTTCCCTGATCGGATGCGTAACGAAATAGCGATTACTAATACAACTCATTTTCAATAAATCATAACCTTCTCATTTTTCGTTGAAAATTGACTATCAATTTGTCGTTGAAAAGCCCTTCACATCTACAAATTAAATGACAAATTAGTTGAAATGTTGGAGAGTTTGTAACTTTTTAGGGAAGAAAGAAAAGAAAAAAACACTACCTCTTGTTGGCAACCCTCATAAAAGTTATGATCATGATTCTTCATAAAATTTTAAAACTACAGGACACCCCTACAAACCATTAAGAAAGCATTATTGAGCATTAACTAGATTAAACTTGCTAGTTATGCCAACGCGTTTATTGAAGTTTTGCCAATCCTTAAGCAGTTTAGTATGTAAAAACTTTCAATACCTTGATAGATTTTGCCATGTTTTACCTTCACATCACTAAATTTCAAATCAAACAAACAAGGCGCGTCATTCGTATTTGAAAAACAATACAAACTCGATTAGTCGTACCAAAAATTCTAAACTCTACTTTATTACAATCTGTATGTTCGAAAAAGAGTGTCAAGTGAAGTTGTCATGTTATCTCAGCTTCTAGCTCTAACTAAAACCATTAGTACAAATTGAGCATGACATCCTGCATCTGCATGAGGTGCCAGTGTTTTGCTGTAATCATGCTTATATAGACAACCTTAAAACAAAAACACATCAGCCCTCTCTTAAGATACAAGTTACTAAAATTATAAAAACAGAAAGTCTTATAGTAGAATTGAAAATATTGCAAATCATTCCCCACGAAAATCAGATTACACTTCGGAAAGTATGCAGCACCTGATGCACGAAGTTCTTGTCCCGACTGATTTGCAAATTGAAGGCTCAGCCTGCTCACCCACCCAGGCTTCCTTAACCCGTTGCAAATTATGATTTGAGAGTTCATCAAGAACCACGGCCAAAGCTTCTTCCAATCTTGAGGCGATCTTTCGAACTTAAACTCAATAGGCAGATATGTCGGGGCCATGAAAAACAATAATGATTCGTCTCCTGGACCAAAGACATAGAGGCATTTCTCTTTGGAACTCGGGTGTTCATGTGAATACTACAGATAAGATGCTTCACATTTAACTTGCAAATCATGGCCCCCAAAACCCAAGAGAGGAATGAACAGAACAAGCAAGTAAAGTTTGTTCTAAGAATCCAGACAGATATTCTGAACGTAAATTCAGTCCCAAATCAACAGCAGATCATGTTTCTGTGCTCCCAGACCATTCATCCTGGTGAACAACATTTGCTTTCTGATTATTTTCGATAGTTAGAAGTCCTTCAGAAACCCTCACATCACATATCTGCAGCTTTGATGTAGTTTTATTTTCACCACCTAACTCAGATTCACCTTCCGAAGCACTGTTTTTGAAACTGAAGTTTGGACATAAAGTACTGTTGATAAACGAAGCAGAGGCATCAGCTTTGACATAGTGAGTTGATGGAATGCTCACTGTATCCTTATTTGCGGGATAATAACATGGAATTCCGAGTTCAGCTTGTATTCTTTCACTTAGCTTTGCCATTTTAGGCTTCTCACCATGAACGAGGATCACATGCTTTGGTGACAGAAACTTCATAAGATCCATTATTCCTTTACTGTCCGTGTGAGCACTATTTGCCAATTGATGAATCTATAATTGCATAAATTATTGATCAGAGAAGAATTCTTCTTTATATTGAAAAAGGGAGGTAAGAAATAAGAAAGTTAACAGCTACGTAACAGTTAAACAAGAGAATGCAATACAGAAGAGGAAGGCATAATAAATTCCGAACAAAGATAGAATTATTGTTAGACAGGGGCATTGCAAGGTAATAGATAAGCTCATGAAATGTAATTGCAATGCAGAAACAACATTGCAATTTGCAAGAAGTTCAAGGAAGTAAATTGACCATTCATAGTAAACAGGTTCAAGATAGTACTATATCCAAGCCAAGTAGCTTCACATACCAACAATGAAAGCGACCACTGAGGACTAGAGCATTGATTTATTGCTTCATATACTCCTCCATCCCACATAAGTTTTGACAGTTATCATGGTGTTTCAGATGATAACTTGTAATTTGCTTAGCAATAGTTATTTTATTAGAAAAGTAGATAATCAATCAATCAAAGCCTTAATCCCATAGAGCAACACTGGTCTTATGGCACTCCTGTAGAATTTCCCCTTTAACTGTAAGGGAATGCTTCGGTCACATAACACTCCTATGGCCGTTCTCCATTTAAGCCACCCCTGGCCACGTCTTGATCAATGTCACCATTTTTCTAGATGATCGACCCAAGATAATTAAAACATTCACTTATGGTCAAGTCCTTTCCATCCAAGCTCACAACATCATTGCTTGTCCCCCCTCTGTGTACCAAAGCGACATACCAAATATTCAGTCTTGGAAAAGTAAATAATATGGTATTATTACATGGGTCTTATTTATCTCTCCTCTCTTTTGTGCATCCCTTGATTCCTCCCAACCCCCCCCCCCCACCCCACAAAGCCACATTGCGATAAAAAAGAACGGAAGAAGTATTAATCAACCACATATATGTTGAGTTACCTCCTAGAAAGCCTTTCCCTACACATATTAATTTGAAAGCCTTTTTGCATTTAAAGAAATACTCTATATACTGTAGCATTTAAAGGTCACAGCAAAAGTCGATCTCCATTTACTCCTGAGCAAAGTACTTAAAGCACGCCTGAGAGGTTATAAGGTGCAAGCTTGAAGGATTGAGGCCTCAAGGAACTTAAGCTGCCTGAACCGCAGAGGTATCTCACTATCTTTATTCTATATTTACATCAAAAATGATATGGGGTTATGAGGCATTAGAGTGAAATTATTCTACAAACTTCATAGGATTTTTTTTTGAGTTATACATTGCAAAAACTTCTTTGTAATTTATACCAGTGACTGATTGTAGCTTTAACTAACCAGATATACAAGTACTAACTCACTATGCCTAGACATGCCCAGTCTTTTGCAGCCTAAACGCTAAACCCTAGACTCCAGGAGTGCTATTTTCTCAATGTGCATAAATTAAATGATGCATCTAAAGCTGTAATATGGAATAAATTTGAACAATAAAAGAACAATTATGAATATATCGGTATTTTGCTTAGATCATTGCAATTCAAATGGTGTTGAAGTTATAAAGACAACTATAATAACTTGGTGAGACACGATGAAGCTGAAAAAAAAAAAGACCCAAATTACTCCACAATCACCATTTTTGAATGAGAAAAAACAAAAAGTAGACTTGAAACTGTAAGAAAAAGTTGCGCAATAACCTCACACCGCACGTCAATCTGAGTATTGGAGTCCAAATAAATTTTTGTAGGTATCTTAGACATCAAGACTTTATGCCCTATAGTTCCTGATACACACTTCCTGAATCAAATACAGAAAAAACGTCATTGAAGTTCAACAAAAGTGTATAGCATATTAATTAATATGCTAAGGCTCCAAAAAATATCCAACGTAGTTTTTAAGCCATCTTGTCTATTTAAAGTCACTTCATGCAAATTCCCTCTGCCATATTGATGAAACTTAAGGGAATCACCTGACAAGAGGTGTGAATTTGGATGATCGGATCGGGTCTAATGAGATCGGGTCGGGTCAATTTTTAAAGTTGAGTCATAACAAATTATTGTGCCCACGTGAGTCGAAATTTGAATCGGATATTTTTCGGGTCGGTTTCGGATCGGGTCGGGTCGGGTGTGGTTTTGACACCTCTACACCTGACTAACCTAATTTTTTTAAGCAGAAAGTGCAATATCTATACTAGAAAGAGTAGAAATGTAAACCTATATACCTAGAAAACTAAGAAAGTAGAAAGGAAATAACAACTACAAAATCTTTAACACCAATGAAAAAAAAACAACTAATATATTTTTCAATTAACATAAGAGTTATAAGAAACCTAACTTTCATCTGTGCTTTATTATTATATTATCCACATTGATCCTCCCAATGCTAATGTCCATACGAAAGGTATAATCTTAAGAGGGATATTAACTTTTAAGATGAAATTTGCCACAACCCAATTGCTTGTGGGTGGTTCTACTAATCATCCTAGAAGTAGGACAAAGCAGAGGAGTGAGACAGAATGTTTCTGGTCTTAGATGAACAATTTGTGCTGAGCACATCTCGATTTCTGACTCAGCCTAGGAATTTTTATAGTTAATAGAGGAAGAGGGCGCCTAGACTAATGGAATCATGGAAGAGACAATATATGGGAAAGTAGAAGCAGAGGAGCAAAATATGGAAAATGCAAGCACAAATCAAGTCCTTCAATGACCAGGAATATATGCATAGATTATAAACATAGATTAGCACAACATAGAGACACCCACAGAAGCATGGCATAGTTTCACATGAAGTATCTCACATGTAATAACACATTATACCCAACAAATATAGAAATGAAGAGAGATAGTACCCGGGCAAAGTAACAAGGTTATTTTCTGAAGTTGCCCACTCCTTGAAAACATCAAGTGAAAATCCACTATTTAACATCCCCGGTGTTGCAAAGAGAACACAAGGACCAGTAGCATGTATCAGAGAACGATCAAAACTAGATACTGCAAAAAAATTTATTTCCTCAGTAATAACATGAAAGAAAGTTTGTTTGACAGTGACCAATTTTACTATTGAATATTGATCTCGTTAAACTAAAGTTCACAACAAATTTAACTTAAAAATTGCAAGCAAACACTACTTTATGTTGATTTGAATCTTTGATCGGCATATTCAATGCCATAACTGTGTGCCAAGGCAAAACAGCAAAGATAAGGAACCTGATACATAGCCTTACAGTAGAATACTTTTGCTGCTACATGCAAAATGTAAATGTGAGGCAGAGAGTGAGTGCACAGAACAAAGATGCTTAATCAAGTGAAATTAATTGACTGGCATACATCAGATTGTGGCAATGGACAGAATTAAAGATATCCCTTCTAACATCCTCTTCACAGAATTTCATAGGGACGCAATTCTTGAAGTGACGTTCATATGAATGGATTTAAAAGGTGTAATAGAAATTAATGTAGGTCAGACAAAATTTTGGGTTTTGGGCCCCTATTTAATTAATTCATATTATTACGTCTAATATATTCTTGAAAGAAGCTCATTTTACAGAATTTGATGTTGTATCCTAGCATTTGTTTCCAAATTTTATGGCAGTGTCCCAATTTCCCAAATTTGAGTTACAACTTACCATTTGGAAACAAAGATAAGTTTTCAGCCCATGTCTAGTTAACATATAAAATAGCACAAACACTTTACCTGATTGCAAGTAACAATGATTAAGCAAAAAAGAAAGTGGGCATGATTGCCTGCAAAGAACAAAGACACATTGGTCTGTTTTTGGCATTAAATTAAAAATTCAGCACAAATCACTAGAACCAAATTGCTTGACAGATGACAGGAAATATGAGAAGACCATATATTAAGAGGTTATTTTGAATGTTGAAGAAGATATAAAGACCATCAAGCAGCTACACATGAAAATTTGTCCAGTAGAATATGCATCAATGATTGGAAATTATACACACTGAATGCAACACTAGTTTGAGATCGTCGAAGAAAAGACAGAAACAAATGCAACGACAGAAAGCATATTAACATATGGTTTAAATTTGTTATGTTAAAGTTAGACTCCGGATTTAAGCTTGCTTCTATGGAGCCTTAATAGAGAAATCAACCATTGATGTACTAACAGAAATTTAGCAATGGATTAAGAATGTAGTCTGCTTATTGTCGGAGCAAATTCTCCTTTACAAATTTTGGGGAATTTCATAATTGATGAAATAATAACGCTGAAAAACTTGTAAGACCTAAAGCTACACAGTCTGCATACATCCTGTGGGAGTCTCTTTACACAAGACCCTTTACTAAAATAAAGAGTCTCACTTCCTACTTAGTAGCATATAAGAAGGAAAATAAAATAAAATAAATGACATTTAATTCAGACAAACAGCTTGTGTTAATGTTAGCAAAGCCAATAGCATCAAAAATAAATATAAAAACAATAAGCATGTAAGAGTAGAGCTGCATTAACAATTAGCAAACAAAAGGAGCACTAAAAAGTTGTTAAGGTTATCAATTACTGCAAACTTTCTGCAGATATTTTACTTTGATTTTAAACATTTCGATGACCATACCATGTTTGAAATCAAATACATTGCGTGCAGTGCATGCCTCTTTCATCTTTTGACTAGTCCAGCTTGTAAGCATCTTGGAATATGTATTGGCTTGGATTGTCAAACCTGGAAAAATAAAGCCAAATCAAAGGTCCTGCTGATATCACAAAGAGATTAAGCGGAGTTGAGAACAGACTTATAACTTAAACGAGATAAGCATATTGCAGGTCCTCAAATTTTGGTCAATACTGCCTCGGGTCCCTCATTTTGGATGGAGACCTCTAAAAGCTACCGAAACCTCTAACCTTCTGACTGAAATCACTAACGAACATTAAAATAAATGAAAATCAATGCACTACACACTCTCTCTTCCCTTAACTAAGCAAGATAACATTTCACAGCACAAATGCTCCCTATATAAATACCAAGAGTTTATTTCAATCAACTAATGGTTTCCCTAGCATGCAATCATACACATGAATGGCAGAGTCTAGGAACCCCAGACCTAGTCAGCCCCGCCCCATTTTTTAGGGTCAAATATCTATGATCTGTTGGACTTTGGTCGAATTTAGATCCAAATGTTAAAACTCGGTTTGGGTCCTACCCATGGACCCTATCAATAATTTAGACAACAATATAATATAATAATATATTGATTTATATCCTAGGCTTCCGCTTATGTAACAAAATGGCTATTTGTGTTCATGTTTGTTTGTTGATTTTTCTTATGTGTTAAACCAATTGAAACTTGATTTTAGTCACCTTGTAATAGATTTATCTAGTATCAAGATAATGTTTTATGTGATAAATGTGATAGTAATAGTGGCCTAAAAAAAACCAGGGATGAAAAGCTTAAAAATTATTAATTGCTCAAGACTCATTTTATACCCTAGACCCAACAGACCCAGTGGATTGAATAGAGCTTGTACTGTTGTTTAGCACTGATTGTAGGTACATGGTATAACTTCACCCTCAAAGAGGATGCGTGCTATAAGAGGCTCAAAGAGTAATAGATTTCACGCAAGGAATTTTTCTAATAAAATACTTGTGATAACGGTGTTTTAGAAGAATAAGAGATTTTAGAATCAGATAGGTGGATAGATGATTTCGACCAAAGCTGTCGATTTTTCCTTAGCTGAACTCCTATCCCTTTACTGAGCATAAATCATTGACACAACCTGCTTCAGTCATGCTTGCTGTATAAGGAGTTACGAAAACCTTGTCCTCTATAATACTGTAACTTTCATTTTCTTTTCTTTAGGATAAAATTTCATACCAGTATTAATAACCTTTCTAACATAATATTGCAACAACGCACAAAATCGTGTAATCTAGTGACCTACAGTTCTAGGCATCTTGAATACAAATTTGAGTGTAAATGTAAGTAACAAACAAACCTCCAGAAAGGTATACAGGAACCTTCAAATTCATCCGCTCCCAGTAATCTTCCAACAATATACAGAGTTCCTGCAGTAAAAATTTCAATTCTCAGCATAATAATAATAAAAAAAAAAAAAGGTATGACATCCATCGGATATTGATAAATGACTGAAAATACATGACAGATGCCTGAGCAATGTTATCAACACATTGTCAAGTGGACTAACCAACTAAGGTATCCCCTGACCTATCTTACATAAGCCAAGGCTTCAAATCTGCTTCCCAAAATGAATGAAAACCAGACACAATAGCGACTACTAGGATAAAACTCTCAGTAATAAGTACATTTTTATCTCAGTTATCTGTGTATCCTGTTCCCCCTAACAGTTAAAAAGAACTGCTTATCTCCAGAACAAAAGGTTTGTTTGATTGCCATCTTGCTTAAAGATTAAGAGTTTAAATACCCTTGTTATTTTCCTTGAGTGATGATAAAAAAAGAATTACAGTGATTTTGATGCATTTAAGGTAATGAAACAGAAACCACAGACACCTTATTATATTTCCGACATTGATAAAAGTAGTAAAAACATATATATATATATATATATACATATATATATATATATACATATATATATATATATATATACATATATATATATATATATTTTCAGCACATTGAATAGAGAACATGTTGAGACTCAGAGAACATATCATTTCCAGTATACTTCAAATTAGATGGTGACATATATGCCCAGGCAAAGTTATTAAAATCGAAATTCTACTTTGAATCGGAAGGGGCTTTCAGAATCGAATCGTAGAATCATACGATTCTACCGACATGCATAATCAAGATGTCATATCCAAATTTAATTTAATATAATATTTAAATTATGAGTTCGAAACCTAATTATTAATTGAAAATAGTTGTTTACTCATTAAGAAACCAATAATTGACAATATATATTTATAAATAACTATGTATGCATGTTTTAAACTTGTAAGGATTTCGCTAGTTAAGAGACATATGTAAAATCGGGTAGAATCGTAAATCAAATCGTATGACATACATAAATCGTAAAATCGTAAGATTCTAAGATCTAAATCGGGATTTTAATAACAGTGAGCCCAGGTGTAATGGCATTTTGGATCTAGTTTGTAGCCAATAAAATAAAAGGCCATAATGAAACTTATTTTCATCTAAGCTAAAATCTATTTAATCTAAAAGATTTATTAAGTATGCATGACAGCATTTGGACTAACCAATGCAGAAGCGATTACTTCAAATTCACTCACTGGATTACATAAAATATATATGGGAAAGATTTGCAACACTTTGAAACAGGCAATGGTGACGGGGAGGAGGGAGGGATACTTTTTGTTGAAGAGGAGAAAACATCAAAATAGCTATATATTGGTGGAGATCTACATAGAGATAAGGAGAATATCGCAAAGGTTTTAAAAGTGTTCAATGATGATTTGGCTATGGAAGAAGGTTGTGAATTGTGATGCTTGGACTTGCCACTTCACCCCACCATACTCATGTTGACACGACCCAACCCATGTGCGGAGATGGGATATGGGTCGTACTAGGCATTGAGAAATTGTACTAAAAAATTTCTAGCTTTAGATCAAAAATTGATGTTAACATACACAAGAACAGTCAAGACATTGGGGTTTTTTTCCCTGCTTGTAAGGGAGACCTAGTTGGTACAATTTGCAGGCATCTAAATCCCTCCAGCCACCTTCTCCAGTGACATAAGCTTCTTATTTAGAGTTATGCTGACTTTATTTTTTCTGCGCTCTGTCTTTTATTTTAGTGGGGAACAAGCTGTCCCTAGTTTATTTTATTTATCCAGTAATTTAGAGATTACCAAGGTTTTATTTATTTATTTATTTATCCAGTAATTTAGAGATTACCAATTAAATGATACTGCCATTTACCATCCCCACAACCATGGTTGTTGGAATTAAAATCTAATTCACTTATCCACCATGATAGAGCTCTATAAATCAGCAGATTGTCAAATTTCACGTGTTTTACACCCATAATCACTACACCTAAAACAATACCTTAAAAAAAGCATCTATAGAAAAGCTTTTTTATATTCTTTTGCCTACAATCATTACATAGGAGGGGCATGAAATTGAATTCTGGAAAAAAAAAAAATACAAACTTAATGAAGGTTCACTATTGATTTTAAAAAATTGAAATTTACAAAGTAGTCAATGCAGGAGTATCACTAAAATGGCACCTCTACCTCAAAATAAATGACCTGATAAAAAAATTATTTTTATGCCACTTTAAGAATAATCATTTTTGGTTCATGTAGCCGACCCCACTTATGGGATTAAAGCTTTGATTAATTGATTGATTGATTGATTTAAGAAATCAGAAGGTAAAGATGTCGAAATGGCTAATGATGTCATAAAGTAGTGACAATACCTGAGTCCTCCCAACAGCAAATGTTGGGATGAGAACTTTTCCCCCTTTATCAACACATTTATGTACCTGCAACAATGGTAAGCAGATCTTAGCAGATAGTCAAATATTTCATATTTCTCCATTGAATGTGAATTACCAAACCTCAGGAACATATGGATACAAAAAATAAACTTAAGCAGCTTAATGTCAAGTCAGAATACTTCATGCCAACTAGAAAACATTTATAAAGATGCTAAGTGATCAAAAGAAGGGCGCAATCAAAATGGCTTTTTGAATAAGTTTTATGGAACTTAAGAAGTCTTAGACTTTGCAAATAGATAGAAAGTAGCCTATATGACATACAACCGATCTAAAATTATATACTCCATCTTTAATGGAGTAGATTACATACTTCTATTGTTATTTCAAAACTTGTTATAAGAGCTAAAATAATCCTAGGTTGGATGGGGAAGCATGAAGCCGCTTAAAGCCCTGCCCTCCTCATGGTTTCCATTCTTTCCAACTTTCCTTCTTTCACAAAATGAGGGATATCGTTGAGGATAATTTGTGTACTAACGTCAAAAGTTGATTTACAAGGGGAAATACACTGCAAGATATGTGCCACACCCACATTTTTCATATACCAACCATGCCTGGAAACCATTAAACACTTAAGACAGAGTAGTCTTTGTTGCACAATTTACAAACAAGGCAGATAAATCCTAGTCCAAAGACAAAATCACTTCCTCCAACCTAGATCTCAAAATGATCAAACAGCTTCATTAAGGAAAGGGGTCTGGACATTAATCTTGTGGACTGTAATTGTTGTTGAGGTGGTACACTCCATGTCTCCATGAAAAAGAAAAAAGAAATACTAGCCGGTTTGCTCTATAATTCAATCTTGAAAAAGCTTGATGGAAATCCATTAGACAGTGCCTTTTTTCATCATAATCTAGATACATAGTCAGTTAATTTAATGATGGACTATTGCTAAAGCATGATCCTTTGTTTGATTACTAGTATGAAAACAAACCCTTTTGAGTACTCAAGAGGCCTTTGCCATGGTGACTTTGTGTCCCTATGTTTGTTTAAAGCCCCTAACTCATGTAAAAGAAGAAAAAGGTGGACCCTTCTTGGTAAGTAGGAAAAAAGTTCCAGAATTCCTATTTCCCATCTCTTGTTATCGATGATTTACTTATCTATGAAAGAGTAGATGAAGACAGTGCCTTCACCATTAAAGAGTTCTCAATCTCTTTTTTCAACCAAAAGATGTACAAGGGAAAAATTGTGTTCAAGGAAATCCCTTGAGGATGAATGTGCTATGTTCAAGAGCACCCACAACCTTTTCAAAGAACTTAGAATTGTGCCTTGGTATGCCTATCTCCCAAAAAGGATCCAATAGAACTAAAGCTCAATTTGTTGTAGTCAAAGTTACCTCCTGGCTGCTTTGGAAAACTAAGTTCCTCTCCAAAGCAGGTAGCTTGGGCCTGATTAATTTAACACTTACCACCACCCCACCCAACTATATGCAAAAATCCTTTTCACAAAATGCAATTCTATAAGGAACTTGATAAAATTAGCAACAACTTTCCATGGGGGCAAGGAAGTATAAAGATTCATCTTGTTTTAAGGGAGACAACTTTCATACCAAAACATTAAGGAGGCAGATATCCATGATCAAGGTTTATACGGCTAGGTTTGGATAAAAGCTATCAAGGGTTAATAATCTAGGGCAAGAATGCATTATCTCCAAGTATGTTCATCATGTCACAAAATTTCTTCTATGGATCCCCAATTTGGAATATTTGGGTAAGGATTTGGATTTGCTTTCTGCTAACAACACTAGAACTCTTATCCTTCAAAGATTCTGCAACAGGGGCGATGACATTCTACTATCTCCCTTCTTTGACGAAGCCTGCCCCTATTTGAGGGATATAAATATAGGGCTTTGACCCGATGGAGCTCCGACATGCTCTAATTAAGACCTTGCACCATTTCTCAGAACTCCAATGACGTATTAAATTTGGAAAAGATTTCTGCTCTGATGTCCCACTCACTTTACTTTATTAAGGTTTGTATTGAATGAGTAGGTAGTTTTGTATATTTGCTCACAAGGTAAGAAATAAAGTAAGAAGAGATTATGGAATTGAGTTAACTATAAATAAATTGGGACAATCTTTTAGAGTGAAACAAAAATGAAAAAGTAGTAAGCTTCTAGGAAGGGTGCATAATTTACAAATATCAGAAGTTAGAATATTGTTGGATAAGTCTCAATTAAAAAAAAAAAATAATAATAAAAAAAAAACAATTAATTACAATGTGTGGGGTGCCATAGCTTTAACTTTGGCATAGAGTTGGTTGTACAATCGCATGATTGCAAGGAGGCTTGTGAAGAACTGAATAAGGACAATTAAATCAAAGATCCTGAGAGTCATAGGGTATTGTACACCTTCTCTTCTTTCACACAGCAAATTATACTTGTTTTTCTAAAAAGTGCTCATATAAATGATTCCCCGCAGCTGTGTATTCCAAAATATTTAGCATTTCATCTTGGAATATCAAATCAGAGCAAATGGGTTCCCATTAAAATCAATAATTTCTCCTCACCAGGGACATGCTACTGTACACAGTTGGCCCTGTTGCCTGTGGTTTTGAGCGTCACAATGAAACATTTGAGTCTCTAAATTCCTAGTTATGTCCCATATCATTGCCTTCAGACTACCATATCTAAAAATTTAGTTGTCCCTTCAGACTGGGAAATTATTTATTCAATCCTTATCTAGAAAGTATTAGGCAATTGGCACTAAACCTTATAATGAACTGAATAATTCAAAGAGAACTGGATAGGAAAAGAAGAGGGATATTTTCAATGGCTAATTGATGATGGCAGCATACAAAATCTCTGAGCACTTCAAGAGGCTCATGTGCCAGTCATGTCAAACTTTCCACATGGGTCCATTCTTCTCCCCTATCTCCTATTGTTACTATCCAAGCTTCTCCACCTACTCTAACTACTACTTTTAAATACAAATTCTCTTGAACAAAAATCAAAATGATTTGCCCACATTGCCCTGCTAACAGAATCGTACTGATTTACCCATAGTATCCTTGCCTTTATGCCTGGCATGCATCAGCACAAAAAAGGGGCTGGATGGAGGCAAGGAGCCATTACAAACCAATCTTTTTGTGACCCTTAGACCAAAACCCACAAAATATGGCAGCTGAACCAATCTTTAGAGTTAACAATTTGAGAAGATTAGACAACTAAGAACTGTAAAGAGCAAAATAAGTTTATCTTACATTATTCAAAGGGCTGCAAGTCTATATGTAGTTATCTCAAAGGAAAAAAAAATTCTCCAGTAAATGATACTGCATTCACAATTCTATGCCTCACAATTCTCCAGTAAATGATACTGCATTCACAATTCTATGCCTCACACAAAGTTTCTTAAAATCTTTAAAAGAAAAAAGAATTGAAAGGGACTGACATTACCATGTTTTGAGAATAGAGCAAATGTACTTACAGCTTTGAGAAATTCTCTTTCATGAGCAAATTTAGAACCACGGATTGTTGTGGCATAAGTTGACCTGTAACAAAAAATAATATTATGTCTCCTCCCTCAAACCAAACTACTTTTATGAGATTTCACAGCAAGATAAATCTTTATACTATAATCAGATAGACATGCATAGCAAACAAATAGAAACAAATGCATAAGACTTCTACCAACAGACCTAATACCCACTATATCAGATGTAGGGGTGCTAATCGAGTTGAGCAGCTCGCGAGCAACTCGTGATCGACTCGGTCAACGCGCGGTTAAAACTCGACTCGAGTTGTCTCGACTCGGACTAACTCGACTCGAAACGTTAATGAGCACGAGTTGAGCAAGCTATAACTCGACTCGATAAGCTCATGAGCAACTCGATAATTTTTTATTATTTAAATATTATAAATACACTTATACATAAAAGAAAAAAATTCCAAAACAATCTAATAATGTAGTGGAAAAATTATTGTACATAAAAAAAATTGAATAAAGATAATGTAACTAAGTATTTTCGGAAAAAAATAAATAAATAAAAAAAAGAAAAGCCAACAACTTAAGTCTCCCCATATAATAATAAATAAAAAATAAATAAATAAAAAAAAAAAAAAAAAAAACTAAACCCTAAAATCCCACCCATCCACCTCTCTTAGAGTAAGTTTTCTCAGATTTTCTTTTTGCTTCCTCTCAAACTCAAGTCTTTCTATCTTTCTTCTCTCACCCTTCAATTCCTGATTTCTTTTTTTATTCAATTTCTTTTTCTTTGTTCCGACTCCGACGAAGGCCGCCGCTACCACCTTTACGACCATTGCCTCGTTGCCGGCATCAACGAGTACCCAAGAAGGTCATCTACAAGGACTCCACTAAAAAGCAAGCGAAGATATCATGGGTGGAAATTAAACTTGAAGTTTGATGTAATTTACATCTTATTTTTCTGGGTAATAATGCTAGGGTCGGTAGATCTGAATTCTATTGATCTGAATGACTGAATTTCTATCTTAACATTCATGTATGTTTGATGTAGTTTGTATGTAAAGATTAATTTTATGATTATTGTTGGGCAAATTTTAGCCTCTTAAGAATTGTGATCTTCTGGATCTTGTTAATTTATAATTTGTAATTGAATTTTTATAAAATCACTCAATTTTCAAATTAAAATCTTACATACCTACAAAAATAAGGCCAAAATATTGAGCAAAATCTGGGTACTATTGAGCTTTACGAGTTACGAGCTACAATAAAATTAATCGAGCTCGAGTCGAACAGTAGGTTAACGAGCACGAGTCGAGCACGAGCCACGGTTTTTGAGCATGAGTCAAGCACACCTTAGCTCGTGATCGACTCGCTCGATTAGCACCCCTAATAAGATGTATGCTTCCTTGCTCTTGTAACCCTCAATTGAATGTGCATATACTACCAGACCAACCACCAGCACCAACCAGCCCCGACAAACTTTATTCCTCCTTTTCTAACAACCCCCCCCCCCCCTCAATTTGACTGATAAAACCCCCCAAATGCCAGCCACCAACCGCCACCTCAACTTACCACCACCTAACCATAATGCTAACCAACGGCTACCTTGTCCAATCAAAAAGCATCCACAACCACATTATGATCACTAAGGAAGAGAGAAAGGAAGAGGAAGCAAAAGATCTAAAGACACGAAAACAACCAAAAGAATTAGGATTACCAATAGTCAAACTAGAAACTAAAAAGCTGGAATTTTATGGTCAAATCTGACCATAATTCGGGGATTTTAAAGGGGAGGTGGTGGAAGTAGATAAAGTTAGTGAGAGTGGGTAGTTAGAGTTATCTACTCAAGCACACAGGTGAATTAGAGCCTTAGAGGGTTTCCATTCCTTCTCTAACCTATCCCTTTTTTTTTTCCTTTCCCTTTCACCTCTCTCCATCAAACGGCCTTTAATTGTATCACTCCCTAGTCTTATGAACTTAATTTTGTAAAAAAGCAAATAGAACTTATTTATGCTACAATGGGAGATTATTTAGACCTTTCAATTTGAAAGAAACTTACTTGTGCTAATCTAGACAGAAACTTAAACTTTAAGAAATTTTGACTTTTACTACCACTAAAAAGCACTACTTTGATTTTTACTACCCATCAAAAAAAAAATTTACTAAAAAAAACGCGAAAAAAAATAGATTTTGCTACCCACTAACAGTTTCGTCAAAGAAACCATTAGTGGGGCCCACTCTCCAACTATAAAATTTGTTTTCTTGAATCTTCTGCTAAGGGTCCAAATTATGCTCGAAATTGGCAAAAAAATTAATGTAAATGCCTCGTTTTGCGTGTCAAGAAATGTATCGATTTGCATGTCACTCTTTCTTTTGCCGTGAAAAATGCTCAGGTAAGGTTTTATGGGTCATTTTAGTCCTTAAGGGTCCAAATTGAGCTCGAAATTGGTAAAAAAAAAAAAACGTAAATGTCTCGTTTTGCGAGTCCAATAATGTAGTTGATAACAAAAGGTAGTGGTTCATTTTTTTTTCTTTATGAGGGAAAGATAGTCATTAAGACACATTACGAAATTCAGAAATATATCATTTAATTCATCCTTGTCTTTTTTTCAATTCTCAACAGTTTAAAAATACGTCAAATTACACACACAAAATTTAATGTAAAAAAGACATTAAATGCAACAGATTTAGAAGATTCTCACTCAGTTATAACAAGATCCAACTGCAAACGATCAATTTGAGCAGCACCAAGAAGTCTATCAGGCGTCATATTATAGTCCCCTGTGTAGACTATCGCATTATCTCCCACCCTTGCATAAAACATTGCAGCACCAATAACCTAGGAATTCTATTACATGTCAGGACTCAGGAGAGCAAAATGAGGGGGTCTAAGTTCAAAGTATTAATTCGAATAAAGGCAAGTAAATCAAGGCAACAATTGGAAATTCAAAGTAAGACTCTTTTTTTCAGTAGCAGACAGTCAAGAGCACCCGGATTTAATAAATACAAATTGTACAAATACTACGTATTTGATTTCGGGTCGTGAAGACACAGAATACAGGTGCAGAAGAGTTTTTTTAAATCAGTTGAAACAGCCGACACCAGAAAAATGCATTAGTGCACCAGAGTTCTCATAAATCGTCGGATGATCAAATGAAATTTGATACAATCAAGTCGTGATGTACCATGTACGGTGTGACAATCAACAAGTATGGTAGGGGCAGTATAACTCTCTTCAGAAGGCAATTACAGGCACAGGAATGAGAAGACATCATAGAGGCAATGAGCACAAACTAAAGTTTCAATTAAACTATAGAAAACCCAATGTCAAAGCCACAGCTAAGATGAAGGGTTCTTATCCTTCTAAATCCTTCGCCCTTCTTTGAGCCTTTCATTGATCCCCCTCCTCTACGTCAAGCAGCTAAACAAATTTTCCGATCATCTATCATATCAAAAGGGCTTTACACCATATAATCATATCAAAAGGGCTTTAGACCACAATAAAAATAATAAAAGAAAAGCTTTTTTTTAATGATCATAACAGATTAATGTTGGTATCACCCAAAAGCTTTTAAAGATCTCTATTTGACCAACAGATTGCTGTCAAACCTCATCTCACCGTGTCTCAAACAAAAATTTCTTCTCCAAGTGGACATAAATGGCTTGAACTACCTATAAACAGGAACTAACACTACAACAATGGTTTTAGTTCATATTAATATTATATAACTTGAGGCACTGAGTAATAACATAAAGAAATGAGGCCATATGTCTGTCTTGACAAATAGGTAATACTTACTTCACTTTCTTTAAGGACTTAATTACTTATTTCATATCACATTGGACCACACTAAAAACAATCATATCAGAACTTTAAAACATCATGTTCGCTCCATCTCTACACATAGCACATACAGGGTAAAAAAGTAAATATCATCACCTAATTTACGCTGAGCAAAACATAACCTAAACATAAGAACAAAAGTTTAACCATACTATATTTATTACTCCATCATTTCAAATAGGCAAAAGGATAGATTAAATTCTCACATGACCAGCATAGTAGGCACGAATTTCAAGATCTTCATCAACCCAGATAGTTTGCTTCAAGTCCACTGCTATAACTGCAAAGATATAGCAGGAGTTATACTTTAAACTTGCTTACTTTCTAACATTTGGAACTTACAGATGGTGAAACATAACCCAAAATTTCAACATATGTAATTAATCCCGGTAAGCAACAAGATTCAATAACATAAAGTACAAGATCATGGCAGTAACTTGCCACTAACCTACATAGTTCTGATTTGTATTTGCACACGCAGAGCTTGCTTGGAAGATGGTATTTTAACTTATGGGAACAATAAAACTAAATTAAGGTGTTGTCAATAGGTCAAGGCGATGGTAATAAAACAATAAGGTGGCATCATGAAACCACATTCTTTAGTAACTTTCCAGTTTCTTTTGTTTCTTTCTTTCATTCTCAAAGCATAAATTATCTTAGTGATCCAAATGAACCAAAAAGTACCAATGCAAATCCATAAATCAGAATCCTTGCAGAGGAATAATTTGTCAATGACCATTACCCTACTAAAATTTTAGCTTTCAGAAAAAATCTATAAGTTGCCATAAATGAAGAAGCACATAAGAAGATGGACACTATCTCGAGCAACAAAGACTTTGTTCTCGGATTGGTTATAAAAGTAACAATCGTGTCTCTTATGATAACCCACAAGAAAACATTTGTGACTTAACACTTGTCAAACTTTGATGCAATTTATGTCACTTGACATAAACTTCGCAACCCCAAATCTTTAAAAAGGAAACAAGGACTTTGCTCTCAGATGTAATACCCTTTTGTCCTCTATGGATAGCCCACAAAAAGACATTTTCTAGTCTTTGGTGCAAGTTTGTGTCTTGACATAAACTTGCAACCCCAAACCTTTAGAAAAGATAACCTAAGAGGTTTCCCCGTCCATAACTCGTATGGAGTCTTTTCAACAACTTTTAACAGAACACGATTCAGCAAGAGTGCACATCATTGACCAAACCATATTTAATAAAGTTTTATTCCTCTTGAACACTCCATTCCATTGAGGCATTCCATAGTGTGTCAATTTTGATAGAATATCGTATTTTATCACATGATCATCGAATTCATGGCTTAGATATCCAACCTCACGATCATAATATTCTAGCCAAGTTGATTCTCTACTTCATTCTATAATTCTTTGAGCTTGTCAAACAATTTAGATTAATGTGACATTAGGTAGACATCGCCACATCTACTAACTTCACGGTAAACGTGATGAAATAGTAGAAAAACCTCTAGCAATGGAGCTCATAAGGCCATACACGTCTCCATGTATTAAGCCTAGTAGCACACTTATTTTTTCTCCTAGCTTGGAGAAAAGTAGCTTTATCGTTTTCCAAACAAACAAGATTCGCAATTATATTCCAGAACGTCATCTTGCATGTGTTTTATGTTTATATGGCATAATTAACAATGTCACAGATATGTGATATCCAATCAATATTCTTAATTCTTTTGGTATTACTCTTTTGAATTGCACCATGGTCTATATGTGCTTTGCAGGATGGCATTAATACCAAATACCAATTATACGTGCTTCGAATGATGGCATTAAAGAACTAGTATATAACATTAGCAAAAAATACCAAAAGGGCTAGGAATATTGATTTTGATATATCATTTTTGTGGCATTATCAATAAACATAAAATTATGTAGGATGGCATTAATTGCGAACCTTGTTTGTGTGGCTGAATGACAAAGCAAACTTTCTACAAGCTAGGAAAAAGAGCCACATTTGACTGATTTTTCCACCATCTTATATATGCATAAGAATGATGATACAATCAGAATTCAATGACACAAATGAACCACAATGAATACGAAACTATAAAGCTTGAAAACAAAAGCTGGGTAAAGAACAACATCAACATAATTCACAGTTGCTTCTCCATTGCAACAAGATTTTTCTGTCAGAAGCATATGAAAGCTAAGGACCACAAACAACTACAGCTAAATACTACCTCCGTTTCACATTATGTGCAACAATTGAATTTTTCATATCTCACAAAAAATACTCAATTGTTACACATAATGTGAACAGAGGTAGTACAAGCATTAAACCACCATTTCTAGCAATCTAACTTGAGGTCCCAGAGAGTTTTTTTAAGAAAAAAAGAGGAGGTCGCAAGAGGTGAAAAGTGCGAAAGGCAGTCCCCATTTGTATGCTAAACTCTATAATGTTGTCAATAGTGACTTTAAGTACCTTTCTCCATACAGGACTTGACATGATCTGGAGTAAATTGCCCTTCATCAGCCTCTTGATCAACCATACGTTTACAGCTCTCCTCCAACATTTGAGGAGCCAATGCTTTTGTCGGATGCTGTAAGGCAAGCACTTGCATAGAGAACACGTTATTAATGAGTAATAGAGGGAAAGAATGGGATACATAGGATGAAATAAAACCCCGTAAGAGCAAAAGGACAAGAGGTAAGAAAAGGGGGGAAAAAATCTACATATAAACAATCATATATTTCATTTTGCATAGCTCTTGAGGTTGGGATTTTATATTAACCGATGAGGTTCCAAATTTTCAAAATTTGAAGTGTATGAAATGCAGCTACCTATTGCCAACAAATTATCCTTCTTGCAATTAGCAATAGAAGCATGTCATAGATAACACATCAAGCACAAACTAGTCCATGTACGGTCATGTTTATTGTTGGCATGAAAAAGACAATTCGAAACAGTATAAATTGGCATCAAAACTCTAGGGTAGTACAAATAGGCCATGCTAATTGCCAGATTTTCCTAAGTGTTACATATGTAGAAATAGTCACCAAAACATTAGGAGAATTTTACTTCGAATCTCAGTAAAGACATGTTGCAACAACCAGATAATTTATGGAGTTCTTTCCACTAATTATGATAGTTGAGTGTTAAGAAGGCTTCTCAAAATAATCCCACTTGGATTATTCTCCTTATCCTATGAGACAAAAGATTTACACAAGTCATGAAATAATTATCAATTGTATACAGGGGGAATGAGAAAGACCATGTAAACAAAACCCCGCAAGAGGGTAATTTAAATTGCTAGGATAATCTCAAGAACACAACCAGTAAAATGTAATTTAGTATAATAGTTCTATTATTCTTGGCATACCGTCATATAAATAGGTCCTGAAAACCCACAAACTTCAGTGAAGTAAGGAAGTGCTCCAATATGATCTGAATGACTACAAAACCCATTCAACAAAATGTCAAGCAACAACACAATATATACAATTTGAAGCAATAATCCATACATGTAGCAACAATACAACATACACAATTTGAAGCAATAATCCATAAATGTAGCAGCAATAATCCTAATATCCAAATTCATAGATTAATGTCATTTTCAATAACAATAAAAGTCCAAATGTTTATCGATTTATACAGTCATATCCATCTAAATCTCCATTATAGGGTCACTTCTTCCTATATGCCAAAGCCATCCTACTATAACCTATTGTTCGCGCACAAGTATTAAACACGGCCATTCAATATAATTTCTGCATGATTTTTGTCTCAAATAAAGTGCCCCAATGTCACACTACCAATATACCATATCAAAGAGTGTCAAGTATCCAACACCAGAATTACTAAGGTGAAATGAAAAGTCGGAGTAATATAGAAAAAACTCGATTTTAAAACCATTAGCAACAACAAAACAATCACATCAATAATCAAAGGGCATACGCATGAGTAATAATGACACAGGAAAGAGTATCATCAAATTGACCCGACTTGGAGAGGAGAGAGAAATCAGGGTAACGTTGAAGGTCACGATAACCCATATGCATTCCACAATCAAACATGATTTTTTTTCCATTGATATTGACTATAACACAGCTTTTCCCAACTTCTTGCCCAGCACCTAATTAGAGATTAACAACAACAATTAATTGATTGATTGATTAAACTAGTATAATAGCAAAAGCTTTAATCATATAGTGTGAGTGAAGAATGAGATTACCAAGTATAAGACAGTCGATTGCCATAGTTTTCGCAGTAGGGAGGCGATTATGAAGGGCAGCGCTGCAGAAGGTGAGCAAGAGTGATGTTGGTTAAATTATCAGTTTGCTCACCGGAATTCTCGAAAATTTGCTGGACGAAAAACAGGAGTTATAACAATTTTATGATTTAGCAACCAAATTTGACTCAAATATAAAAATTAGGCATGAAAAATTGCATAAAATTCTTCTCGTTTAAAAATATCAACGTATGCACATTGAAAAATTCTAGCAACAAAATCGCTCGTTATAATCTTGAGTAATTATAATGAATAGTTCAATAGTCCACCTTAGAAGAACCCTAAATCGACTATACTGACAATTAAATGAACGAAGAATTCAGAGTATCCGAAATTGATTATACAGAAAATTAACGATTAACACTCGTGAAATTGATACTCAATGATTAAAAAGAATAAGAAAAATTTGAGGCGCTTCAATGGAGGACAGACAGCTCACAAGCCGCTTCTTACGCTTCAATGGAGGATTTAGAGTACGCTTCAACGGAGGAGTGAGAGGGAGAGGTGGTGCAGCAGGAAGCGCAAACGTGAAAAATTTCCAAAGAGGGATGAAGAAAAATGAGGGGCATTGCCATCTAGTGCATAACTCAGGGGTATTTTTGTCATTTCAGCCATAAATGGGGGTAATTTTGCTATTTCAAATTTTCAATTAATAAATGAGGTAATTTGTCATTTCATCTATTAAAAAAATAAAAAACCAAATAAGGTGGCTGATTTACAAATTTCATAAATCAGCGAAGATGATTTTTCTCAATCAATGAAAATAAGGAGACTTACGATGAATAACACAGATTAATTGCACAAGTGTCAAAAACTAATTTGACCTCAAAACTTGTCTTAAACTAAGTCGTATGTCCCTTTCAAAAAAAGAAACTAAATCGTATGTCCGTGTCTAAATTGATTTGACTCGAGAAAACTTTGATCCAAACCAAACCTATTTAACCAACCTGAAGTTTATTTACGAACACTTACATACTAGCGTAGGTAAATATGCCTATACCCCACCCCCAAGCAAATTCATTATGATACTCCTTTTGTCCCTTAATGATGTGTTTGTTTTCCTTAAAAGAAATCCCTAGATAATGTGTCTGTTTCTATTTCATTCCATTTATAGATCATATTTTTGGACCATAAAAATTAGGCGTGAGAAGAATTCAAAGTACCCGAAATTGACTATACTAATAATTAACGATTAACACTCGTGAAATTGATACTCAATTATTTAAAAGAAGAAGAAAAATATTACCTCTAAACAAAAAAAAATGTATGGTTTACAAATTGTGAAATCAGCTTAAATAATAGCGAAATCCAACCTGTAAGTTATAGGAGCTTTAAATGAAGCTATAAGGGTTTGGTCCGAGTCCACAGTCTTTACAATCAAGGCTTTAACCACTACACCATCTCATTTGATATGAATCAATATTCGCACAATTATGTATATGAACTAAATTTTTTTAGTGGGGGGCCAGTCAACCCTTATCCCCTATTAGCTCCGCCCCTACTTAAACTAAGCCTATCTAAATTGATTTGACTCGAGAAATCTTAGATCCAACCAAACCTATTTAACCAACCTGAAGTTTATTTATAAACACTTACATGTTACATACTAGCGTAAGGTCGTAGGTAAATATGCCTACACCCCACCCCCCAAGCAGAGTCATTATGGTACTCCCTCCGTCCCTTAATGATGTACCTGTTTTCCTTAAAAGGAGTCCCAAAATTATGTACCTGTTTCTATTTCATTTCATTTATATGATACTTTTGGACCATAATACCCTCATTTCTCACTTTTATTCCCCAATCACTCTTTTTTTTTTTTTGTTGTTGAAAAATGCAATAAATTACACCTATCAACAAAGTTGACAATAATGCACTCGTCTTCAAACAAGCAATCAGAATGCATTTCAACCCCCAACTTCTTCTCTCCAGAGTCTATCGAAGTTTCCAAGACTGTGGTATTTGCAATATCGCTAAACCTTATATAAGAAGGGGAAATCCGTCGATGGGGAGGTCTAGCATCCAAAAGGTCAATGAATTTTTTAAGGAAGGGTTTGCTTGGAAAGTAGGGAATGGAAATGGAATCTCGGCAATCAGTATGCCATGGGTGCATGGGAAAGTTCCAGTGGTCAAGTCGGGTCAAACCCTGAGGTTAGCTAGAAATTGGAAAGTCAGCGATCTTATTAACAGGGAGACCAAGACTTGGGATGCAGGGAAGGTTAGAGAATGTTATGAGTGGGACTGGGCACGATCAATTCTAGCACTGGAACTTCCACAGGCAAGTGAGGATGACTTCACATATTGGAGATTTCATCCGTCAGGAAGGTATACAGTAAAAATAGGATACTACTTTTTATCAAAAGACAAAGGGTTAGAGGATGCAAGGTTTTTGGAAAGGGACCATAATTTTATAAAGCTAATTTGGAGAATGGTGATCCAACCAAAATGGAAATACTTTGTGTGGAGACTCTTCCATGATGGTATCGCGGTAAAAGTTAATTTAGCACGTAGGGGAATCCCTGTTGATACAGGGTGTGATCTTTGCAGGGTGGGTGATGAAGATTGCCAACACCTATTCAGGTTTTGCACTCAGGCAAGGGAAGTTTGGGAATCCGGCTTCCTGAATATTTGTCCTGACCAGCCGAATGCCACCTCTCTGAGAGGGTGGATTCAACACTATATCCTGCTTTTTTATAGCGAGGATGGTAAGCATGGGCGTCGTATGGTAGAGTTCATTGCGACACTTTGGGGACTTTGGAAAGCGAGAAATGAGAGATGTTTTAAGGGGATGGAGGGGTCTACTAGTCAGGTAAGCGATTTTATTAACATTGCACTTCAGGACCATGATACTTTCTTCAACCATGGCAACAGTGACTATGGGGGAGAGGTTAGGAGTGGTGAGGACCCAGTTTTTCCCCCGGGTTTTCACCTTGTCCAGTTAGGTAAGGAAGGAGATAAGCTGGATGACTTTGTTGTGGAAGTTGATGGCTCTTGGGATAAAAACTCGACGAGAGCAGGGATAGGGTGGGCGGTTCAAACTCAAGGGCAGGGCCATGAGGTGGAGGGAAACAGGGTGCTGCAGCGTCTGCTATCCAATGTGAAGCCTGGGCTTGTCTGGAAGCCATGAGGTGGGCCCGATTACAAGGAAGAAATGGGATCCTAGTTCTGTTTGATTCTGTCACTTTGGTCAATAGCCTTCTGTGCAAGGCAAGTGAGGTGGTGTCGATAAAGTGGCTCATCAAGGAGATTAGGGAGATAGGATCGACCTTTCAACGATGCGCTATTTTAAAGGTCCCAAGGGAGCAAGTCCAAAAAGCTAATGATATAGCTAGGAAGTGCAGGATTACCCCATCCCTTCTGTTATAAGTGTTTTACTTGATTTTGCTTTTGTAAAAAAAAAAAAAAAAAAAAAAAAAAAACAAAGTTGACAATGACATACGGCAAAATATCGATACTATACGGTGGTCTAAAAAATAATCAAATAGTTTGAATCAAAATATTATGTTGATAAATTATGTACGAAATACATCTTCATTGTTTAGTTGTCGCTCGGGGCCCAAAAATGTCCAAGACGTCACTACCCATGTTCATAACTTCATACCAAACATACCTTAAATATGAAAATTACAATTACATCCCCAAACTTACATGCTCTTTTATGAAAATGGTCCTCCTTGCTTGTTTATGTGAATAGATGATAATCTTGAATATTCTCCTGTCAAATCAAACTTGATTTCTAACTAGTATATTCATGTTTGTCATTTCAAACTTAACCAGAAAAACTCATCCATTGGCAATCTATTAATAGAGCTCTATTGCTTCGATAATATATTTTACTCTGCGCCTAAAAGACAGAATCATGCAGTGGCCTCTGCTAGCGTTTACTCTGTAGTCCTTGCTACTTTAGGTAGAGATGGGTTGTATTGCCACAATGGGTTGTGGAAGAAGCCGAAGCTAGGGGTGCACGATAGCATGTACACGTCCCTCAATCGCATAAAGGGAGTTATGTTCTTTATATGTAGGCTGAAGGAATAGCTTGGAAAGAAGAACATCCTTTTTCCCTGTACTTTATCACAGTTTAGTCCTATTACGTGCTGTAGTAATTGCAGATTTCAACTGCAGTGTACTACAGGCCACAGCATTATGCTCTTGCTGATGTTGCTAGGTCATGTCATCTTCCAGCATTCCTGGCTATGTTTGTGTTTTGATGGATACTCATTAGTAATATAGAAAACAAATTTAGGATTAGTGGCTTAGTGTTATCTTTGGTTAGTGCTTTCTGATATACTCTAAACTAGTTAGTGCATGAATGATTGTTTTAACAAAAATACGTGGTCCTTTGTTGTTTGCAATAATCATCATACATATTTTAATTTCTAGCCACAATAATTTGCTTCTAGATAATTAAAAATGAAATCATAGATTCAATTCATAGGTATTACGTGTCCTTTTAGTGCTGCTTAGCGTGTCTGTTTTAGCTAGTGTTAGGCCCTGATTTTTTGAACTTCTAAGCAGAGCAGAGCAAATTTCAGCATTATTATTATTATTATTATTATTATTATTATTATTATTATTATTATTATTATTATTATTATTATTATTATTATATAGCAAAAACCTACAAAGTAAATTGATTTACAAGAAATTACTGGGGAGCCGAGATACAATCTGGGCCCCCACACCTCTAGCTATAGCGAACCCGATGCTGTTGAAGATGTGAGCAGCTGCACGAGCACCAATATCCTGAGTCCTAGCGAATGTCTTAACCCGCTTCAACAACATAACACTATCCTTCTCTAATTCCCCCAATGAAGAAAAGGAGAAAGGAAGAAAACCATAGCCAATAGACCTGCAACGCGCCCCATACTTGTCTCGCTTCCGCTGAGCCGCAGCCGACACAACACGACCAGGAACGAAGTCAGACCACCTAGATTGTGTCAAAGGAGAAGACCCCTCAAGTCAACACATACATCAAGGCCTCTATCCCAGAAATAAAGCAACACATCTGCTGGTCGAAGAGCCTCGTCGTTCCTTCCAGTCAACCCAACGTTAACCTCCTTTCTTGCAGAAATCCCAGACCAAAAACAAATATCAACAAGGGTGTCACGAACAACATTGTGCCGATGTTTAATACCCACCATCCCAGCACAAGACACTGCATGATCCCCATAAATATCCCCATCAAAAACCCTTGAGCAAGCAGAACACGGTGCCGAAACGGAGAACAAAGGAACACCTAACCGGTAGCAAAGAACACAACGGTAAGTCTTACCATTCATAGTCTGACCCAAACCTAATATCGGGACCGCTCGCAACCAGGCCGAAATGTGATCCCCATGATGGGAACTCCATAAGGCAACCTGACGCGGAGATAAGGAGAAAGTGGATTCTGCAGATGCAGTGACCTTCGTGAAATATATATCTGCAAATTTCTTCATGAATTTGGGGCAGCGATCTTACTAGGGTTACACATAAGATCAGTCTCCACAGTCTTACTAAAAAGACAAAGAGCATCATCGAAGGCCGATCTTGGACTAACAATACCAGAATTGCGAAGAAGCGTAGCCTGAAGACCAGAAGACTGCAAACGCGACGCAAGGAAAGCATAGTGTCGTACTTCACCTGCAGAATAGACACCCAGTTCACCAGGCCATAAGCAAACGGTAAGGTGGCAAGTCGCCATTGCCAATCACCAAAACCAGGCCCCGAAGCAGTTACAATGCGCTCCAAAGAAGTCCGAAGTGAAAGGAATGGTGTCCTTCCAACAAGTGTATTATTCCGATAGAGGGTTCGGAATTATTAGAAAGCTAATTCTTCAGTGAGGTCAAGTGATCGGAATGCCTAGGTGGAGGCCGCTTCCGATCAGTAATATTAATGCATTATTGATAATACGGCTTAATCTTGACTGAACCCTTCGGGTCGCACCCCAATCGAATATCCGACCGAATCGACGAATTAACCCGAAGGATTAGATGAGTTGTTAGAGTATTACGAACAAAGACATCGAATATTGAGCTTAGAGCGTCGAGACCGAGCGTCGCAAGTCGAGTCGAATTTAGAATTCGACGAGACGTAGAATCAAGCAAGCGACAAGTTCAAGCCAAGCCATAGCCTCGCATTGGCCTAGCCATGCGAGTGCTAGGCTAGACGAGGTCACTATCCTATGCGTGCCTAGCATCGCCTAGCATACGCACATCGCACGGCCCTAGCATCGTAAGATGCGTGCCATGCATGTGTGCGTGTTGTGGCTATGCAAGCATGGCTGGGCGTGCTTGCTAGCATAGCAGCACCAGCCATCGCAACATGCTAGGCATGGCCAAGCACAGCTCGCAAGCATCGCAAGGTCAGCAGCACGCATGTGCTTGATGGGCCTCGCTACCGCAAGCAGGCAGCACATAGCACACGCACCGCAGCTCGCTATGCATGCTTGTGCTATGGGCTATGCGTGCTAGGAAATGGCACGCACCAAGCACCCAAGGCCTCGCCTATCGCGCAGCATCACGCACCAGACAGCGGCGTGCTAGGCATGCTGGGCTGTGCGTGTGTGCTAGCAAGCAGCACCACGCCACTCGCACAGTAGCACGTACTAGGCAGCAGCGCATGCGTGTGCTGGCTGGTTGCGTGTGCTAGCTGGCTGCGCATGAGCGTGGGCAGGCTGGCCAGCAGCCCATCCTTGGTGCTAGGCGCCATATGGTAGCCAAGGCAGGCTGCCAGCCAGCCAAGTGGCGAGGTGGTCCGGTTTTTATGTGGGGACCAAGGGTTGGTGTTTGGCTTGGGGAGCAAGGTGAGTTGGTCCCTCCTTTGGATGGTCCTCACCTACTCTCTCTCCCTCCTTGTGCCACTTGTAACTTGTTGATTGAATTGCATTTTATTTTGTTTTTGATTAAAATAAAATAGAGAAAAATGCAAATCTCCCACATTGATGGGAGAATGGAGATCAAGTCTCCATTCCCTATAAATACCCAAGTTTTGGGTTTTGGGAAGAACACTTGAGTGGAACTAAAAAGGCATCTCCTTAGAAAAGTGAGAAAACCTTAAGTTCGTAATACTCTAGTTTTTATTGGTCAAGTCCCGACTAACCTTCGGGACTAAGACCGTTCGGGTCGGGTCGAGTCAAGGGTGCGAGCCGTAGGAGGCCGTCGCACTTGCGAGGCTCGGGCTTTGAAGTAAGAGCTCGTGAATCGAGCGAAGCACGCATCAAGGGTAAGAATGTTTTTTCTCTTTCTCTCTTTTATGTTGTTAATTATGTGATTAAATATTTAGTTGCTTTAATTAGTGAGCGGGTCTTGGGCGGGTTTCTCTTTCGCGTAGCATTCGACACTACAAAACCCAATACGAAGAGCCACATCAAAAGAAGTTTGGCCGCTTTAAAAAGACGAGGGAGACAAGTGCGCATAGCAAAGTAGAGTTTGGAAACCCCAGTACACGCACGAAGAAGTAACAACTCACATTGGGGATCATCGAGCTTAGCAACAGCATCCATTAGCACAATGGTCTTATTATTATTATTATTATTATTATTATTATTATTATTATTATTATTATTATTATTATTATTATTATTATTATTATTATTATTATTATTATTATTATTATTATTATTATTATTATTATCTTTCTACTTTGCTATGCGCACTTGTGGGAAGTGACGTTTCGCCTTTTGGGTTCTTTTATAAATAGAAACCCTCCCCCTCATTTCAAACACTTTGCAAATTTTTCACAAAACCTCCCAAGAGTAAAGCTCTGATACCAGCTGCTCTTATTTGCAAAAACTTCCCATCTTTCACTCATCCGGCTTCCGCCTGAGTGTCTTTTGATCAAAACTTTCAGAAACCGCCTGACCATAGTCAGATTTCCTTCTCTTGCTTTCAATATACCCACAGCCGGTCTTTACCGTCTGGGGCATCTTCAAGCCATTTTCTTCAAAACCGCCTGACCACCCGTTTATTTTCCCTAGCTCTCAATACACCCACATCCGGTCACTACCGTCTGAGGTATCTCCAAGCCACTTTTCAGAGAAACGGTTGGGTAGCTTCAGAATTTCAGTTTCTCTTTGAAGAGGGTACATCCGGGCTACCGTCTGGGGTATCTCCAAGCAACAAATCAGATTTCCGGCTGCTGACTTCAAGGAGTCAACTTTCTTCAAATTTCTTACAACTTCAAAGGTACCGTCTCTGCCCCTTGCAACTTTTTTGCGCTTTTTCCGGTTGTATACTTTGTACAGAATAATGGACTTACCCAACAAACACATGGCACGGTCTAGGACTGGGGATGCCGTCTGGGGGTGTTTGGACCAACCTTACTCTTCTGCGAATCCGACAGTCTCTATTCATGTGCAGGACAGAATGGCTCGGACGAGGCGGACGGCTGTAGACCCCGATTATCAGTCAGACGGCTCCGCCGAAACTCCGGCTGACGATGTACATTATGACCAGTCGGGCGTACCTAGCACGCCCGGAGATGATATCTTGGATGAATCCGAGGATATAGACGGCGAAGAGACTGTCTAGCAATCAGACTCCACTGAGTCAACTATGGAACCGGATGCCCCTCAAGAGGATGAGGAGGCATACAAGTGGCCCTCTATCAACAATCCAACAGAGGTGCACATGACCGCCCGGGATGTGGTCACCCTAAATGCTACCCTTCTCACCTTTTTGGAAAAGCGCCCGGTTGGGGAAGGATGGGAAGTCATTGTGCCGCCTGTTGACGCATCCGTCGTCTGGGATGACGACCTTGACCATGCCAATAATTATTTCAAGTGTTATGAGGCAGCATTCAAAGTCGGCCTCCGGTTCCCTCTCCATAATACAATAAAGGCCATTCTAAGGGGTTACAACCTCGGTGTCTGGCAGCTAACACCCAACTCTTGGGTGAATATACTAGGATATATCGCCGCCTGCGAGATGCAGGAAATAACACCTAGCTGGGAGGCGTTTGCACATATGCACTACCTCAGCCATGCCCCAGGCGGATGGATTGCATGGTATACTTTGACCACGCACCCGGAATTTATGATGACGCTTGACAAGCCGTCTAAGTGGAGCAGCTGGAAGAGCAAGTTTTACATGGTCTCTTCCCCTTCTCCGTTTGTTAACCACTGGCTGCCTCGCTACAACAAACACCTGGCTCTCCTGGCAAAAAAGTGCGCCCTTCCTAAAGTACCGGAGAGGGCTTGGGACCAAATAATGGAGACGGGTCTTTTCAAAAAGACCACCTTGCCTCTGGATGATGGGACAGAAGTCATTGTCCCCAAATACTGGGTCCCTCATCCGGATTGGCTTAAGGACGAGGCGTTCCTTTCCGCCTACGGCCTTAGCACATTTTGGAGCAAACGTATGTTGATTGTTAACCGGCACTTTATGCCGTCTGTATGATGCTTGAATGGTTTTTGATTTTTTATTCTTCTTTGCAGAGAAAGGACTAGAGATGGTGCCTCCAGAAAAAACACCAGCTAAGTCCGCCGCTGAGATCCAGAAGGAGCAACTGGAGAAGAAAAGGGCCCAGCTGGCGGGCAAAGATGATGAGGTAAGCGCCGGCTGACCTCTTTACCATTTGTATTATTTGTAGCTCACTTTGATACTAACTGGTTATGTTGTTTTCTTTGCAGACAGGGAGCAAGAACGTTCCTCGTTCCTTAAGACAGATGCTGAAGAGGCCGGGGGAGGAGCCCTCCCAGCCTGCTTCTAAGACAAGGCGGGTCCCGGGTGCCCTAACCTAAACCGGAAGGCCGCCTGTGCCTAAAAGGCCTACTTCTGCAGGCAAAAGCCTGAAAGATCTTGCCCTGGGCTCAGGGCCGGCTAAGGTCAACACTAGGGAGCCCGAGGTTCCCTCAAACCGGGTGCTTGCTGTAGCATCCGGCTCCAATGCGGCTGGGGGTGGTGTGACCCCTCAGCCTGAAAATCAAGGTACGGCTCTCAGCTTTGATCCCCTCTGGTCGCTTGGGCCTATACGAGTCAAGTCCCAACCTGCTCAATCAGGAAATTCTTCTAGCAGCCGGCAGAATGTATAGGTGCTGCTTATGCTCAATACTTAACAGTTGAATATGTTGATGCAGATGCTTCTTCTCGTTGGCCGGATCTCCAAAATTATGCTAAGAGAATGCTGAGGACCCTCACCCGGTCCAAGAAGGACGCGGTGCCGGGTGTGCACCAGGCCAACATAGACCGCATTAATTCACTGCTCGCTGAGGTAATTGACCGGTTGGGGTGCTTTTGTGCCACTTTATTCTTTTGCCGGTTGTCACGTAGTTGAAAGTCTAACCCCTTTACCGGCTCACTTTGCAGGTGCTGATAAGGGTGGATGGCATGAAGGTCCCCTTGCGGAAGAAGCAAGAGGAGGTAAGGGATGCCTAGAGAAGGGCAGTCGACCTTATTGATGTCACCCAATATAAAACGATTATGTATGAACTCAAAACTAAATGCCGGGAGATGAAACAGGAGGAGCTAATCAAGCAGCTCACGGCTACTGCTGAGGAGGCTAACAAGAAAGTAGCCGACTTTAAAGCTCAGGTCAACAAACTCAAGGCTGATGTCAAAGCCTTGGGGGAGGCTGACAAGGAGAATACCGAGCTGCGGGCAGAGGTCAACCGGCTGAAAAATGAGTTGGCCCAGACCCAGGCGGACCATAAGGCATAGCTGGCGGCTGAGCAAGACCGGTTGGTTTCTTAGAATGAGTGCGATTGTGAAGAGCACATGAAGATGGCCTGGACCATGATCCATCCAGACACCGACTATGCTTTCTTCGAACTGCGGTACAAATACGCCACCGAAGTATTTGATGCCCAGGTTCTCGGAACCGAGAAACCGGCGTTCTTTGATAAGTGGGCCAGCATTCCAGAGGAAGAGGAGCAGGCGGAAGATCAGATGCCGAATGGGGCTGACGGAACCCAAGCCTAGTAAACTCAAGAAGCTCCTCCTGCCGGCCAAAGCTAGCCGTCACAGCAACAGCAACAGCCGCAGCAGTAGCTTAATTTATTTTCTGCTTCTTTTCTTCATCCGGCCTACAAGCCGTGTATTTAAGATGTATCCATTTCCCCGGACATAGGTCCGGCTGACAATCTTTCTTTTTATATATTTGCCGATTGAGTCGGTTTTGCCTTGATATTATTTGCCTCAATTTTTGCTTCAATTTTTTTTTTTGCAATTTGAATCGATACATGCAGTATGCCGGATGCATTGGCTCTACCTGCCCCTGGACGGTTGTTTGCTTATAGTTAATCCAACTTTAAGCAGGCAGCCGTCCATACAAGCATCCGGACGAATGGATGGGCAGTCCTTGACCGCATTCAACGCAAGATTATTCTAAGTTGGATTAGCAGACGGAGCCGGCTAGGGCCAATCTTAGACTATACTTCAAACCGGCTGCGGATTAACCTTTGGTCATCCGTCATTGCCGCTTGTTGGTATGCAGGCGGCCATTAGCCGTACGTATGTATCATAACTAGGTTATGGATTAAACGCTAAGGTTTTGACCTTGCTTAGTTTGAGTTTGTAACCGGCTGTAAGGCTTTTGAGCAAAGGTCGGCTACATTCGACCAAGATTTTAATAACCGTCTGTGTTGCTTTGGAGCAACGACCGGTTGTATCTAGGTTTCAAGTGATCATTCAAACGGATATGAGTTATCTTCAACCTAGACGGTCGGTCAAAGCCGCTTGAATTATGATTTATAGAACAATGTACCACACAAATGGGAGATGTTCTCTTCGGCGAATTCACCCGAATGGGCGTCGCCGGTTGCCTGCCTATGTTGGTGCAGGCGGTTGTTTTTAATGTTATCCGGCCATTGGCCTCGAGATATCGGCTAAGTGTTGGACTTAGCTTTTAATTACTCAAGTTAGAGCAGAGATTTTCCCGGTTGTGCATTGCACAGACGGGACTTGTACAAGAAACAAAATGAAAATAAAGCATTTTTTCATTAATATACTCTATTTACAAAAATTTACAAGTCTTTAGAAGTAGTACCTTTTCAAGTTATCTACATTCCAAGTTCTGGCTAGTTGCCTGCCGTCTGGAGTTTCCAAGCGGTAGGTGCCGCCTCTAACTTCTTCAAAAATCCGGTAGGGGCCCTCCCAGTTAGGGGTTAACTTTCCTTGTTCATTTGCCCTACCGGTTGCCTCCATCTTCCGTAACACAAATTCCCCCACTTTTAGAGGCCGTTTGTGTACTCTTTTGTTGTAGCCCTTGTCATTCTCAGACGGTAAATCTCATGACGTAAGGCGGCATTGCCCCTACGCTCCGGGAGTGAATCCAATGCTAGACGCATGGCCTCCCAATTTGCCTCTTCATCATAGAGCATGATTCGAAGTGTTGGCTCATAAAGTTCAATAAGCAGGACGGGTTTAGTGCCGTATGTCATGAGAAACGGGGTTTCACCGGTTGCCCCTTCTTCAATTGTTCTGATGGCCCATAGGACATGAGGCAACTCATCCGGCCATAGACCGCCGGCCCTTTCAATTTTCTTCTTAATGCCATCTGAGATGAGCTTGTTGAAGGCTTCAACTTGGCTGTTTGCTTGGGGACGGTCGACTGATGCAAAACAATGTGAGATCCCTTGATCTCCCAACCAGCTCTTGAGGGTAGGCGTTTCAAACTGAGGACCATTGTCAAAGACCATAGACATAGGTACCCCAAACCGGGTGATGATGTTTCTCTAGATGAAAGAGATGACATCCTTTGTCTTAATGCCCTTGACTGCCTCTGCCTCAACCCATTTGGTGAAGTAATCTACAACAACCAGGATGTACCTCCGTCTGCTTGTAGCAAGCGTATATGGACCCAGGATGTCCATGCCCCATTTTGCAAATGAAACCGAGCTGTAGATAGCCGTCAAATCAGTAGCCGAACGGTGTATGAGCCGGCCAAATCTTTGACACTTGTCACACTTCTTCACCATTTCCATGGCGTCTGCCTCAAGAGTGGGCTAAAAGTAGCCTTGCCGCCTGGCCCGCTTTGCTAGAGTTCTGCCACCTATATGTGATGCACAAAAGCCCGAGTGTAGATCCTCTAGAACTTCTTTCCCCGTTTCTAGGGTAACACATTTTAGCAGCGGCTGGAGGTAACCTTTCCTGAAGAGTTCCCCTTTTTATATCTCAAAACTTGAGGCTCGCTTCTTTAATGTAGCCGCTTCTGAAGGGGCATCCGGCAAAGCGCCGTCTGCCAAATAAGCCCGGATGGCATCCATCCAGGTAGAGCTTCGGTCAAGAACTCCAATGGGATCAAGTTAAATGCTTCTTTTTTCCATGACTTCCCAAAAGACTGACCTAGGCGCATGACAAGAGGCGGATGATGCCAACTTAGACAGTGCATCCGCCTGATTATTTTCTGACCTGGGCACCTGACTTAGATGAAATTTGTCAAGTATCCCGGCCTCGTCTTTGATCGCCTACAGGTATTTGATCATAGCCGGATGGGTGGCCTCGTAGTCACCATGGTATTGGCTAACGATCAACTGAGAATCTGAGCAGGCGTCGACTTTCCTTGCCCCTACCGCCTTACACATGCAGATACCGGCTAGTAGGGCCTCATACTCTGCCTCTTTATTCGAGGCTTGGAACTTGAACCGTAGTGCATATTCATATTGGTCTCCTTCCGGAGACTTGCAGATTACGCCCGCACCACAACCATTCATAGTAGAGCTCCCGTCTACATAAACCTTCCAGACCTGATCAACATTGTCCGGCTGAGCCGGCCTTGTCATTTCCACAATGAAGTCGGCGAACGCCTGACCCTTCACTGCCCTTTCTTGGTTCGAAGGTAATTTCCAGACTTTGCATTTCAATAGCCCACTTGAGCATTCTGCCGGATGACTCCAAGGTGGTCATAGGCCGCTTGAGTGGTTGGTCAGTGTAGACCACCACCGGATATGCCAAAAAGTATGGTTTCAACTTCTTGATTGCCATGAACAAGGTAAGGCCAAAATTTTCAACCAAGGGGTACCGCAACTCAACATTTCGAAGGACATGGCTAATGAAATAGACCGAGAGCTGAATGTCGTCTCTCTCAGCTAGGAGAACGACACTGAGGGCATGATCTGAGACGGCTAAGTACATGTAGAGAACCTCTCCTGGCAGAGGACTGACCAGCCGTGGCAATGAGTGGAGGTGCTCTTTCAATTTTTGGAATGCCGCCTCAACATTTTCCCCCCATTCAAATCTAGTCTTCTTTTTTATTGCTTGGAAGAAGTAGAGGCACTTGTCGCCTGACCGGCTGAGAAATCTTCATAAAGCCGCCAGACAACCGGTAAGTTTTTGGACTTCCTTGACAGCGCGGGGTGACTTCATGTCAATTACCGCCTGTACCTTTTCCGGGTTGGCCTCTATCCCCCTTTGATCAATAAAAAATCCGAGAAACTTCCCAGACTCAACACCAAAAAGACACTTCTTGGGGTTAAGCATGACCTGGTGCTGCCTGAGGGTGGTGAAGGTTTCTCGGAGGTCAGCAAGGTCATCCACTTGTAGCTTGGATTTGACTATCATGTCATCAATGTACGCCTCTGCATTCCTCCCAATCTGATTAATGAAGACCGTATTAATCATTCGTTGGAAAGTAGCAGGCGCATTCTTCAACCCAAACGGCATCACCGTATAACAGAATAACCCTTGATCAGTGAGGAATGCCGTCTTTTCTTGATCTTTTTTCCACAAGGGTATCTGATGGAAGCCTGAGTAGGCGTCCATGAAGCTCATCAAGGCATGACCAGCTGTAGAGTCGACCAGACTATCGATCTTTGGAAGTGGATAGCTATCCTTTGGACATGCCTTGTTCAGATCTATGTAATCCACACACATTCGCCAGGTACCATTCGACTTTTTAACAAGGACAACGTTTGCTACCCAATCTGGGTAGTAGCATTGCCGAATGAACCCGGCATCAAGCAGCTTCTTGACCTCGGCGGCAGCCGCCTGAGATCTCTCCTCGCTGTGGTTCCTTTTCTTTTGCCTAACCGTCTTATTTTTTGGATCCACGGCGAGTTTTTGGACACCAAGATCCGGGCTGACGCCTGGCATCTCTTCCACTTCAAAGGCAAAAATGTCTTTGAACTCCTTCAGCAGTTGGTGCAGATTTGCACCCAACTTTGCAAAAGCAACCGTCCCCATTTTAACGGTTCGTTCCGGACGGCTGTCATCTAGAACAATGTCAATATTTTCACCAGCCGGCTGGGACGGAGATCATCTGATCGTTCCCCAATCAGTGATTGCTATTTCTTGTCTTTTTTTAAAGCCACCAGGTGGTCCGCCTTCCTTTTCTTGCCGGCTGCCTTAGGAGCAGGCGCGACTTCCTTAGTGTCATCAAGGTCAGAGGGTTCTTCGCCTTGGCCGGCTGCGGCCACAGTAGGCTTGACGTCTGAGAGATAACACTCCCTTGCCGTCTTCTGATCCCCATTCAGGGAACCCACTGACCCATCATCCCTCTCAAATTTGATCAGCATGAGGGATGGGATGATGACTGCCTTGGACTCGTTGAGAGTTGGACGGCCCAAGCAAAATCAGATTATAGGCGGTCAATTCCTCAACCACCAAGAACTTGACGACCATGTGCCGTCCCTCCCCCTTTTCTCCTAGCCGGATGGGTAAGTCAATCCTCCCCACCGGATGCACTACCCCTCCCCCAAAGCCAACTAAGGGGTGAGAGGCCTTGTGCATACTGCTAGGCTTGTACTTGAGCTTCGCTAAGCACTGGTAGCTTATAAGGCCAGTATCAATAAGAATCCGGCCCACACGTTGGTTGGCGACCTTGCATTCGATGACTATAGGCTCATCGTGAGGCCGCCTAACCTTGCCCCGATCCTTCTCAGAGATGAGGACCTCAGGGAAGGCATCTTTCGATGCCTAGCCCTCCTCCACTGACTTGACAAGCTTCCGGATGTTGTCCTTGGTACCCCGGATGGTAGGACCCCCTCCCGCGAAGCCGCCTGCTATAGTGAAGATCTGCTCTTCATCAGTGTCAGAGCTTATAGCATTGTTATCCGGCTTCTTGGACGGTTATCCACTGTTTACTTTGGGGTTACCCTTGGACTTCAGCATATAGGACTTCAAAGCCCCCTCACCAGCCAGACGGTCTAGTAACCGCCTGAGGCTATAGCAGCCATTGGTGTCATGGCCTATATCCTCATAGAAGTGGTAGTACTTGCTCGTATCCCGGCTTTTGATGGGACTTTTCATTGTAGTCGGTTTCTCAATGGACAACCAGTCTTTGATCTCCATAAGGATGGAGGAGCAGTCCTTGTTGAATTCATACTTGGGGACGTACGACCTCAACTCTTTCTTTTTCTTCTGGGACGGCTGACCAGATTGGTCCGCCACCCAGACCTTTTTTCTTTTCTTGCTCTCTTCTTTTTTAACCGGCTGAGCAGACCGGTTCTTTTTTTTGTCGGACTTTTTAGGGTCCGACGGCTGTTTGATGGCACAGAGCTCCGTCGCCTGTATGTAGGCTTCGGCTTCCATCAATGCCTCCTGGAGGGTAGCAACCCTCTTTCTGACCAAGTCGAACTTAAAGGTCGACCCGTCTTTTAGACCCTTGAAGAAGTCTGTGTAGGCAACTTCGTCAGACAACCCTTGAATCTGAATTCTCATCAGATTGAACCGCCTGACATAGGACCTCAATCCTTCTCTGTCTCCCTGCTTTATAGCCCCCAAATTGAGACTTGTCTTTTTGGCAGGGATGTTCATAGAGAAGTTTGACGCGAACAAGTATGCAAGCGTCTTAAAGTTGTTGATGCACCCGGCTAGCAGATTGCCAAACCATCGTTGGGCTATGCCCTTTAATGTTGCCGGGAAGCATCGACACCAGGCGGCATCATCCAATCCCTGTAAGTACATGAGGTTGGTGTAAGCCATTAGGTGGTCTTCCGGGTTGGTGGTACCGTCATAGGTACCAACCAACACGTTCTTAACCTTGGTCGGCTGAGTCGCCTTAGTTATCTCCCGGGAGAACGCCGACGGCTGTTCCCCTAGGTTCAGCAGCCGGAGCTGCCAGTCCATGGGCTGCACCTGCTGTGCCGCCTGACCCCCAAAGAGGGCCGGCTGCATGTATGGAGATCCATACGGCATGTATGGCTGTTGGGGCACATACGAAGTCGGCTGGATAATCTGAGTGCCAGTACTTGCGGACATGCCGCGCGACTGACTCTCTCGGTTTGTTTCCGAATACTTCACTGAAGTGCTCCGGAAACTGTCTGGGTATGTCGACGTTGAGGTCGACTCAGACATTTGTTGACTTCTCTTCTCCTGGATGAACATTCGGGCGTCTGAGTAAGTCTTTTTTTACCCATCCGGGTGAACTTGCCGGATGGCCTTCCTTTGCCCTAATTCAGGGAAACGAAGTTTGGAAAGGTCGATCATGGGCCCGTCCGCCCCCTTTGGTTTAGGGTGAGGAGTAGGCACACGATCTTTCACATGCTTCTTCCCGAAGGGAGAAGGTTTCTTGGCCGACTGGCCCTTGTTGGTGCCAGTTGACTTGTTTATTAGGTCCTTAATTTCCCCTTTGAAACTCGTCATGAGTTTCATGAGTTCGTCTCTTGTTACGGGGGTAGCAACTTCCGCCGCCTGGGGTTGTCCAGACGGTCTGCCGGCTGGGTTGTTTGGACCAGCTTTGCCGTTGCCCCGTTCCCTTGTTTCTTTGGAATGGGAGCGTCTTGTTCTGAGTGACCCGTCTGGGGCCACGTAGGTGTTGACCTCAAAGTTTCTCACCACTATCTTGGTCCGTGTGGACCTCGGTTTCGGCCATAGGCCGTTTGCCCTCAAAAGGCGGTACAGAGTCCAATGTCATCTAGGAAGTACTCTCCCCACTAACGACGCCAAATGTTTCGTGGTTTTTGGAGTCCCTCAGGAGAATTACAATTCCAAGAATGCGCGTCGACCGTCTGTACCTGCAAAACCACGGAAACTCTGGTTGGGTGGAGTTCCGCCTCCGACGATCAAGTTAGAACGTGTCCGGATGTAATAAAGTGCGGAATGTAAGAGATTCTCCTCTCGGGTTCCGGGTGAATTCTGCAATAAATATTGCTCGAGTTTTGTGTTTGTATTTATGAATGTATAATAAATGAGGATTTTCCTCTATTTATAGTGGAAGGGGATCAATTCCCCTTTTAGGGTTAAGATGCCACGTGTCAATAGAGGATTGGATCCCTTTGAGCCTCTCTTAGGCTGACACGTGTCAGCAGGCCATTGGGCCATGTGGCATAAGGTAATTTTACTCTAAACAATTATTATTATTATTATTATTATTATTATTGTTATTACTATTATTATCTTTTACTATTATTATTATTATTATTATTATTATTATTATTATTATTATTATTACTATTACTACTACTACTACTACTACTACTACTACTATTATTATCTTTCTTAATATTATTATTATTATCATTATTATTAATATTATTATAAGTATTTTTACTATTATTATTATTATTGCATTATTATCATTAAATATTAATTATTATTGTTATTATTATTTTAAATATTATTTTATTATTATTATCATTATTATTATTATAATTATTATTATTATTATTATTTTTTTTGAGAATTTTTTACTCTGTTTATAACATTAGAAAATGTGTTAAATAATATAAAATATTAATTATTATCATTAAATATTAGCTATTATTATCAATTAATATTATATATTAATTATTATATTAAATATTAATTATTATTATCTATAAATGTTAGTTATTATTACTAAATATTAATAATAATTATTATTACTTTTATTAAATATTAATTATTATTATTATTATTTTTAAGCAGAGCAGGGCAAAGCAGAGCATAGAAGATTTCAACAGAGTAGAGCAGAGGAGTGCAGAGCAAAGCAAAGCAGCTCAAACAAACAGGGCCTTAGCCATCTAACAAGAAAAAATTACCCTAGAGTTTCAAAAATTATTTTATCTTTTAGGAAAATTTGTGAGGAAGGTCCTTTTAAATGGTCGACTTTGTGAGGAAGGTCCTTTTATGAAAAAGGTAGCACAAAAGGTCCTTTTATCGTGTTTGGGTTGTGGGGATGGTCCTTTGACCAAACTACGACGTTGACCAATTTTTTCTGGCCAAATATAGTCACGTGTTGTGCACGTGACCACTTAAATGAGCTTTTTTTCTTTTTTTTCCCCATTCCATATTTTCCCTCGATTTCCCTTTTTCCCTCTTTCCATATTTTCCCTCGATTTCCCTTTTCCCCCCTTTCACAGCTCACACTCTCCCCTGCTTTCCTTCTTCTTTACTCACTCTATTTATACCCCAAAATTCTCTCTCCTCTCTTCATCTCTTCATCCCTTCGGGATCTGTCGGTGCTCCATTCTCCTAGTAATCCTCTCTTTCTCTCTCTTCCCCCATAAATTTAGACCTTTTCTTGATTTTCCCATTTCAATTGATCCTGCATTTTTCCCGCAATTTCCATTGATTTTCGGGTTTCTTCTTGTTTCAAATCAATATCCCTGAAAAATTTATAAATGGGTTCGGCGAAAATGGATTCAATTTCAAACCCAATTGAGGTAATTTCTGATAAATCGAGCAATGGTACGAATAATGGAACCCAATCATCCAAGTACCTCTCAAATTGTGGTGTTAATCTACTGCCAGACTGCATTTCGCCATTAATTTCTTCTACAGTGAATCGCCATTAATGGGTAGTTACTAGTTAGGTCAGAGGAGAGTTGAAGGGAAATAAGGGAGGAAAAAATAAAATAAGGGGGGAAAAAGGGAAATCGAGGGAAAAGAAAGAAAGGGAAAAAAAAAGAAAAAAATGTTCATTTAAGTGGTCACGTGCTGTGCACGTGACTAATTTTGGTTGGAAAAAATTGGTCAATGCTGGAGTTTGGTCAAAGGACTCTCCCTACAACTCAAAAACGATAAAAGGACTTTTTATGCCACCTTTTATATAAAAGAACTTTTCTCACAAAGTCGACTAATTAAAAGGACCTTCCTTACAAATTTTCCTATCTTTTACTCCCTCTGTCCCTTTTTTATTGCTCCATTTTCCATAAATGGATGTCCCTTATTAATTGCCCCATTCCATTTTGGGCCATGGTCCCCATCTTCTTAACCTCTATTTAATTTTTATAACTCAGCCATGTCACGGTATTATTTCTCCTAAGAGCTCCCTCCAACCCACTAATTACTCTCTCTCCTCTATCACTTCACTTTTTCTCTCTCTTCTGGTCAATGTTTTCTCTCTCCTCATTCAAAATAATGTCCTCTCCATCTATCTTTTTCTGTAATTTTCTTCCACCATTAATTTCACTCTCATCTCCCCCAACTACCTCTATTTTCTCACCACCCTTATAAAAGTAAAAACCCTATTTTTAAGTTTGTATAGTTGTAAAGTTGGTGAGAAATGAGTTTGCTTTATTGTCAACCTCTCCCCACGTGAAGAGTTAATCTAATTTTAAGTACTTCCCTCTCTCTCCAATTCATTTAATTAAACCCACTACTATTGACTTGGGACCACACTTCCTTTTCTTCCCTTACCAATTCTTAATAAAGCAGATTTGTGAGATGGGGCAATAAAAAAAGGGACAGAGGGAGTACTCCATGAATGCTTAAGTTTCTTGATAATGTATCACAGACTCAGTCCCACAATAAAGTAAGAAACTATCATTTTTAGCCTTATTGTTATTAACTCAGGTTAAGAGCAAGCTTAATCCTCAGAGTTAGTGAAAGTCTTTGATCAGTCCTAATATTATGCACCTGCATATCATGGAAGATTATGATCATAAACATAGTCTCACAAATGCAAGGGGTGGCGCTTATACTTTGGAGTGGCGCGTGTTCTTCTCAAATTATGCTCTGTACTAGAAAGTTGCGCGTGTGATCAGATGCCCCAAAGATGTCCACCTTGATCTTACATGCGCCACCCTTTTCCACAGTGTGGATGCATGATGTAATTGCCATCCAAACATTGGTAAATACTTTTATTCAGATACCATCACCTCATTGTTAATTTTCTCATGAATTTGGAGTCAGCGCTACAGTCAGTAGTGTAATTTCAGAGTAACTTTTTATTCATTTTAATTGCCTCATGATATATGTTATGCATTCTATTACTATGATACATATGGTTTCTTCAAATAGCAGAAAAATATATTCTTCCATTCCAAAACTAACTTCATTATTTTCATATTAGATAATCCCAAGAAGAATTTACACTTCACATTTTTCCATTTTTTTTTTTTTGATCTATATGGGAATCGCAAGTGTGAAGTTAATTATGAGAAGAAGGTTCATAGCAATTATTTTATACTCTATCACGCCCCCTAAATGTGGATGCAGCATGGGCCCTCCTTATACCCAACGTGAAATATTCCACTTGAAAGTGGGGGTGGATGAGATTTGAATCCGTGACTTTTGTGTTACGCTGGCTCTTGATACCATGTTAGAGGACCAAGTCAACCAAAAGTTTAAATTAATGGCTGAGGCCCAGGAATATGTTTTATAGTCTATCAAAAACTGCAATAATGCTGCATATCTTGACATTTATTATTCTTGGTAAGCTTACACAAGCAATTACAGTGGATCGATAAGTTAATAATTTGCATATACTAGATCACAAATTACATCAGAAGAGTTCTAAACTCACCCTTCTTTTCTGTCACCCCTGTCCCCTGATAAAGCCTTTTACAGTAATCAACAGCTTTACCATTATATTGGGACGTTTTTGCTCCTTTTTTTTTTTTCTTTTTTTTTTTTGGGTGGGGACGGGGGACTTGGATGGTAGGGTGGACCGGTGGATTATTATGCTCGAACAACGGTCTCTGCAGCTGCTGCCTGAAGGACTTGCTCATGGTGCTCCTTTGACTTAGCTTCCCAGATTTCAGGAAGTGCTTCTTTCATGTTGTGGATACTCCTTAATGCATAATCAGCCCCCGGAACAAGATCTGACCTCCCCACCTACATAATAAAATTCCATCTTTTAGTTGATCCTTATATCATAAGATTCACTAAATCAAAGTTTTATGTCTAACAAGTTTGGATAATAAATTCACATCAAAGTTTTATGTCTAACAATACAATTATTAAGAGATAATAAATACGTTAAGACAAGTTGAGTGTAGAATTAGTAAGCCATTTAAAAGTAAGTAAAATTCTGGTCTTATAAGTCTAGGAGTTTTCGCGCTAAAAGAATACTCATAATGCACTAGTACCAAACTTCTGCTACTTGTAGACAGTTATGGGTAAATTTTAGCCTTATATACATGTTTTTAGTGCTATCTGATTAGATTTCTGAAAAATGGTAGGTATAGTCATTGTATTACACTCTTTTATTATCCCCTTTCACATAGCTACAAACAACATTAATAGTAATAAAGCAAAGATAGATACTGATAAAAAATTTGCCCTTTCTTTCATCTTATAGATTATTGAAGTAAAGAATATAATGCTTACAACAACGGTGTGAAGTCCAGCCGCTTTTCCACTTGCAATATTTCTAGCGCTGTCATCGAAGAAAATCTGAAGATAATCAATAATAATCACGTTAGCAGTGTAAGTTGAACTGACAGATAATTGGACAGTAAGAATATTTTGTTTCGAGAATTGTTATAGTCTAGGAAATTTATATTCATGAGATTGATTAATCCAATTACAGACTACAGGATCAAGCGAGGTGATTAAGGATTCTTACTGTTCTTTTAGGATCTAAGTTCGCGATACTAATAGCAGCTTCAATAGCTTCAACAGATGGTTTACACAAAATATGTGACTTAGAGATTGGTTCATTATTGTCTTGGTGATTAAGTGTCTCGAAGCATATTATTCCCTCGAAGCAATCTCCTAAACCGAGCTTATTGAGCACACGAGCTGTGTGTGCCTTATCAGAGTTGGTGAATACCTGCAGCACACCATAAAAATCAAACATATAATTAATATGATCATAAAACAAGCTAACCATAGTACCATACTATATCAACTTAAATTAAGACAGTAAGTGTACATACAATTTTACGTTGGGGAGTCGAGAGCAGAAGGTTTCTCAACACAGGATCAGGCTTCAGGGTTTCATAAGGCAAACTTCCATGAACATACTCATGAAATTCGTCGTTGTCAAATTCATATCCAAGTGCCTGAAATTTTATCATTAACATCTTATTCAAGCTCAGGGGCTCCTAACAGGGGTATGTAACATGTAAGGATGTAAGGTCTCGAATTCGAGCCTCGGAAGTTCAGATGTGGGATAGTTACCTTAAGACCTGCCATAGTGGTACCATATTCCCTATACAACTCTAGACACATCAATGGCACCTCACTTTCCTCCATATGCAAGAATTTTAGCATGTAATCTGTCACAAAATATCCATATTATTGCAGGATTATAGTTAATAATAATACTACTCCTTTCCTTAAATTTGGGAACATACCTTCTATATTCTTTCTGCAAGCTAAGTTGACCCCTGAACTCAATGGGTACAAAGTATCATCCAAATCTAAAAATTATGTAAAACATAATTATATTAGCACAAAAATTATCAAGTCCTAAAGTTTATTAGAATAATTCATTAAGTTTATTCCATAGATAATAATTTTATTCTTTAGTTTTTGCAACTTACCAAAAAGTAGGCAATCATACTTGGCTCCATTGTAGCTCACAACAGCATCCATTTTCTTTAATTTGGAGGGTAGATAGCAATAAATCTACCACATATAAATACACCAAAATTATTAATAACATGAATTAAGGTAAAAAAAACGTAATTAAATACTCCGTCTCAAATAGTTCTTCCTATTTTGACTTCTTTTTATCTTGTGATAATTAGTCAATTACCCGTCCAAACAGGCAAAACTTTAAAAGACGAAACAAGTATTAATAATAAACTAATTAAAGCAAGAGAATTTATAACAATTACCTAAATGTTAATCAAGCAAGAAAAGTTTGAAAGAATACACAAACTAAGGGTAAAGAGGAAAGAGTATTTATAAGAATTTGGGATGATTCTCTAAACTAAGCTTAACTACGAAATTAATTACGAAAGTAGACGCGTGACAAAACTATTTACCAAACTAAGCTTCCAGGGTAAAGCGCTGTCTCGAACAACGTTATACCCCTGATTTTTTTTTAAAAAAAAAAAATCAAAGTGTAAAACGCTGTCTCAGTCAGCGTTTTACATGTTGACTTTTTTAAAAAAAATTCTTAATTTCTTATTTAAATTACACTAAAAACGCTGATTGAGTCAGCGTTTTTAGTGTAAATTTTTTTTTTTTTTAATTTTAATTTGTACCTCCTCCTCCTGCCATAATCTCCCTGCAACAAAAGTTTTTCAATACCCAATTACTAATAAGAGAATCAGTAACTTTTTTGTTGAGTTGTTTAAGAATTTGAGACATGGGTCTGCTAATTCCTTCAGTGGGTATTTCACCATACTCTTCTTCTTTAGTTTTTTTTTTCTATCTTCATTTGCTGCATTAGGTTACTGTTGAAATTGAAGAAATCTGGGTTTGAGAAGAGAAGGTACTGTTGAAGTTGAAGAAATCTGATGATTCAGAAATGATGACGAGCTAATTGCTGCCGCTGATTTTCTCAGGGATTTGAGCATCGAAGACGCCATTTTTCTCTGCAAATGTTAAACCCTTGGTAATAATTTAAAAAAAAAAAAATAATCTACACTTAAAACGCTGACTCAGTCAGCGTTTTTAGTGTAAAGTTTTTTTTTTTATTTATTTTAAATCAGAAATTAAGAATTAAAAAATTAAAAAATAAAAAGTCAACATGTAAAACGCTGACTGAGGCAGTGTTTTACACTTTGATTTTTTTTTTTTTAAATAAATTCAGGGGTAAAACGCTGTCCGAGACAGCGCTTTACCCTAGAAGCTTAGTTTGGTAAATAGTTTTGCCACGCGTCTACTTTCGTAATTAATTTCGTAGTTAAGCTTAGTTTGGAAAATCATCCAAGAATTTGAAGGAGGGAATCTCTTTGTTAGCACATAAAATAATTACAAATATATAGGATTGGGAGTGGAGGGATTAGGAAGAATGACATCTGATGTATGATTCCTCAATTTTATTTAACACCCATACAAATTTCTACTGTTGTCACCTTAATTTGCTTTTTAGTTACTTGTCTTTTTCAATTACCCAAAGTGGTGCTCATTTTAATTATATTTTATTGTATTTTTGGGTCATCTTTATTAGTGGAGGAGCTTTGCCTAGTTAATAACACTGATGAGAGAAAATCGGTTTACTTTTTGTGTAGAAAGAATCGCAAAGAGCGTTTGATGTTGGCATTTTTCATGCTTTATGTGGATCCACATACTCATGCATGATACGCAAAATTTTCTTTGGTTTGATATTAAAGTTTGTCGCATCATTGTTGATTAATTATCTTAATTATTTGTATGTGTTTTACTTCTCAATGTACTTTTACTATAATATAATCCATGTCATGATTTTTGCAAAATTTGATCTCAAGTCTTCAAGATTATACATTAAATATAGCTAATCTTGTGGCTATCTAAACATCAAGAAAACATAATGGTGTAACACGTCACACACACACAATACCTCTTCATTTATTAAATTATATTATATGATTAGTTTATTACCATTCATATAATTGCATCTCATGGATGACAATAATTTCATCATGACATTAATGATTTAACCAATAATTTATTTATTTATTTATTTATTTTTGACACAGATTTAAACAATAATTAAGTTCAATGGCATGTTTCTTAAAAAATAAATAAAATAAAATAAAATAAAAAATCAACAGCATGTAACTCATCCTCAACTTTAAATAAAGAAAGACTTGGATAGAATTGTCAAACTTTCAGATCTGTGCAAACTGGCTAGCTAACTAATTAGTTATTTGTTTAATTAATTTACATAATTGAAAGTTAATCAAAGTTTATTACAGAAAATTGGCGTTGGTTTCTCATTACTCATCATTAACGAAATAACGCGTATTAGCTAGTTGAAAGAATGGAAGTCTTTTTCTAATATACGTTATTAACTCTAGTCACACATTTAAAGTATATGTAGGTGTTATACAGAGCTGTACAAGTGAATTAGTTATAGTAGTAGACATTATAATCATATTCATATAGTATAAAATGGGTTCATAACTTGACCACAACTCAAGTAGTCAAGTATAATCAATCGGACAAATAACTAGAGGTGTAAATGAATCAATCGAGTTAAATATTAACATGTTCGAGTTAAGCTTGATAAAAAGTAAGTTATTGATGAAAAAAATTAAAAAATATTTATACACTCTTCGGGTGTGTTTTCTTCATCTTATTGGACCTGAATTTATCTGAACTGAACTTATCTCAACTTATTAAATTTATTAGAACTTATTGAAGTTATTAGATAGACCTTATTAAACTTATTGAAACTTATTAGACCTAATTGAACTTATTAGAACTTATTGGACTTTATTGAAACTTATATTGGCCGTTATTAGACCTTATTATAAGACTTGATTAGAACTTATTTTAACTTATTAGACCTTATTTAACTTATTGAAACTCATTAGACCTTATTTAACTTATTGGAACTTATTAGATCTTATTGAACTTATTAGATTAGATCTTATTAAACTTATTGGATCTTATTAAACTTATTGGACCTTATTCTAACTTATTAGAACTTATTAGACCTGAAATTTATTTGAACAAGCCCTTATTCAAGCTTGATTCTTAACCAAAATTATAGATTGTGTGTTCAAGCTAGGCTCGTGAACAATTTTGTTTTTACTTATTTTAGCTCGAGTACAGTTGACCTTGGTCCTGTCGATCACTTAGGAAACATTAATACGTATATACTTCTTCGTTCCCTATCTTCATACTCAAATAAAAGTCTTACCTGTCTTTTTTGCACATGTGGTGAAAAAACAAAATGATAGATAGATTAAATTGATTAAGAATGTATATATTTAAGGGAAAAAGAAAAAAAAAGTTAGAGGTTTTTAATTGAGGGACAAGGTTTTAGAGTGAGCTATGACTTTTATCTTAATATAGGGGAAGTATGAGCTCCAAAGCTCAATCAAATATTAGGTCAATCATAATTTAATTTATAAAAGGGATGTTATATTCACGTGTATACAAAATGGTCTCCAAAATGTAATATAATATTACAATTACAGCCACATATTCTCATTAATCATCTTAATCACTAAAAAGCAATACAAATTTTTTCAAAAAAAAAAAATCAATCTTTTCATTTATCATTGTACTATAAAAAAGTAGATCGAGAAAAAAGTATGTGAAGACAATAAAATCTTTTAATCGATAACTCATGTTATAAAACTCGTAAAACAGTAAAAGTATACATAGAACAAAGTTTACCATTAAGAAAATACTACTTGTAACTTAGTGGTAGGGATAGCAATATTACATGGATATCCGCTAATCCGATCCACTCGGTTAAAATAAATAGACGAAAACCTGAAATAAATGGATGAAAAGCGGGTGACAAATGAGGTGGATGATGGATCGGATCAGATATGAATGATGATTTTTTCACCCGCTAACCATCCATCCACCCGTTTAACATATATAAAGATTTTTAATCTAAGAATTTTAATTAAAAACATTTAAAATATACAATAAAAATACTTTATTTGTAGCAAATTAATTTTTTCAAAGAATATGTAGTTTGTGCATCCTTTTTATTTAAAAAATAATAATAACTTATGGTAGAAATAATCATAAATTAAATTTTACGTGAATTTTTTTTCCTATAATGTTCATCCATTAGTCACCCAATTCACCCGTTTCACCCTCGGATGATGGGTGAAGCAGGTGATGGATGGATGTGGATGAAGCGATTGAAATGATGGATGGATGCGGGTGAAGCTCCACCCGATCCAAATCTAATCTATTGTCATCTCTACTTAGTGGCGCTCGCCCCTAATTACAGGGTATATTACTGGTAAATTGGTAATATACTATACAAATATAAAACTAGCGTTACAAATGTAAAACACGCCCATTATTGAGAGATATGCTTTCCTATATATTTTTATTTTGGGTGCAAAAAATGCTTTCCTATATCACTATATGAATGTTAGACAAAATCGCACCTTGTATATATCACACATGAATGACATGATACTAATAATGTACTCTATAATAAATTACTCCGTAGTAATGTTCTCCTATAAATATTAGGAGTTGAAGAGAATAATATATCTTATGTATGATGAACATAGTATACTTTGATTCATGTGGATTTATACAATCCTTTGTAAATCAAGTTAATATATATGCTTTATGTTTTCTTTCCTTTCTATTTAATCATAGTATGTAGTATTGATTTTTATATTTATGTTGTCTTTGAGGGCGAGTCCGGATTTCTCATCTTGAGAAACATATAATGTTTTTCTAATGGCAAGGATTGTAAATAAAGACAACTTTATTAATATTTTATTATTTTTTGGTTGATGACTCACCTCTCTACCTCCTTCCTTTCTTCCCCTCCCCCCCTTCCATTCTTTCTCATCCTTCCTTCTATTATTGTCTTTCACAACATAACAATGGTGGAATCTTTACCAAGATCTCAGACAACAACCCAACGCCATGGCGGAATCCACCATTTCGGCGGGAATGGCGGCTTTGCCGCCGAATTCTATGAAAAACCTAAGGAAAAGGTTGAGAAATTAAGGGCATTGTTAACCCTAAAGGGTAAGTGTTTTTCGTTTTCTTGTGAGCTTTTCCTCCTCCATTGAAATTGCACATACTACATTAAGAAATTGAAATATGATGATTCTCGATTGACACTTGTGTAATTGAATTTCGATAACTTATAGAATTTCCATCAAAAAATTCGATAAAAAACATTGAAATTGATTTTCGATCAAAATAATTACTAGTATAATCATCTTAACTCAGAAGTTCGTTGCTTCCATGGTGGGGAGAGAAAACAGTAGCTACTTGCCTGCTTCAATGGAGTACTGAATTCTGAATTGTGAAAAAGAAAGAAAAATTGAAAATTACATATTTGTCCTTATTTTATTAGTCAAAAAGACAATTTAGCCCCATGAGATACATTCCATGTTTATCAAGAAGAGAAACATGGAATTACCCGTCTTTTGATCTTATTTCATGATGATATTAGGACATGACTAATGTCATGGGACAACTTAGATCTTAGACGTCGCATATGGTTTATTTACTAATTAATTTTCACATATTACGTAAAGCAATGTCAACATGAATTAAAAAAATAAAAAAAAATTAGTCTTCTTTGAAAAGAATTACTTCGTATGTCATTTGCGATAAATCAAAGGTGGATTTATAAACTCACATAAGCTTATGAGCATAGAGATGTTTCATGCATGTTTGTTTATCACCCTTTTCTATAATTTTCAAAAAATTAAAAAAAAAAAAAAAAAAAAAAAAAAAAAAAAAAAAAAAAAAAAAAAACCTTTACTAATCTCCTCTCTTCCCAAATTTCTTTTAAAATTCTCATAATACAAATCCAAACTAACACTTTTAACTTTTTAAATTTCAATTCCCCATCTGAATCCTTCATTCTCTAGCCATCAACTTTTGCCTCGATTGAACTTCCATGATTAATATGCTTGTCATCATTCTCCTTGACCTCTTCGGCTTGTTTATTTGCTTGGAGAAATAGTTGAAAGTATTTAGGATTCGCTTCCATACACTTGACAATTTTTATTACGAACCTCATTGCACTTGTCATAGTTGTTTTCTACGCCGCAATGTTCTTCAAGTTGTATGAATTCATCCCTGCACCCACCAGCCTCCATGTACAAGGACATCCAACAAGGCACACACTCTTCTTTTTCTTGTTTATCCTCCCTCTTCTTTTCTTCAACTTCGCGAGTTCTAATATCGGATTTTGTTCATTTTAATAAGTTGAAGACATGATAGATGTCAAATTGTCAATTAGAGGTGACAATCGAATTGTATGAGTAATAGACAACTTTTAAAAGAAAAAACTAATAATAAAGGGATTTTATATTTTCAACTTTTATATTCCAAAACCTTGCTAAAGCAATAATTTAGTAAAGATAGATTTCTTGGAAATAAATGTAAGAATCTTTTCTTTTACTTAATTTTTCCATTCATTTTTGGTAATTAAAAAAAATATATATTGAGTAATAAATAATTCGTTTGTGGAAATTATATCAATGATGTTAAAAAAAAAGTATGTGGATTATATATTTATGACCATGTAGGAAGTACAATTAGCATACAAGATTGTAATATTGACGAGTTAATTTACTTATGGTAATAAAGCTAGCACAATATAAATGTAGATTATGATTAGAGCTGTCAAAAGCTAACTCGACCTGAACTCAATTATTAACCGACCTGTTTGAACCCGAAAATGGTGACCCGAACCCAATATGACTCGACCAGAAACCAACCCTAGACCCAAGTTAACCCGAGTATTTGAGATCCGAACCCAAACATGAACCGACCTGGAGATGACCCGACCTGAATATAACCCGTAAATTATTGACCTGAACTGAACCCGACCTGAACCGAGATTGACCCAAACCCGTTTTGACCCGTCAAAACCCGAGTTTAACCCGACCCGAATTTAACTCGACCTGTTATTAAACCAACCCGAATTTTACCAGACCTATTACTAACCCGACCCGAAATTCAACCCGATCTATTACTAACCCGACCTGAAATTAACACGACTTGTTATTGACCCAACCCAAATTCAACCCGGCTTGTTCCAGACCCATTTCGAACTCAACCTAACCTGTTATTGATAGACCTGGCAATCGTGTCGTGTCATGTCGTGTTCGTTTTCGTGTCGAAAATTAAACGGGTTGGGCAAGGTCAACACTAACCCGACCCATTTAATAAACGTGTCGTGTCGTGTTGACCCAATTAATTAATCGTGTCGGAAACCCTTAACACTAACCCACTTTCTTCGTGTTCGGTTCATGTCGTGTTGTCGTGTTGAATTGAAAAATATTGGTCTTGTTCAATAGATTTATCAATAATTCCATAAATTATTGGTTTTTATATTAGGCGGGTTGAGTCGTGTTAATTTCGTGTTAAGAATCTTAACACTAACCCAACCTGTTTAATTAAACGTGTCATGTCGTGTTGACCTGTTTCACTTAATGAAACGTGTTGAAAACCCTTGATACTAACCCGTTTTTTTCGTGTTTGGTTCGTGTCGTGTCAGTTTTTGTCAGCTCTAGTTATTGACTTGACCCGATTTCAACTCACCTTAAATTCAATTTAGACCACCTTATTAATATTAATCAAAGTATAGTTATATAGTTGTGTTGTCACTTATTATGTATATCTTATCTAAACTTATTTGAACTAATTAGCTCGAATTTAAACTTATCTGAAATTATTTCTCTTAAAATAAATAAAGAAATTGATGATGATTAAACGTGAACGTCATTACATGAACTGTTAACAAACCGACCCAAAAAAATGTACCCGAACCCGATATGACCCGACTTGAAATCAACCCGAAACCCAAATTAACCCAATATTTTAGACCCGAACCCGAACATGACCCGACCTGATTGTAACCCGCAAATTATTGACTTGAATCGAACCCGAGAAGGACCCGACTTGGAAATGACCCGACCTGATTATAACCCGCAAATTATTGACTTGAACCGAACCTGACTCGAACTCGAGAATGACCCGACCTAATTATAACCCGCAAATTATTGATTTGAACCGAACCCGACTCGAGCCCGAGAATGACCCTAACTCGTTTTAACCCGTGAAAACTCGAATTAAACCCGACCTATTATTCACCCGACCCGAATGTAACCCGACCTGTTATTGACCCGACCTAAATCCGACCCAAACCCGATAAGATGTATGACTCGACGTGACCCGAACCTGACCCGCATAGGTTACGACATTAACCCGAATTGACCTGACCCGAATTCACCCGACCCAAACCCGACCCATTTACCCGAATTTACAGCTCTAATTATGATCAACAAGTAGTTGCATGATTTATTGCCTAAAAAAAGTAGTTGCATGATTTATAAATCTAAATATTAACTTAATAACAAGACAATGTTTTGAAATAAGGATACCCAAAACATAACATAAAATCACTCTCCCTAATCCCTACCCATGATCAACAATTATTAGGGTGAGAGTGAGGGTTAGATCAAGTGGTTAAACCTTCCCTTTTGATCCCATGTGATCTTGAAATTGATTTTCAAAAAAAAAAAAAAAAAAAAAACAATTATTGGGTCATTCATTAGCTACTCCGTATACTCTTAACAAAAACGATCAATCCGAGAAAAAAAAAAAAAAAAAAAAAAAAAAAAAAAACGATCAAATTTCGTCAACATTACTCTACCCCTCACGAAAAATAAAAGTCGTCGAGGATACCTTTCATTTCTTCAAATTTTAATTTTTTATAGTCACTGGATGATGTTTGAACAGACTGTACTGATGATTTCCAGTAAAACACTCCATTCTTCCCTTCAAAGCTAATTCAACTGTTCTTGATCACGACATTCAATCTTCACACCCACCAAAATTCACACAAGAACCCTAAAACCCCAAATTCGTGTGCATGAGATACCGAGAAAGAGGAGCTTCTGAAGCATCATTAATGGCGAATGTAGGTGGTGCTGGTATGAGCTCCATGATCGTCAATGGCGGCGAGTTATGGAAAGCTCATGGTGCCTTGGTTTTGGTTCAGCTCTGTAATGGCGGATACCATGTTATTACTAAACTTGTTCTTAATGAAGGTGTTAATCAGATCGTTTTCTGCGTTTTTCGCGACCTTATTGCTCTCTCAATCCTTGCTCCTCTTGCTTATGTTCGTGAAAAGTTAGTCAATTTTTCTCTCTCTTTCAATTGCTAATTTATAGTTTTGAATGGTTACATTTTGGTTTTTGATTTGAAATTTTGGTTGATTTTGTTTGTATTGTGTTTGAATTATTGCTGCTGCTTTGGAATGTTTTGATTCTTTGGATTAATTTGAGAGGGATTGAGATTGGGAGTGACTGGAATAGTGTGGAGGATGATTATTTGAGGACGGAGCGACTGTGAGTTTTAGTATAGTTTAAGCTATAGGATTTGGGGTTTTGGTTATTGGTTTGAGAAATTGATGTATAAATGTTGCTTGTGTTGAGTCTGAATCAGTGGAAATTTTGATATATTAGAAAATTTGGTTGCCGATAGTTGAAATAGTATACACGACGATTATTGAGGCTTTATTAGAGGACACAGGGAATCTGATTGTTTGTACTGTTTAAGGTATAAGATTTGGGAGTTTTTGGAGATTTTTAAAATGGTTGATTAGTAAAGGGGAATTGTTTTTGTTGCCTAAAATGGAAGAAGGGAATGAATATAATTCATTTGGTTGATTGAGGGAAATGGAATTTTTGTTCAATTTGGAAACTTGAAAAGTACTAGAAAGGACTTGAATCGCTCCCAATAAAACAGGAGAATTTAGCGACTTTAGCCACTTACGACTTTATGAGCATTGAGAAAAGAATTACAGCATTATAGTGCCTGCGTAATAATGTTTCACTGGGGCCATTTGGAACAAGTATAGAATGGAACTAGGTAACTACAAATCTTTATTACAAATCAGTTAAGTCATTTTGTTTCAGTTCCCTGCTTATATCAACTCTGTGCACTAACATGTGTATATGTATTCATTGACTGCATGCTTAATAAGATGGTATTGGTCGGCCCAGATTGAATGGAGAAAAAGGCTTTAAGAGAAGCATGTTTGAGTGAATTGCAGTCTTGCAGAAGTTGCTATTAGTGTGTGCTGATGAATTCTACAGACCAATTTGGTACCCAACTGAGACCAATTTGGTACCCAACTGATTGTTGAGGACTTGAGGTAGTACATTTGTGATTGGTACCCAACTGATTGTTGAGGTAGTATATGTGTAATACCTTATTAATGTCACTTTTTCTTTGTGATTGTAAACTAGATAAAGAAGGTAACTTTATAGTTTTTCCTTAGTTGAACAAGTATTTGTATGAGGAACATTTGTAAACAATGATTTTGTCTATTTTACCTAGACTCAACTAGGAGTAGGGGTGAGCAAACTACGTATCCGGTCAAAATTTTAGGAATTGGACCCAGAATTGATTGGGACTGATTCTAAAATTCTAGAAAGGACTTGAATTACTCCCAATGAATCAGGAGAATTTAGTAACTTTAGCCACTTATGCTTTAATTCTTCTACATATTGTACATGCAGATCATCTCATCGTCAATTAGAATATTTTTATTTTATAATTATAGAAGCCTTGAACCACTTACTTCTTATTTAGATCTTGGAAAAATGATAGAAAATTGTATTTGATCTTCATATAATGGTCAGAGTCTTGGAGAAGATTTATATTGTAAAAAGTTTGAAAGGAAAATGAAAACTCAGAGAGGGAAATGTAGGAGATAATTGGGGGCACATCTGTTTTGATGTGAAAAGAAGTTTGCTGACTTGAAGCTTTTTTTATTCAGTTATTTTCTTCATAGAACCTTCAACCTATATTATCATTACAATAGACTTCATAAACTTTTTTTATTTCTTTGAAAGTGACTTAAGTGGGCATTGTGACTCCTTAAGTCCTTTGTCTTAACCCATACGTGTAAGGTTAACATTATAGCAAAACCCCGTTTGGCGATAGCCTAAACCTTGTTACCCTATACCCTAAATCACTTAATTAGCCCCATTTCGAGGGGAATAATCAATTAGTCTTTTTTATCCCTTGAAAATCTGTTGCTTTGCATTTTTTAAAAAAACATCTTATAGAAGACATTGTTATACATAGGTTTTTAATGTCCAAAAATGAACATCTGTATTTCTCTTTCTCAATGTGGGTCGTTTTAGATAGAACTAATTCAAAAATATCTTTCTTTCTAAATGTGGGTCGTTTTAGTTAGAACTAGTTCAAAAATAATATATGATTACACTTTATATACCTGAGGATACCTGTATGACATTGATACTTAAATTTATCTAGTAGCAGTCAGGATGCATATGAAAAAAGAGAGCACGATTTTCTTCTTTACAACAAATGAAAATGAAACAAAAGGGCTACCTAATCCCCAGAAACCTGATGTCTTTGGTCCTTAAAAGAATCTGATGTTTTGTATTTGATTTCTGCAGGCGAGTTCGACCACCAATCACTAAAAATCTTCTTGTTGGATTTTTCTTCCTTGGGCTTACCGGGTATGTGAGAAGATATTGCTGGTTTTGTTGTTGAGCAATCTCCTGATTATTATCTGAGGTGCTATGTTAATTACTTGACTAGGATCTTTGGAAACCAACTTCTGTTTCTTATTGGTCTGAAGTATACAAATCCAACATATGCTGCAGCTATACAACCTTCAATTCCAGTATTTACTTTCCTCTTGGCCACAATAATGGGGTCAGTTTGATCAAATTTGGTTAATTCTGTATCTTTTATCTATTCTTTGCTGTTACTTATTAATTTGCTTATATTAATCTTTTCCATGCAGCACAGAAACTGTGAATTTATATAGAGCTGAAGGGAAAATGAAGGTTGCAGGCACATTTTTGTGTGTTTCTGGTGCTGTTTTGATGGTTGTATATAAAGGGCCGTCTATTCTTGGACAAAAAGAAGAGATGGAACTGCATGGTGAAATCAGTGCCAAAGGACAGCCAGAACCAGTTGGATGGCTTGTTGCTAGGACCATGGAATTTGGGTTTGACACATTTCACCTTGGTGTACTATGTCTTATTGGGAACTGTGTGTGCATGGCAACTTATCTTGCAATTCAGGTATTACTGCTTTTATAATTCTTTGAAGTAAATCATGATACTGCTAAACTATTGAGTATCTAGGAATTAGTAGGTTGGGATTAATGATACATACATAACTTCAAAGTCGTAGGTTGGGAGTAGGAACTTCTCTAGTTGAAAAGTTAGACCATTTGATTTAACTTTTCTCTTATGAAAGAAATTAATGGGCATGAGATGCATGGAGCTTCAGTCTTGTCAAGATTATGATTGCAGCAATTGAGCTATGATCATTATAGGGACATTACTTCTCTCATAATTCTAACGGGGCTGAATATTGAGGGTTTTTTTTTCCCCTTCTCTTTTTCTTTGTACTAAAAAAAAAAAAAAACCCTAGATAGAGAGAGCTAATTATTTATAAGGGAATGTACAATATTAGTTTCTGAACTAGAAAATAAGTTTCAAATTTAGTTTATTGCAGAAACAATTACCAAAAGTTGTCTGTTTAGTCTCAGTGTTCATTCCTACCAAATTCTTGTAACTTTCACTGTTGCTTTTCAGTAGTCAGAGAAGTTTTTGAGGAGAAGAAGGTTGGGGGTTGGGGGTTGGGGAAAGGGGCCAGAGGGGAAAGGCATAGCCACTTTCTTCCCTTTAAAAAACCGATGCTGCTTCCTTCTACTGCTTCAGCAGCTTCTACAAGATGCCACCAGTGCCTATTTTTTTTATTTCTTACTAGTTCATTTCCTCCTGCTAACTCGAAAAAAGTGTTATTAAACCATAATCAATGCAATGACATTAATACATTGATTTGTAGCTGCATAGACTAGACGATTTAGGTTTGAGATATTGAAGATGAAATTGGGTGGTGCAAATCAGAAGTCTCCTGCAAACCTGGAGCAAATCTGACTTCACTCATACTGTCATGCTCTGCTTTAGTGGAGACTTAGAGACTAAGGAAGGGATCATGAGCTCAAGGTGCCTGCTGAACCAAAGATGGACTAGGTCGTGACGGCGGGTTGGCTAGGCATGGCACAGTGGGCTTAATTTGAGCAGGGCCACCTTAAATTTTCTTTTTAGTCTCTTAGAAGAAAGCATAGGTCAATTCTGATATTTTCATGCTGTTTTTTGGAATTTTCATTATTAATACTTTACAGATTTGCTGAGATATCTGAAATATACTCTGTACAACATACTACCTCCGTTTTGCTGAGTCTTCAGTTACTGTAGCTACGTAAACCCAGGAAAGTAAAAATGGGAACCATTCATGTGGGTTCTTTTGTATTAAAGAGAAGAGAGATAGAGAGTAAAAAAATTATTAAATACAATTGGGCCCTACAAAGTAGGGTTTTAGATGACAAAAACTGAATAAAAAGTTGTCATAAAAGGAATAAAGTAAAAGTGAGTAACACTTAGAAAAACGAAAGTGAGTAAGACTTAGGAAAACAGAGGTAGTATTGAATATTCTATAATCCTTCTGGTGTTTAAAAGTTGTAATGCTTCTTATTTTAGGTCAAAACTTGTAAACTTTGACTATATTTTTTTTACTAATTAGTAAGTACTTCCTATGTTTTTATTTAGTTGCAAGAATTCTATTTTGGGAAATTCTCAATGGTAGCCATGTACTATTGCTTATTTCCAATGGTAGCCAATTTTTTTTTTTCGATTCTCAATAGTAGCCTTCTACTTTTTAAAAGTTCCAAACGTAACCTCATTTACTGAATAACGTTAAATAGCTGTTAACTAAAGTTAAGCAAAATAATTGTTAAAGTTAACTACAGTTAAACATTTTCTCTTTCCTTCCCTTCATCTTCATGGCTGCCACCCATCCCCATTCTTCTTCATCTTCTTCCTCCCTTCATCTTCATGGCTGCCATCCCTAACTCCTTCCTCCGTGATAGCCCACCGGCACCGGCCAACCCCTACCCACTACCCACTACCCACTGCCAATTCTCCCCGACACCTAGCCCCCACCTCCTTTCAAACCCATCCCCCTTCACCCACCCCCAAATGCACTCGTGATGATTCCGATCAAGCTTGGTGACATTAATGGCAGAAACTTGCGCACCACCACAGTCATCGACTTGACGAATAATCAGCAAAAGTTATCGTCTAAACGAAGTCGTTGGATAGCAGCCCAATAAGGTTGTCTTCGTCTTTAGCGACTATTCGGAGTTTGAAATTAGGGCTTGATTGAGTTGAAGTTTGATGAAAGTGGGGGAATTGATTAAGGAATTCTACAATCTGCAGACGCATTGGAAGCATAGAAGTGATTTAACAGGTAAGCGTGAGACAATTTCGGCGGTTACTTCAGTCATGAGTATCGCCATTGTTGCCTTAGCTCGAGCTTGAAAATCAGAGGGGATGGGGGAAAGGGTGGGTGTCGGGGAAGGGGATGAGTGGGGTCTCGGGTAAGGGCTGGGGTAGAGTTGCCAGTGGAGGTTAGCCGGGCGCTGACGGTGGAGGGGGAGGGGGAGAGGGTTGGTGGCTGGTGTGGAGCGTTGTTTTATTTTTACTATTATTTTTATTTTATTTATTATTTTTTCTTTAAAAAGTTAACCTTGGTTTGAAATAAGGTTAGATTTTACAGAAATTTAACGGAAAAACATAAATAAGGTTATTATGGTTGGAACTTTTAAAAAGTAGAAGTCTACCATTAAGAATCGAAAAAAAAAAAAAATTGGCTACCATTGGAAATAAGCAATAGTACATGGCTACCATTGAGAATTCCCTTCTATTTTTCATGTTTGCCAATGCATTACTTCAACTGTTTTTATTTTTAATTATGTATTTGTAAAAATTATAAGGATTAAATTTTAATAAAGTACACATTGAGACAAATGTAACAAGATTCCATATGACTATGTATTTCTTAAGTATAAATCTTGAATTGTAATTGTAGTTGTGTATGTGAATAGTATACACTATTGAAATGTTGCAAGTATAAAAAAAAGGTCGAAGTATACGAAAATGTTTTTGGTGGGGTATTGTTAGATTCAAGTCTATGCAATTTATATTTTTAACTATTTATAACTTTTACGATTCATAATTAAAAAATGTAAATGGTCAAAAGTGCGCATTGAAGACCATGAAAAAGAAGTGTTACCACTTTTTACAAACAAGGTAGTACGTTTTAATATAATTTAGCCAAGTATAAAATTGTTATATGAGTAATTTATACTTTCTCCATTCTTTTTTACTCATACTATTTGTACTTTAACACTACTCGCATACTGTATTTTGACAATATTTTGTGATTTAAACTTATGGAAAATTATAGTCACGTGGATCCTTGTAGATTCATCCCGATCTATCTTCAAAAATATCAATTTTTATTACTAAAAACAAATTACAGATATTTACAGTCAAATTATGCTTTGGTTAGCGTGAAAGTCTAACTAGTGTAAGTAAAAAAGATAATGAAGGACGTAGTAAACTTTTGCTATTAGAATAACAAAATGCTTATAATGCACTGTCATTTTCTGCATAATATTTTTGTGTGCATGGTGCAAAGCTTCTTCCAAAGCATAAGGGAGTTGAGATTATTGTGTGTGTGTGTTTGGGATATTGAAGGTTGAACTTGTGACCTTAATGTCATGAAGTGACATGTTTATCTAGTGCTTGCTGAGTTTTGCATATGATTGTAAATAAAAGTGGAAAAAAAATTCAGGATTGTAGCTTGTCTTATGGATTAAAAACTTATCTTTGTAACATATTTTGCAGGCTCCAGTTCTGAAGAAATATCCAGCAAGCCTCTCGGTGACAGCGTATTCATATTTTTTTGGTGCTCTTCTTATCGTTACTTCTTCGTTTTTTATGGCCAATGACCCGACAAGCTGGAGTATGAACCATGATGAACTGTTTGCCGTTTTCTATGCTGTAAGTTTTTTTTTGTTTTTGTTTTTGTTTTTGTTTTTTTTGTTTTTTTTGTTTTTTTTTTTTTACCCTTTTTATGATGTCAACCTTAGTTAGCTACAAAGCGTCAAGATCACATTCCACTCCGGCACTTAATTTGAAGTTGACTACATGAATTACAATTGTAATCACAAGTTCCTTTTTAGATACATTACTATTGTATTAGAGGTACATTAGTGGCATATTACTTTATTACAAGTACATATAAATTTCCCATTGACTTGGTATCTTAGCTAGTTGATTTCTGTTGCCATCAAATCCAAATTAAACTCCAAATTCATAACTCTTCATCACTATCCTAACTTTGTATATAGCAATTGCTATAATCGTGGTGATTCACACGCATCTCATCAGAATTCCCATTGACTCCCTTTGTCCCAAAATTAAAGCCCTGTCTCCCAAAAACCTTGTCCTTAAAGAAGAGCTCTATTTCTCTCATTTGGGTGGGTCCATTATCTGCTTCTTTTTTACTCGCAAACTAACAAAACCCCTCCATTAATTCGTCTCACTTTCCTTTAAAAACAATTAACTATTTCCATTACCTTCTTATTTAACTCTGCTATAATTAACAATACCTCTACTACAATTTCTTTAAAAATACCCTTGCTTAGGAGATATGAGGCTTTTATATAGGGAGTAGGAATATGGCAAGAGTTTAAATTTGTGAGGATGTGGCAAGTGTTAAGGCATCTGTGAATTGTGTTCGTGTTCTAGTGTGCTTACGATATTTGGAATCTTCATCCTCCTCAATGCTTATGGCTTAGGGCTAGCAAAAGCTGACCCTACTTAATATTCCAACCCGAAATCAACCTATATATAGCGGGTTTGGGTTGAGTTTTTGATCTGATTTATAAAATGGATTAACCCGAACCCAACCTGAAATCATATGGGTTAGGTTAAGACTCGAAATAACAAATGATTTAGAATCAAATTGGTTCTATCCGAACCCAAATTTATAACCCGGACTAAGGGGAAACCAACAAGTGTCCTTTTGGCTAATCTTAGGTTTATAACCAGCTAGCGGCTACCCTTTTTACAGCCTTTCTTTCTATCTTCATTTATTCAATGGAGGCTTTTTAGTCCTTTTGCTTTTTTTTACCACCTTCATCGGCCCCGCTACTCCATGGGTTTAGCTCAATACGAAAATGGTAGGTCAAATGGGTTCAGGTTGATCCATTAATAAATAATAATACATAAAAACAAAAAATTTAAAATTCAAGTTAAATAGGTCAACTCGAACCCGACTTGGGAACAAAAAAAGAAAGACAGATTAGGTTGGGGTTTAGAAATTGAACCTGCATATTGTTCGGGTTGGTGGTAAGTTAACCTGGTTAGAGCTATCCCGAACATGAATCTGACCTAACCTGATCTAATTGTCGGTAGGGCTCCTGATAGGTTTGCTTCTAACCAATCCAAAAGAAGGAAGAAATTAGGCTGCTTTGATTCATTCAGATACATGATGCTTGCTAATAAATATAATTTGATTAATATTTGGAATCAGGGAAGAGGTGTGTGTCAGTGTGTGACTGCTTTTTGATGGTGTATATTATTGTTTTGGCATCTGCAGATTGCTGTTTCATTGTTTTATACAAGTATTTATCTTATCTGCAATAAAAACAGTGAATGTCACTTTATCTTTTCAGGGAATCATTGCATCTGCCCTCAACTATGGACTTATCACATGGTCCAATAAAATATTGGGGCCTGCATTGGTCGCTCTTTACAATCCACTTCAACCTGCAGCATCTACCTTTTTGTCACTTATCTTTCTAGGAAGCACCCTATACCTAGGAAGGTATGGTTTGGCAGAAATAAAAGATATTGATTTTCATGGTTAATGCTATATTTTGCTTTCTATGTTAAAATTTATTTGCTTCATTTGCATTCACTTTACAAGTTATTAGTGTCAATTGTCCTGAATAAAATTAAGCACTAAGTGTACCTTAAATGGCGGATCCTCTCTGCAGTGTGCTGGGAGGCTCTTTAATTATTGCTGGCTTATACTTGGTCACCTGGGCATCCTACAAAGAAAAGCAAGCTGCTGCAGGTATACCTTCTGAACCTCTAATTCAAAAAGATTCTTCACTCAGCAAGATGCACCAGCAAGGACTCATTTTTGCTAGATCATCATCTTCATTATACAAGGTTTTGGATTAGGTAATATGCACAACATGGAGCTTATCCTTAACTGTCTTATTTCCAATTTCTGTGGCCATTGCAATTAAGGTATCTCTATTTGTTTACATTTTCATCAATTCCATTTATGCATTGCTAGTTTGCTACCAACATAAAATGATGATAATGTGCAGTTCTTGTTCAACAGCAGCTGATGTTTTTTACTGCTTAGACAAAACAATATCTATGCAGCATAGTCCTTTACCTCAAGATATTGATCTCAGACTGCATTAACAGTTTCATTGAACTCTATTAAAGCAGATACAATCATAATCTTGCCTGAGTGTTTCTTTGTCCATTCATGTTAGTTTCATGTCTAATATTTCATACTATTTATGTTACTGTAGTGCTGTACCCACTCTGACCCTTGAACGTAGAAAATAAAATCCCTTCGTTTTAAAGTTCAGGAAGTCTCACTCTGTACCCACTATTTATGATGAGCTTTGGCCATTATCTTCTTCCAAAATATGTGTTACAAATATATACTCTCTTCATCCTAGTGAAATGTCCATCTTGTTATTTCAACAATTGTTATCCCTTTCAGTTATTATGTGCTAATGTGCCATGCCAAAAGCGCCGCCATTTAATTTTGATACGTATAGTTTTGATCTAGTTTTGTCAAATCAGTCACTTATTAAAGAAGGCAAGGATGGGTAGCCTGGATGTTTAAACTTCGTCTAGTAAGCGGTTGTTGTGGTGGGAGTGAGGGACAATTCAAGAAGGAAAGGTGGCCATATTTCAAAAGACTGAGCAAATAAAAATTTATATTTTTAGAACTATATTGTAAATTGCTTTTATTTCGTATCTTGTATGTTAAGCTACAAAACCTATCTTGTTTGTTTAGTTATCTTGGATCCAGTTTGAATCGTACCATTGGAATGGCTTAGGGAGTCATAATCACTAACTTGCCTCCTTAACTGTGTAAAACGCTATACATTTCTCAAATGAATCTGTAGATGTTCTTGCCTCAGAAATGAGCGTCTTACACCTACAACCTTTTAAGTGCGCTGCCTTCACAAGATGTGTTGGGCACATGTTGCAGATTTACGGAGTTAGAAAAGTCAAGGGAAGATGATTGAGTATTCCTTAGTTTTTAGTTGACATCATTTTGTAGACTTAAAATCTTGATTACAAAATTTAATTGTTTTACTCAGAAATGATATAAAGGAAATTTTATAGTCCATTATGTTGTTATGCTATGCCAGCTGAAAATTGTCTGTCTTTGATATGAACTTTTATTATGCCAGATTACTTGCTTCTACCAGTGCAACTAATTGCTCATGATACAGGTGAAGAGCTATACAAATGTACAGCAAACATAATGGTTCCAAAAGGAACTATCACCAGGAACAGTGGTTGATATTGTGTATATCAAGATCCAGGGCTCACGACTTCTGCAGATAGCGTTATGGAAAATGTGTATTTCAAAGAGACAGCACGATGGTGGTTGTATATACTGCTAGCTATATTGGCCAAATCTATCTCAGGATTTGGCTTTTTCCACGTGGAATTTAGAGCAAGCTTCCCATTGAAACCGAGATTTTCAATTTGCATAATTAAGTTCAAGATCATTTGTTGTAGCCAAGTTATATGATTCTCTTTGTAAGGACAAAAACAAAGGTCTTTTCTGAGAGGTTTTATCTATGCTATGCATACCTGTTCTATATCCATCAGTATCATGATTCATAAGAAACAGAAATGACCCAAGGCATATACATCAGAGGACTATTGGCATGGTAAATTCATACTCCCTGTCCCTTAATTTTTGCACCATTTGCCCCAAAAACTCCCACCAAAAGTAGGTCTATGGTGCAATTAAAAGAGACCGAGGGATTAATAGCTTTTGCAGTAATGACCTATGTTGCACGGACTCAGACTTGGGGTCAGTTTGACACATTGTCGGATAAATTCTTGTATAAGGTCATTATATATTTGGGTGTCATACCGTGTCAGAGGATCCGACACCCGACGTACATCAGATGTCGAAGTAACATAGGTAATGACTCACCAGACCTATCAAAATAACACGACAAAACAAAAAAGTAGAGCAAATGTAGAAGATCGAACTGAAGAACTAGACTAGAGGATATAATTCGTATATATCAGCAAAGAATGGAAAATTTGCAGATGAATGAGGTTACGTAACTTACATTACACAATACAAATTTTCAAAAACCACTGACTACCAATTTCTCAATATTATAAGGCTAAGCTACTACCTGGATGCCAAGCTTCTTTAACACTTGGCATTGTCAGCAAAAGCTTCTGAACTCAGAGAAGCACACAACATATGACTGACCTAAGATGTTTAGTAGCCAAATGTTTTCTTTTTCTCTGTTAGCTCAAAATGCAAAATCACTATTGTATCTGACAGCTAGGTCACCTTCTTTTTTCTTTTGGTTCATTGCGCAGTTAGAGCTGTCAAGAACTTATGCTGGCATCAGCTACTAGATGCAGTAGAGACATTATTGTTGAGACAAATCCTATGAAGCAAAGGCCTAGCAATAAGACCATCAGTGACCCAACCTGCTAATTCACTATCATGCTTTGCATGGTCAAATTCCCTCCGCACATAATCAAGAGATATCTGTAACTTCCCACCAGGTCTACAGTCATCAGAAGCATTTTTCGATGGTATTCCTGCGTTGGTCTCAAGCCAATAAAGGAAGTTGACCTGGTACACAGATCTTAGCATGTCTTGCGGTGAAGCACTTTCTTTGAGTATAACCTGCACCAATCAAGTCCAAATTAATAAGAAGCAATAAAACAAATTGAGACTATGATAAAAGGACAGAACACTAAGTGTACAACTTTATCAAATTAAGTACTCCGTATATTTTTACAGGAACTATTAATAAAACATGGGAATACCGAAAATTGAGTAACAAGGAGATTAAACAATTCTAGTAGTACTTATATTGACTTGGGGTTGGCAACAAAAAATTTAGATCATGGTTCATAATAATTTACTATTTTAGTGAGGAACAAAGAAAGTACAATGATTACTCTCGTTCCCAAATTTCTGTTGTATTCTTTTCAGCTTACACCTATCTTCAAGTCTTGATTAAACTACACTTATGAGAAAGCAATCAAATCATATAAAATTTCATCAGCTCACCCCTCTCCTTACACCACCCTAATCTTCTTCATTCAGCAACTAAGGCTATGTTCACCATTCAATTTATTTAAGCAAATAATTGCTTATGAGGTACTTCTATTTCAGAAATGTTCAAATCAGACCACGTCAGACCATAAATTTTTATCTGCACGTGGTTATTGCTAATTAATTTTAGTACCGTTATCAAAATAATTATGAAAATTTCAAAATTTGAAAGTACACATTAATGCAAATCTAACGACATCTCATTTGATGATTTCACATCAAGTGAACTGAACTTACCCTAAACTTGTTACTATCTACTCTAATAACCCCTTTAGAGCATGTTTGGTTAGTGTACCTTTTTTATTGGAAACGGATTCAGTTAAATTATTACCGTTATCGAATGTTTGGTTAAGAGATTTGGTAACAATTACCTTTACCTAAGGGTAAGGGATTCCACCCATTTGTTACCACTCTAAAACCTAAGGCAACAAATACCCTTACCCCCCTCAGATACAAAGGGATTCCTTTCCATAGTTAAACCAAATAAATAAAAAGGTAATAGTTACATGATTCCTTTTCCTCCTCTTAATTGTTTCCTTTCCATTCATTTCCATTGTTCTAACCAAACGCCCCCTTAATGTGCATCATTTTTCCCACCATCTTTCACTTTCAAGAGTGTTAAATAAAAATGTATTTGTATGTAATATTTCTTGCTAGTGGCTAAAGGCAGTGCGTCAGCAGTATAATTATAAGTAATAATGTAAATGCAATATACAACACTCAAATCAGAATAGATCAGACAGAGCGGTTCTATCTACAAGAAGCTGTCAAGTTAGAGGCTGCAAATTCTGAACCCTTCATTCCACAGTCAAGAATCTAAAGCTAACAAGAAAAGAGTTCATCCTATGTACATTCAACAAAGGCTACTTGAATTACACAAGAAGCAGAGACACATATGAGAAAAAAGGAAGGGGGGGGGGGAAGGGGGGTGGTTAAGAACTCAGTTTCATATAAACATGCAAGAGTTACTTACACAAAACTTTCCCTTGTGCTCAGCTAAGATGTAGCCTTCATTTCTATAGAGATCAAGAAGTGCAACTACATCCTCTCTTCTCTGAATTACATCACTCAGTGTGGATCCTAGCTCAAGCCGCTTCTCAATTTCTGCAGCGGCATTCTTGGCTTCAATTGACAGATTTGAAGAATTTGGCTGCATGAAGATACATTTGAACAATTAGGCATAAGTTCATAACATACAATGCCATGTTTTTGCAGAACATATAAGATTTTGTATTACAAAAAGATCTTACAGAACCATCAAAAATTCAATTAGCCAGTCACTAGTCAGCAATCCAAGGGAATACAAGACATCCCCCCCCCCCCCCAAACACACACACACACACACAAAAAACTACAATCATCCTAGCCTCAGTGTGGAAACACGCCTAATACCTTCAATACATGTTTTTCCTTGTAATGTCATGGAGAGTTAGGCGTGTTTCCATACGGACTGGATGTGACAGATTCAAAGGTGATTTCTATCAAAAAATAAATGAATAACTTCTTTCGATACTTTCCCTTTGTCAAAGTAACACAATGCTTGTAAAGTAACACACCTCTCGGAAACAACTTTTAACAGTCTTCAAATGGAAAAGGATATGGCTATGTACATTTGGATAACCTAGGATTAATCGAATATGGGATTAACTCTAGAATATTGTTCATTCTACATACATAACCAACCATGCGCAGCAAACTATTGTATATTTTTATAATTAGGGGAAAAGGAAAAGGATGGGAAGGAAACCCCATATTGGGTCCTGTACAAGCCATGTTTCATGCAGAAAATCAGAAATGAGAATAAAGAAACTCACTTTATCAGCCGGCCTCAAATTCAGATTTGGTAATGCTGGAAAAAGAGGTTCCTCAGCATTGACGTCATTAACAGAAGGCACCTGACCACTCAACAAATATTCACTGAACAGTAAGCCTGTAACAACATGTTTCAGCAAGTAATTAGACTATTACCATGATTAATACTTAGTATGAGGTTATCTCCAAGTAGACTAAAGCTTAAAAGAGAATGCGGCCCCTAGTTATTAGCTGAGACCTCCAAATATTAGTAACTAACAAGAATCAATAAAAAATGTGGCCTTAAGACAATTATTGACACATCATTTCAAAGTATATTCTTTGCAGATAATTTTTGTGATTCTAACTTGAGAAAATGATTACTTCTAGGGAAAAGAAGTACTTGCTCGATATGGATTCAAAGTCCTCAGCTGAATGGATTGATAAGACTTCAGATTGCAGTACATGTGAACGCAAGTTATTATACCAAAACAAGCAAGGGCAAGTTGTGTAGAGGAGCCTATGCGATTAGCTAAAGCTATCCCAAGCATGATGCCAATTGACTTGCTCACCATTCCTTGTGCTTCACCCTTTGCAATTACCTGACACAATATATTTAAAAAAATCACACAATGTCGTAATACCATCCTAGTAGCTAAAGGAAAGAGGAGACTCCTCCACTTTGACAATTAATTACGTGTAAAACCCATATCTACCTCTGCAAAATTCCTCTTTGCAGCAAAGCCTGCATAGAAACAGCTTCTTGTGGCAGCCTACAAAACCATTATATTAAGTGTTAGCACATAATGAACAGATGGAACTTTTAAAAGGATGTGGTGAGTATCACTGTAAACCAATTGAAGAATTAAAATATTGAAAAAATTCTATATAAACCTGTAATGAGATGGAAGTGATGACTGATGAAATGGCCAGTCCAAACTCCAAAGTCTGATCTCCAGACATCACAGATTTTTTTAATTTTTTGTAATGATTATAATTGTCATAAAGATGAAAACTGAACAGATTATAGCCAGAATCCATATTGACTGCCCATTTCTCAACAATACCAAAAGAATTTGAAGGAGTAACAGCTAATTCTAAGAGGTACGTCTTTATTTAACTCAACAAGAAATACATGCAAACACTTGTCAACATGTGAGAAATTGAAGAGTTTAATAGAAGCACCATAGAAGAAAATGTGAAAACAGGTTTTTCAAAATAGACTATGACGCAAGATAGAGACAGAGACTGAGAGGTGTCAAAAACAAAAAAAAGCATTAGCTAAAAATGAACAATTCAACATCAATGCAAACTGATATTTTCTTAAATTACCAATACCCAGATCCCAGTATCTTCTTAGCCTGTAAGATACCCATGTATTTAAGGGCAGAAGGGTAAGAGCAGTTTTTCACTATACAACACAAAAAAAGATAAAAATTCAAGCAAGATACAGACTCTAGTACTCTACAAAAGGTAATGTAATCAGTAAAACCAATCAATTAGTATTATAATGGACAAACATCTACTTGGAAAGCTATGGTCTGAAACAAATTGAACACAACAATTCCTTATCCATTCAAGTGACATAAAAGATAAATATATATATCTATGTGTATGAAGTATGATGGAACAATTAACTTCAAGGCAACTTTCAGACGCATCAAATATGTTGAATGTGTTATGCGTAAGAGATTGTTTGAGCACATGGGATAGTTGGGCTAATGTAGCCACCACCAGCATTAATTAAAAGGTCTGAATTTTCTTTTTTGCTCTTTAGCCGCCAGAGTGCAGTATCTTGGTCCTAAAGCATTCTTTTTGACCAAAACTAACTCAGAAGTTAGAAAGCACAGAAAGTTTTATCCTACCTGGATCAAGGTAGCAGCAGATCGTCCAGCTCCAGCAGCAGCACCAATGAAGACGAAAAGATGAGGAAAAGCAGGTGTTAATATCTCCAATCCAAAAGCACTATTCTCCAAAAGATCAGCAAACAACCTCCATCCTTTTGGATGAACATCAAAGTGTCGCCCATATTTTGACAGCATGATCTTGCTAAGATATCCAATTCCATCCTTAAGCACCCAATTTATTGCCGCAGCAGTAGGAATCGCCCCCTTTCCCAGTCCAACAGCAAGAAGCAAAGACTACAAAGATAGGCAACCAAAAACTACTCATAAAAGAGAACATGACAAACAAAAACATTTTCTGAAGTCTGAACCCATCAACATAACATTTTTGCAAGCAATTAAGAAAAAGTTTTACTCAAGCTAACCTGTGTGGCAAGTACCCCACTGATCTGACTAGCAATACCCTGGACCCCTCTCCACAAAGAGTAGTCCAAATAATCGCTGGTCACGCTGTCAGGAAAACCTTCTGGTAGCATCAAACGAAATACTAAATCTTTGCACAGCAACCATAAACTAGGAAGTCTCGCTGAGAGATTTAGGATTCCATCATCCATATTCCCCTTTCCTGATGATGACGGAACCGTTACAAATTCGTCTTTTGAATAATCAGGAACTAGTTTTTTTCTCTGACTTCCTTTGATCTCCCATACAACCTCCTTTTCCTTTATGTCCCCTTCCTTCTCAATACTCCCTAAGGCACCTGCAGGATCTAAATGGAACAGGCGAAGGAAACCTAAAACTGACACCAAGCATAGCAGAATCTGCCGAGAAGAAAATATTATCTCTCCCATTTTGAGGTTATCATCCCATATGTGGCCACTGAGAAAGGAAGTCAACTGATAGGTCCAAAACAATGCAAAGGTACGCAGAATCCCACCATGACTTTCCTCATGGTTACTATCACCATCGTTATCATTCTTATCGTTGTTTTTTCCTTTGCCATTGTTGTTATTATTGTTATTGCCATGATTCCCATAATTGCCATTATCTAATAAAAAATCAGGTCCTAATGAAGGGAGGACATGTCTCAACTCAAATGCTTTAGTTGCAACCGCACGCTGCAAATAACTAACTTTATTCGTAAAAGAAAATTCATGTGCTTCCAACCGAGCCTTCAGATTTCTATGTTGAGAGACGCTTTTGGGTTGAAATGAAAATTTTGACAAATTATCCAAAAGCAATGCCGTAGAAGTGCAAGTGCAGCCCATGGGTCACTTGTGCAGCTTATATATATCCACAACGACAAATGTAATCCTACAAATCCAATATCTTCAAACGTAATAGACCCATGAGTTGCATACTGCACAGACTCAAGTCCTTCTGATATGTACAAAGAAACCTGACAATTAGAAACTCTTATTACTTTCAATTTCCGAAAGACGAGGTCAGACATTGGCAAGAGAGGTACCCAGCCTAACAATTCAAGGTTCATAAAGGATGCTAAACCATCAAGGCATTGAGCCGAGCTGCCACTATTCGGGCTCTAATAGCCTCAAAACTTTTCAGCTCAACTCGGTCCGATTAGGCTCGAAATACGCAACACATTGGCAACAAAATTTGATTCAACTATCAAATTGAGCTCGAAAAATCACATATAATCTTCTTCTAGCTTAAGAATATCAATGTAAATTGCCAAAAATGCACATATCAAAATTCTTGCAATATAATCGCTCGCTATAAGATTTCATAATTTGAGTAATAATATAAACTATAGTTCAATAATCTACCTTGCATAAATTGACTATACTGACAACAAAATTAATGATAATGTGAAGTGAAACCCTAGATTATGAAATTGAAATTCAATGATTAAGAAATAAAAAAACAAACAACTTACTCAAAAGCTGCTTCGATGTAAATAGAGAATGCTCGGAAGGTGTTTCAATGGAGAACTCAGAGTACGCTTCAATGGAGGAAATAGAGAGAGGTGTGCAGCGTAAGAAGTGAAAAGCTCAGAAGATTAATGTCAACAGATAAATATGACTGTTAGCCGTGCGGGGCTCATGTATTTCGGGGTTGGCTAGGCTAGCCCGCCAAATTTACAAAAGGTCGGCATATGCACCACCTAAGCCCACATGCCATTGTGCCAATCCGTGCCATGATTTGCCTAGGCTAAATTTCATTGATTTTAACATGTTTTGTTGTGTTATTCGGGGCATGTTTTGTGACTTTTGTCATGGTTCACTAAAATAAAAGCATCATGCACAGCAACACGTTATATTGTGGTTTTTTCGTTCTAAGACAGGTCATGCATAGTGTCATCATTATCAATAGAGCTAGCAAAAGTTGACACGACACGATTACACGGCACGAACCGGATACGAAAAAAGACTCGTTTAGTTAAACGGGTCAACACAACACGTCACGATTAATTAAACGGGTTAGGTTAGTGTTGAAAATTGTAACACGAAAGTAACACGACCCAACCCGCTTAATAGGCGGGTCGTGTTCAGGTCAACCCGTTTACTCGCTAACCTGTTTAAGATATATAAAAAGATTAAAAATCTTATATTCTACTGTGGCCCAAAAAATTAATAGTGACCCAAAAATTTAAGAATAACCCAATAAATGAAAAAACCTAATTTAACCTAATATCTCACTAACCTCAGCCATCATATATAAGGATATGAGCTCCTCTGATTTACTTTTTCTCTTATTCACTCTTTCACTCTCACGCACAAGAGGTAAGCTTTCCTCTTACCTCACTTCTCTCATGATTCCCAAATTCCTATCTAACCATACTTTAACAGAGCCCTTTTCCTAAATAATGCTGCCAAAAAACACGATTCCACAAATACAATCACTTTTTTAGAAAAAAAATTTCTCTCCATGGACGCTCATAACAACTCGGATACGAGTAACAAATCTGCTGAAGAACATGATCAAATTGTTCGTTCAACTAAAAAGCCTAAACGAAAAATTAATCATTTAATTTTCAATGAGCGAATCGATGAGGAGATGCCTGAGGCTGATGAGACTGATGAAGGAAATAACATGAATATTCAGAAGAATGTTCCCTTGCCCAGAAATGTCAATAGTTCGCATTCTTTTAGGGATATGCTCCAGGGTGACAATAGGAACATACCCCAAAACAATACCGAGACTGAGGTATTTGAAATCGATATGGAAGAGGTGTCGGATGATGAAGAAATACCGGAAGACATTCTCAAAGATGAACGTTGCCCGGTGATTCAACTGTCCAAAGAAGAGAAAGCAAGACTCAGGCATCCATGGCTGAATTCCTTAATTATTAAACTTTTCAGTGGAAGGCTAGGTTACATGGGCTTGATGAGAAGATTAAAGAAAAAATGGAACATCAAGGGGGAGTTAGCACTCACTGACATTGGATGTGACTATTATATAGCCAGATTCTCCAATGAGGCTGATTATAATTATGTGCTCACACAAGGACCATGGATGCTGGATGATAACTACCTAACCATCAGGAAATGGGTACCCAACTTCGTGCCAGATGAATCTCCCATCAAAATTCTCACAGCTTGGGTCCGTATCCCTAACTTACCAGTTGAATACTTTGATATCAATTTTCTTAACAAAATTGGGTCTAAAATTGGCAAGGTCTTACGTGTTGATAAGACCACCGCTCAAGCTGAACGTGGGCAATTCACTAGGCTAAGTGTGGAGATCGACTTGTCCAAACCCCTGCTATCAAAATTCTGGTTAAAGGGTAGAATATGGCGGATTCAATATGAGGGTATCAAGATGGTCTGCTTCAAGTGTGGAAAATTAGGACATGTTGCGGATGAATGCGACACACATAATGCTGCTAAAGATCAAATGAAGGAGATGACAGTTCATGACAATCCTCTACATGATCAAGGTCAAAAACCAGAGGAAAGGGAAGATTTTGGGTCTTGGATGTTAGTCAAAAAACCGACTCGTAAGAAACCATTGAAAAATACTCACAACTCAGATGGGGCTACTAACGTCGTACATGGTGGTGCTAAAGGTTCGGAAAAGGGTGATGCTGGTGGTGGACTACCCAGAGATAAACAAGGAAATATCTCCCAGAATATAGCTCCTGGCGAAAATCACGGGATAGGCTCAAGATTTTCTGCACTGGGGATAGAAACCAATATTTATGATAAGGATCAGGATATGGAGCTAGAAGATATAAATGTGTACCCAAAAGATAAAGAAGGGAATATATTCTCCCCAATTAATTTCGGAGAAAATTCTCAACAAACTAAGTTTAAGGATAAATTTGTTCCCAAAGATAAGACAAGATTTTCCAAGTCTAGCCAACATAAGCTAAGAATAGGGGATTTTGTTTCAAAAACCCATCAAGTAGAAAAAGGAAATCATACCTTGGATGGCCCAATTATTCCACTCAAAGAAAAAGAAGTCAACATAACTGAACATGCTACTGTAAAAAATTGGAGCACGAGACAAGGCAAGGAAAATCTAGTTCTTTCTTTTGAGGCTAATCACCAAGCCAACTCACAAGCTATTCAAGGATCTGAGGAGCCAAACCAAGCCTACTTGACGCAAGACACCTCCATCAGTCATGTGTCCAATACGTTACCCGATCATTCTGAACATCCCCCCGGAGAAAAATCTGTTTGTGGGATACCCTATGGAACACCCCTACTTGTTGATCTCAACACCAATGGCGCACAAGTTGGAGTTGAACCTGGATTCTTACCTTCCACCAATCTCGAATCCGAAGGAACTGGTGGCTACAATGAAAATTCCAAGTGAATTTAAGAGATTGTTAAGTCTCATTAGCCAAGCTTATATGTCAAGCCTTCCCTCAACTCCACTGTCTATGGAAGAAAGTTTACCTATGTTAGCTCTGGCTTTACCACCAATTTCATGCATGGTGTGGAATGTGCAAGGTGCGGGGAGTTCGAACTTTATTAGTTCTTTGAAAGATTTAATTCATGCCAACAAACCGAATGTGTTGGTACTTGTAGAAACACATATGGGAGGAGACCAAGCAATAAAAATCATCAATTATGATGGCCATGAAAGAGTAGATGCTGTGGGCTTTAGTGGTGGAATATGGGTGTTCTGGAAATCTGAGGATGTTATAGTTAGTCCTTTACTTAAACATACTCAACACATCACCATGGAGATCACGAGAAGAGGAGACACTCCGTGGTATTTTTCGGCAGTATATGCTAGTCCTGACCCTATGAAGAGGAAAGAACTATGGAAGGATCTACAAGAATTTGCTAGGCTTAACAACAAACCATGGATGATAGCAGGGGATTTTAACGACACAAGATTTCCTTCGGAAAGAAATTCATCTTGTAGAGAGACAGATAGAAGATCAAGATTGTTTAATAATTGGATTGAGGATATGGATCTCATAGAGGTTGAGTTTTCGGGAGCGGCCCATACATGGGCGCGTGGACACTCATTGGAAACTAGACATAGTGCTAGACTTGGTCGAGCCCTGTACAATGAACAATGGGCAACCCGATTTGATAAAGCAGCCATGAAACACCTACCAGCCATCCATTCCGACCACTGTCCAATCCTAATATCACCTAATGGTTTTGCTCCGTTGCAGGCGCTTCACAGGCCGTTCCGCTTCCAAGCAACTTGGATGACACATGAGAACTTCAAAGATTTCATTGCCCAAAAATAGGATAACAATAGCCCCTTATTACCAGCTCTCCCAAAGCTTTCGAAAGATTTACAAGACTGGAACCGTGACACCTTTGGTAATATATTCAAGCAGAAAAGAGTCCTCATGGCACGAATTGGAGGCATTCAAAAACGACTCTCAATTCGTCAAGAAAGAGGACCAATCAAACTTGAGAATAAGCTTCGTCGAGATTTGGATGAAGTTTTATCAAGGGAAGAATCTTTATGGTACCAAAAGTCACATGTGGATTGGCTAAAGGATGGAGACAAGAATACGACCTTTTTCTATCTTAGTACTATCATACGAAGGTGGAAGAACCGTATAGTAGCCATAAAGGGGAACAATGGGGATTGGATACAAGACAAAGAGCTAATTAAAGAGCATATAGTGAACTATTTTTCACAGCTTTTTACTAAAGAAGGGGAACCTATTCGATTTGATGTGCCTCAGGACGTCTTTCCGGAGCTCCCATTGGATCAATGGAGATTTCTCACTCGACAATACACTCGAGCTGAAATTGACATGGTCATCAAAGAGATGGCCCCACTCAAAGCTCCGGGACCGGATGGATTTCAGGCGCTCTTCTATCAAAAGAATTGGGACTTGGTAGCAGAATCAGTGTACAATACCATCATTCCTATCCTGGAAGGGAAGGGCATGCCTGAGAACTTTAATGCCACGTTCATTGCTCTAATCCCGAAAATTGAAAAATCAGAACTTGCTTCCCAATTTCGACCTATAGGGCTATGTAACGTTGCTTACAAGATTGCCACGAAGGTCATAGTTAATCGAATCAAGCCAATCCTGCCTACTTTAATCTCGAACACTCAATCAAGTTTTGTCCCGGGTAGACAAATCACAGATAATATAGTGATTATGCAAGAAGTTTTGCACACTATGAGACGAAAGCAAGGAAAAAAAGGATATATGGCGATCAAGATCGATTTTGAAAAGGCCTATGATAGGCTCCGATGGTCATTTATAAGAGATACTCTTGTGCAAATGAACCTCCCTTTAACTATGATAGAGGTAGTAATGGAATGCATCACCACATCAACTCTTCAGGTACTTTGGAATGGAGAGCCCTCGAGTAGTTTCAAACCAAGCAGGGGAGTTCACCAAGGAGACCCATTATCTCCGTATATATTCGTGATGTGTATGGAGCGCCTATACCAAACTATAGAGGCAGCCATCGTCAATGGCTACTGGAAACCGATACGGGCAAGCAGGGATGGCCCTTTACTCCCAAACCTGTTTTTTTGCGGATGATACTGTTCTATTTGAAGAAGCATCTGTGGATCAAGCAATGTTAATTCAAGCATGCCTGGAAAGATTTTGCCAAGCATCTGGACAGAAGATCAGCTTGCCGAAGTCACGAGTCTTCTTTTCAAACAATGTCGATCATGAGCTACAGCAGGACATTGCTACTACTCTGGGTATGGAAGCTACGAAAGACCTTGGATTATATTTAGGCATGCCTACTCTTACAAGTAGGGTGACTAAGGATACTTACAACCACCTATGTGAAAAGATAGACAGACGGGTAGCTGGGTGGAAATCCAAATACTTATCGTTGGCTGGGCGTATCACTTTGGCGAAGTCAACCTTATCTACGATGTCGTTCTATTCAATGCAAACTGCCAAGATTCCTCGTACAATCAGTGACAATATAGACAAAAAAGTACGGAGATTCATTTGGGGTGGTAATGAAGAAAAGCGAAAAATTCATATTCTAGCATGGGATACACTCCAAAAGCCGAAGGAACAAGGAGGCATTGGTATCTACTCTGCTACCCAGGCAAACGCAGCATTCCTTACAAAATTGGGTTGGAGAGTTCTGACTGAACCAAATTCGTTATGGTCAAGAGTTCTGCGTGCCAAGTACTGTAAAGGGAGATGCGACATTGACATGTTTGTGCCAAAGAAAGATATGTCGAATGTTTGGGGTGGAATTACGGCCAACGCTAAATTACTAGGAGAGGGTATGCAAGTAGCTGTTGGAAATGGGCACAATACCCTCTTCTGGAAGCATAGATGGGTAGGAGACAATCCTCTAAGTAATTTGGTCACAAATCCCATCCCTCCGGAATTAATGGAAGTGACAGTAGCTGAAATGTGGGAAGAGAATGACGGCTGGAGATGGAACGTGTTTGCACCTTTTTTATCACAAGATACACTCAAGTCAATATAGAATCATGAGCTTAGAGTTGACCCTAATGTAGGCGATCTGGTGTACTGGAAAGGCGAAGCAAAAGGTAGATTTTCAATTAAGTCTGCACTTAGAATCATGAGACAAGAGACTGACTCCTTGGATGAGAAATGTTGGGATTTAATCTGGAAGGCGCCTGTGCAACAACGAGCTCGAGCGTTTATATGGCTTGCTTGTCATAATCGTGTACTTTGCAACCATAATCTGTTCAAACGCAACCTCACTAACTCCCCAGTTTGTTACATATGTGGTAACTATGAAGAATCTACCCTTCACACGCTTCGTGACTGTCCTGCTGCTAAAATGGTATGGCGCAAATTAATCCAACCTAGGTACTTTGACCAATTCTTCCGAGGCTCCATTAAGGATTGGCTGGAAGAAAACTTGGCTGGGGCAGAGAACCATATGGCAGAAGATTGGCCTACTATTTTCGGAACTGCTGTTTGGTGGATATGGAGGTGGCGAAATTGTCAAGTTTACAACAGAAAGGATGAAATACCAGTGGATCTTGGTGCATTTCTTAGAATCAGGGTGGAGGAGACCAAATGCAGCCTCAATCAAGGTGGGCTGATCTCAAATCATTCACCAAGACAATAAGCCACTGCAAATATTTCTTGGCTCCCCCCTGCTTTGGACGAATATGTCCTTAATTGTGATGGAGCAGCCAAGGGTTGCCCTGGGCCAGCAGGAGGGGGTGGTGTAATTCGCAACCATGAGGGCCGCTTTATCTCTGGCTTTACAGCAAACTTTGGCAGGTGTACATCAACACGATCTAGCTCTTGTCAAGGGGTTAAAACTTGCACAAAATTTGCAAATAAAGAAATTGGAGGTGCAATTAGATAATTTGACTTGTGTTCAAATTCTGCAAAAGGGAGAAGCTAGTGGAGGGGAGAATATACAGGAGATCAAAGAGTGTTTGAATATGCTTCAAAATGACAATTGGACTGTGAAAGTGGCTCATATCTTTAGAGAAGGAAATAGAGTGGCGGATTGGTTGGCCAACTGTGGAGTTTTGCAAGACTCTAGCTTTAGTATTGTTAATTTCATTCCTTTAGAACTAGGGAGAATCTTGGATGAGGACGCAAGAGGAGTAGCTAGGCCTCGTCTAGTTACGCGTTAAACTTGCACTCTCAAATGAGATTCTGTTTTCCTTTTTGCGTTATTTTTCTTTTTTAGCTCTTAGTTTGTTTTCTTTTTGGAGCTTAGCCTCTCCTCTCTCGGATCAAAAAAAAAAAAAAATCACTTTTTTTTATAAATTCCCACAATACCGTCCACGTCACCGGTTCAAGTTATTTTTTAATTTTTACGGTTTTATGTGAAAACCGCTACTTAAATTAGCGGTTTTAGGGCTTTGAGTATTAAAAAAAAAAATAAAAAAAAAAACGTTAACTTTATTCTCTCACCTTCTCACTTTTGGCTTCCAGTAAAAGCAAAAAAAATTCCTCAACAACGACATTCATTCTCAGACTTCTCACACTCAAACATGGAGAAAAATTATTCAACCCACCCGCTTCCGCCATCGGAGCGGCGCTTGACGCTAGAGATGGTTGATGTTTAAATTAGGGATAATGGAGGGTTAGTATAGTTTATGCCTAATTTCGTTTTTATTTTTTCAATTCAATTGTTAATTTAGGCCTAATTTCGTTTCTTTTTTTTCAATTCACTTGTTAATTTATTCAATTTATTCAATTTTTGTAATTGTGTAATCCAGATCTAAACATACTAAGTTTTAATTATTATTTTTTTGCAAGTTTTGTTTTTGTTTGATTTGGAGTATTATCAATCATAATTGGCGCTGTTTTGTTTTCTTCTAAGTATTACTATCAATCTTGGAGTATTATAATTATGTAAACTTTGTTTTTGTATTTTGATTATTTGTTTGTTGAAAGATTTATGTTGCTAGCTTTATATTTTTTTAAAAAAAATTATAGTAGAAAACCGCTACTTGAAGCAACGGTTTTCTGCTAGCTTTATATTTTTTTTAAAAAAAATTATAGCAGAAAACCGCTACTTGAAGTAGCGGTTTTCACTTCTAAAAACTGCTACTTGAAGTAGCGGTCTTTAGTTTTGAAAATCGCCACTTTAAGTAGCGATTTCTCCCTGAACCGGTATTTAAAAAAAAATCGGGTTTTTCTAACTTGATTACATGTACGGTATTTAAGGAATAAAAGAAAAAGAAGTTGTACTTAAAGAATTGGAGTTTTTCCCAACATTATTTTGGAAAAGAGCTCACCTTAATATCTTTAATTACTTTTCTTCCTTTCAATTATTTCATTATTATTTTCGATTGTTCTAATCTTCTTTTTTCTTTATTGTTATTTCTGCCATTTTTTTTTAACATCAATTATTAAGTGACAAGTAATTTTTGAACAATTATAACTTAGACGGTCTTTGGGCAAACTTAGGTGGTTAAAACAGTGTGAACTTCATTGATTATGCTATTTTGTGGTCTGTTTATTCATGTTGAAAACATATGGACCAAGTTCATGGCTTAAATGGTTAATTACTAAACAGGTCAAGTTTTTTTACACGAACACGACTCGTTTAACCAAACGGGTTACACGTGTTAATTTCGTGTTAACCGTTTATTAAACGGGTCATGTTTGTGTTTAGCCTTCTTGACCTGTTTATTAAACGGTTCGTGTCAGTGTTAGGGGGTCTCCAATTTGTTTATATATGACCCGAATATGAACACGACACGACCCATTTGCCAGGTCTAATTATCGATGGATACTGGAAAAGCACTAACGTTCGGAATTTTACACTATTTTACCGTCTTTTGTGATTTATACGTTGAAATATAGCCACGTGTGATCTTGTTAGATTCGTCTCGAAATAAAAAAAAACTTGTTAAGAAATAAACTTTCATCACTTTTTTTTATAATTTTAACTACAATACAACTTAAGATATTTAAATTACAAGATGAGCATTAGCAAGCGTGAAATCCCCAATTTAAGGTCTTGATATGTTCACCTTATGTGTACTGTGTTCTTATTATTATTATTATTATTATTATTATTATTATTATTATTATTATTATTATTATTATTATTATATTTTTTAAATATAGTACGGGAGTACTTACAATTTTTAGTTGTAGGAAGATGATGGGGTATTTGAAAATTATTGAAACCCTTGAAATGACACTCTATATATAGAAAATCATAGGTTAAAGAATATATAATATAATATTAAATGTTCTATGAGATCTCGAAGATATTAATATGTATCTTTAAATATTATGAGAGGATGATGAGAATCGATCATATAATCCTCTGAAATCGGAGAGAAGCTCTAACTAACTCAATAATTCTTTACTCTCTTATTTACATAATTTTGACACCTAAAAATGAATATAATTTTAGTGTTTACACAATAATAATGTAGAAAACTAAAAAAAAAAAAAAAAATTAATAGAAAATTTACATAATTTAATTGTAAATCGTTAACAATAACCAAATAATGAAAGACAAAAGCCAATACACAATAAGGTTATAAGCTGTAATATAAATTAGGTAAGGGGAGGGAACTTGAGTGACACAAATATCACTCATCATGATGAGTATAGTGAAAAGTCCGAAAACCCAAAAAATGCCTGGCACGAACCTGGCCTGGTATGGTTCTTCTAACCCAAAAAGCCCAGTTTTAGGGCCACACACAGCCCGACCTGACCCGCCCATTTGCTCACCTCTATTTATAACGCACACTAGAGCTGGTTATTGGGTAGGGTAACCCAATGATAATAGGGTTAGGGTAAACATAAAGGGCTTTTAATGGATAGGGCCTTTAACGGATAGGACCCTTATTGGGTAGGGTTAATATAGGGCCAAAATATTTTTCCAATCGAATAGACAAACAAAATAGATAATGTAAAAACAATTACATAGATGAATTTATATTCATATATACTTAATAATGGCTTTGTTCAATATTTATTTTAATTGATATTTTGTTGGCCCACCCATTATCGACCCGCTATTGACCCGCGACCCGCATGGTCCAGACCCGCTATTGACCCTATAAAATATGACCCTCTTTGACCCAACCCACAATTGACCGCACCGACCCTGACCCGACCCGCCCAATAACTAGGTCTAACGCAAACATATTGCACACGAGCATACCAAGCAATAGTTTAGCCTAGTGGGAAGGAGAACACCTTTGAATCTAAAGTTTTGAAGTTCAATCCTCATTAAACGCACTTTGAGGGTGGGAATCCCTTTACCCTTACCTCTCCCCCCACTCTCCAAATGTCTAGCCCACTAAATCGGGCCGGGTTAACCAAAATTGTGTGTGCTAAGCTAATAATAATAATTATAAATAGTTTTTAGGCTCAATGGATGTCCGAATCAATTTATATTCATTTATTAATTTACTATAGAGGAATGACATCGAATATTACATAATTAAGTGGTTAAGACTTTAATTTATAAATTCGAGGTCATAAAATCTTATACGTAGTTTATAGTTTTTGTTTTTTATTTTTTAATTGTATGACATGGAATAGAACACCTAGCCAAAAAGAGAGTGCCAAGTAACACCTAGACTATGTTTAGAACAACGTTTTAATAAATCGGATTAAATAGTAACACCGAGCTACATGGTTTTAATTTCATCTAGCAGAAGCAGCGTAGACAACTAGATCATTAGGATATCAGGATAAATCGCATACGATTAAACAATTGAACCATAAAACCGGACTAATCTAATATGAAGGAGGCTCATAATACCACTTGTTAGGATTAATTCCTACTATTATACTTTAATCTTCATATCAAATTAATCGGTAAATCATAATTACGGAAGCGTAACTGATTCCATGATAATTGATCGCGGAAGCGTACCTGATTCCATGATGATTAATCGAGTGATTTCTTGGTTATGTGTCTTCTAATAGATACACAATCTAGGGTTTTCTCTCTATTGATGGGATATTATTGAGAGTCTATTGTATGTACTACTAGAGACCATAACCCTAGATGTCTATTTATATAGACCCCTTTTCTAATCCATCCATTATGCATTAGAAAAGGTCTAACGGTCTCTACACATAAAACTCAACCCATACTCTATAAAAGACGTAAATAAGCCAAACAATAACAATTACGTAAATGAATCCCTTTATTTGGGCTAAACTATATGACAACGTATAAATACAATCATAACTATATTGTCCACATACGTTATTGTATTTAGGTCCATAAATTTCTTACACAAGCAACATGAGTATCAATGTCCGAAGGCCTAAGACTCGAGAGTGGCATCTTCGTTCACGTATGTAAGTCTGCATTCCTTGGATAGATCCCAACTGTAGTGAGTAAGGAGCTCTTTAGGAGAAGCAGCGAGGAAGGTCAGGCGGTCAAGATGGTGATGGTCTAAGTCCGTCACGGCAATAAAGGTCAAGCCAGTCACGGACTGGGCAAGCTTTCTGAGGAGCAGATAGCTCTCTGCGTCCCAATACACCAAAACTGAAAGGTAATCAGTCTCAAATGTATGTTCGGTCACATAGGCCGGGCCAGGATTGCATCCCGAATTTCATCATCAAAAACCAAGAGGACGCGCTTATGCACTTGGTGGTTAAGCTTTCGAGTTCCCATACACAGCAGGGCAATCCACCACCAGACCAAGAGACTCAAGTTTTGATTCTGGGGAGATAGTAGCTATTGGCCTGAATGTAGTACACATAGCAATAGGAGTACAAATAATAAAATAATTAGTCCTCTATAATATATAACCATCAATCTTATCTTAAATCTCATGTTTGACCTAACTCAAAATAAACTACATATGTCCTAATTATAATTCATAACCCAAGCGGCTAAGTATTATCATATATTGTCAGAGTTGAGCCTAACTAAAAATGACCAATTTATAAAGTTGACTAATAAATCTCTACAAGTAATTGAATTACAGTAGTCCGTACATTATAGACATTTCCCAAATAGTTTTGCCTCAAATCTCAACCACTTCCCTGGCAAGTTTTACAGTCAAGGTTTGGTTGACATTATAAAATGGAGGAATTAAAAATTTATGGAAATTGATAATTAAAGTGGGTAATTGTTTGGTTGACATAAAAAAAAATGGGGAAAGTGAGAATTGGAAATTTCAACTTCCCACAAAAAACGAGAAGTAAATTCCCAAGCCCCCCTTAATAAACCAAAATTAATAGGAATTTTAATTTCCCTTATTGCCAACCAAACACATTTAAGAAATTCCTAGAAATAAACTTCCCATAAAGTATAAATTCCTATGGGAATTAAATTCCCACATCAAACAAACAATACCTTGATGTAAATGAATAAAAAGAATGTTAGCATGTTAAGTTTGGTCTTAATGGTCATAAGCCATTTTACATAGTTGAGACTTGAGACTTGATCCTCAGATAGATAGAGGCAATACTGAGTACTCAGATTCGAGTCCATCTTCAACTACAAACGCTATCTTCAGTCTCCCAACCCGTATGAAGCTCAAATGACAATACAATTAAATTACATAGTTTCGAGTCCATCTTATTTACAGGTTGAAAGGTGCAATATTTATATCATAGTATAATTTTTTTATTTATTTTTTTAATATGAAGTATAATATACAGACATACGTACAAGGTACAGTTGAGTTGCATTGCATGCTGATTCAGAATCTTGATTAAGCATTTAAGCAAACATCATCCGGATATACCACTTGGCATTGTACCCTGAATCATGCTGCCAGCTGATTGGGTGGACGGGTGGTCGTCTTCCTTAATCTTAATTAATTGATAATTAATCCCATTTTTTAATTACTGATGACTCATCAACCACATTATTACATTAATATATTTGCATAATTGTCGTACTCCTTGTACTCTTTCATGCACTAGAAGCTTATATATAGAGTTATAGCCCTTATATAAGCATTTAGCCTTATAGGGATGAATTATTGATGCTAATTATATGTGTTTTGTTTCCTTATTGTTACTTTTTTACTGATGAATTATTGATGCTAATTAGGGATGAATTAATCAACAACTACCTAGTAGTAATAAGTTTTTATGTGTTTTGTTTCCTTATTGTTACTTTTTTTTTGGGTTATGTAATATTTTCCAAGTTGAAATTTGTCTTTACTAATGTTTTTATGTAATTATTTTAATTGCGTGTCTGCGTGTTAAAGATAAGACCTTCATTTGCTTTACTGTACAATATTTTCTCCGGTTTATTAAAATTACATTATCATTGATCGATTCGTTTATCTATAATTTCCATCTCAATATATATTAGTATCAAAATATCTAATTTTAATAACTTTAACTTTTAGTTGTTGTTATTGTTTTGTTTTTAAGCATAAAAGTCTAAACGTTGCAAGTTAAAAAGAAACGAAAAAAAGTATATGAATATGCCAAAGATAAAGTGTGCATGCACTAACTAGTAAAAATCTTATTGTGTGACTTCCATTTTTTTTTTGTTTGGTGTTCCATCCGTTTTACCTTTTTAGTTAATCCGGATTCGAAGCTCAATTTTGAGTGGTTAAGTTCCAATCCCCTTCCAATTATTGTTACTTCCATCTTTTTGAGGTTATAGGTTTGAGTTTTATCACTGACCTAGATACAAGTATGATTATTGTTGGGGTAGTCTTTCTAATGTCGTTCCCCCTTCTACGACCATACCCAAAGGTTCGGCTTGCAATAAACGTTGCTTTGACTTGCAAGGAGTCTAATTCAATCTACCCCATTTACGTATACGTAGTATATCAATTCTCTTAAAAAGTCCCTAAGAGTGTTTGGCCAAGCTTAGAATCCAAAAGAGCTAAAGTAGGCAATAGTTTACCCAAAAATTTTAAGTCCCTTAGAGTGTTTGGCCAAGCTTAGAATCCAAAAGAGCTAAAGTAGGCAATAGTTTACCCACAAATTTTTATAGGAGAAACTAAGAAAGCTTCTAAAGAAGTTAGCAGTGAAAATAGTTTACCCACAAATTTTAATATGCGGCTGTGTGACCAGCCATCATGGGGATAATTTTGTGAGTGCTATGGGCTACTCGATCAGCGTTACATGAGTTACTTTGTCAGTGTTATAAGGATTACCCGGTCAGTGTTTTAAGGGTTACTTAATTAGTATTACAGGAATCACTCGATTAGTGTTATAAGAGTTACTCCCTTCTTTTTTTTTTTTAACAAGCGGCCACACATAAAACATGCTGTTACAATTATTATTACTATTATAATTATTGTTTTTCTAGAGGAAGACTATAATAATTATTGTTGTTATTATTATTATTTTTGAGGCAAAGTATTATTTTTATTATCTTTTAATATTAGTTATAGTTTATTTCAATTTAATTCCGTTCATTTTCCAAAAGAAATAAACCTTACAAAGGGGGTGATTAGGGTGGATGTCTTCCTTTAAACATCAAAATTAATTTTTAATGATTGATTTCCACAAAGTAATGTGAGCATATTCCAATACTAGGTTAATTCCGTGCGATGCATGATTTAAACAATAATTTTTTTGCTTATTTGTATGTGATACGTATTTAAGAAAAATATAATAAATCGTGTGATCATATTAGATAATCGAGCTATAACAAAATATATGATGTTAAATATGGAGTATTATAATCATATATATATATATATTATTTATATTTATTATTATTATTGATGTATAGAAGTAACATCTAACATCACTCAATTTCCAAGTTGCCGGACCTAATCTCCAACTTATCTCCACCCCGTTTTTGTCACTCTCTCTTTTGTCGTCATCACTCATCATTGTCATGCTTCATCCAATACAATCTCCCAAGTATTCATTTTTTATGAACGAAATCCTCCAATAATTTATTTTGTTTTTTTAAAATATTTTTTTTAATTAGCACAATCTCCTAATAATTCATAACAGAGAGTACTGGTACTTCGTAGAAGTTTCACTTTCTTTCCATCCTTAACGAGTGTCCCAATCTCAATCAATTAATGGAATCTTTTAACACGTCCATTTGAACTATTATATACAAAAGGAATACACTTTTAGTTCATACTAGTACAGTGTGCCCGTGTGATGCACGATTTAAAAAAATATTTATATTGTTGATAATTTAAATATTAAGTATTATTGGACTCTAGTATATTAATAAATGCTTTATTACATGTTATATATATAATTTGTAATAATGGCCAACACAAAAATTATGGAATGAATTTTCAATTAACATTATATAGACGGAGTTAATTTTAGAAGGAGTCGGATCAAATTTATCGTAAACATCTCAAATTAGTAACGGCCTTACTAAAAAAAACTCTATATATAGGTTTTAAAAAAAAATAAAATAAAAAAATAAATCAATTATATAAGGCTATGGAAAATGATTAATTATTTCAGAAGACTTGTGTAAAATTTGACTAAAATTCACCAAAATATGACTCATATACTCAAAAAAATATATTAATAGTACATTATTAAGATAATTTTTCTATTAGAGTATCAGTTAGTTGAATTAAATATGTGCTTATAGCTTACTCATAAAAGTGTAGTTTTGATCTAAAAAAAAAAAAAAAAAAGATAGTTACATATTCATTCAACTTTTATGTATGATTAATGTCAAAAATATATAGATGGAAAAATATGTATACATTTGATATATCAATTTTAAATATAATATTGAGTTATCAAAGTTTTTATGGTTGATTGATTTAAAAAATCATTCTACGTTAATGCGATAAATAATATATGCGATAGATTAGTTCCTTTTATTATTATATTATAATATAATCTATTACTATAAAGTCTAGTTATTTAAGTTTATTATAATATTTTATTTTTAGTTATTTCCATAAATATACAGTGAGAAAAAAAATATATAGAATGATTAAGAATATCTTTCATTACTATTTTTTTTTTTGGAAATAAGCTTTGGAGGAAAAAAAAACTACACCAAGAAGTGACACGTGTCATTCCTGGTGTCTGTTTTAGTATTTTGTTATTGATTGACTAGTATTAATTTGTCACAATTCTGCCACATTTGCCAAGGTATAATTTTAAATGAACATTAAAATCTTCAATCATCTCTAAAAAAAATCACAAAAACTTTTATTTATGGAATGTTTAAATCGAGACAAATTACGCATCTCAAAACATATTTTATATGTCAAATATCTATAATTATACTCCGTATAAGAGTAAAAATTATAAAAAGTTGATAATGTGAAAATATTTTATGAGACGAATCTAACAAGATCAACATGACTATATTTTACTCAACGTATAAATCATATTATGTGGTCAAAGAGTAATGAATAATGCAAAAGTCCAAAATATTATTAGAGCAGAGGAAGTATTTAGTACTATATTCTGTAATAACTCGTACAATCTATTCTGATATATATTATATAAATAAAGTAGGCATTTTTGGAGAGAATTCGGAGCGCCACGTAAGAAATATACTTATTTCGACCAATAAGAAGAAAGATTTGTATTTTATTTTTGAATTAAAAAATTATGTCGCCACCTAGGTAAAAGTAACAAATTAGATTTGATATATCTAAAATTTTAATGCCACGTAGATTATAATCCACGAATAAAATTTTTTTAATGAAAAAAATAAAGTAAAAATATAGGAAAAGATAAATTTATTAATTCAATACTATGAGTATAAGAAATCCAAAAAAAATATGCTAAGAAATATTTAAATGATAAACGCTTATAATAAAGTTTGATACATATCATTATAAGATAAATTTTGATAGTATTTATGATAAGAAATACAAATTGTTCGTTAATTATAATTAAATTAAAAAACCCCCATCAAGCGAATTTTATGTTAGTAATTTTGTGTTAATTTTTGCGGGTAATTTTTAGCTTAATTTTTAAATCCTATATTTAAATTAATATTTCTAATTATTACTTATATTGTATTAATTTGGGATACTCAACGATTATATTTTTATATTTTATTTACAAAATATTTTTTTACATGGAGATCTAACACATCATACGACACAAATAAAATTTCGCATCAATACAAAACCCCATCAAGCGAATTTTGTGTTAGTTTTAGGTCATCAATGTCCGGGTAATTTTTAAAATATTAGGTTTAAATTTATATTTGTAATTATTAGTTACATTGTATTTATTTAGGATAACGATTATTCGTTTATGTAATGGCATACGATTAGATGTTGTATACTTTATTTTTGGACATGATGAAAAAATTCCAATGCATTGATGTGATTTTATATCGCAAGAATTTTTTCATTTATTGGTAAATATATTGATTTATTTATATAAATTTAAAGATTTAATTTATATCAATTTCAGTTTGGCTAACATTTCACGGTTCAATTTATCCATTGATGTGGTAGGTTGGTTGTGGACGAGGTTGGTGATTCCATCGAAATAAAAGATATGGTAAAACAATGAATAATGATTTAGGATTTAAATTATTAAAAATTTATCATTTTACATTAAAGATTTTATATAACGGAAAAAATATCATATTTACAATTTATTTATATTTAATAAATTCATTATATATTATAGTAAAAAAAAAAATTAAATTTTTGTAATTTTGTCTGGGCTTCCATTTAGTATTTAAAATAAATTGAGGAGAACACGCCCAAACATGGACAAGAAAAATTTATCTCATCCCCTATAAATTCTCTCTCCTTTCTTCTTGCTCTACAAATATCATCATCATCTCACTCTCTGTCTAAAACCAGTGTCACCATTTTTTTAGAGAGAGAAAGCTTCTAACTCGCCATCGCCAAATCCTCTCTCTTTCTCTCTCTCACACTTTCTCTCTCCTAAATTTTTGAATGTTTGAGTTGAGTTGATTGTATAATGGAATTCAGCTTTTCATCACCTGATTTTTCCGTAAATTGTTCACACTCTTTGTTATTTGTTGCTGATTCTTCTCCTAGAATTTCTCACTCTTGTTCTTGTTCTTCTTCTTCAATTCCAGAATCTTCGCCGAAATCGCGTGATTCTCTAACTGATAATTGATGACTGAAGATTAGTGTGATTATTTTTTATGTTTTTTTAATTGTGCCTGTAAATCGGGGGATTAATTGTACTAATAATTCAAAAAATAACAAAAATCAGTAGAAATGATGATGATGAGTGCATCTTTGCCGTTGTTTACTGCTGCTACTGTCTCATCTTCCATGGCTGCGATTTCATCAAGGAGTTGTTTCAATGATTTTTGGAATTTTAGGTAATTTTCTGCTTATCTCTCTTACTTTAATTTGTAAGTGTACCTTTATTTCAACTTTTTGTTGATTTTTCTTACTTTTTGTACTTTGCTTTGAAATTTGAATTCGATGATTTGTTTGTGATTTTTTTTTTTATGCTTATTTGTCCTCAATTATTCCGCATTTTTGTCCTATTTATTGATGTGTTTGTGATGTTTTTGTTCATTTTGATGCTTATTTGTGCTCAATTATTCCATATTTTATGTTAAATTATTAAATAAAATGGATCACTTACTTTTTTGTGATTTTTTTTTTTTGTTCATTTTGATGTTACTTTGTGCTCAATTATTCCACATTTTATGTTAAATTATTTATTAAAATGGATCACTCACTTTTTAGACCATTTTATGGCCAATCTCCTGAGAGATCTTCTTAGTTTGTCACGTCTAGCTAAGTTTTACGAGTATTAGTTGTACTAGCCTTTAAACCCGTGTGATGCACTGAACGGAAAATGAAGAATAACAATCCTTGTAAGCTGTAACACGTTATAAAAATACATTTGATTAGACCTTTAAAGGTATATGCTTAAAAAATTATACAAGTATATGGAAAGGATGAAATATTACACTTGGAATGGGATTATTGGGAATGACTTAAGGAAATTACAAAAGATTGTTTGCTTGCTGGAAAGGATAATTATTTATTTAAGGTTTACAGCTGACTTTTGGATTAAAAATTGACAATGAATTTCTATCACTATTTGTATTATAATTGACCCCAACAAATTTGTTGAAGTGGTCTAATTGGAGCCTATATTATGAGATAGAAGTAAAAAATTTTGTTTGTTAGTCCATTTGATTCTATTACTTGTGTTAATTATCATAGATAGTTTTTCATGTAAAAATATGGACTAGATAACACGATTAAGTCCTAAACGTTCGGTTAAGGATGGGTGCTGACTGTTGAGGATTTGAGAATGAGTGCATTAAATTGTGACATGAAGTTCAGTGATTGCTTGATTTTTCTGAGTTCCTTGCATCAGAAAAATCAGAGGAACAATGCGTCGATAAGATATGGTACCATATAGGAATAAAGTTTTACACTGTTAAAGATGTTCTAGATAGGAGGGACATACTTGTTTTTTGAAACTATTTGAGAGGCATAATTTTAGTTGTAGCTATACTGACGTGGTAGCTGGTAGTTTATATAATAACATACCTGTTTAGGATCCTTGTTTTAAGTACTCAAAATTATGATTAGGTGCTCTGATGATAAGGCTGGCTATCTTTCGAATGTAAATGGGATGAAGATATCATTCTTGACATCACTGATGATGGCAACAGCCCGGCACCCAAGAAACAGGAGGTTTAGCACCAATTGTCCTAATACCATAGCAGCTGCTTCGGCTTCTCCACTTTTCAATGGTCAAGTGACGAGCGATTCTTATGGACCTAATTTTTATAAGGATGTATGTAATTCTCTCTTTCGGTAGTATGACTTTATGGAATCCAACTTCCATGCTGCAATACAGTCATATTGCCAATCTTTATAAGTTCTGATCTAATTACGGTGAATCATAACCTTCCTGCACTTTATTCCTGCATTGATGTGCTAGTCTGATCACATTTCTTAATTATTGTCTTAAGTTAGCATCATTTTCCATGAAGGGTAATTTTGATTTATTTATTTTTCTATATACTACCTCTGTTTCATATTACGTGCAACATTCACTACAAACGATTCTACACATTATGTGCAACAAATGTTTTCTTTCCTTTTTAAGTTGTCATTTATATCTATCTCTCTCCTCGTCACATGTATCTCTATCTTTCTCTCTTCATTCAACACTCGCAAACAAATTTTTCCTAGGAGTCCATGCAAACTCATTTGTTGCACCTAATATGAAACAGAGGTAGTAACTATTTATTTTATTTATCATAAATCTTTATTGGAAAAATGGTGCTGATAATTGAACAAGTCTGAAGATGATTGTGTGAAGCATTATATTTCTTTCCTACTGTGCTTGTGCTTGATACTGTTGTGTCTGACCTTACTCTTATGATTTGTGTGGTTATGTGAACTTCTGGAAACTAGGTGATTCTGATGAACATGCATTTCGATCTAGTAGTAGGTAGTAGAAGGTTTACTTATCTCAGCTTTTTGAGCGCATGGTTTAACTGCTATTGTAATTTCCAGGCTCTCAAGGCTGCAAGAGAGAAGTTTACTGAGGAGATATCTTTTCAGTCAAAGGACAAAGATATCTCCCTTGCAAAGGTAAATTCTGATGAGCAATTTGGCTTACTCGCTGCTCATCCTTTGAGGTGAGAAGCTGATGGTATATATAGTCTCTGCCATAGATATTTTCCCAAGTAGAGTAATTTCTACCTTTCTTTGCTGAATGGGGTTGCTATATAAACCAATGCCTATAATAGTTTATCCAATTGGAAGCTATATACTCATGTTTTTTCCTTGGATAAGCAATTTCAAAATTCTAGTTATTCTCTATTTTATGCCTTTTTCCCCATCATGTCTAGTATCGGAAATAATTTTGACGTGCGTCTTTGTGTTTGTCAACAATGTTCAGGCTCTTCTGTATGTTGCTGCTGAAGATGAAGCATTTATGGCATTTAACAGAGAGATGGATGCTCGTTCTGTTTTGAATGAAAGGAAAGATGTTCCAATAGCAGCCAATGACCATGAAGGGGATTGTTTGGAGCTTATGCCTCTTGCTGGAAAGAGTTTAACAGAGTGGCTGAATGAATTGGATGCTATTGCTAGAGAAGTTGAGGCCGAGTTAGTTTCAAGAGATATAGGCTGCCATTTGGTTGAAGTTATAGAGGCTGTAAATGTAGTCCTGTTTGAATCTAGATGCTTCAAGAGGGTATCAATAGCTGTGGAGCCGAAGTGTTCTTACTTGCATGGGGTTCTGAGTTCTGGAAATGGCAGTGGTATAGCTTTTCATTTCATTTCCCTATCCAAATCTGTCCTCTGCTCTTTAGTTTTTGCAATACTTTTTCCCTTAAAGTGAGATGCTGAGATGTCATTTTTTCCCTGCATTCATCCTGGAGTCTCAGGATATATCTCTTTATCCCATATATTTTGAGCTGATGTTCAGTGATGCTTAGGATATGAATTCTTCTATGAACAGCTATATTGCTGAGCATTATATACATAGAAGTCTGTAAGAGACTTGGTTTGACCATGTTGGGATCTCGTGTTGGAGAGGACTTTTTAATATGGCCCCAAACCGAAAACCCAGAGGTATATTAATGTTGTGCCTCATCTACTCCTTTTTTGTTTATCTTTAGGCCAATTGGTCAAGTTGTCTTGATATATTTTCTGAATAGGAGCTCTTCAAAGTAACTTCGGGGCATAGTTTGTTTGCCATAGTTAATGGGAGGTGTGTGGAAGATCCAAGATCAATGGCCTCAGACCTAAACAGCAATTCACTTCTAAGTCTTGATGTTGTTACGAACCGTGATGTTATTGGGATTGCTTTGGCAAATTTGATTGTAAGCAAAATTTCCAAAACATCTGATTTGTAATGTTACAATCGGAAAATTCCATTCTTATAGAAGTCTTTTCTAAGGGAACATTTCTTATTTGACATACACTTGTCCATGATGTTTAATCTGGAAACATTGTTGGGTGTAGAGGCTGCATTGGAAACGTGCTTCAAGATCAAGTCATGGGTTGATGCTAACATCAGCTTTAAGGCTTGTTCATGATGCTGACAGGAGGTTTGCGAAGATAGATGGATCAAATCATCCGTTGTTGCGTCCTCGAGATTTGAGGTTTTATATCATCTTGAATTCTTAATATTATTAGCTGTTAGTTTGTTGTTGATAATAGATAAGCATCATAAAATGCTGACCTCTGGATGCCTTGGTCCTTCCCATGTTGCACAGCTTGCAATACCAATTTATGTGTTCGGGATATTCTATCCTTGGCATTACTGTGCTCAATTAGAATTAGACTTCTGGATAATGCCATAGAGGTTTTTGGCACCATTCAGGCATTAACCCTTCTGAATAGTTACTCCTAACTTGACTTTAACTATGTAACTTTTGCTGGTGGTGCCGTTCCTCTATGGACTTGATCTGCTGATGCAGTTGTTTCTGACCAGTTTAGTCTATATCTCTGAAAACTGGAATCTTTCTCCGCCTGTTGGGCAACTTAGAGTTGCTTGAAATTGGTTTAATAAGGCTTGAAAAAGTCTCATGCCAGCTATCGTTTTATCTATATCCTTTTTTTGAAATTGCAATACGCATTCACATAATCTTGGATGATGAATACCGATCATCTCACATTCATTACTTGGCTGTGGTGAGGTCTTTGTCAAGAAGATTGTTGCAATATTGTGCAAGACTTATTTGTGTCGTATATTCTTACTGGAAAATGTGACTAGTGTGATATTTTAAACTTTTATCTCGTTTTTCGTTCTTGTTATATGGTTCTGTTTTTATTGATTCAGCAGTTTAACCTTTTCCAAAATTGTTCTTTTTCTTCCCGATCCCACCTTTTTTCTCCATTACTAACACCATCTTTTTCGGCAGGTTGGCAATTGCGGCTTCAGAAAGGCTATTAATCTTACAACCTCATAACTGGTCTTTAAGGAGAGACCATGGGCTGATGTTGTACTATAATAGGTACTTCTTATATTTTATTTTGTTGTGTTAAATTTGTCGCTTATCATGCAAGATTCATAATACTGACTTCAATTGGCAGGCAATATGGAGAAGCAGTCCAAGAGTTGAGTATTTGTATGGCCTTTGCACCAGAGGAAGAGGCAGCTCTCTTGGAACCATTTGTCGAGAGACTTCACCTTATGCGTCTAGAGTCATCCTGGAAATCTTTGGGACATGCAGGTCAATTGACTGCCCTTTGATTTGTGTACATATATTTAACTGTTAGTCTCCTTGGACTCTTCAGCATAAAACGAAAATTTGGAACGATCAAGTCTACAGTTCAAGCGTACGAGCTCACCTATTCAACCCATATGACCATTTAGATGTATCAAATAGAATCGATTCAGTGGATAAGTGCGAAGATGATATGTTATATTCATGTCTACTTCATCAATTGTGATCGTTTTTTGCAATTGCATTTTTATGGAATTGTTCGGTTAGTCCTTGAGATGATTTAGAGCTGACTAGTGACTTCTGAAGCTGGAATGGAAGGACAAGCATATTAAACGAAATCTCCTTGTAGTCTGTTGCACCGTTATTCCTCATTTTTGATGGTGGTGGTTGATTAGATCTATTCAAGCCATATGCTCGTATCATATTAGAATAGATCAGATCTCCATTGTTATTACTACTGTGAATATTCTTAATACTATAATGTACGCTTAAAATGATAAAATTTAATCTTCACAACATCAATGGTAACAACAGGAACATGTTGATGGAAATAATCTAACTGCCAACAGTCCTGCTTATGAATGTTATGACCACTTTCTTCAATATGACTAAATGAGTGATCCTTGAGGAAAACCCCAAGTTTTGGTAAATTTGGTCTTCTTGGCACGGGTCACCGGATGCTACTCGTAAGAACACAAGATTTGTGGACATGGTTTTCGACATACGGAGTATGAAATAGCATAACATACACCCGAACAAGCAAGAACCAATTTAGAGCATATCATATCATATCAGACTAAAACTGTGAACTGAGAAGCCGACGACAAGCCTGTGCGGCCAAAGCCTACTGAATCTACATATGATCCACCAGCTAGCAGACTTTATACGAGCAAAATGAGAGTATACACAACAACCAAGTTAGTGAAATGGAGGGTATTCTTCAGATTTAGCTCGGTGAGTTCAATATCCTTTAAAAGCACTCACTGAGCTATATGCCATACAATTTATCTATATATACAAGAGGAATTTCTATGAAGCATATGTAGTGCTTTTGAAAAGTTTAATCGATACAGCAGTTTAAATCTACTCAACTAAGCACTTTAACAAATCATAGATTGAATGGGATTTATATAAACTTGTTAACAAACAAGAACATCTTTAAACAAATTTTATTAGAGCTTTTGTAGCTAATTTTGGTACTTGCCATGCTAACAAAGCAGAACTATTGGCTGTGGAGTTGGGTCTTCAAATGGTAGTTAACATGGCCATTGACAAGCTGGTAGTTCAGATGGTTAACAAAGCATGTATTGAGGCTCTTCAAAATGATCAAAGATTCATGGAGGTGAATGTGTGCATGTGTTGAATGAGTGTTGTAGGATGATTTGATCTTTTGGTAATAGTTTGTGTATTTTTCATTGTTGTCGTGAAGGTAATAGAGTCCTCCGTAGTGGATAAGTTAGTTAATTTAGGTGTCATTCAAGCGGAGAAGGTTATCCATTTCGAGGTTCCACCTATCGAAATAAAGAACCTTTTTTGTGAGCATATCATAGGTGTGGCTACGCCACGTTTTATTGCTTAGTTTCTTTGTTGTTTTCTGGACTTGACCCTCATTTGCACCCAAAAAAAAGAAAACCCAAGATGAACAACTTTAAACCATTTGTTTTCGAGCCTAAACAAGTTGAACACATTGTTGTTCAAGTTAAACTTGTTTATCAATTGATCCCTAAATATTTTGTTCAAGCTTGTTTATTTACTTTTGTGAATGACATTTGATTGTACTTATTAACAAGTTATTCACGAGTGTATCATCTCATTAATCTTTCTAAATTTCTTATATATAAAACTCCTACATACATTTGAATTATTATTTTTTTTCTATTTTGCATTTTATCATAAAAAAAAATAAAAATTCTGCACTTTCGCACTGTATAAATATATACTGTAACAGTGTAACTCCATTTACTAGCCATAAAAAAAACTTAAATAAAAAATAGGAAAATGAAAAATCAAATCCACGTGATATTCACGTGCAAAGCTAGAGGCTTAGCAACAGCAAAAATCTATTCGAACACAGAAACAGCTCAACTCATAGAAGAGAAGAGAAGAGACAGAACAGAAGAGAGACTCAAACTCAACTCCAAAAAGCTTGATATTTTCATCAATGGCGATTTCTTTCCTTCCTTCAACTTCCATCAACGGAAAACTCAAGCTCAACCACCATCATCAACACCCCTATTTTCTCCCTCCTCAGCCGCCTTCTCGCCGTCTTCCGCTGCACGTGGCGGCGTTTCAGCGCGGAGACTTCGAGTCCCTAAAAAGGCGCGTATTATCCGGCGAAGCTTGGAAGGAGGTTTGGCACTCCGCTAACGACGGCTTTGAGCAGCTTGTTTTCGACGCTAGGAAGGCCGCTGAGCGGTTCGACCGTCGCTACTCTGTCTCCCGTCGTCTTTCTTCTGCCGCTGAAGCTGCTTCTGTTCGTGTTCGTGAATTGGACCGTGAGTTTGAAGTTACGCAAAAATGGCGGAGTTTTTCTCTTGATTTCTCTCGTAATTTGCCTAGGGTTTGTATTTCCCGCGTTATCTATTTCGGCTTTTGTTTTGTTATTTCTGCAATTTGATTGAATGGTAGGAGTTTTGTTGTTTGATTATTGTTTGCAATTTGGTTAAAATCATGGAATTTGGGGAGTAGGGTGGTGTTGTGATTTCGATTTGTAAAATTTGGGAATTTTTTATCCATTGCATGAGTGAGTTGCTGACTAAATTAGGGTTTAAGGCCCTTAATGTCGAGAACAAATACTAACACGGTCCGTTTACTCAAAATTCCAGTTCGTGAATGGGTGTAATCATTGGAACTTTGGAAGATATGGATATTGTTTGCCTTTAGAAGTTAAAATTTGCAATTTCAATTTATCAAATTGGGAACATTTTATTCATTGCATTTGAGTAAGTTGCTGACTTAATTTGGGTTTTAAGACTCATGATGATGAGAACGAATGCAAACACAGCCCTTTTACTTGAAATTCTTGTTCATGAAAATTGTGATAATCATTGGAACATGTGGGTGTTGTTTGCCTTTTAAAGTTGCTATGTCGTGCTGTTTGGAAAATCATAACATGATCCAGTGCAAGTATAGATGATAATTTTAGTTGGAAGTATGTGATGATAATAATGATGTAGTTTTATGACTTTATCGTGTGTTGTGTAATTTCTATTGTACTTCTTCATTCTTTTTTGTGGAAGTTGACATAATGGTTAATGCTGTTTATTAATTGCTTCTTGCAGTACAGGAAGCAGTTCAATAGTTTTATGGATACTCCCCTTGGAAGGAGTTCTGCGGTATGTATAAGTTTATGCACCTTTTTGCATCTGTTCTTCTCTATGAAGGTTATAATTTCAATGTGCCTGCCTTCAATTTTTCGAACTGAAATTTGAGCTTTGTCAACTTTTTAGTGGGTGGGCTACCACTAGTCCACTATTCATACAAACTAATCTTATTTATTGGTATCAGACCTTATCATTTTGAAGTTGTTGATAACAAGTCAATGGAGCCTCAAGGTGAAGAAATAAGACTGATTTGGTGAATTGACTAGCTCAGTAGGCTCTTGTTGGTTAATACTTGGGAATTTGGGATTCACATAGCTTTATAGATAAACATGGAAGACATGAGTGTGGTAAAATTGCGTTTTTCTCTTTTAATAGCCCTCCTTAGCTGAACTTTCATTTTGAATGTGAATGGGAGGTTATATTTTTAAGCATATCACCAGATGACATTATTTTGTATGTCTAAAGAAGTACCCCTCAGCCCCGTAAGGATATCCGTTGTTTCGTTAAAGGAGATCTTCTTGACTGACGTCTGCAAACTGAAATGAGAACTTCTTTTTGTTAAACTTCCCATACCCTTTATATTATACTACACAAGGAGTTTACCACAGGTTTCTAAATTCATTCAATAACGTAATTTCCAAAATTGAAGTGAGTGGCATTATTAGTATAACATATCGAAAGAGCTAAGCCAATTAATTCACCTTAAACTTTGCACAAAGAGAACGAAGATATTCTTGTAGGACCAAAAAGTAATTCATTAGATCTAAAGGCTACTCTACCATAACTTACATTCAGGTGCCTTTTTTTGTTTTTTGCCATTTTAATTAAAGTGATGGAAGATCCGTAGATGCTTTCAAACTTTGTGACTGTTGGCAAGAAGCCATCAGTATCAATGGATCTTTACTGCAGGAGAATTCTTCTAATGTCTGTATTGTTCCCCTACTCTGTGTCTGCATTTTGACTTTTATCTTGTTCTTGTCTTGCCATGTTCTTATTGTCTCCTTTATCTGTATGTGAAGCCATCTTCCTTTCATCTTCATTTTCTTGCGGTGGATCCGTTGTTATCCACCATTTCACCATGAAGACTGAAAATGGAAATATATCTATGCGATTTCTGTGTTAGTGATCTTTAGTTCTATTCACTCCAGAATTTTTTAAAAATAAATTTCATGTCCATATTGACATAGTTCAATAGTTGGGTCAATGCTAGGTTTTGGTTGTGCTTACTTTATATGTTCATTTCCATTTCAGACAATCTTCTTCTTATGGTTTGCTTTGTCTGGATGGCTATTTCGGTGTTTAATAATTGCCACTTGGGTACTGCCAATTGCTGGTCCTCTTCTGATCACTGCTGTTGCTAATAACATGACCGTAAAGGTAATTGCATCTGCTTGTATTAGTTGTTTTCCTAATTTTTTTGTGATCAAAACATCAATATTTTCTTCAACATTGTCTGCGAGTAAAGAGACACCTTATTCTGATAATAGTCTAGCATATTGAATTTAGTCCCCTTTATTGATGGCTGGCTAGTTCTTTCCATTAATTATAACATTAAAGTCCATGAGTATGTCTGTGAAGAGACCATATGTAATGGTTTTATATACACACAGCTGCACCTGGGTTAGAATCCAATGGTTTGTCCAAAAAGTATTGATGGTAAACATGGTATTGGGGTCTCAGTGCTTTCCGATTTTGTTTAGCTTGGAGTTAGTGTGAGTCTGGTGATAGGTGGAAGGAAAGGGTGCTTTGAACTTTATATGACTGAGTAATCTAGTTGAAAAATGCTTTTCTTTTGGTGTGTGTTAGATTTGAACTTGCAGTTTACAGTCGACAACAGAAGTAATATAGATATGTCACTGAACTTCATTCTTTTGGTGGGTAGTGTGGTATATGATCTTATCCTTTAAAAACTATGTATAAGGGAGATGATAAGATGGCTTGATCTCAAGGGTTTTAGAAGCCGGGGATAAAATAACCGTAGGGAGAAGTATTGCAAAAAAATGAATACAACTCTATTTCCCCTTCTTGATCCTTTATCACCTTATATACTGAGGCATGTGAAGTCTGAGTTACTGGGTGATCTCTGTGGTGTGGTAAAAGAAATATCAGAAATTTATTGTTGGGGTGAGAGGTTTTTTTTCTGGTGGATCGTTGTTCTCTGGTGACTTGGTGAGGCCAGTTGAGAAATGTCTTTGGTGATAAATGATTTGAAAAGGCAGATGTAGTAACCATATATATATATATATATATATATATATATATATATATATATATATATATATATTGGAGGCATAATTGATCTCAGTTATAACTCCATGAACAGCAGGCTGTTATAATCCCAGATACTATATCGTATGTTACTGAAATATTTCTGTTCTCCTTCTGAATGGGGTTTGGTTATCTTGTCTGTTGCTGTAATGCCAAGTATATTGGATAATACTGCCTCGGATTTTTTATTTCACTTGCAATGCTTGCTAACATGATTTCAATTATTAATATCTTCAATTGTCAATAAGTAAAATTGTAAAAAGTTGATATTTTGAAAATATACAAAGTATAATGGGAATAATCTAAGATGATCACACATGACTATGTTTTACCGTAATTATTAATCATCAAGGATAGTCAAAGTAGAGTATGTGGTTGATGTAAAAGTCAAAACATTGCCGGTAAAATAGAAACGGAGAAAGGAAACATGCCTTTCAGCTGCCTACTTATAAATTAGAATGGAAAATGTAGTCAGTTGCTGCAAATATGCTGGCAGAATAAATAACAATGTAAAATATTGAGTTATTGACAGCTGCTGTAATATGTTGGGAAAATCCAGATCTTGTTGCTGACATACCTTGCAAAAGTTATGCTCAAGTGTAATATAGCTATCAATCTTCTTCGTGCATCAAATGTTCTCATGCACTTTTTATGTGTTTTAAACCAAATTATATCACAGGGTGCTTGCCCAGCATGCAAAAGACAATTTATAGGTGTCAAGAACAGCGTAATACGCTGTCAAGGTTGTGGTAACATCGTCTGGCAGCCAAAGAGTGATTTTTTCTCAAAGGGGGGTGACAAGGTAACCCGGTCAAATTCTAACCCTGACATTATAGACGTTGAATTTGAAGAGAAGTGATGAAAACCGATATATACTCAATTCGGATATGATATGTTTATTAGTTTTCTTCGGTATGAACAAGCTGTGAAAATGGGAGTGCAAAGAAGCTGGCGAAAGGAGAAAATGTCGTATCTATTTAGGACGCTAAACACACTTATGTTATATTCTGTATCTCGAGTCTGATTAATCACATTGAGAAGCATAATGCTGCTGTCTCCTTTTTTGGATCATGTTTCTATGTTTAGAAAGCTGATAGGCTGATATATAATAATTTGTTCTGTTGGTGCATTCAGTGCCCTGACTTTGCTGTTGTACAGTAAAAAATCTCATCTTACCTCTCATGTAGATAATTTGGTTAAAGTTCTGTTCATCTAATGTGCTGAATCTTCTGATGTTACCTGTTTCTTGGTCTTTGTTTTTTTTTTCATCACTTTTTCTTGATTAGATAGTATGTATTTCCTTCACTCCACTAAGATTTTCCGTACCTTTTCGCTCAATTTTAAGAGTTGGTTCATCTGAAAGCATGGAGTCGTATTTTTTGTCTGTTGGTGGTTTTACATAGAATGCCAGGTTGGGGGAAATTTACTAAAATGGGATAGGTTTGTCCACAATAATTTAAAGGCATTACATGACATTTTTTAAAAAATCTGCTGTACTTCCTTATCATTTTTTTATTATTAAGCTTGTTGGTTGTTTATGTAAGTAGAAATTTAAAACTGTACGAAAAGCATGATGACCAATAAAATACAAGCTCAACAACTACTGAACTACCACTAAAAAGTTGACTCATATAAATCATGACCCCTTGATTTGCTCCTTTGTGAAGATTTCTTGTTAGGTTCCTTTCAAGCTACTACTTGACAGAAACACAACTCTCTCTTTCATTTCCTAGGTTATTAACAATCAAATCAATTACTTAATCTCTAAACTAATATTATTATTATAAACTAAGATATGTTAATGAAGATCACATACCAAACATGCAGATCTACCAAATATTATGTGTAGTTTTGCTTCATCTTAACTCAATAGTTGCTCGGTAGTCTTCATCACATAACCAATATGCTCATCTCATAAAAACCCGTTTCCTTGTCTATGCAAAACCAACATTAGCTTCTTACAAACATCATATCCTCGAATTTAGAGAGCGAAAAACACCAGTCATTTGATCTCTACTTTCATTGAAAAATTACCATGAGGCCTAAACCTCAAGGCCCTCTTAATATTAAGCTCCTCATTTTAGGAGTTACCCTTGCTTTTCTCCTCCTCTTTATCTTGAGATCAAATTTGTCATCATCTTCTGATCAAAGTACTTCACAAACCGTAAGAAGTAGAGATTCGGATTGTTCATCATCTTGCACGAAACTCCCATCCTCGCTATCTCATGCCCTCATTCACTACACAACCTCAAGCATCACACCACAACAAACACAAAAAGAAATCTCAGTTAGTGCCAAAGTGCTACAACAGAAGTCCCCTTGTAACTTCCTAGTTTTCGGCCTAGGCCATGATAGTCTAATGTGGAGCGCGTTAAACTATGGAGGACGAACTGTTTTCTTAGAAGAAGACGAATCATGGATTCAACAAATTAAACGTCGATTTCCTATGTTAGACTCTTATCATGTTGTCTATGATAGTAAGGTTAATCAAGCAGATACTTTGATGGAAATGGCCAAGGGAGAAGAGTGTACTTCAATAGGTGATGCTAGGCACTCAATGTGTCAACTTGCATTGAAAGGTTTACCTAAGGAAGTGTATGAAACTAAGTGGGATGTGATCATGGTGGATGCACCTACCGGGTACTACGATGAGGCTCCCGGTAGGATGACCGCGATTTACACAGCCGGGATGATTGCTAGGAATAGGGAGGATGGAGATACTGATGTATTTGTTCATGATGTGAATAGAGAAGTTGAGGATAAATTTTCTAAGGCATTTTTATGTGAAGGGTATATGAAGAAGCAAGAGGGAAGGTTGAGGCACTTCAATATACCAAGTCATAGGGATGGGTCAGAGAGGCCATTTTGCCCTAATTAGTAATTTTTTTTTTTTTTTTTTAATTTTTATTCTTTTATTGAAAGATTTTCTTGAGTTTTACACATTATTTTTCAATTATCATAAAATTCATAGAAGGTTCATGTATGCATGTTGGATGAGAAAGATTCTGCTTTACAATTTTTTTTTTTAATAATACGTAGTAGATGAGATGGGATGGAAAACTTGAGATATAGTATTAATTTTTTACTACTATGGAGAATACATGTAGCCATTTTGATTTTTTCAAGTCCTATAATTGGTATGAAAAGCTATTTCTCATTGTAGACTGAGGAACCGCAGTCATATTCATTTATCAAACCTGATATTTCCGACCCGAGTACTATCAAGGAAATCAATCTACGTAGAATATAAGTACCTCTCATAGACTAAGACATTCAACTATGTAAATCAACGCTTGAGAGTAGAGGAGAAAGGTGAGCGAAACCCCCTACTCCCAAACATTTGTAGTTGGTGGGGCTCGAACTTATGACCTTAAAGTTAAAGGAACTCCATTAAATTTGCTTGGTACAAGTGTACAACTCTCCTGTCCACTTAATTAATACTCTGTATTTCATGTGCAGTGATCTATAATTACTTCCTCAATTGCATAGCTATTGTCTGAATTTCTATATGGTTTGTTTTTTTTGAGTTTGCATCAATTTCTTATTAGTTAACATGGTCCCTACAATCTCTCTACTTTAACGCTATCAATTCATATGTCTCTTGTTAAATTGTATGTGAAGGCTGGAATACTTTTAAAAAACGGATGGAGTAATGGTTATATTTAAAGATAAATCTAGGACAAAGTACAAAATCCAAATTTGATTAATCCAATCCTCTTAACTATTTCTAGGTTAAAATGAACCAATATTTTTGATAAAAAAGATGTCATCCTTGGCTCATATGTAGTACAGTAGTAGACAATGTACTAGAAAAAACACATCTCCATTCTACATCTGTACTAGATATAACACCTCCTATGTGCTCATCATGTCACCATCTTTCTGGCTTTTTCCTTCTGGCTTTATCGATTGATTATCATATTATCCTTGTCACAAAAAATTTCCACCAAAATAAATAAATGTGTCAATCATAAGTGAGGGAATGAGGTCTAGGCTTATCCTTCTCCATATAAAATTTACAGAAAAATAAAAAACGTTTACTTATGAAGTGTTCAAGTATATATGCTCACAAGTATAATAATCTTAGTTTTTCATAAATCTTAGTTCAAATTACATCTTGACCAACTATTATGTATGCACTCGTAACAAACTACATCTTGACCAACTATTATGTATACACTCGTAATAAAACTATGTGATTCCATGAATACTACGAGTATTAAAATGAAAATCATTTCCTTTACTTGGGTTCAAAAATTATTTTTCCCTAGTAAAGCTCCATAAAAACGGCAGTCTATGAGTCCCACTTAACACAGATCAAGCAAAAAATTTACCAACCGATGAAATCCAACGTACCATGAAGGTATTAAAAAAAATTTAGGATTTTGAAGATTTTTCACACCATGTATCGGGAGTATTGATATATTAGTAGTACACTTTTTATTTTCAATACTTAATTTATATAAACAGAGAAATTAATCAATTTAAATAATTAATTTCAACTTTTATGTTCTCTCCAATAGTATTCATCAAATTGTGAAATTACTCTTTGTCCTTTAGTAACTAAACACCCAAGTATCTATATCTATATACCACGTTGCTATACAAGAGTGTGTCTGGCACATTTCTAGAACAATTTGGAACATTTCTAGCTCAGGAAAAACAATGTCCGCAATTGCTGCAACTTCCTCAATTTCACCATCTTCCTCAATTTTCACTCATGAAGGTTTGTTTCACCCTCTTCATTAAATCATTTCTTTGTTTTTTGGATAAAATTAGATTGAATTTTGTTTAATTAAATATACTTGATGATTTTTACAGGGTTTAAAGGGGGCCTAAACACTTTTCGCTTCTCACCTTGGAAGCTTAAGGAAGTGGGTATTCTTAATTTTTTATTTTTTTTAAAAAATTCTTAATACTATTTTGTCTAAATTTTATGTTATTATATAATTGGGGAAATTGATTGTGGATATGTTTATTGATAATGGGTTTTAAGCTGCTTGATTAATTTATATGTGGGTTTAAAGTTTTCAAGTGTACACTTTTGGAATTGTTGAAAGTGGAACTTTCATGTTTTTATTGTAATTTCTAGGATTGAAATTTATGTGTAATTGCTAGAATTGAAATTCATGTTGTCATAAAAAAAATTTATGTGTAATTTACTAATTACAGATAACATTTGCACAAAAACAAAAACTAATTACAGATAACATCAATTTTTTTATTCGACAATTAGCTTATAGAGATGTTTGGTAAGATTAGTTGTGAGGCCGAACAATTAAAGGAGGATTCTCAACTTGGAAAGTCAAATAACCAAACATATTTTTTTGGCTGTATGACGAGATTAACGACATGGATAAGCAAGAAGCCGGATATAAGCTGGCGATAAGCCATATGAATCAAGAGGCTAGCTGGCTAGTTATAGAGCTTGAAATTTTTTTTAAAAAATGTGGATGGGATATTTGGTGTAATATCTTGCGTTGTACATTGTTTAAGATATGAAATTAGCGGACTTGGTTTAATCGAGTGACTTAATAAGGCTTTCTGCAGTAGATAGTCTCTAAGCAGCAGATTCCTAGATGAAGCTTACAAATAAAAGGTCAAGTTATGCTAAAGTTATATGTGTATGACTTACATTAGTTCTATAAAGTAACCAACCATTATGAGTAACAGAAGCTAGCAATGATTCATGAAAATGAATTAATGTATAACTTCAAGGTATTTTATTTAGTTGTTATATGAGGCTACATGTACAAAATCTTCGTAAGGGGAGGGATAAGCTTGTCTTAAATCATGTAAGTTTCAAATGTGAGCTTGCCTCGCTAGGTGAAGTAGCATTGCTAAACACGAAGACTAGTTTGTCGGTTATGACTTATGATGTACCTCTTCTTTTCATTTATTGTATTTGAAACTTTTAAGAGCTTTAAGTAAATTGTCATCATGAAGCTCAATCTTTTTTAAATACCAAAGGTCTAGTAATTGATTTTGAACCCCTCTAATTTGATTTTATTTCGTGAAGAATACTTACATTTTTTTTTCTCTGACAATATTATGCTGCAGACAAGAGTAAGAAGAGCCGGTGCTGGTGTTGTTACAGCCAAGTTTGACTTGAAGCCCCCACCTTATCCATTTGTAAGATTCACATTACTTGAAAGCTCTTTATATGATAATTCTTGCTTAAAATTATTCTACTTGTCGTTACTTAAGCTACGTGATGTATGGCTGGAAAGCAGTATCCTATGAATCTCAAGTTTGCTAATCTCTTAGCACCTCTATGTTAATTGTTGATAGGATGCCTTGGAGCCGCATATGAGCAAACAGACGTTTGAGTATCATTGGGGGAAGCATCATAGAGCATATGTGGATAACTTAAACAAGCAAATAGTTGGAACAGAATTAGATGGATTGCCACTTGAAGAAGTCGTACGAATCACATATAACAAAGGGGACATGCTTCCTTCTTTTAATAATGCAGCACAGGTATGCGTTTGTAACTTTCTTCAAGTGCAGACTACCATTGTTAGAATCTCAATGTCTTCACAGTTGCACTTTTAATTTAGGCCTGGAACCATGAGTTCTTTTGGGAGTCCATGAAGCCTGGTGGTGGGGGAAAGCCTTCTGGCGAGCTTTTGGCACAGATTGAAAAGGATTTTGGTTCATTTGAAGCATTTACTAATGAATTCAAGACTGCTGCTGCCACACAATTTGGTTCTGGCTGGGCTTGGCTTGTTTGTGAGTATCCCAGATTACTAACATCTTTGGTTTTATAGATAAATTTTACAGGATGACCCTACCCATTTTCACCTTGATAAAGAAAAAGGAAAAAATAATAATCAGCTTCTGGTATTTGATGTATGCTAATCTACTAATTTCCCTTTGAACGCAGACAAAGCAAATAAATTGGATGTCGGAAATGCAGTAAACCCAAAACCATCTGAAGATGACAAGAAGCTTGTGGTTGTTAAGAGCCCAAATGCTGTGAACCCTCTTGTTTGGGATTATTATGTGAGTAATATATCTTTAGGCTCATGACTAGCAATGTTGTAGTGAGCTGATAAAGTGACATAATGCTTTGCTAAGACCTTGTTTACTTAAGTCCCAATTTTGATGTATGGCATGTCTTATGTTGCAGCCGCTTCTTACTATCGATGTTTGGGAGCATGCATATTACTTGGACTTCCAGGTTAGGCTAACTTCCAAAAGTCTCAGAATACTTGCAAATGCTTCAACCTCCCCCTCCCCCTTTTTTTCACCCCCTATGAAAAAGATAAAACTGCAAATGGATTTGATTGAATAGGAAAGCCTCTTTTTTCTGTTTTCCTTCTCAGAATATGTTAAACACAAGCCGACCTCATATATCTCTGTTTTGCAGAATCGAAGGCCTGATTACATCTCAATTTTCATGGAAAATCTTGTTTCCTGGGATGCTGTCAATGCAAGATATGAGGCTGCTAAGTCTCTTGCTATGGAGAGAGAGAAAGAAGCAGTGCAGAATTAAGAAGATTTTTGCTAGAAAGTAAGTAGTGAAACCACAGGCATTCATTTTTGATATTGATACAAATGTCTCCAAATTAGAATAAAGTGACCAAATTCAGGAAAATTTTTGGACCAAGTCCCGATTATCCGAGCAATAATTAGACAAAGATTTATGATAGTATATGAACCTTGTTAGACATGTTTTCAAGTGCAAGGGCTTTAAACTAGTATTGTGCACTAAGGTTGGTAATTTTAAAAAGCTACTTTCTGGTAATTTTTGTTCAATTAGATTTTGTCATATTTAAGGATGGGCCATCTTCTCAAAGATTGTGTTCTGTTCATTTACTTGTCGGTCTTGATAGGTGTAATGGTTGTTATGTGATCAAGTTAGCTAAATATTGGTGCAGCAGATCGAAGCTGGAGTTTAGCCTTGTCGAACCGGGCCAAGCTGTTGTAGCTGAGCTTCTTTGTGTTCCTTATACGGGTTGTATGACGGTGCATTATAGCTTGTTATACAGTTCTGATTGTATGCCAGCAATAGTAAAAATAATGAGCTTCTTTCTGTGAAAACATGTTTCTAGGGAGGCACTTAAACCAGATATAAAGCATTATTATGTATTGCCAAAAAAAAAAAAAGCATTATTATGGAGAAAATTTTATTAACGCTGTTGATTTTATGAACTTTGCATGATTTTTGATAACTGAATTAAGCCTACGGGCCTACCCCCAATAGGTTAGGCTGCCTGGCTTAGCTTGAATCAAATTGAGGGCTTACAATGCTTGATTGGCTCAGTTACACCCCGAATGCTATTTGTCAATTGTTCAAGGAAACCTTGTTCTTAGGAGTGATAAGGGTTATTCAGCAGTAATTTGAGTAATGTCTACCTTGTATACTATTATTATTATTATTAGGATAAATTGACTAAAATAATCTTAACTTTGCCTCATTCGCTTAAAATAATCCCAATTTTGGATTATTTTTTAATAAACCGAACTTTGATATGAATTTGCTTCCAATGGTCCCAATCGGTCATCCATCTTGTTATAACAAGTTACTAAACACGTGTCAGCCTATGATTGGTCTTAAAAAAAAATTAAAAAAAAAGAAAATCAAACCAAAAATAAAAATACCAAAACCCAAACCCATCCTATCAGGCCCTGCCACCTATACCCTTCCATCCCGGAATTCGGCCACTCCCACCCTTCCCTTCCCCGATTCCGACCACCCCCTCCATATTCAGTCAGCCTACACCATAATCAAAATCACAATCTACTTGTATTTGCCGAGATCTCAAGATGTAAACATAATTTTTTCCATCAAACATGTCTTCAGCTTTCCATTAGGAAACATAGTTTTCCCTCTCTTTGCTCCTTGGGGTATTATTTTTTTCCCTCTAATTGAATTTTTTTAGGGGGTTTATGAAAGCGAGTAAATACATTTGACAAGTACACAAATTGATTAACTTTCACAGGATGTTCTACAATTGTAATTCTGAAGTTTTTTAATTTCTTCAATCATCATTGCAAGCTGGAACATCTATCTAATTTGTATACTACTCAAATTCAAAAATCGACGAGCGGAGTGAGGTTCGCCGGGAGCTGGCGGGGTTGGGGTAAGCAGGTGAGGAGGGGAGGGGAGGGGGTGGCTAACTGGCAGGGGCTGCCAATTTATTTCAATTTTTTTTATTTATTGATATAATTTTTCTTTAATTTTTTTTTAAAATTTGTTTACCAATCACGCGGTGACACATGTGCAAATAATTCTAATTTACAAATGTTAACCTGTTTAGCCGATTTCAAGTCACTAGGGACCGTTTAAAATTAATAGGATATAAAGTTGAGAAAATTAAAAAATAATCAAAAGTTAGGATTATTTGGGCGAATAACATAACATTCAAAACAACTAGCAACACTCCTAAATTGTTCATTTTCATAGTTCCGTTCTAACATTCAAGAGTTATGTAAACAAAAAGCCTGCAACTTTAGCAATCAAATTTGAGTCAATTATCTATTCAAATTCTTTTTGCCTTTAGAACATGAATAGCAAAATTCTAGCAACGAATAAACTTTCAGAGCTTGAGTGATTATAAGTAATAGTTGAATAATCTACCTTAGAAGAAACCTAAATTGGATTACATTGTCAATTAAATTAACGATAAACCCTAGATTTTGAAATTGATATTCGATGAGTTAAAAAAAAAAAAGTTACCTCAGAAACTGCTGCAATGGAGGAGAGAAAGCTTAGAAGCAGCTTTCAATGGAGAAAGAATATAGTTTAGTATTTTAATTTTTTTTTTTTTTTTGTAATTCTGTTTGGTACTCTTGTATTTTTTAGGAGGTTGGAAATGCAAATTCCTTGAAAATTTATATTCCCATGCAATAAGAATTCGAAATGCTAGATTGAATTTGGTTAATCATACATCCCATGAATTTGTCAACCAAACAACTCCAAATAATTTCGATTCCTAGGAATTTGAAGTTTCCATGTTTTTATTTGTCAACCAAACGACACTTTAATTTTTGGTGAAATGCAAAAAAAAAAAAAAAAAAAAAAAAAAAATTCTTTTAGCCATGACATTAATGATAAATTTTAATTAAAATTTTTAAGTTAGTTTTTTTATTGGGAAATTCTCAATGGTAGCCTCATTGTAGAAATTGATAAAGGCTCAAAGCTTGAGTCTTTCTTCTCATTCATACCATCATATATATAGAGTACAAAAGTTTCCCTAAATTACATATGATAAAATCAAAAGATATGCTAGATATTATCTTCTATCAATCGCAGCCTATAATCGAGGAAACTACTCTAACCAAAATATATGATAATATATGATAATTATGCTAATGATCCTCCTAATATTCCTAACACCCCCCCCCCCCCAAGTTGGAGCTAATGGATTGAAGATGCCCAACTTGCTAAGCAATATACCAAATTGCGATTTACCAAGGGCTTTGGTAAAGAAATCGGCTAATTGTTCATAGGTAGAAACATAGGCCGGATCAATCAAACCTTCTGAAATAGCATCACGAATAAAATGCCAGTCAACTTCAATATGTTTCGTTCGTTCATGGAAAACCGGATTCTTTGCAATGTGCAAGACTGACTATCACAAAATAGCCTGATAACTTTAGGATGTTGCACTCCCAAGCTCAAAAGGAGTCCTTTTAACCACTTCAACTCACATGTAATAGCGGCCATAGAACGTTATTCCACTTCTACAGAACTTGTAGAGACTGTAGGTTGCTTTTTGGTATTCCAAGAGATAGGAGAGTGACCAAGAAAAACAAGCCACCCTGTCAGAGATCTACGTGTCATGGGACACGCGGCCCAATCTAAATCACACCAGCCTTGCAAGATTAGATCACTGTCAGATCGTAACAGAATACCTTGACATGGAGTACCCTTCAAATAACGCACAACCCTTAAGGCTGCTTCCCAATGCTCGGCTCTTGGTTCTTGCATAAACTGAGATAAGATGTGAACCGAGTATGCCAAATCAGGCCGTGTAACGGCTAGATAAATCAACCTACCTACTAGTCTTGGATAGGTTTCAGGATTGAAAAGTACTTCACCACTAGCTAAACCAAGCTTGTGGTTTTGTTCAATTAGAAATCCAACAGGTTTAGAACCTAACAAACCAGTTTCAGAGATGATCTCAAGAGTATACTTCCTTTAACAAAGGAACAAACCTGCAGAGCTGCGAGCAACCTCAATGCCCAAAAAATATTTCAAAGGGCCAAGATCTTTCATATGAAAACAATCACTAAGATAAGCTTTGAAAACCCTTAAAGAAGCGGAATCATTCCCAGATATTATGAGGTCATCAACATACACAAGAACATTTATTTGAATATTGCCTCTGGTGTATGTAAATAATGAGTAATCAGAATAAGATTGCAAGAAACCATAATTTTTCAAAGCTGATACAAGTATAGCAAACCAACATCTTGATGCTTGTTTGAGGCTGTATAGAATTTGTGAAGACGGCATACCTTATTAGGATTGGAGGACTCAAAACCCGAAGGAAGTTTCATGTACACCTCCTCATCAAGATCTCCATGGAGAAAAGCATTGTGGATATCCATTTGATGTAACTCCCAATTTTTAGAAGCCGCAATTGCAAGAAAAGCCCGAACTGTGACCATTTTAGCCACGGGAGCAAATGTTTCAGTGTAGTCAATGCCTTCCTTTTGATGATTGCCAAACATTACTAATTTGGATTTTAGACGTTCAATACTCCCATCGGAGTTGTATTTGATCCGATAAACCCATTGACTACCAATAGCTCGTTTTTCGGGAGGAAGATCTTCCATAGTCTACGTGCCATAATTTTCCAATGCTTGAATTTCCTTTTTCATGGATTCTCGCCAACCTGCATCTTTCATGGCTTCCTTAAAAGACCTGGGTTCTTTGCCCGAAGTTAAAGCAGCAATAAACTTTTGGTTATGCAAAGAAAAATTATCACAATTTATGTAATGTGCTATAGGATAAGGAGTACCTGAGGGATGCTTTGGAGACGATGTGTTAGGAGATGAGGAAGATGGACTATTTGTGATAATCGTGTGAGTGACATAATCCCTAAGCTTGACTGACCTATACTTTTCTCGCATGCCACGACCCATTTCTGTGGTTTGAGACTCATCAAGACACTGATTGAAGGCTGTTTGGGGCTCAACATTTGCTGCGGGTTCTGCTGTATTTGCTGCGGGTTCTACTAATGTTGCTGCGGGAGTAACCTACGGCTGGGCAGTGAGCTCCGCACCCCCCCTGTGGCCAGCATGAATCATGACAAGTGACATGTCTAGATGCCCCGGTGTCAACAATCCACTTCTTTGTATCAAAATTATCAATCGATCGATCATCTTGATATTTGTTGTTGTCAATGAGATTTTCAATAGCCTGCCATTGATCGGCAGAAAAAACGTGAGAATAATTGTCAATATGGGTGCTTACAGCCCTTGCTCCACGATCTGTGGTAGCTAAAACAATTTTAGGTGGTGACGATTTTTTTTATCATCGGCCATTGTTAGAGTTTGTAATTAACCTGAGCGACTGATACCATGTAGAAATTGATAAAGGCTCAAAGCTTGAGTCCTTCTTCTCATTCATACCATCATATATAGAGTACAAAGGTTCCCCTAAATTACATAATATAAAATCAAAAGATATGCTAGATATTATCATTTTTCCCACTTATATGGTAATAGCAAGAAAAAATCTTCAATGGAATACTGCTCCGCTAGGCTATGCATAATCTAAAACCCTTTCTATAAATATGAGAAGTTGGGCACTATTCAAATGAACAGTAATTGTTGCTACTATTCATAAGCACAATGTGTTTACTGCTTTGCCCCTGCTCTACGGTCTAATTAGATTGCTTGGATATTTCACTTATTCAAAGAGCTCCACATTCTGGTACAATATGCTATAACATGTAGAGTAGGGTATGGGTGATTAGGTAGAGTTGGTGGAGGTTGTACTTTAAAGTTGGTTTTCCTTACCCTTGTGATTGTTTGCTCTATATGGTTCGCAATCTTACTGATTTCATCATTTATTATTACAATATATTATTTATCTTACTTGTCACAGAAATTAAGGGAGCTACAAAAGGAAAGGATTTATACATATAGAGAAGGAGAACAATTTTCTTAGCTTTACGGAAGATTGTGCGCTCTTCTTGTCCTCTGCATTTCATAAGGTTAGCTCTGTGTTTACTCCTCCTTTGTTTATAGTTATACTGTGCATGTATCGATGTTCTTTGTCACGTTTTGCTTCTGTATTTGTTGTGCTTTACATAATTTGAATTATGTTCCAGAGTGTTTATTCTGTGTTTTTTTTTATTGTTGTTGCCATTTTGATTTTCCCAGGGAATTGCTTCAGTTGTTAACTTAGCTGGTATTCAATTGAGCCTTTGAAGAAGTTTGTTGTTGCAAAATAGTTGGTAAGTGTAAGTTTGAGTTGGAATTATACAGTCTGAGCTGCTTGTATATTTTGATTTTGTGTTTGAGATGTGTTCATAGATATATATTGACTATAGTTTATATAAGCAATAAGGTAATGAGTGTAGACATCTACTTTTGGTCCCCTGTCCCGACCGGAAGTGCTTTGACGATAAATAATTCCATCTTTGTGTTGGATTGGAGTGAAGAATACTTATTGACCACTTATTAAAAGCTAAACACATAACCCAACTAGCTTGACCCAAAACTAAATGAACTAAAGCTTGTTAATACTAAGCCCGATTAGCAATTAGGCCTAATCCCGAGATTAAACCTAATTTTGACGGATTTAGAAGTGCCTAGGTTAAAAGCTAGGGCTGCCGCAGGAAAAACCACGTGCAACTCAAGGAGTTGGCGTGACACCCAACGCAACCTTTAGTGGTGCGCTTGCGGAAGATTAAAAATTTCATAAATATACTGAATCGAATCTTAACATAAAGCTGCGTGCAAGACCATAGGTTGCCCTGCCTTGATCAACGTAGCTTAATCACTTGTGCGCAGCAGTCGCGTGCAACCTGTTGAGTTCAAAACCCTAAACTCACCCATTTCCTAAAAATTGGGGTTCAATACAAGCTTTGAAAGACACAAAAATTAACCTAAGAAGTCAGCAGAAACTTGTGAGCTTATGCATTAATCATCCCCTTGTCCCAAACACTCACCCTTTTTATTATTTGTTCTTACGGTGGAGGTTCCCGAACAAGAAGGAATCCATAAGTGTTTTAAACGAAGATCTAGCAAGGAAAAGTGGTAAAATCCTGAGCACTTAGATAAACCACCTTTCTTTTCTTGCTTAAACAACTTTTGATCAACTAATTAGTGTTGCTTGATCACCTAAAATAAACTTTAATTAATAAATTTCACATAGTATCTTGCGTTAATTAAAGACTATAATTGAAATAATTAATTGTTTCTTTATCACTTAAGTCAAGGCGAATCTTGTTTATTTTGTTGTTTTCACGAATTTGAATAACAAAGAATAACGACATTCGTTGTAATGTAATCTTTATGTATTTGACGCGTGTAAATAAAATCAACTAACTTAGTTTTAGGTATCATGTTGCATATATTGTTTGGTAATGAAATTGTGAAAAAGGAAGAGCTAGTAGAGGCTGCACTTGGGCTAGATAAGTGATTCCTCCTTAAAAGGAACGTTATTTTAGTACCCTCGCTCCCGAACTCATTTCTGGTACAAGTAGACCAATTTGGGCATGGGTAAACTTATGATTCATGCTAAATATCCTTTGAACCCTACTGATTGGGAGAAAGACATAAATGAGGTTTATGAGTTTTTCTAAACTTATTGACGACTCCCTATTAGTTTCTTACAAAAAACCGAAATGATAGGATCAACTCTAAGTCAAGGTCTCCCAAACAGTTAGGAATTCAAATCCTACACACCTTAAAAAGTGTAAAGTCATGCGCTTTTAAAGGGCCATGGGCATAGAGGAGAAGGATCCCCTACGATGGGCACACCCTCCTCACAGTGGCGACTCCATTGGGGAATTAGAGGTTACAAGATTAGTTCTTAGTTATGGTTCAAGGTTTCCAACTTAGGTTACCTATGAGTTGCAACGAGGGCTAATTTGGATAATCTCTAGTTAAAGAGCGTGACTTGAACGCATAATATCTTCCTTCTTCACGAAAGTAAAAGCCAAACAAGCAACATTGCATCATGCATAATCATAAGCACCTTTTAACCATTGGGGATTGGCTCATTGACTAGGGGTCGCCAACACCAGGCTTCTATCCCAAAATCAATAACAATCATCCCACCCATATCGCTAACAAAATGTTGGGAGAGCTATGTCATGGGTCAACACGTTGAGTGATTGATTCGTGCATCGTTTCTTAAGATATGGTACCCTTGGACACCCGAAACCTTGACCTTAGAATGACATTATGTGATTTAATGGTTTTCTCGTATGCTTATGTGATTACATGACTATTTGCGACGTGTATAGGATTGTTTTTCTTCATTTTTAGTCTTAACTTAGGTTCCCAACTACGAAGGGACGTTGTCCCTTCGTAGTTTTGAGTCACGTTCAAGAGATATCATATGTTTAAAAAAAAACATAATAAAAAAAACCAAACCATCGTTCGAAAAAAAATCCTGCTCGAACAGGTGGCGTGCGCAACTCATCGAGTTGCGCGACCACGTCCAGTGCAAGTTCTGGGGCTGCGCCGCGCTTACCGCGCAACCCAGTAGCTTGCGCGCGCCTTCTGCTGTAATACCATTTTGATTCTTCGTGAACTATTGGATAGTCCAAACAATATCGTGATTTATGAATTGTTGAAAGGCGATGATGTCTATTTGAACGTAATTTGCGTCTTTTTGTTCCTTTCACTTTCTTTTCTTTTCTTTTCTCAAAGCAAGCGTGTCAGTTTTCTTAACTTCTCCTACTTCCTTTAGGGCTGGTTACCAAGCTTGGGAACGGAGACACCCGGGCACTCTTATTCTACGTTTACCATCAAACAATCCACCCCTTTCGAACCATCTCCCTTTGTCAACTCATCCTAGTCCAATAATGTCAACCATCGAACAACTCCACGAAGAGATTATTCGCATGAGAGAGGAAAAGGCTCAAGAAGCCAAGGCTATAAGAATCAAGAAAATTGAAAATGGATGAAAGGAAAGAGGTCGAGGCTTTAGCCATAAAACAAAAAATGGATGCTTTAGCCGAACAAGAGAAGACATTAGAGAAACTTGTCCTTCGCTCTACTATGGGGAACAAGTACTTTGACGCAGAAAAGTTTGCTCCTCCTGTGGGACTTACTTTACCTGAAAAGTTTGTAGCTACAGACTTACCAATATTTAAGGTGACCAATAACCCAAAAAATCATTTAATGAGTCTTACTGGCACCATGGCTCTAAATGGAGTTGATCCTAAGCTCTATGCTTTGACATTCCCTTTATCTCTAGACCCAGCCGCAAGAGAGTGGTACTATAGGCTAGATGCCAAATTCAAAAACACATGGGAAGATGTAGTTTTCGGCTTTCATCACCCAATATGAGAGTAACGTAGAGTTCAAATCAACTTTGCGTGAACTTGAAATGCTTAAGCAAGGCGATGATGAAGGTTTCCTTGTTTTCTATGGTATATGGCGAGAAAAAGCGGCTCACCTTGCCCAAAGGCCGCCCGAACTCGAGTTAGTACAAAAATTCATTCACAATTGTCATGAAAAGTACAACAAGCATCTACGCTACCTTGGTCTAGACACTTTTCAAAAAGTCTATTCTGTGGCCACTAGGATTAAAGATGATCTTGCCAAAGAAAAGGCTAGCAAGCCTCATCATCATCAACCTAAGAACAACTACAGGAAGGGGAATGATAACACTTCATCCTCTATTGATGTTTGCAACGTCCACACAATATAATAATAACGATCCTCGAAAAAGATGGACAAGAGAAAGAAAATTCACGCAATTCCCTTTAGCTTATAATGAATTGTTAGAAAAAATAAATGAAAAAGGATTACTCTCACCAACTGGGCCAACGCCTCCTCCTCCCATAGAAAGAAGAAATCCTCAATGGGATAGCAATGCTTATTGTACTTATCATAGGGGTGTTGGAAATGATACTGAACGCTGCTTTGTTTTGAAACACAAGATTCAAGATATAGTAAACGATGGGAAAATTCCCAAGCCTAAGCCTAATAATAATGTTTCCCCATTGGGAATATTTCATATCGATGAGGACCACGTGAGGAGTGATGAGTTCAATCCTTTGGATTACATCACTCCCATGGGGAAACCTCTAACCACAACACTCATAGGGAAAACTAATGAAGTGTGTGGATTATGGGACGACGACTTTAAAGACCTATATGTCTCAAATATGCCGCCGTCCCACCTCCACCTTTTCTCCAAATTGAAACAAGTGGAGCGCTTGATTGGGTTCATTTTTTGGGAAAATCGCAAGATTTGTCCATTCTTTCCCTAGATGAACAATGACATCAAGCACAACTCATGGAAATTCAGAAATGGAGGCACATTCAAAGCCTCTAGAAGAAAATTGGTTCACGAGTACTAAGACTAATCCAAATGAGATTGATCACCTAACTCGTTCTGTGCGAGTCTATCAAACACAACCAAATGGATCTTCAACCAATCAAGGTCAAACTCAAAATCCAATATCGCCTCCACCTGAGGTAGATGATCCATTGGTCAAACAACTTTGTCAATCTAAGGCGAATGTTAGCATTTGGGAACTCTTAAGTACCTCTAAGGAACATAGGAATTCTCTAATGAATGCTCTAACTTCTTTGTCTGTAAGTACGGACACAACTCCCTAGTATCTCATTAGCCTGCTTACTAGCAAAAAATCCGACAAATCAATCATCTTTACTAGTGATGATTTGTCATCAAAAGACACCCCTCACAATAATGCATTATATCTAACTGTGGGGTGAAAGGTATATAACATCCCTCTTACTTTAGTTGACACTTGGTCCGTTGTCAATGTGTTCCCATTACGAACCGCAAAATATCTAGGCCTAGACCCAGAAAACGATTTTCATGCAACAACACAAAGCATTAGGGCCTACGATAATTCAAGGAGATCGGTGTGTGGAGCTGTTAAGCTACCGATTACCACATGCCCAATACAAATGATGGTTGAATTTCATGTCATGGACATAAATCCTACATTAAACCTTCTTCTTGGATGTCCTTGGATACTTGAACTTGGAGAAATACCGTCTTCGCTCCATCAAATGATTAGGTTGAACTATCAAGGTCTTCCTATGACTATACATGCTTCTCCTCTAAAAGTCGTAATAAACGATCAATCTCTTTAGAGATAAATCATGACAATGATGAAGAAGATATGTGGGGATTCGCCGTAGAGGCTATCTGCACACTAGAAATGGATGAAGATCTTGAAGTATTTTTCAAATTTAATCTATATTCCACCCCAATAGTAAACAACATCTTATGCAAGAGTAGTTACTTTCCTGGGATGTCTTTGGGAATAAGAATAAAGAAATCTATTTTACTTCCTATCCCAAACAAAAGCTTCTCCTTTGGATTGGGATATAAACCAACCAAGGAAGAACTCGAAGCTCACGATGCCAAAGTAAGGGCACGTAGGAGCACCAATAAGAAAGGGATAATTTCCTTACTTCCATCTTACAATCAAACCCTTAATGGGCAATTTATTAGGGAGGGGGAGAACTACCCATGCTATGACTTTCCAGAATCACTAGTTCTCCCCCTTAACAAAGCTAGTTTCAAAGACGATTTCCCTCTACCACATATTGATATATTGGTGGATAATACGGCTGAACATGCGATGTTATCCTTCATTGATGGATACGCAGGTTACAACCAAATTCTAATGGCAAAAGAAGATGAAGAAAAGACATGATTTATTACCCCTTGGGGTACTTATTGCTACACAGTCATGCCATTTGGTCTTAAAAACGCTGGAGCTACGTATCAAAGAACGGCTATGGCTCTCTTACATGATATGATGCACAAAGAAATAGAGGTATATGTGGATGATATAATCGTAAAATCCAAAGATAGAATGGGTCATGTAAGAGCTTTACGCAAATTCTTTACTCGAATAATAGAGTAAAAGATGAGATTGAACCCACAACAATGCGCTTTCAGAGTAACTTATGACAAGTTACTCGAATACGTAGTAAGCACATGTGGCATTGAGATCGATCTCTCAAAAATAAAGGCAATTATTGACATGCCTCCCACACAAACAAAAAAACAAATTATGGGGTCTCTTGGCAAATTACAGTACATTAGTCGATTCATTAGTAAGTTGACAATGACTTGTGAGGCAATATTTAAAAATTGAAAAAAGAAGAAAAACATGAATGGGACGACCAATGCTAAGAGGCCTTTGAGAAAGTAAAAAACTATCTCAAAAGTCCTCCTGTTTTAGCACCACCAGTACCCAAACTACCTCTTAGACTTTATATCACTGTCACGGACACGACCACAGGAGCCATGCTCGCACAAGAAGTAGATAAAATAGAACGTGCAATATACTATATAAGTAAAAAGTATTCAATATGAAATAAGATATAGCACTTTAGAAAAAACGTGTTTAGCATTAGTGTGGGCAACTAAAAAATTACGTCACTCATGTGATTTCTCAACACAATCCAATAAAGTATTTGTTTGAACAACCACCCATACAAGGAAGAATATCCAAGTGGTTGGTGATGTTGGCCGAATTCGACCTCAAATATATTCTTGAAAAATCAGTAAAAGGAAAGGTAATATCCGATTTTCTGGCCCAACATCCCATTCAAACAAGTCGTGAAGAAACCACTCATGTTCTGGATGAAGAAATTCTCATGACACAAGACAACAAGTGGGTAATGTACTTTGATGGCGCATCCAACCAAAAAGGGGGTGGCGTAGGAGTGTTACTCATAAGTCCAAGGGGAGCACATACTCCAATCTCTGCCAAATTAGACTTTGAGGCTACTAATAATGCCGCGGAATGTGAAGCGTGCATTGTTGGATTAGAAGCAGCAGCTAGCATAGGTGTGCAAAAATTAGAGGTATATGGAGATTTTAGTTTAATAATAAATCATATACTCAAAAAATGGAAAATCAAAAACTCCATAAAGATATTATACGAAGCATATCGATTTTAATTACCCAAGGGACGAAAATTAATTTGCCGATGCGCTAGCAAAATTAGCCTTAATGATCAAGATTCCTGATCATTTAAATATGATGCCATTATGCGTTGAAAGAAGATATGAACCAGCTTATTGCAACGCAATAGAGTAATTAAATGACATCGAAGGGGAAATCCCCTGGTATGATCATATCCTCCAATATATTACGCATGGCACATATCCTGAAAATACTTCATCTAAAGACCAGCGCGCCTTAAGAACGCTCGCAACCCATTATGGGATGATTATTATGTATAGACCAACCTGAGACCATACGCCTTATGGAGGATACTCACAAAGGTGTTTGTGGACCTCACATGAATGGAAAAATGCTCACCAAAATAATATCACGTTTAGGGTACTTTTGGTCCACAATGGAACATGATTGTATCCAATATGTCATGAAATGTCCAGAGTGCCAAATGTTTGCTAACTTACAACACCTTCCACCATCCGAACTACATAATCTCACTTCCCCTTGGCCATTCTCAACTTGGGGAATTGACATTATTGGTAAAAATTTCTCCAACATGAATGGGAGGACACGAGTACGTATTAGTAGCCATCGACTACTTCACTAAGTGGATTGAGGCCGCCTCATATGTTAATATCATTTCTAAACATGTCGCAAAGTTTCTCGAACGAAACATATTTTGTAGATATGGAGTTCCATACGAACTAATTAGTGGCCAGGGATCTCAATTCAAAGCAGAAGTTGAATCCCTCTTGGCTCGTTACAAAGTAAAACATCACCATTCTTCCCCATACCGACCTCAAATTAATGGAGTAGTAGAATTGGCAAACAAGAACATAACAATCATCATTAAGAAAATGGCAGAACATTATAAAGACTGGTCGAATAAACTACACTTTTCTCTTTGGGGTTATAGAATGTCCATACGAACATTAATAGGGGTAACCCCATACTCCTTAGTTTTCGGCATGGACGCAGTTCAACCAATTGAGCTGGAAATACCATCCCTACGCATCGTACTCGAAAGTAAGCTACCGGAAGCTGAATGGGTGCGAGCTAGGTATGAAGAAATTTTATTCCTCGATGAACGACGGTCAAAAGCTTTTCATCATGTGCAAGTCTACCAACAACGCATTGCGCGACATTTTAACAAACGGGTACGACACCGCCGGTCAAAATGGTGTCCTTCCAACAAGTATATTATTCCGATAGAGGGTTCAGAATTATTAGAAAGCTAATTCTTCAGTGAGATTAAGTGGTCGGGATGCCTAGGTGGAGGCCGCTTCCGATCAGTAATATTAATGTATAATTAATATTACGGCTTAATCTTAACTAAACCCTTCGGGGCACACCCCAATCGAGTAACCGATCCGAGACGACGAATCAATCCGAAGGACTAGATGAGGCATTAGAGTATTACGAACAAAGACGTCGGATATCGAGCTTGGAGCGTCGAAACCGAGCGTCACAAGTCAAGTCGAATTTAGAATTTGACGAGAAGTGGAATCAAGCAAGCGACAAGTACTAGCCAAGCCGTAGCATCGCATTGGCCTAGCCATGCGAGTGCTAGGCTAGGAGAGGTCACAAACCGCATGTGTGCTAGCGTGGTGGGCATCGCACCCAACCACACGCATAGCCGCAACTAGGTTGCGCTTGGCATGCGAGCATCGCAAGCATCATGCTCTGCGCGTGCTATGGCTTTGCGTGCTTGCTAGCACAGCAGCACCAACCACACGCAGCAGTAGCTGGGCTACGCTAGCACACGCAACATAGCACCAACTAGCAGCCCGGAATGCATGCGAAGTCAGGCTGGTCAGCAAGCCCGGCCTTGGTGCTAAGCGCCAGTTGGGCAGCCTTGGCAGCCAAGGAGGGCTGCCAGCCAGCCATGCAAAAAGGTACAACTATGCGGTTTTGGGTGGGGACTGATTCTTGAAGGTTGCTTGAGGAGCAAGGGGATTTTTGTCCCCCCTCTAATGGTCCTCACCTACCCTTGCTCACCATTTGCCACTTGGCGCTTGTTGATTCATTTTGAATTTTAATTTGTTTTTAGATTAAAATAAATTGGGGAAAATGCTATTCTCCCAAATTGATGGGAAATGGGAATTCAAGGCTTCCTTCCCTATAAATACCCAAGTTTTGGGTTTGGGAAAAAGCACTTGAGTTGAACTCAATAAGGCATCTCCTTGAAAGTGAGAAAACCTTTAAGTTCGTAATACTCTAGTATTTTCTTGGTCTAGCCCCGACTAAACTTTGGGGTAGGGACCGTTCGGGTCGGGTCTCGAGGGTGGACTCCGTCGGAGGCTCACGCGTTTGCTGAGCTAAGGCTTTGAAGTAAGAGCGAAGCACGCGTCGAGGGTAAAATTGTCTTTTCACTTTTTCTCTTTTTTGTTGTTTAATTATGTGATTGCATGTTTAGTTATATTAATTAGTGTGCGGGTCTTGGGTAGGTTTCATTCCGCATAGTTTAGGACACTACGAAACCCAACAGTGGTATCGGAGCCGCGCTCACTTTAATTATTGTAACCAATAATTAATTGAGGTGATTTAAAATGGATTTAAATGTCTGGTTTTGTTTTCTAATTAGATTAGAAACTCATTTTAATTAGTTTTAATCTCGTATTTATACTAATTTTGGCTCCCGAACCCAGATTTCGACCCAAAAGTAGTGAATTTTGGGTGGAATCGATGTGCTAAGTCGTTTTTGACCCTTACTGAGGACTGTCTAGAAGCCAAAATCCACCCGAAAACATGTTTTTCGAGGGGTTTTTCGTTTTTGATGAAAATTTTTAAATCTTTAAACCTTGATTGATTATGGCATGTTAAAAGTAGATTAAATGTATGGTTAATTGCATCACTAATCTATTGCAATAATTAACCTTATTAAGCATGTTTATGAAGTCATAATGGGTGCTTAATTTGGTGAGTTCATTTTTCACATAAACTTGAAATTTCACAATTTTGCAAATTAATTGCTTCAAGTGTGAATGTTTATGGTGAATGTGTAATTTGAAGTCCCTAATATGTTAAAGATCCAATCTTTAATTGTTTATTTGGTTGGAACTTTGATTTCTAAATTCCATGTTGAACTAATTTTTGGATTTAATCATTTTTGAGTTGATTAAAGTCCTAAAAGTTCAAAGCTTGTGATTGAAATTCAATTAATCTTCATATTGGAAGATGTAATTTTTCAATCATACACAAGTTAGTGTTGGAAATTTTTCATTAGATGAATGGGTTTATTTTTCCAACCTCTTTTATTTTGTCAAATCTCATTATTAATTTATGTATGGTTAAATTAATTGTGAGTATAGCCCTTCAATTTTGTAGCATCATGATGAACCGAAAATTAATTAAAGAATGGTTCTTGAATAATTTTGGTTTGTGCACTATAAAAGTTGAATTTATTTAAGTTAGGCTTGTTATATTTTCATTCTTGCTCAAATGTTGGATCTAAAATAAATTTAGAATCGATTTTATGTCACACACATATCGGGATTAAAATCCTGAGATAAAAGTACACAAATCGAGGCAACGACCGCCAAAGCACACCACATGGCTAGCCGGGCTGCTCTCGCAACCCACATGTGGCTGCTGTGGTGTGCATGGGGCTGCTTATGCCTCATAGTGATGCTAATGTGTGGCGGTTTTGGGCTTGGTGCACGCATGTTGCTACACACATAGTGCGGTGTGTGCATGTTTGGTGCATCGAGGATGCAAGGGTGATGCGCACAAGGTGCTACGATAAGGGTGCCTTGATGCAGCAATGTGTTGCTAGGCAACATAAGCTCGCATGATTTAGAACCTTTGAGGCCATGTCTTGTTTGTGTGCAAGTGCGCTAATGTGGTCGGTGTAACGTGTATGCGACATTGAGATCACTCGACGTGCTTGGGCCACAAGCGGTTGTGCGGGTGCGACGACGCAAGGCACCTCAAGCCTTAGTGCTAAGCACTTGGGGATCGTAATGCATCATTAGGCTATGTGTTTGCTATTTTGTCGTTTTAATCATTTCATTATTTTAACGAGGCTAGGCCTCGATTTTGCCGGCATTTGCAAAATATTTTTGGCAAAATTTGGGTGAACCAGCTTAATTAATTGGATTAATTAAGTTGGATGCGGAATTTAGTGGGAGCTTCGTTAATTACTTGAGCTAATTTATTGGGCTTAATCACATAATCGGTTAACAAATTTGACTAGTTTTAATTAGGTGTGTTAATTGGATTAACCACCTAAGCTAGTTACTAGTTTATGCGTGTTATGCATTGTTACTTGTTTTTCGTTGTAAAATGCATGGGCCATTTACACATAGTGAATGGATGAATGGAATGTTTATTGTATCATAGGTTTTGTAAAAATGACAACTAGTGGGGCCCGACTAGGATAGTAAATTCGGACTGCGATCCGTTATGTATTTTTGTAAATCTAAATATGGTCTGCGTACCGTTGCGTATTTTTCTACCTTAATATTTATATTAATCCTAGTCATAGTAACTAGTAGTTTCATATTTGGTGGAGATGTCTCGAAGACGGCGTTTCTAAGAAGACAAGCCAAGAAGTTGCATCGGAGACCCTTGGAGACTTGAAGAATCAAGGGGTCATGCTAGTTGCCAAATGCATCTTTTACTGTTTCATATAATTTTGTTTATATATGAATGAATGGTATGATAGATGCATGTTTAGGATTTCAAATTTTGCGATGATTAATTAAGTTCACTTAAATCAACCAACATAGAAACCCTAGGTCCCTATAAAATTGAGCTAAAATTTTCCATTCCAAGAACAACACTTACCGAACTAATGCGCGTAGTGATGGGCTACGCTAAAGCGAGGCATCACTACTTCCCTAGGAGCGTAAGGTATACTAGGTATACAAGTTGGTCTTGGTTAAGCCCAACGATATCAGTAACGAATCCTTAGATGTCGTGGAAATGTAGATAAAATATAATGGAAGCATTAGATGCGACGTTTTATCGAACCAAGAGTAGCTTAGAGCTATAAGCAATTGGATTTCTTACCCTAAAATATTAAGTGTTAAGACAAGCCAAAGCATGCTTAATCACTTTCTGATTTTTGGGATCTTGGAATCGTTTTATTCTCGCCTAAAAGGGACAATTTTTAATGCGTGGATAAGACGCTTAATAAGATTGAAAATTTGCATGAACGCTTTAAATTTCAAACTTATTATGTATCTTGATAAATGGTTACACTTTGCCCTTATATTTGTTGAATTCTAAATCAAATTATATTGTTTTCAATGATTGGTAAAGGAAATCTTTGAGGATGGTTCTCAAAGAAAAGAAAGGCATTTCTATAATACAACTTCTCATAGACTTTTATGACTTAAGTCTGAAAGGACGGTTGGATATCATGTATTCAAAATAGTGAGTTGAAAAACTCAAATTGTCAATAGTTGACAACCAACATATCTTTTCGCTTCATACACTAATGAGTAGGACTCATTGATGTAGTAATTCAAGTACGAATTGAAGGAAAAGATGGAACTTTGTTTAACGACGAATTAGATGCTTAATTATGCCTAACAAAGTGTAAAAGTCAAGGCACTTAAAGAAATGGTTCTTAAATTTATGAGAAAATGTATGATAAGAAATATAGGAAACAAGGAAAAAAGGAAAGGAATAAGATTCCTTTTTTTACCCACGAGTTCATATTATTGTAGTTAACTTAGCAACTCGTAACCTTAATAAGTATCGGATACTGCTTGAGTGTTCCACTTTGAAAGTGACCTCATACCATTGAAGTCAAGCTAAGTTATTGACTTACATGCTTAGAATGAAGCAAGTAGTGCTACATCAGTTGTAAGGTCATTTGTTTTGTTTAAAGTCCTTCTAATCCAAGGCTGGAACAAATAATGGTTACTATGTTCCATAATAAGCAAACGATCTGTTTACACACGGAAAGACTCACATTCAAAGTAAAAGAGCAATAGTTGTGGGTTTTATTTGAATGGCGTGGTTGTCTAAGCCATGAGTCAAGGATGCTTGATTATAAACAAACATTTCCCTAACATGAAAAATCACAAGGTTCAAGTCATGGATGTAATTTGTGTTCCAAACATCTTTAGCAATGTCACATCAACAAGAACATACTCAAGGCTCTATTAGATAGGCTCTTGATAGTTGATCGATTCTGAATCGTTCTAAGACAAGCAAGTCTTACTTGTTGAAATCGAAAAAGAAAGGAGCTATTGTGCTTGGTGTAGACAATTGACTCCGAAAGCTAAAGAGGATTCCATTACTTCAACGTCTCACAAGAATTTGAAAGAATATGGCTATATTCATCAAATGTGAATAAATTGGACCTTGAGTAGCTCAAAAGTTCAGTGAAGTATAGAATCAACTTGGCAAGATATCAAAACATCTAGATTAGATCGAGCGATGTTTGCTTGAGCCAAGAGTGATCATATCAAAGTTATGAAATTGAAATTTCATAATGAGCTCTACAAAGAATATAGTATGTCTTGACGGAGACCTCGATACCATTTGGAAATGACTCTAATGATGATGAATCACATCCCTTCCTATAAAGTTCTTAAAGATTTGCACAAATGACTAGTGTTACACTAAACAAAATTGTCAAAGCTAAGAAAGGACACCATATTAAGTTATGGATAGAAATAGTTTCTAAGCGTCTTTTCAAGTATATGTCTAGGGTTCTTAGCTCAGTGGGAGTTCATTGGCTCAGTTTATATTCACAACGAGTTTATTTTTTATCCTTAATGATCTAAAGTATACCTCTATGTTCTACAATTTACCTTTATGTTCTAAAGTTTACCTCTATGTTCTAATAATTTCTGCATATATAATTTGTGTATGTTATAGATATAATATGATCTTTGGTCCATTTACTGGAGTTGATCATCATAAGAAATGTGTTACTTTTGCAGCTTCTTTTGTAGCTCATGAGGATATATCATCTTTTGAATGGGTTTTCAAAACTTTTCTTAAAGCAATGGGAAATCACGAGCCTGTGTGTTTGATTACCGATCAAGACCCTGCAATGAAAGTTGATGTTCGTAATGTTTTTCAAACTGCAGAACATAGGTTTTGTATGTGGCATATTATGAAAAAGATGCCTGAAAAAGTAGGTCGGGCAATTGCCCAAGACACTGATTTTTTGAAAAAACTTTGTACATGTGTGTGGTATTTAGAGATTGAGCCGGCAGAATTTGAAGAAAAGTGGAACAAAGTTATTTCTGAATTCCATTTGAACGATCATGAATGGTTGGCACATATGTACAATATACGTGATATGTGGATTCCAGCGTATTTCAGAGATTTATTTTTGGGTGGCGTCATGAGGACCACATCTAGATCATAAATTGAAAATAATTTTTTCACTATGTTCACAAATCCTCATCTGACTTTGATTGAGTTCTACATGAGGTAATATGTAATTGTCTAAATATGTTCTAAAGTTACTCTCTATGTTTTAAAGTTACTCTCTATGTTCTAAAGTTTTCTTTTTATGTTTTATAGTTTTACTATTTATTTTATAATTCTCTTTTATGTTCTCTTTTTTATGTTCTAAATTTTGTCTTACAAGTTGAAAAGTATTTTCTTTATGTTTTAATAGTATTTAGATCATAATAAGCATGTCATGTATATTATTTTTATATGTTCTAATGTAATTCACTCTATGTTCTAAAGTTATCTTCTATGTTTTAAAGTTAATTTCTATTTTCTATAGGTTTGAATGTGCATTGGATGCTCAAAGGCACACTCAAAATAAAATGGATAATGATTTGAAGAATAAGCGTCCGGAGTGTAAGACTCCAATTCCTTTAGAGAAAGATGCTTCCGAGTTGTTTACAATAACAATTTTCTATGAATTTCAATATGAGCTTGAAATTGAATGTTTTAATTGTGGTGTTGAGGAGATAAAGAAGAACAATGAGCTTTACATTTTCAAATTGAGGGAAGGATCTAGGAGGAGGACTTTTGATGTTGTATTTTATCAAACTACATTAGAAACCAAGTGTTTTTTAAAATGTTTGAACGTGAAGGCATTCCTTGTAGGCATATGATTTGGGTATGGAAGACAAGGATGTTAGAAAAAATTCCCAAGGCCTATGTTCTAAACAGATGGACTACAATTGCTTGTAAGAAGCCAATTTTTGATGTAGAAGGTAATGTGTTGGAGGAATGTATCAATGCAGTAGATAAGAAGATGTTATTCAATGATTTGTGGTCCGAAATTCATGCTTGTGTGAGTTTAGTGCAAAACAATGAGATGACCTCAGTGATCTTGTCAACAAACTTCAAGCTTTGAGGATGGATTTGGAACATAAGAAAACCACTAATGCAAGCAACACTCTTTCTACCAAAGAAAAAGATATTGAAATGCTTATTGGAGCTAGTCTACCTTCTAAAGTTTTAATCAAACCTCCTAAAATTTCAAAGAATAAAGGCATGGGGGTTCATGTTCCAAATCAGGTCAATGTTCCAAATGATGTCCATGTTCCAAATTAGGTTTATGTTCCAAATGATATCCATATTCCAAATACTGATAAGAGAATGAAGAGTGACAGAGAAAAAACTGTTAAACAAAGTCAAAAGAAGAAAATTTTATGTAGAGCATGTGGAAAGCTTGGCCATCATGATAGTCACAATTGTCCCGGGAAAGTCAAATAATATTGTAAGTAAACATTTTTTAATTTTCTTATTTTCTAATTAGTTATAACTTAATTATTATATAATAATGTGTTAAAGGTTATCAATAATGTCTTAAGTTTTTACTTTGAGTTTTAATTTAATAAATGTCTTTTCATATCATTTTATTATGTTCTAATGTAATTTTGTATATGTTCCAAAATGCATCTAATATATTCTAAAGTTTATCATATATATATTCTATTAATATTTTTATGTGTTTATGTTCTAATAATTTTTTTTTTCCAGGTTTGATGGATATGCAATTAGTATAATCGCATGAGACGTTTTATTATTAGAAATAATCTCATTTACTTGCATATGGAAAAAAATTCGTGTAAATTTAATATCATATTACTTTTTGTCCAATTATTCTATATATTCTAAAGTTTATTGTATGTTCTAATCTAATTAATAGGTTCTATAGTATTCCTTTATGTTCTAAATTTTAACCTCTATGTTCTAAGTTGCTTATATTTATAATTTGTTATTTGTATGATTACTTATCAACACCATATGTCTTGTGTTCTAAACTAATTACATTTAAACATGACTTGTACTACCACCTAACTCCACTTTATATTCTAATGAGTCTATTTGTTTTTATTATTAATAAAAACCATAATCTCTTGTGTTCTAAACTAATATATATGGCATTGTAATGATATTACAAAATAAGCATAACCATGACATATTTTTATTTATAATATATGATATGAAAGGATATTATAAAATAAGTAAATACAAATTTTACAACAATTGTATAATATATTTATATTAAATTTTTTCATTTAATATGAATCAACAATATATTTCTTGTAACATAGGTAAATACATAGAACATAATTTTTTTTTTATAAGAATTAGAACATAAGAAGATAAAATTAGTATTAGGGTAAATTTTAACTTGTTATATTAACAAATTTCTATCAAAGTAACTTCTATAAAACAATAAACAAATGTGCTATTATATTCTTTGCAAATATCTGTCTACAAATATAAAATTAAGATCTTAACAATCATATATCAATTTTGTTCTCCTTTGACCACTTTTTTTATCTCCCGATCACTCTATTCCGTTCTTCATTTACTTTAGCTATTATTATCTTCCCACAATACTCCACTCTTAATTTTTTCATTTGGTCTAATGTTTACAAAATTATTACCGTTTCTTGTTATTTTTTTTTCCTCTTTGTTCTTCTCTTCATTCTTGCTTTCTTCATCTTCTTTCTTCTCCTCTTTTTGCTCTTCTTTCTTCTTCTCCTTTTCTTCTTTCTTCTCCTCTTTTTTCTCCTTTTGCTTCTCTTTTTCCTCTTCTTTCTTCTCCTCTTTTTTCTCTTCTTTCTTCTCCTCTTTTTTCTCCTTTTGCTTCTCTTTTTCCTCTTCTTTCTTCTCCTCTTTTTTCTCTTCTTGCTTCTCCTCTTTTTCCTTCTTCTCTTCATCTAATGTAGGTGGATGATCTGGATTCTAAAAAGAACAATTAAGAACACATGTTGTCACTTCTTCGTAAGTGAGTTTTGCTTCATTATCTTCTTGATTTTTTGGGATATCTATAATTTAAGGGGACATAAGAAGTAACTTTTAGATCATAAACAAAAAAATTTAGAACATAAGTAACAATTAGACCATAAAATGTAATTATTAAAATATAAGAAGTAACAATAAAAGCATAAGTGGAAACAATTAGGACACAACCTAGAAATAGTTAAAATATAAAAAGTAACTTTAGAACACAACCAGAAAAAATTTAGAACATAAGAAGTAACTTTAGAACATAACTAATTTAGAATATAATCATATTATTTAGAACATATGCACATAATTTTGAACATAATCATATAATTTAGAGCATATGCACATAATTTAGAACATAACTAATTTAGAACATAATCATATTATTTAGAACATATGCACATAATTTAGAACATAATCATATAATTTAGAGCATATGCACATAATTTAGAACATAAGCATCGATTAAGCACATCTTTTAGAACATAAGAAAGTAGTTTAAAACATAAGCATCTGATTTAGAAAAAATTTAGAACATCAGAAATAACTTTAGAACATATCCAGAAAAAAATTTATAACATAAGAAGTAACTTTAGATCAAATCTAGTAATATTAGTTTATAAGAAATGAGTTTGAAAATAATGTAAAATCACCAACTGCTGGTGAGGGGGTCAACAAGTTGAAGCTTGGAGGAGTTATATCAAAAGGTTGCTTCTTTTTGGAGGAATTGGGGTTTTTGGTGTCTCCTCATTCCTTTTCTCTTTCTTTTCCACATTTTGCACACAGTTTTGATCATCTTTCTTCTCAATTTTTCACTCCTCGTTTCTCTTTTTTTTTGTCCTTTTCTTTTTCTTCTTCTTTTGCTCCCATATCTTCATAGCAATTAGAGCATAAAAATTAAGTATTATAGCATATAACAAGATATAATTAGAAAATAAAAACTAACTTTAGAACATAAGAAATATAAACAATTATTAGACAACCTAGAAATAGTTAGAACATAAATATTAGACCATAAGTAGAAACAATTAGGAGACAACCTAGAAATAGTTATAATATAAGAATTAAGAATTAACTTTAGAATATAACCAGAAAAAATTTAGAACATAAGAAGTAACATTAGAACATATCTAGTAAATATTAGTACATAAAAAATGAATTTGAAAATAATGGGAAATTACCAACTACTGGTGAGGGGATCAACAAGTTTTTGTCTTTATTCTCCTCATTTTGCACACTGTTTTGATCATTTTTTTTCTCCTTGTTTTTCTGCTCATTTCTCTCTTCTTTGTTCTTATCTTTTTCCTCTTCCTTTGATCTCAAATCTTCATAACAATTAGATCATAAAAATTAAGTATTATAGCATAACAAAAAATAATTAGAAAATAAGAAGTTACTTTAGAACAACTACTTTAGAACATAATCATATAATTTAGAACATAAGCATCTGATTTAAGCGCATCTTTTAGAACATAGAAAGTAGTTTAAAACATAAGCATCTGATTTAGAACATAAATATAATTTGGAAATTAAGCATGTAGTTTGAACATGTGAAATTACCAACTGTCGGTGTCTTTGGTGACCTTTTTTCCTCGAATTTCTTCCATGCCTTATCCATAACCACATCCAATTCTTCAATAAATGTCGGTTCATCGAAGAAATGTTGATCTTGACTAAGTATAGAAGGGCTCTTATTTGTTTCTTTCTCTTCTTCTTGGTTCACGAATGTCTATAAAATAAGAAATTATAATTTAGAACATAATAAGCATAATATTTATATGAATTTAATAGAACTATTTAAAAAATTTATTATACTTTAGAACATAAGCTGAAAATACTTTAAAACACAACCAGAAAATACTTTAGAACATAATTATAATACCTTTGTTGTGTACTTGCACCATATGTTGTCTATGAGATGTTGCATTTTTCTCGTTGTTTCTTCCTCAACAAAAAGATCTTTTGCTTGTTCTAACATGCCATACATCTCTTTAACATTCGAGGCAAGTGTTTTTGCCAAATCTCCGAATTTGTTCAAAAAGCCCTTCATTAGAACACAAAAATATTTAGAACATAAAGGAAAACTTATAACATAAAGGATTAAATGGAGCATAAAATATAATTTAGAACATAAAGTAAATGATTATTTAGAACTTGAAGAATTATTTAGAACATAGATGATAATTTAGAACATAATAAGAAGAGAATAGAAATAAGTAAATAAATAAATAAAACATTTAAACATCATACCATCATGTCATTTCGAGAAGTTGTAGAACTAGAACCCATTGATCGCTGTTCTATTCTTCCCTCCTTGCCTTTGTTTTTTGTTTGCTTTTCTTTGTGTGCCTTCCAAAATATAAAATACAAATCTTAGAACATATGCATAAAAAGTTAGAAAATTATAAGGGCATAAAGTATAAAGTATAAAGTATCTACAATATTAAGATGTTAATTAAGCATATGTAGTTATAATTAAAAAGGTATAGATACCATTGATGATTTTTCCATTCTCTTCTCCTTCTCCTTTTGTTTTGGTTGTTTCTTTTTTTCTTTTGGTGCCTTCTAGTATATAAATTATAAAATTTAGAAAACAACAACATAAATTTTAAAGATTAGAATATAAAGGTTAGAATAAAGTGTCTACAATTTTTAAAAGATAAGCATATGTAGTAATAATTTAAAAGGTATAGTTACCATTGATGACTCTTCCTTTCTCTTCTCCTTGTTCTCTTGTCTTGATTGTTTCTTGTTTTCTTCCTACACATTATAATATATAAATTACAAAATTTAGAATATAAAGGATAAATTTTAGAGCGTAAAGAGTAAACTTTAGAATATATAGGGTAAATAGAACATACAGGGTAAAATTTAGAACATAGGCAAAAGTAAATTGAATGCTTAGAACATAAAGGATAAACTTTACAACATAAAGAATAAACTTTAGAACATACAGGGTAAACTTTAGAACATAGGCAAAAGTAAGTTGAATATAAAGTTTAGAATATATAGGGGTAAATACTAAAACAGTTTATAACATAAAGTATATATATAGTTTGAAAATAAAGGGTAAAATTCAGAACGTAAGCAAATATAGATAGAATATAAAGTGTAGTGTTTAAACATAAGCATATACAAATATCTTACCACATTTGATTCCATTCTTTCCAAGATTTTTCCATATCCAAATCCATGATCTTTATCAAACTTATATCTCACTTGAATCCTTTCCTTTGTCCACACCGATATTAGTGGATTTTTTCTTGGTTTTTCTAACCCTCCTCTTTGTAGACGATCAAAATAGAATACCTATTTAGTACATGTTAAGAATTAGTTAGAATATTTTTCACACATATTCAACATAACAAGAATAACATATATACATAATGGTAAGAAATTAAAACTATTAGAAAAGGTAAAGGACCTGTAAAGTAAGAATTTTCCTTCTTCCATATAGTAACAGAATCTTTTAAGTGCTTAATCACAAATGTGCACCAATCCAATTCAACAATTTTCTTTACATCCATACAACTATACAAGAATTTAATGTATAGTTGTGTGTTGTTTGTTGATCAGATGCAACAATTGACAACACATACCACAAAGTTTAAAAGGAATTCATAATAAACTGTTTTTCCTTCTTCAATTCTTGAATTCTGTCGAACAATCTTTTGTTGGTTGGACTACCCTTTTAGAGGTAAAATAAAAAAAATAAAAATAAAAACATATAAATTAGAACATATATGGAGATAATAGTCAATATCTATAACATAGGAGATTTTAATTTAGAACATAATAAGCATTATATTTATAATCTAGAATATAATAGATCTATTTTAGAATATAATTATTGTACTTTAGATTATAAGCAGAAAACACTTTAGATCATAAGCAAAATACTTTAGAACATACAATTTATAACCACTACTAGAAAACAACTAATCAACGACGGAAATAATCCCTCGGAATAGCCTGAAATTCCGTCAGAAATGCCGGTTTCTGACGGAATTCCGTCAGAACACACCATCGTATTACATTTTGTAGGAATTTCGCTATATTCCGACGGAATTTCCATCGGAAAGGTCCATTCCGTCGGATTTTCCGACGGAATTATTGTTGTCGGACTCAAGATTGACTTAAATGGGAAATCCGTCGCAACATTCCGACGGACTGAATTCCGTCGTTGTTACATACTTCCGACGGAATTTCCGTCGAAAAATTTAATAATAAAAAAAAAAGCCCCACCCCTAACCCACTGCCTACAGCTTAAACCACCAGTACGTACTACTGCTCACCACCCCAACCCACCCCACCACCACCCCCTAACTAACCACCCCCACCCACCAGAACGTACCACCGTAACCCCGACCACCCCCTAACCCACCCCACCACCGTAACCAACCACCCCAACCCACCAGATTCCCCACCAACCCAAACCCACCCAATCTAGATCTACCACCCATCCTAAGCACCCACAACCCCCACGCAACCAAGTCCAACCACTTTTCCTACACCACCCACCACCACCACGTCCAACCACTTTTCCCACACCACCCACCACGTCAAACCCTTACCCTAATCCCATTCACCACCAAACCAACCCACAAATGCAAAAATATCCGGAAAAAAATCGAAAAAACAACCCATAAATATCCAGAAAATCTGAAAACAAAGAATTTAGCAAAAAAAAATCCGAAAAACAACCAACAAATTAATATAATATAAAAGAAGATTCATACTTTGATTCCACCGCACAAAACCTCAAAATTGGGTTTACAAGGCCAAATTCGACCATGAAAACTTTAGATCTAGGGTTTTCATGGTCGAATTTGACCCGAAAACCTTTGTTTTAACCATCACAAACGTTTCATTGTCAGAGTTGTTGTTGACGGTTGCGGTTGATGTAATTCGTTGTTGTTGACGGTGCGAGAGAGAGAAAGAGAAGAAGAACAGCGAGAAAGAGAAGAGAGGAAAGAAGGAGAAGAAAATAGAGGAAAGAAGGAGAATAAAGAGGCGGACAGAGAAGAGAGGAAAGAAGGAGAAGAAAGCTGAGGAAGAAGGAGTTGAAAAAAGGCGACCAGGAGGAGAGAGCAAGAGAAAGAGATGAAAGAAGAGGCGCAGGAGAGAGAAAGAGAAGAGAAGAGAGGGAAAAAAAGAAAAGGGCGGAAGAGAAAAGGGTTAGAGTTAGGGTTTAGTTTATTTTTTTTTGTTTTATTTGTTCCGACGGATTTTTTTCGCTCGGAATTTACAGATTCTGACGGAAAAAAAAATCCGTCGGAATATTTTCGAGGGATTTTCCATCGTAACTTACCTTTTTCGACGGAATTTTCTGACAGACCCAAATTCCATCGGAAATTTCGAAATTTTCGACGGAATTTAAGTCCGTTGGAACGTTTTCGTCGAAATCTGACCTATTTCTTGTAGTGAACATAACCATCTTATACCAATATATTATCATAATATTCATACTTTAGAACATTACAAGTCAAATAACTACATATAAGATCTGCATTTTAGAACATAATATTCATACTTTAGAACATAAAATTTAAAATATAACCACATTATATCATCATACCTTTTTAAGGGAAAACTTGCTTCTCCAATCTTTTAGAAACTTGCTCCATTTCAGATTTGATTCATCATATCATTTGATTGCTCAATCCTTTTGCCTCCCAATGGCAACCCATAAGCCAAATGAACATCAATTGCTTCTAAAAAGATTTCTTGTTTTCTCTTAGGCAGCATCATACAACATCTCTCCGTGTCAAAATTTGTAACCAAGTTTTCAGTCAACCTAAAATTATGATGAAAAATGTAAGATTTAGAGCATAATACACCTAGATTTAGAACATAATAGTCAATCTTTAGAACATAGAAGATTAAAACATTTAGCATAATATTTAAACTTTAGAACATAATTTAGAACATTATAGAATAAAAAAAGTTCTATTTTAGAACATAATAATCATACATTAGAACATAATAATCATTAGAACATAACCAAAAATTAATTTAGAGCATTAGTTATAGCGATTAAAACATGAGAGATAATAATCTAGAACATAACATTGATAATACGTATGATTGTAGAATATGAAAGATCTACTACTTACATAGAATTAATATGGATTGGTAAATCCAATTCCAAAAAACCTCCAAAACCAATGTTCCGAATAGCTTGCTTATGTTTCTCCGAAAGATCTATCAACACATCCTTCATGAATTGGGTAGGAGGTACTCTTTGATAAGGTTGCCTCTTAACTAGTTTATCTTGCTCATTAGCTTCTAGTACTTGGACATCCTCATCATCTTCTTCCTTTTCAATCTTTCTTTTCTTCTTCTTCTTCTTCAGATTTTCAGTTTCCATGAATATGTACATCATGCAAAAAGATTAGTTCATAATGAGCCACATCTAAACAAGTTTATCTTTTTATTATGTAGGGCAGCACACGAGTTAAGACTTTAAAAGTCAGTGAGAGGAAAGAATCAAGGAGAGGCAATGGAATAGAGAGTATTGCCGGTTCCTAACATTGATATTTGCATAATATCACCAACAATAGTTCAACTGATGACATTGCTAGTAACTCTATCGGTTAGATTGATGACACCAGAAAAGTTGTATAGCCAAGTAGCCAACCTCACTATTTCAATACAAAGTCAAGAGCTAGCATTCGGTTGGTTTATTTGTTTTGATTTGCACGGAACGATCATAAGGTCTAATGAAAGATCCTAACAACAAAGATAGTAATAGGAGACTGAATAAATGAAAGATTGTATAGATTAAAGAGTACTATTACTTGAGTTTGTTTTTTTAATTGGTTTTTTTATCCTCCTCACTATCATCTTCCATATCCTCCTCTTTTTCATCTTTCTCTTTCTTCTTTACATCACCCTTATTATCATCCTCAACATCATTATTTTCATCATCATCCTCAACATTATGATCCTCTTCTTCTTTTTGATCTTTTTCTCCTTCTTCATTTTTTTTGCAATTTTCGAGGTGGTTGAAGCCTTGTTGGAAGTTTGCTATGTTTTTTTGCAACACTTTTACTTGCAATGTGCTTCTCGAATTCCGATTTGTCGATTCCGCTTCAACGTTTTCAACTTTCCTTTTTAAAAAAATCATAAATAATTAGAATATAACTAATATTGAATATAGTGCAAATATAAAAGGATAAGATGAACATAAACTATAATGGATACTCATTAGAATATCTAGCATTAACTTTTGAACATATATATAGCATAAACTTTCAAACATATAGGGTAAACTTTAGAACATAAGGAAAAACTTTAGAACATAAAGGGAAAATTTTAGAACATAGGAGATCTTCAGTAAAATACAGAATATTAAATTTGGAACATGATAAAAAAAAATAATAAATAAATAAAAAATTAACCAATTCAAACCTCAACATCAGAACCTTAACCAATTTCAAACATAATAAAATAAAACCACTAAAGGAAAACTTAATACTCATCTATGCTTTGATCAAAACTTACATGTAGTGCAAATATAAAGGGTTAAGATGAAATTTAAATATAATGGACAAACATTAGACTACAAAATAAGCTTTCAAACATATATGATAATCTTTAGAACATAATACAAATCTTTAGAATATAAGGGAAAACTTTAGAACATAATGGAAAACTTTAGAACAAACTTTAAAACATAATAGGTAAACTTTAGAACATTAGTTTAGTTACCTTTTTCTTAAATAAGTAATTCCTTCTTCTTGTATATTAGTAACTCCTTCTGATTTTTCTTCATTTTGGCCTTACATTTTGCTGCAATTTTAAGAAATAAAAAACATTAGTAACATTCCAACATTAGTAATACATTTTTGTACATAGGAATAATTTAGAATATGCTGAAAAAGAGTTTAGAACATGCTTAAAAAGAGTTTAGAACATGCTTAAAAAGAGTTTAGAACATGCTAAGCTATGTCAGTTGCTCATATCTTAAAAGTGTATTTTAGATCATAACATTGGCATTCTATAAACATATCGACAAGAACAACGTGGAAAGATCAACATCATGTTCTAAATTTTTTCAACCTATGTTCTAATTTTTTTTCCTACGTTCTAAATTTTTTCTACGTGTGGTCTAAAGTTTTTTTTCAGCCCTGCAATTACAACCAACAACCCCTAACCAATTAGTTGCTGCCGCATAAATCAACCACCGCACCACAACCCTTACAAACAGGGGCAATCGCACCAACATCACCAATTTCAGCCCATAACCTCCACCTCGCACCAGTCCAAAACCCCTCACCGGCACTACAACGGCACAACAACCGTAGCTACACCGTCAGTCGGCAAAACAGCTTCACAACCATCACCGATAGCAGTGCTGGCCTCTACTAGCCATTAATTCGAAATCGAAATCCGCAAAAATCAGTAAAACTCGAACCCTAAATTCGAACACTAAATCTCTGAAATTCAAAATCTAAAATCGAACTATAGATCCGCACAAATAAGAAAAAATCGAACCCTAAATTCGAATCCTAAATCCGCAATAAAAGAACCCTAAATTCGAACACTAAATTTGCAAAAATCGAACTCAAAAAAATCAAACTCCATGCGAAATTCATTAAAATCAAAACAGAAAAAACGCAAATATCAAATCACAAAAATCGCAAAACATAAAATCGCAAAAATCAAATGAAAAATCGCAAAATCTAATTGAACATTATGCTAATTCCATGAAAATTTGAACAAAATCGAAAAACAAAAACATACTTTTTTTTGGGGGTTTTTGATGTGTCCTGCGGGAGAGTTACAATCCCTAGTATGTGCAACCAACGCCTGTACCTGCAAAACCACGAATACTCTGGTTGGTGGGAGTTCCGCCTCCGATGATCAAGTCAGTAACGTACAAGAGGTAATAAGTGCGGAAATAGTAAATACTCCTCGCTAATACAGGAGGATTCTGCAATTAATATTGTTCGGGATTCGTGTTCGTATTTATGGATGTTTGTGAATGCCCAATAAATGAGGTCTGACCCACTATTTATAGTGGGGAGACCAGTACCCCTTCTAGGGTTCAAAGGACACGTGTCAACAGGGGATTGGTGCCATGTTGACCTATGGCTGGCTGCCACGTGTTGCGAGGCCATTGGGCCACGTTTATAGGGTAATTTTTACCCTAAATATATGCCCCTCTCAGGTGCTGATGTGGCGGTGCCACGTGGCGCCTGAGAAAGTTTTTTTTTTTTCTTTTTAATTCGAATTTCGAAAGTGCAAAGGGCAGAAGGTGAAAAGGCGCGAGGGTTCACCTTTTGAGGATTTCCTATAAATAGCAAAACTCCTCCCTCATGTTCACATTTACAACCTTGAGCAATTTTCAAAGATTTTGAGAGCAGCCGGTTTTGAGAGCAAACTTCTCCAGAAATCTTCCGAGTGTACATCTGGATTTTTCCGCCTCCTTCAAAGAATTTTCTGCCGTCTGAGGGTGTTGTGAACAGCATCGCAAATTTGCAGCTGCTACTCAGAGAACACATCCGGCTACGAGGACGCCTGAGTCTTTGCAAGCCATTTGAAGTTTTTTCAGCGTGGTCAAGCGGTTTTCTCTCCTTCTTAATTAACTTAGGTACCGCCTCTGCTCTTTTTAGCTCTTCCATGTATTTACGTTTGTGCTTCTTTCTTGCTTCTTTCTTTATTAGTTCCATAAGTAGATGGACCCTTTATACCCACACCCGGAACATAGCTTTGAGACCAACCGGTCCTTCAGTACGGTTGAGTCTAGGACTGGGGATGCCGCCTCTGGGCATTGGAATCTTTCTTGTTCATCTCCCAATCCGACCGTCTCCGTGTCTGTGCAGGACACAATGGCTAGAACCAGGAAGACGGTTGTGTATCCCAATTATAGAGGCGGAGGTTCAGAAGAGTTGCCGCCTGAGGAGAGGATCCCGGATGAGATGACAAGGGGATCTCCTAGAGGCACCCCAAGTACCCCTAGCGATGGAATTCTAGGGTCTTACAGTGGAGGCAGTGAGGAAGCCACCTCTGCTTCTAAAGCTAAGGATCAAGAAACCTCAGCAAGAAACGAGAACCCCGCTTCCAGTTCCGGCTCTAATGGGGGCGACAACAGCAGCAGCTATCTCACGACGTCTGTGGATAGCGAGGAGGAGGAAAGGCCTACATGGAACAGTAAAGGCGACCCTCTCATGATCTCCGTCTCTGCAAAAGACAAGGCTAATATGCAGAGAAACTTAGCCGATTTCATACTCAAACGACCCTTAGGAGGGGGGGTACAAGTTAGTCGTCCTGCCTGAGATGGGGACCATTGCCTGGGAAGACAACCAGCGCAATGTAGACGGCTTCTTTGGCTGCTATGAGGCGGCTTTTTTAGCGGGGCTCCGCTTCCCCCTTCATAACACAATAAAGGCCATACTCAGGGGTTATGGCCTAGGCGTCTGGCAACTTACCCCCAATTCTTGGGTAAATATTCTGGGGTATATTGCCGCCTGCGAAATGCAGAACCTAAACCTCGGCTGGGAGGCTTTCGCCAACATGCACTATCTGAGCCAGAGTCCAGGCGGTTGGAGGGCCTGGTACACGTTAACAACATATCCCAAGTACTTAATGACGCTTGACAAGCCATCAAAGCACTAGACGAAAAAGGTAAAAAGGCACCGGTTGAAACCTCCCCTTTGGAACTGGTTTTGAACCGTTGGGGATTTAAGGGATGCCAAATCCATGAAAATTTGGCACCAGTTCAAAACCGGTGCCAACTAAAGCATTTAGCACCGGTTAACCGGTGCCAACTACATGCTTTGGCACCGGTTAACCGGTGCCAACTACATGCTTTGGCACCGGTTAACCGGTGCCAACTACCATGGCGCGATTTTTTTTTTTTATTTATTTCAATACTATTGGCACCAGTTCTGGGTGAAAACCGGTGCCAAAAACCCCACTTTAGGCACCGTTTCTTGCTTTGAACCGGTGCCAAAAGTCTCAAAATTTTTTTTTGAAAAAACTTTTGGCACCGGTTCTGGTCCAAACCGGTGCCAAAAATACCCCAAAAAAATAAAAAATAAATTTTTTGTTTTTTGCATTTTTTCACTTAAATTGATATAGAAACATTAACATTTATATAAAGTTACATATTTTCATTAAAAAAAGGCCGTAATATTACAATTTTCGTCCAAAAAAAAAACTTTCCAGAACTGACCATACCCTGATACCCACAGTATCTGACTATCTGTATATCCTTGTAACAGTAGATTAAAATCTTTGAATACACTGGCTGAGTTTCTGCATACAATGCAAAAGATCAATCTTGGGGAGCCTCAGTACTGTTCTTATTCAGCCTTTCTTTGCACGGGTGGCCATTGCTGCTGCAGGTTTTTGTACATACTTGAAAGAAGGTAGATGCTGTACACTAGGATGGTCTTGTCGCCTGCTTTAACAACTAGCTATTTGATGCACAAGATTGACATTCTTAACGTACAAATTCAGTTTCCAGAAACATTCTGAACACATTTGACAGTTCTGCACCAAAAGCATAGCCTCATCAGCAGCAAGCCAGCAACATAGACTTGTGAAACTTGTAGTTCAGCAATCTGGCAACCTAGTAAAATTAATTACTTTAAATCATCTGGATATGATGGAAGTTTCTGCAATTTGGCATGAAGGTCAAGTGTATAGAGGGGGAGAAAAAACTATTCTAGCAGGATTGTAGATGAGAATAAATATTTTAAGTCCTCAAATTCTGCTCCTAATCCAAGTACAGCACACTGAAAATTACTAACAACCTACAGTATATGGGGTACCGAACCTCCTCAATGTTCTACCGATTGGCTTTAGTGTCTATTAAATTAAATAAAAAGGTATTGAAGTTTTAATGCCACAAAAGAAGCAAGGAAAAGATAACAGTCACTTGTATAACAATTACAGAGTAAATCTTTGACAAAATCATGGACAAACAACACTCCTGATTTACATGCAAGCAATCATAGAGGATTGTGCAGGATAGTGGTCATCCTTTATGCTCCAAATAAGGACATACATAGACTGAATGAATGAAGTAGCTAATTAACTCGACACAATCAGAGTGAACTTGGTGATATGCACAAGTGATGATTGCTTATCAATGCTGACTGCATATGCATAAAAAGATTAAAGGAAACTGTGATACATTCAAATTGGCCAAGTAGATGATCAAAAGCAACCCCAGTTCCTAATGATTGGTCTAAAACTGCCCTTTGTCTCCCATCCACATCCAACAACACCCCGCCCACAGACCTGTAACTATCTTGTTCAGATTCCATTGAACTTTTGATTAAAATCAGCAATTAAACAGTTCAACTAAAAGTTCTAGATTAGGACAGTAAAATTTAATATTATGAAGGCTGAGTAGATATTTCAATAAAATAAAACATAGAGATTTGTCCAGTCTTTAAACTTCTAAATCCTCAAAGACACCCTTCCCACCTCATTAGGATAAAATGAGAAAAAGATGAAAGATGAGCAGACAAACAATATACAGATGAAAGATGTGAAAAAGCAGAATAAAACAACTAATAATTTACTTAGTTAAGATACATATATCTTATTTACTTGTGAGCATGCTTCATCTGGTAAGCGGGGGGGGGGGGGGGGGGGGGGGGGCTTACACAAGTCGCAACTTAGATTCAGTACTATAAGGAACGTGAAAAGAGTCATGACTCATACAGTATAATATACATAAATAACATACCTGAATACCAAGTATCTTTCCAGCATTTCCCAGATCAATCAAGAGCTTCCGCAGCTTGCCTTCCACATCTGAATGCACAGGAGTATCACAGAGCCATTGTGTATTTGTTATAGGCCCCATATTAATGATTCTGACAGGTAATCAATTTAAAACATCCACATATGGTAGAAAATTAACACACCCGCCCAAAACAGACTTGGCAAATGGTCTCATGATATCAAAGTAGACTATGCGGACTTCCATTGTGGCAGAAAGACCTATTTCAAAGTCAGACGTTTAATTGATATCAAGCCATGTATATTAACCTCAAAAGTCAAGACATTGTTTAATGAAGGTGAATTAAAAAAAAAGATTATCTATAAAGCATTAACGCCCTAACCTCTTAAAAGATTTAGCACCCGTGCAAAAATCACTATATCCCCAGGAAAGGCATCAACCTAAAAGCAACCATTACCATGTTTACAAACATATATGACAGGAGAAATAGTGTAGCAATCGTAGCATCATTCATTGAAACCAAGTGTACTTACAGGACTAAATCGTTTAGCTTCTTTGTCATCAAGCTTCATTTTTTCTTGTAAGGCTTTCATTTTTTTTGCTCTTTCTTCTGAGAAATTCTTCAATGTTTCTAGGACAGAGAACATGAAATTAGTATAGATTATATTAAAAAACAGTGACCTTGAAACCAAACTGGGCACTCACAGCAGCTTCACTAATTAAAAACAGTGACCTTCAAATTAGTATAGAATACTGTTGTCACTTCCATTGCCTGCTCAGGTAAGTCCATGCGCAACTTGAGTCCCATTTCTGAAAATGCAGACAAAAGGGCCACATGATCTCCTTGTTGTTGAAACAAATATTTTGTAAGACGATAAATATGATCAAATAGAAGTTCTAAGATGTATATTATCTTTGAGAACTCAGTAAAGCGCATCAAGGAAAAAAGAATTTTAAACTAATTAAAAACTAATTATAAAATCAGATTAAATGAAACAGCAGCTACACTAGAAGCAAAATGTAAAATAGATATTAAGGTTGCAGGCAATCAGGAAGAACAATTAGGAAGAACAGAGTGATTACAGGATCTGTTGAACTGCAAATCATTTCCAAAATAACAGCCTTCCATTAAACCGAATTCCCAAACTATTTTCCAAAACAAATTTAATGGATATGAGACGGACAATGGATTAAACAAAACATATAATCTTGTTATTTCTTCCAAAGTAAAATGATTAAAAAAATGTTAGGAAATATAATATGAAGAAAATAATACAAAACTGCTACACAGCAACTATGAAACAAATTAAGAGATGACTTATTCTGATAACTAACATCTTGTTTGATTTTTAAAGATGCTAAAAAATGGAAATTAAGGAAAGAGAGAGGTTATGGTTTATAGTTTGTTTTAATCGGTTAGACTGGAAATGGCTCCTTAGTTTAGTTAACTAATGATGAACTGCTATAGACTTTCAAAGAAAAGAAAAGAGTAATTTAAGAGATTCACAATTTTTTTCACGTTTAAACCAATATTTGCTGTTTTGGAAGAAAAAGAAAAGTAATAATTTTATATAGACAGATTCCGTCACTAAATGCACCAAGAGATGCATCAAATGACGACATGTAATTTCTCTAGGCTCCAAGGAAAAAAGAGAACAATGAACAATGTCCAATTGTCCAGCAATGACACTATTATAAAACAGATCCAACACCTACAAGGCTACAACTCTGGCCTACCAAGTAAATTAATATAAGATGTTGCAGGCTAACTTCATCCTAACCCTGAAGATAGAAGGAAAAAGCAAAAACTATAAAAATACTAAGTAAATCCAGTTAGAATAATCGATCCATCTTCCATAATCGGGTAAGAGAACTACAAGCATCAAAATTCAACAAGCTTACTACACATGACTCATCAAATGTCCTACAGACACAAATTAATCAGCTAGTGAAACTCGTCATAATTCACAATAAATATTGACATGGGTAAGAGAGGTAAAACTATCCAATTCTAAAGCTCCAGTTTGATCTAAGCAGACATCATGGAGCTAATATGTTATGTGTGTATCAAAAAGATTCGAAAACTACAAAGCTAATCAATCGGATTAACTAAACAACACAGACCAATCTAAGCCATCAATTAAATAAATCCAAATAAGGAATTGTGTTACAAATTAACCATAAGTAAAACAGCAACAAGTCAGGGATGCATCACTTGAGTACACATTAAGTATACTCTAGAAGTATAAAGCACCAATTAGTCACCTAACAACAGATAGAACTTAAGCCTTTAAGCAACCTGAATGCAAAAACAATAACACAAAGCTGCAACTTATCCCCTAGTAAGCCATCCACAAGACATATTGTTTAGAAGTATTTTGCACATCCTCTATCAACTTTAAGAAAACCATTGAAATTGATAGATGAACTAAATTGCTAGGATAACACTTACCATCACTGGGATTTGTTGACCCATAGGCAAAATGCAGCAGAAAAACGAACATGAAAACAAAGGAAACTTCAGCCCAGATCTTTACACCTGGGCAGTTCATCAATACGTATCTTCCAACCCATTCATCCAATGCTCAACCTCTTTGATAACCCACTTCAATCCCTCAAATCTACAAATCTAACTAAAATGCAGCAACAACTTTTAATCTGTAAATTCAAGGTAACACAATAAGCATAAAAACACTGCCTCAACTGTAATAATTTCAGCAAATTAAATTCTAACTTTAACCTGATAAAGCATCAAATTAATACACCTAAATTTATCAGTAAATTATCAAATTCAACAACCCCACAAAATTAATTCAGTAATTCTCTAATTCATAAGCACAAACAAAGAACCCCAATAATCACCGAACTTAAATAAAATAACTAATTGAATAGATCTCTAATTCAAATCAGTCACAAAACTAATTCAATAAAAAAAAACCCATAAAACTGATCATGACAGATCTTCATAATTATCAAAGTAACACTAGAAAAACACAAAATTAACAAGAATTACAAACACCCAGATCAATCATTTCCATCAATCAGCTTCAAGATTATCAAAAATGATATGAATAACAAATAAAATGATATGCATGCTTCAGAAATTGGCCGATAAAAAATGAAATGAAAACCCAGAAAAGAGTACTAAACCCTAATATCTTAGAAAACGACAGAAATTGATCGAAATTACAGAAATTAAAAAACCGATAAGTACTTTAATTAGGAGAGTAACATAGAGTGAAAGATCGAGCAAGATGAAGAAACCTCGAGAAAGAAGAAGTGTAGCCTGCTGATATTAGTTCGCCTCTTTGTGTTCAACAACATCAATTTAATCACCACCAACTCCAGCCTCCAATTATTGCAGCATCAGTGTAATTCGAAACCCTCGAAATTCAAGAGAGGTGATTGGATATGAGATTGAGATTTAGAGGTATGACAAGGGCGATAAACCCTAGAAAACGATTGATAGGGTAAAAGGAGGCTAGAGGAGAGAGCACGAAAAGAAAAGGGGAGAGAGAATCTGTGAGCGGTGCATGGTGGTTGCAGCTGCGGCTGAAGGTTTAGTTGAGGTGAGAGAGGAGAGCATATGAGGAGAGAGAAGAGAGAGAATGGAAATGGAAAAAGAACAGGAAAGAGAATGAAGAAGCAGAGTAACGCATACCCCGATTTTTTTAATTTTTTTTATGTCTTTTTTAATTGGCACCGGTTTGAACCGGTGCTAATTACCATAGTTGGCACCGGTTTAAGGCGAATTGGTGCCAAAATCAAATTTTTTAATCCCGCCCATTTTTTTTGGCACCGGTTTTCAAGAACTGGTGCTAAAGGGGGGTGCCTGTTTCATTTTTTCTACTAGTGAAGTGGTCAGATTGGAAAAACCTCTTCTACTTGGTCAAAGCTCCAGCTAATGAAGAAAATCGGGAGCTCTGGAGGTATAACCGGAATCCTGAGCTACTTGGGCAAAAATGTAAAATTCCCCCGATACCGGATGGGGATTACGAAGCAATCATAGAGTCCGGATTCTTCGAGCTCACCACTTCCACTATCTCAACCGGTGAAGTTATTAGTGTACCTAAGAATTGGGTACCTAAACATGAGTTCCTAAGGGACGAGGCGTTCTTGTCCACCTACGGGTTAAGCACCATGTTCAAAAATAAATGTAGGTTGGGAACCTCAGCCGGCCAACTTGTGCCAGATGTATAATTTTGCTTTGCTTAGATGTGTTTTTGAACCTTTTCTAACCAGGCGTCTCTTGTTATTTTGTAGCTGAAGCCCAAGGTATGTTTCCAACATACAAGACGCTTGCTAAGAAGACCTTGGATATCCGAAAGGAGAATGCCGAGAAGAAGGCTACCCAGGCGGCCAAGAAAGTAAGTCCGCCTGACCTCTTTGCTTATTGCTTGCTTGCTTTCTCTTCTATTCCCAGTTGTTTCAGATCTATCTGTCTGATCGCTTTTTGCCTTGATTCAGGATGAGAGCAAGGTTCCTTGCTCTCTTTCCAACAACACCGGCCAAAGTCGGTTGGGGAGGAGCCTGCTCCTAAGGTCCAAAAGACCTCTCACGCCGACCGACTGACTGTCGACGGCAAATCGGTGAAGAACACCGGGATAGGGTTCGACCTTTCCCATGGAAAGACAGATGTCCATCCTTCCCTACAAACTACAGGCGGTACATCCACCGAAAAAGGCCCACGCGGCACACAGGAGACCCAAGGTACGGATGAACCCTTCAATCTCACTCTACTTGGCTTGCCCATGCGGGTCAAGTCTTACTCCCAACTCCAGCCGGAGGACTCGTCATCTAGCCAGCACTCTATTGGAGGGGCGTTTGCTCCTTTCTCACCGTCTGTTTCTGGTGCAGATAAATCTCCTCGCTGGCCGGACGTGACACAATACGCCCGGGATATGCTGAAAACCGTCCCTAAGGACGAGAAGGAAGCGATCCCTGGGATCAACGCCTTCAATGCTGACTGTGTGATGGTCAGCCTGGCTGAGGTATTCTTATACATCCGTCTCTTCTTTACACTATAATCTCATACTCATCCGGTATTTTCTAACACCGGCTGTGTCTTCGCAGTCCTTGCTTCGTGTGGAGGGGCTGAAGAGAGCCTATGGACGTAAACAAGAGGAGGTAAGGAGAGCTAAACGGGACGCCAATGACGCCCATAATGTAGCTCAGTATTCAATGATTGTGCATGACTTAGAAACTAAATCTATAATCCTGCAAAAGGCGGACCAGATTAAGACCCTTCAAAAGGCCCTCAATGAGTCGAAGGTCAAAGCTGACAACCTTCAGGTGGCACTGGACAATGCTGAGACGGAGCTGAAGAGCCACGAGGATTCTCTCGAGACCTTGAATAAGGTACAGACGGAGAACTCCTCCCTGAAGAAGGAGTAGAGCCGACTCATTGAGGAGAATGAGCAAGACTGCGAGAACCGCATGAGGATGGCGTTCTCCCTTATTCATTCGGATGCAGACTATACCGCCTGGGAGCTCGCTTATCGATACGCAGATCTTGCTATTCTGGTACAAGAGGAAGGTCAGCCGGCACCAGAGCCCTATGAGCAATGGGCCAAAAAAGAGATTGAGAAGCTGCGGGCTGAGGCGGCCGAAGAGGAGGAGGAGGATCATGCGGAAGTTGAAGAAACCGCCAACCTCCCTGGCCCTGTAGCTGATGCCAACCAGGCCCAGCCGTAGCAGACTCAAGTGCCCAGTGCTCAAACACAACAACACGGCTGACTGTCGAACTAGAATAAGCGTAATTTTTGGCCTGCGTGCCGTGTATCTTTGTATTTGTATCTATTTTCACCGGACGGGGGTCCGGTTAACATGTTTAATATTTTCAATTTTATTTTTTTTGAATATATTTCACCGACTGTGTTGGCTTTGCCTTGATTCGATTCTTAGTTTATTTCGCAAATTTCTATTTTTCTATTTTTCGCAAATTTTTGCTAAGTATAATGACGCCTGACTTCCCATATATACCGGGTGGGGTTACTGATTTTGCCCCTGGTTGGCTGGTTGTTAACTTCAAAAGGTTAATAGGTAGACGTCCACATGTGCACCCGGTTAGACAGGAGAACGGTGCTTGATTGTTTGAAGGAAACTCAGCGCATTACTAACCGGCTAGGGTGTGCTCGTAAAGCACCCTATTTTGCCATGTTTGTATGCAGCCGGTTATTTGGCCGGCTGTAGGTCAGTCATTTGTTAAATGCCAAGGTTTGGACCTTGCTAGGTTCAGTGGCATAACCGTTTGAGGTGCCTTTGTATAAGCTGGTTATGGCATGACCAAGATTTCGTATACCGTCTGTACTGTTTGGTAGTACGGGCGGCCGTATTTTCCTACTGGGGTACCAGCTGTATTACTTTGAAGTAAAGCCCTCGGGTACCACATTGCAGAAATGACCGATTGTACTATTTGTAGTGAAGATCGGTTGCATCTTGGATACAAAGGATCACGCAAACAGCTGGTTAGAGCCGTTTGATTCGTGATCGCTAGAACAATGTACCACCCGGAAGGGAGATGTTCTCTCCGACGAGTTCACCCCAAATGGGCGTCGCCGGATGTCTGCTCTGTTGGAGCAGACGGTTGTATTTTAGCTGGCCGGTTGGCCCTTAATTTTCTAGCTGCCGCCTGCGTATTGCACAGGACATGGTGAATGTATACAAAAAGGGAAAATTTGAAAATAAAGCATTCTCATTAATACACTCTATTTACAAAAATTTACAAATTATCAGAAGTAGTACTTTTTCAAGTTGTCTACATTTCAATTTCTGGCTGGCTTCCTACCGTCTGGGGTTTCCAGGCGGTAGATGCCGCCTCTGACTTCTTTAAAAATCCGGTAGGGGCCCTCCCAATTAGGAGTTAGCTTACCTTGCTCATTTGCCCTATCGATTGCCTCCATTTTTCGCAACACAAAGTCCCCCACTTTGTGGGGCCGTTTGTGTACTCTTTTGTTGTAGGCCCTCGTCATTCTCAGACGGTATATCTTATGACGCAAGGCGACGTCGCCCCTGCGCTCCGGGAGTGAATCCAATGCTAGACGCATGACCTCCTAATTAGCCTCTTCATCATAGAGCATGACTCGAAGTGTTGGCTCATAAAGTTCAATGGGCAGGACGGCTTCAGTGCCGTATGTCATGAGAAACGGAGTTTCGCCGTTTGCCCCCTTTTCAGTTGTTCTGATGGCCCAAAGGACATGAGGTAACTCATCCGCCCAAAGACCGCCAACTCTCTCAACTTTTTTTTTTATGCCATCTGAGATGAGTTTGTTGAAGGCTTCAACTTGGCCGTTTGCCTGGGGCCGGCCAACGGACGCAAAACAGTGTGGGATCCCTTGATCCCCCAACCAACTCTTAAGGGCAGGCGTTTCAAACTGAGGACCATTGTCAAAGACCATGGACATAGGAACCCCAAACCGGGTGACTATGTTTCTCCAGATGAAGGAAATCACATCCTTAGTCTTTATGCCTTTGACCGCCTCTGCTTCAACCCATTTGGTGAAGTAATCCACAGCAACCAAGATGTAACGACGACCGCCTGAAGCAGGCGTGTATGGTCCAAGAATTTCCATGCCCCACTTTGCAAAAGGAACAGGACTGTGAATGGCTTTTAGGTCTGTGGCCGGTCGGTGTATCAGCCGGCCAAAACGTTGACATTTGTCACATCTCTTAACCAAATTCATGGCATCTGCCTCAAGAGTGGGCTAAAAGTAGCCTTGCCGCCTGGCTCTCTTAGCTAGGGATCTGCCGCCTATATGTGATGCACAAAAACCCGCATGCAGATCCTCTAGAACTTCTCTCCCCTTCTCTGGGGTAACACATTTCAAAAACGGTTGTAGGTACCCCTTTTGGAGGAGTTCCCCTTGATGCATTACAAGGCTCAGAGCTCGTTTCTTAAGAGAAATCGCTTCTGAAGGGACATCCGGTAGAGTGTCGTTTGTCAGATAAGCCCGGATGGGGTCCATCCAAGTAGAGCTTCGGTCAAGAATTCCAATGGGGTCATTTTCAATACTTCTTTTTTTCATGACCTCCTAAAAGACTGACCTAGGCGCATAACAGGAGGCGGATGATGCCAACTTGGAGAGTGCATCCGCCTGATTTTTCTCGGACCGTGGCACTTGACGTAGATTAAATTCGTCAAGTGCCGCAGCCTCTTCTTTGACCGCTTGTAGATATTTGATCATAGCCGGATGGGTGGCTTCATAGTCCCCATGGAATTGGTTGACGATCAATTGAGAATCAGAGCAGGTATCAACTTTTCTTGCCCCTGCCACCTTACACATGCGTATACCAGCCAGCAATGCCTCGTACTCCACCTCATTGTTTGAGGCTTGGAACTTAAACCGTAGTGCATATTCATATTTTTCCCCTTTTGTAGAATGACAGATTACGCCTGCACCACAACCGTTCATAGTAGAGCTTCCGTCTACAAATAACTTCCAAACCTGATCCGGATTTGCCGGCTGTACCGGCCTAGTCATTTCGACTATGAAGTCGGCAAACGTCTGACCTTTCACTGCCCGCCTGGGTTTGAAAGTTATTTCCAGGCTTTGTATTTCAATAGCCCATTTGATCATTCTGCCGGATGACTCTATTGTAGTCATTGGCCGCTTGAGTGGCTGATCAGTATACACAATCACCGGATGTGCCAAAAAGTAGGGCTTGAACCGCTTGACTGCTTTGTAAAGAGCCAGCCTAAATTTTTCAATCATTGGGTACCGAAGTTCAGCATTTCTGAGAACGTGGCTGATGAAATACACCGGGAGCTGATTGCCATCTCTCTCAGCAAGGAGAACAACACTAAGGGAGTGATCTGAGATGGCTAGGTACATGTAGAGAACCTCCTGGGGCAAGGGGCTCACTAGCCTTGGCAAAGAGTGCAGATGTTGTTTTAGCCTCTGAAATGCCGCCTCAGCCTCTTCACCCCACTCGAATCTTGACCTCTTCCTGATTGCTTGGAAGAAATAGAGGCATTTGTCGCTTGACCGGCTGAGGAACCTCCCCAATGCCGCCAGGCAACCGGTAAGTTTCTGGAATTCTCTGACAGTGCGGGGTGACTGCATGTCAATAACCGCCTGTACTTTTTCCGGATTAGCCTCTATGCCTCTTTGATCAATCAGAAATCCGAGAAACTTCCCAGACTCAACACCAAAGACACACTTCTTGGGGTTAAGCATGACCTTGTGCCGCCTGAGGTTGGTGAAGGTTTCTCGGAGGTCAGCCAGGTGACCCATCTGTAGCTTGGATTTGACTATCATGTCATCAATATACGCCTCTACATTCCTTTCGATTTGATTGATGAAAATTGTGTTTTATCATTCGTTGGAAAGTAGCAGGCGCATTCTTCAACCCAAACGGCATCACCGTGTAACAATATAACCCCTGATCAGTGACAAATACCGTCTTCTCTTGATCTTTTTTCTGCAGGGGTATTTGATGGAAACCTGAGTAGGCATCCATGAAACTCATCAGAGCATGACCGGCTGTAGAGTCGACTAGGTTGTCGATCTTTGGAAGTGGATAGCTATCCTTCGGACATGCCCTGTTCAGATCTGTGTAGTCTACACACATCCGCCAGGTGCCATTCGACTTTTTAACAAGGACAACGTTTGCTACCCAATCCGGGTAGTAGCATTGCCGGATGAACCCAACATCTAATAACTTTTTGACCTCGGTGGCTGCCGCCTGAGATCTTTCCTCTTCGTGATTCCTCTTCTTTTGCCTAATCGGCTTCTATTTGGGATCAACGGCGATTTTGTGGACAGCAAGATCCAGGATGACGCCTGGCATCTCTTCCACGTCAAAGGAAAAAATGTCTTTGAACTCTCTCAGCAGTTGGAGCAAGTCTGCTCCCAATTTCTCAAAGGCGATCGTCCTAACCTTCACGGTTCTGTCGAGCCGGCTGTCGTCTAGGACGACATCAACGTTCTCACCAGCCGGCTGAGGTCAAAGGTCATCCGACTGTTCGCCGGTCAGTGATTGCTATTGTTTTTCTTTTTTGACGGGTGCCAGTTGGTCCGCCTTTCTCTTTTTACCAGCTGCCCTTGGAGCCGGCGCCGCGTGATCGCAGTTATCCAATTCTATGGGCTCTTCGCCATGACCGGCTGAATCCATAGTTGGTTTGACGTCTGAGAGGTAACACTCTCCAGCCGTCTTTTGGTCCCCATTCAGGGCACCGACTGCCCTATCACCCTTCTAAAACTTAATCATCATGAGAGACGGGATGATGATAGCCTTGGACTTGTTGAGGGTGGGGCGACCAAAAATTATATTGTAGGTGGTCAGCTCCTAAACAACAAGGAACTTGACGACCATGTGCCGCCCTTGCCCCTTTTCTCCCAGCCGGATGGGTAGGTCAATCCTTCCCACCGGATGCACCACCCCTCCCCAAAATCGACTGAGGGGTGAGGAGCCTCATGCAGGTTACTGGGCTTGTGCTTGAGCTTTGTCAAGCACTGATAGCTTATCAGGTCAAACAAGCTCCCGGTATCAATTAAGATCTGGCCAACTCGTTAGTTGGCAACCTTGCATTCGATGACGATGGGGTCATCGTGAGGCCGTCTGACCTGGCCTCGGTCCCTTTCAGCAATAAGGACCTCACGAAAGGTGTTTTTCGACGCCTGGCCCTCATCTACCGAGTTGACCAACTTCCTAATATTGTCCTTGGCACCCCGGATAGTAGGACCTCCACCCGCAAAACCGCCTGCTATAGTGAAGACTGTTTCTTCGTCTGTCTCAGAGTTAGCAGCTGTTGGTTTGGACGGGTGTCCCTTATTTGTCTTGGGGGTACCCTTGGACTTGGGTAAGTAGGACTTCAGAGCCCCCTCCTCAGCCAGACGGTCCAACAACCGCCTGAGGCTATAGCAATCGTTGGTGTCATGGCCAACATCCTCATGGAATTGGCAGTATTTGCTCTTGTCCCGGCTGCTGACGGGACTTTTCATTGTTGCCGGTTTTTCATGAGACAACCGGTCTTTGATCTCCATGAGAATGGAGGAGCAATCCTTGGTGAACTCGTACTTTGGGACGTACGGTTATGATTTTCTTTTGTTCTTCTGGGCCGACTGCCAGATCGGTCTGCCGCCCAGACTTCTTTTCTTTTCTTTTCTTCTTTCTTTGTCGGCTGGGATGGCCGGCTCTCTCTCCGTTCGGACTTTTTGGAGTTCGACGGGTGCCTCACGGCACAAAGCTCCGTCGCTTGTATATAGGCTTCAGCTTCCATTAATGCCTCTTGGAGGGTGGCAACCCTCTTTCTGACTAAGTCGAACTTGAAGGTCGACCCGTCCTTCAGACCCTTGAAGAAGTCTATGTAGGCAACGTTGTCAGACAGCCCTTGAATCTGAATTCTCATCAGATTGAACCGCCTAAAGTAGTACCTAAGTCCTTCCTTCTCTCCCTACTGTATGGCCCCAAGATCGAGGCTTGTTTTCTTGGCAGGGATGTTCATTGAGAAGTTTGACGTAAACAAGTACGCTAAAGTTCTAAAGTTGTTGATGCATCCGGCTGGCAGGTTGCCAAACCATCATTGAGCTATGCCCTTTAATGTGGCCGGGAAGCATCGACACCAGACGACATCGTCCAACCCCTGTAAGTACATGAGGTTGGTATAGGCCATTAGGTGATCTTCTGGGTTGGCGGTAGCGTCATAGGCACGGACCACCGACCAACACGTTTTTCACCTTAGCCGACTGTGCCGCCTCGGTAATTTCCCTGGAGAATGCCGTTGGTTGTTCCCCAAGGTTAAGCAGCCGGAGCTGCCAGTCCATAGGCTGGACCGGTTGAGCCGCCTGACCCCCGAAGAGGGTCGGCTACATGTATGGAGATCCATATGGTATGTACGGTGACCCGTACTGTACCGGCTGGATAATTTTGGGACCAGAACGTGTTGACGGACCGCACGACTGAGTTCCTGCGTTTGATTCCGAATGCTTTATGGAAGAATTTCGAAAGCTGTCTGGGTAGGTCGACGTTGAAGCCGACACGGACAGCTGTAGACCTCTCTTTTCCTGGATGAGCATCCGGGCATCAGAGTAAGTCTTCTTTGATCCATCCGGCTGTACTTGCCGGATGGGCTTCCTTTGTCCTGTCTCAGGGAAACGAAGCTTTGAGACGTCGATCGTGGACCCACCCGCCACCTTTGGTTTCGGGTGAGGGGTAGGCACACGGTCTTTGAGTTGCTTCTTCCTGGAGGGAGAAGGCTTCTTTGCCGTCTGACCCTTGTGAGGGCCGTTGGACTTGTTTAGAAGGCTCTTGATCTCGCCCTTGAAACTTGTCATGAATTTCATGAGTTCGTCCTTCGTGACGGGAGCAGCACCTTCTGCCACTTGGGTTGTCCCAGTCGGTCTGTCGTTTGGGCTGCCTGGAGCAGCCTGACTTTTTCCCCGCTCCTTTATTTCTTTGGAGGGAATGTGCTTTATCCAGAAGGACCCGTCTGGGGCCACATAGGTGTCGATTTCGTAATCGTCACCACTTTCTTGGTCTGTATGGACCTTAGGCTCGACCGTAGGCCGTTTGCCTTCATTCGTTAGTACAGTTTCAGAATCCATCTAGGAAGTACTCTCCCCACAGACGGCGCCAAATGTTTCGGGGGTTTTTGATGTTTCATGCAAGAGAGTTACAATCCCTAGTATGTGTAACCGACGCCTGTACCTGCAAAACCACGAAGACTCCGGTTGGTGGGAGCTCCGCCTCCGACGATCAAGTCAATAACGTACAGGAGGTAATAAGTGCGGAAATAGTAAATACTCCTCGCTAATACAGGAGGATTCTGCAATTAATATTGCTCGGGATTCGTGTTCGTATTTATGGTTGTTTGTGAATGCCCAATAAATGAGGTCTGACCCACTATTTATAGTGGGGAGACCAGTACCCCTTCTAGGGTTCAAAGGACACATGTCAACAGGGGATTGGTGCCCTGTTGACCTATGGCTGGCTGCCACGTGTCGCAAGGCCATTGGGCCACATGTTTAGGGTAATTTTTACCCTAAACATACTTGATTTGAAAATCCTTCAAATTGCAATTTTTATGTAGATTTTTGGGGGTTTAAGGAGAGAGAATGTGATGAACACGAAGAGAGAGAAAGTTAGAGAGGAGAGAAAATTTTAGACGGTTGGTAGAGGGTTTGAGGAAGGATACGTGTTTTAATCTTAACCGTCCAATGTACCTTAATCCTACGGCTGAGATTGGTTCCTATATAACTAGGGTTCTTATATAAGGAGGGGTTCTTACCGGATCCTTCCCCTATATATATATATATATATATATATATATATATATATATATATATATATATATATATATATATATATATATATATATTGGACAGGTAGAAAACATGAAAAAAAGGTGTTGAGCTATTGGTGAACACCAAAAAGGTGATCGGAGCATAAGGGATCGTTCAATGTAGAAAAAATTTACGCGAGATGGCAAAATTGACTTGCATCGGAAATAAGTTCATTGCTAAGAATAAGCCAAAGATGTTTTGCAGTAAAAACTACAACACGAAAAAAGCATATCTACTTGGACTTATTATTATCACGAAAATGGTGAAGATAATGTAGTTTGTGAAACTTGCAGATGTATTAGAGAAATAGATGTATTTTATGCAGTAATGCATGTTGTTTCAATATTTTAATTAGTGGATTAAATAGTTAAGGATGAAGGATATTTTTTTAAGAGAAGGATATTGTTATTATTTCCAAAAATTTCCCAAAAAAACTTTTCATACAGAAATAAATTTGGCAAATAACTATAAGCAATAAAGACCAATAGCCAATTAACTTTTTGGATAACTTTATTAATTCTTGGATCAACTTTTCCTACGTGAGATTGCTATTAAATTTAATTCGGAAGCTTTCTATTAGATTTTTTGAAACAACTTATTGATATTTGTTCACTTTCTTTTTTAGCTTCTAAGTTGTCTAAGACCTTCCAATTCAACAGTTCAACAAAATTCCTAGAACAAAATGTAAACTTCCTCAAAACTATAAACAAGAAAATACTGAGCAGATATCTGGAACAATTTCAATTAAGCACTTATATGAAGTTTCTAAAAAATTAATGTGCACTTTCATACAGCTACAAAGTCATTGTTGAAGATATATACAAGTATTTAGATATCCCCCATAGTTTACGGCTCAAAATTATTTTGATTGGTATAATAATACTATAATTGCATGTTACTCTCTCCTTAAATGGCTACCATGCATGTAACGGAAAGTCTGCTTAAACTAAAATGAGCATACATTTATTCTCATTATTCTCATTAACGGAGGAGATCTGTTTAATTTATTCTCATTAGTTTCCTTATTGAATCATGTAATTTACCATACATTTTTAAACAGGGGAAAATTGAACAGGTGCATGTGTAAGCTACAACTATTTTTGGATTACTGTTTAACTATGGTTGAATTAAAATTTTAAAGAATGAGATGTTCTAATCATTGAAATTAGTGATGAATAACAACTTTTCTCCAACCTTATATTGTAACAAGTCACTAATATTTGTTCAGCTTCTGGTTTTCTCAGACCATCTAATCCAGCACTTATACAATATTCCTCAAACAAGATGTAAGCTTCGTCAAAACAATAAATGAGCAAGTCGGGTGGTTATAGGGAACTTCACGGATATTATTTTGCCAAAGCCGAATTTACCGAAGTAAAAATCAAGCAAGTCGCTCGCGTAGCGTGCGGGCGTACAACTAGTATCTCAAATAAAGTTAAGAGTCCAACTAGTCCAAGTAATGGTACGTGTCTAAGTCAAGTACGAATAAGGGAGTTTGCATCAAGCTTCATTAGGTGCATCAGTCTTATGGTCCAAGTGAATGCAATACTTTAGAAAAGAGGAAAATAGCACGTATGAAGATGTGTATCTATATGCACATGATAAAAAGACATTTGGTCCATGATTCAAGCAATGTCCAAGCTTTGTGCTTTGAAGTACTTTGTGCCACCCAAGTTGGTCCAAGTTCATAAGGAGATCAAGCAAGTAAAATATGTCTAAATGCACGTCATACTCGTGGGTGAAGAATGAAGCTAATACATCAAGACTTCATCATAGTTCAAGCCGTCATTTGAAGATTTTAAGACTAATCTCTTTAATCATGTTTAAGAAAAGAATAATTGTGGTGTAACTCATGTATTTAATGCTCTTAAAACACGACAATGAAGAGAGTTCTAAGGGAGAAAGATTCCTCCCAAGACAACGATACATTGAAGACACATTGGAGAGGGAATCAAGCAAATAGAACCCGTCACTTTGGAGCATTATTTAGTAGTATTAAAGATCTTGTTTAAAGCTAGATTATTGATGTAATAAGTAGCACTAGAAGGCTTGTAATAACTGATAATCACGAGGACATTTGATCCCTAAAGGAACCGTTACAAGTGATCATTGTTGGATGCTTTATTTGATGCACTAAACAGCTGCCTAGGATCCCTTGCTTATTTTCTTCGTTTCTTCAATAAGCGCTGCAAATAAGGGGCAGCAAATGGGGCAGCAATGGCACCATGTAACGACTGATTAATGCAGCCATTACATGAGCATTTGTAGCGGTTCTTTATGAACCGTTACAACACACCGCCACTTACCTTGATCTTGCACGGTTTTGATGATTAGATTAATTAGAGTTTAAGTAGTGTTTTAAGTGAGGTGTAATTAGAATAAATCAAGGTGATTAAGTAGAGTTCATTTAGTAATGAACTTGACTTCTAATCACTAAAAATTGGCAAGTTGTAATCATTTGAAAATCGTTGTTGAATGATATAAAATTGATTTCCTTGTGAAATTTTGATCTTGTGGATTCAAGATTGTTGGCTCGTGGATTCGAGTTGTTCTGACTTGTGGATTCAAATCACTGAGCTTAGGCCGAGTTGCATGGATTCGTGCTCGGTCTAGTTCATCCATCCTTTAATCGATAGTTGGTGGAGTCCTTATCATTGAGGAATATCTTTCTTAAACATTCCACTTTCCCATGCACTCTTTCCATTTCTTCACATCAATCTCACGCACCAATCACTCCAACCAAACACACGTCCATCATACACGCATACAAGCAAGTCACGTCACTTGCATAAAAACATATAAAAAAAAAAAAAAGTGCGCACTTTCACTTTTAGGCTTAACCACTTCGATCCTTATCGCATTACCAACGTGACTCACGGTCCTAGCCCACCGGAATCGCATCATGTTTTATTAATAGTATATAGTCATTGAATGTTATATTGAAGTTTAGATTGAAACTAAATGGGCAAGCTTAAGTTGTTGTAGTGTATTTCTTGAAAATAGGGTTCTATTTCCAATAAATTTGTGATTCCAAAATCATGGGTATATAATTAAATTGAGTTTTATGGGAGTGTGGATGTTGCTAGTAGTTTGGTTGGAATTGTTGGGTATATACTTTCTTCGTCTAACATATTTTATAAAGCGATATGAAAGACAAATTAAGCCCTTTGTAGAAGTTTTTTAATGTCATTTTTACATGTAAAGTACTGTTCCCTGCGCCCAAAATATTAACTAATTAAAACCCTTATACGTCATATATCACAAGGACCATTAGACAATCATCTTATTTGACGGGTACATAGACATTGTAAACACATAAATCATGCCATATAATATCAACAATCACTAGTAGAGAAATGCTCATTTGCGTCGAACTTCCAGCCGACGCAACCGGCGGAGACGCAAATGAGAAAAACTTATTTGCATCGAACAAATTGTTCGACGCAAATAAGGGTCATTTGCGTCGGAGTTTACTTGAACACCGACGCAAATAACCAAAAATAAAAAAAAAAAAACAAAAAAACAAAAAAATTGGAAAAAAGGCCGATTTGCGTCGGATTTTTGTTAATGTCCGACGCAAAAAAAAAAAAATGAACAAATAGTTGATTCTCTTTCACAGCTAAAAAAATGAACAAATAGATTTAATAATCAACAGATGAACTAATGAATGAACATTCTATTTTCAGAAATGTAACTTTTAAAAAATAGATTTTATTTTTATTGAAAAAGAATGTTCATTAACAAATTTTTGTTTTTTTTATAGGTACATCAGGCTTCATGGTGCTGACTTGTTTACAAGTACAGCAAGCTCTATTGTTGTTGATGAAGTAGTGTTCTTTGTGCAGCATGACCTGAGATTTGAGTTGGAGCTTGTGAGTGACTAAAGATGTAAAGAAACTACCACAAACATTAATAAAATTGACCCTGTAACTAACCAAGTAAAGCAAGTAAAAGAACAAAGGGGCAGCACCAAAAGCAAAACAGCTAGTCATCAAAGACCATGCAGCAGGAGCACAACAAAGCAGCAGGCAGAGCAAATGGCAGCAGCAGCACAAGCAGAGGGCAGCAGCAGCATAAACAGAGGGCCGCAGCAGCACAGCAGGCAGCAAGCAACGAGCAAAAAAGATCAAGCAGGGGAGCCAGCAGCACCAAAACAGCAACAAAAACAGCAGGCACGAGCAGAGGTCAGCAGGTGGCAGCAGGTCTTCAGCTCAGCAGATGCAGCACCAGCGAGCAGGCAGAACAGAAGATATGCATCAGCAGGTAACAACAGGAGCTCAGGTAGCATCCTAATCATAGAAGTAGCATCTGAAACCTTTAACTAATATGCAAAATAACTTCAACTTCAAAAACAATTTCAGCGAATCAAAACCCTAAATTTACCCAAAACAACATCAAAAAGGCGCAAAACCAAATAATCTTCAAAAATCAAGATAGGAGAGAGAATGTACCTCAGCATCTGCTCGAAAAAATAATGTTATCTTCAAAAACCGCTCGAATATGCTCGAAAATATAATGTAATTTGCTGGAAACTTGAAAAACAGCTCGAATCTTCTCTAAATCTGCTCGAAAACTCGAAATTTCTGGGTTTCGGTTTTGTGGGTTTCAAATTTTCTGGGTTTTTAAAGCTCGAATGTTCAAAATTTTTAGGTTTTTAAAACTCGAAATCTGGGTTTTGTGTTTCGAATTTGCTTGAAATGGATGGAAAGAGCTTGAACTTGCTCGAAATCTGGGTTTTGTGTTTCGAATTTGCTTGAAATGGATGGAAAGAGCCTGAATTTGCTCGAAATCTGGGTTTTTTGCCGGAAATTGCTCGAAATCTGGGGTTTTTTGCTGGAAAATTGCTTGAAATGGATGGAAAGAGCTTGAACTTGCTCGAAATCTGGGTTTTTTTTTGTCGGAAATTGCTCGAAATCTGGGTTTTTTTTGCCGGAAATTGCTCGACATGGATGGAAAAAGCTTAGGAATAGTATGGGTTTAGTGACAATGAGAGTAGTGAGAGAGTAGTACGTAGTGAGAGAGTAGCTATGGAAATATCCCTAACGTAGGAAAATGCTAAAGGATAAGATAAGAATCTGCTGAGCTGATTTTTTTTAGCCAATTGCGTCGGATGTTTTAAAAAACTGACGTAAATACTTCACCCAAATGCGTCGGCCTTTTAAAAAACTGACGCAATTGACCCTTTTGCATCGGTTTTTTTTAAATTGTCGACGCAATTGACCCGATGCAAATAGCCTATTTCACTTGCATCCCCTCATTTGCGTCAGACCTAATAAAAACCCAACACAAATTACATTATTTGCATTGACTTTTCTGTACATGAGCATTTTTGTACTAGTGAATTACTCATAATCAATTTGTAAGGTAATCCTTTCTGTGTTGTGCTTTGTACAGAAATGGAGTCATGTACATTACCCCTATTAAGGAGGAAGAAAAACAACTAACCTACACTTGTTTCAGAAGATTGTGAGGATCGATAGTAGATGGAAATGTTTCAAGGTATATTTAACAATATTAAATTTAAAAAAACGTTTATTCTTTAATTGATTAAAAGCAATTTTCCACATACATTCTATGTAAATACACTTGTGTATTCTTTTTTCTAATTGTAGAATTTCTTGGGAGCCCTAGATGAGACATTTATTAGAGCTCATGTTCCAAGTGAGGAGAGAGGAAAGTATTGAACAAGAAAAGGAAACCCTGAAATGAATGTTTTAGGTGTTTGTACACCTAACATGGAACTTGTTTTTGTCTTATCTGGATGGGAGGGCTCTACACATGATTGTCGTGTATTATGAGGCAATTTTGAGGCCTAATGGTTTAAAGGTGCCTCAAGGTAAATTAAGGGATTAAAAATAACCAAATATAATGACTTCCTTTATTACAATTAGTAATGACTTTTTATGTACCATTCTATGATTTTCAAATTTGTTAATTTTTGATAGGTGTTGGCTACACTAATTGTGAGGGGTTTCTTGCACCATATAAAGGGCATCACTATCTCTTGAAAGAATGGGGGGATCGAGTACCAGTAAGTGCTGAGGAGTGCTTCAACATGAAACACTCTAAAGCTAGGTATGTAATTGAGAGAACTTTTGGTTTGTTGATGGGAAGGAGGGAATTTCATAGGAGCCCTTCTTTTTTTTTTTTTTTTTTTTTTTTTTTCAATTTTTACTCAAGGTTGTATTGTTATAGCATTTTCTATATTGCACAATCTAATTTGAAAGCACATGCCCACAAATTTTGAGGTTGACGAGTCATCAGATGAGAGTGCGGATGAAAATGAGGATATTTGTGATGATGTTGATTACATTACTTAAGTTCAACCATCTGATGTTTGGATCGATTTTAGGAATTATTTAGCGCAAACATTATTTAAGCTATGATCAATCTTTGTTACGAATGGCACTCTTAGTCTTGTCCTTGTGTTTGGTGCTATGTGACACGATCTTTGTATTTTATGATTTTTTTTTGTGTTCTCGTCTTTGTGTTTAATGTTAAGTATGGTATTTATATTTACTTTGAATTGTTTTCTTTATGTGAAACAATATTGCTTCCTATATATAATAAATAAACGATTTCGTTATGCATTCTTACTTAATTGGTTAATTAGAATGGATGTAATTAGTCAATGTTCTCAAGGTATAGTAGCAAAGGAAAAGATAAGCGCTTCTAGAAGAAAGAGGAGGAAGAAGCTTTGATTGATTGTTTGATGGAGTTGAGTTGTGGCCAACAATGGAAAGGAGGAGGGTTTAAGAATGGATAATTTAATTAGTTGGAACTTATGTTGAACACTAAGTTTCCTGGATGTAGTTTAAAAGTCATTCCTCATATTGAATCAAAGTTCAAAGGGTTCAAAGAAGCTTTGATTGATTGTTTGATGGAGTTGAGTTATGACCAACAATGGAAAGGAGGAGGGTTTAAGAATGGATACTTGAATTAGTTGAAACTTATATGTTGAACACTAAGTTTCCTGGATGTAGTTTAAAAGTCATTCCTCATATTGAATCAAAGTTCAAAGGGTTCAAAGATAAGTATGCAATAGTTTCTAAAATAGTGACCAAGACATCTGGTTTTAGTGGGATAAGCAAACTAGTACAATACAATGTAAGAGACAAGCTTATGATGATTTTTGCAAGGTAACCAATTTCAATTTTTTTTAAAAACAATATTGTATTTTACTTAATCTAATATATAACTAAATTTTTCTTAAACTCCTCCTAAGGCTGAAGGATTATGGAATACTCCTTTCCTTTATCTAAGCAAGTCAAATGATATATTTGGTGTTGACAGGGCTAACGGTCTTGCGTCTGAGTTGCCCAAGGACTCTATTCACAACCTTGAAAAAGAGGTTGTTCACCTTGATAACAATAGTCAATGTTCACTTGAAATTTTAATAGGGTTTTTGAGTGTTAGTTTTAATATTAAATAATTATTTCAAATAATGTGATAAATTTGAATATTTTTGTTTAAAATTTTACTATGGTGTTGTAGTTTTTGTTGAGACATGGTTTGACATTTTCAACCATAATCTATATAAATATTATGATAGAGTTAAAATAAAACATGGTACGTCCTTAAAATTGAATCTTTTATTAACTTAAATATAGATTAGTGAAAAAATTGAAGTTGATTCATGATTCCTATAATTTTCTAACCAAAAAATAGGTTAGGGGATGAGATTCCATTTTAGAATTGAACCAAACAACATTGTATTAAGTATCAAGTTCCAACTATAACACCACAATAATTCTCCTGTTTCCAAACCACCCACCTTTCATAAAATAGAGGAGAACTATTGACATGTTACCCCCACGTATTAAAACATTAGGGTTGTATTAGAATAATTAAGCAACATAACCAAACTTTAATTAGAATAATGTATTAAATAAAACCAATAAGTTAATCTTACAAACTCGAACCATATAAGGCCTTTATTAAAATACACCAACATTTAAAATTCGAAACATAAGTGAAATAACAAAACACAAATAAGTTCAACACAAGAATCGAGTACTCTCAATCACACCAATCTCTTGACAATGCGTATGACAAACCCCGAACTTCATATAATCAAGCTAATTTGTGCAATAATACTCCCCAACATTACAAGTGTTATAATTTTATCATCATTGGGTCATTGAAGGTGAAGGCCATGACCAAACGAAAACACACACACAAAGCACGTAATCAGCAAAGCTGAGTACACTAGTAGAAAAAAGTAAATGGAAAGCGGTTCAAACCCCCTATTGGGAAGTGGTTTTGAACCGCTTCCACTTGGGGGGCTTCCCATTGCCCATTTAAATGGAAGCGGTTCAAACCACTTCCCATTTGTAGTGAATGACAAGCGATTTTGGCGCCTAACCGCTTCCCATTATGCCTACAAATAATAATTTTTTTATTTTTGCTTTTTTCACTAAAATTATACAGAAACATCAAAAAAATGTATAAACATCGCTATTTTTATTAATAAATTGTTATAATATTACATTTTTATCCAAAAATTAATACTACAATTAATAACATATGTTTTTCCCTTGATCATATCAGCAACACATTGGCAACTTAAATCCAGCAAACTCTTGATATCTATGTAATTTGTAGCCTGCATTTACACACATAATTAATTTAGTTATACTTGATAAATCGATCATGAAAATATATAAAAAAAATTAAAATGAAAAATTCTATAGATTTTATATCAAATGATTTTTTTGTTAATTATATAGCCTATTAGCTTTAGAATATACAACCAGTTATCAATTATCATATTAGCTCATTTTGAGCAATTAAAAAAAAAGTTCAACCCAACAATCAGCTACGGAGGGAAATTCATCAATTAACAATGGTGTTACAGATCTAACCACCTCCACCACTACGCCACCCCCAGCCTGCATCCACACTGATAACTTGCTATTTGACATGATTTTAGGGTGTTTTTGAACCTAGTTTACTTGAAAAATTTGTGTTTTGAGTTCACTTTTACTCTATTATTATGCAATTTTTGTGTATCCTATGCTTCACAGGTTGTTAGTGTTTTTGTTGAGATTTCTGGTCCAAAGACGACCAAATGAAGCCTATGGATATTAAACCAAGGTTAGAAGCAATTAATAAGATGATGGAAAGAAGCCAAGGAAATGAGCAAAACCGAAGAAAGGGTGAAAAAAGGGCTTAGAAGACCTTGCACGTCCGTGCCAGACCTTGCACGTCCGTGCAGGAGTGCTTTAGCAAGTCAGAACTTTCTTCCTGAGCATGCACGTCCATGCAGAGTGTTGCACGTCCGTGAAGATGTCTGCACATGCCCTTTCCCACCTCCACTCCTGTCCACCACTACGCCACCCCCACCCATAACTAGACCCTGAACCCACCATCCCCACCCACCCTAACCCACAATCCAAACCCATCCTAATCACCGAATACCCAAACCGGCCCACCACCACAACCCTAAAACCACTAACAACCACCTAAATTCACCACCAGAAAACCAAAAAATAAAATAAATATATAAAAAAAAAACTAAATTGAAAACAAAGAAAAAAATCTACTACACTATAACCATATCCTTTAGATTAACAAGAACCCAATTTTTTTTAAAAAAAAAAACAACAAATGCAAAAACAAAATTAAAAGAAAAAATTCAAAAACAATAACATACCTAAAATTTCAACAAAATCCACGCATTTAGCCTCAAATTTGGTTATATAAGGCCATATTCGACCATAAAAACTCTAGATCTAGAGTTTTTATGGTCGAACTTGACCTTAAAACCATTAATTAGATAAAACAAAAAAAAACGTCGGGATGAAGTAAGAGAAAAAGAGAGAGATCAACAAGAAGAAGAAGAGAAGAAGTAAGAGAAGATGTAAGAGCAGCGAGAGAGTAGAGAGATAGAGCAGCGAGAGAGTAGAGAGATAGAGCAGCGAGAGAGTAGAGAGTTAGAGTGGCGAGAGAAAAGAGATGAAGAGGGAGAACGACGGGAGGAGAGAGAAAGGGAAATGAAGTAAAGGAAAGAGGCGTGAGATGAGGGGTTTAATAATTGTTAGGTTTTTTTTAAGAACGGGAAGCAGATCAATGTTCAAACTGCTTCCCATTACAATTTTGGGAGCGGTTCATCCGAAAACCGTTCCCTATTTGCTTGTTTCAAATTTTTTTATTTTTTGGGTGGGTTTTGTGGGTTTTTGGAAGCGAAATTCAATAACCGCTTCCTATTTGGGGCAGCCCAATTGCTTTTTTCTGCTAGTGGTACATAGAATCTACTACGTACTAAACCTAGCATGCTCAATCATACACTTGTAGAAATTTACAAATGGGAAGCGGTTCAAAACCCCTAACGGGCAGCGGTTTTAAACCGCTTGTGGTCAAGGGGTTGCCCATTCCCTAGATTTTGGGCAACGGTTCAAGGTTAGAACCGCAACCCAAAATAGCTCTTATGGGCAGTGGTTCTAACCTTGAACCGGTGGCCATATGCTGTTATGGGTAGTGGTTGAGTCTTTGAACTAGTGTCCATTACATGTTTTTAACATTTTTTTTCAAAAAAGAAAAAGAAAAAAAAAACAGCAATGGGCACCGGGCAAAGTCTGAACCGCTGCCCATATATTGTTATGGGCAACGGTTCACTTTGAACCAGTGCTCATTGCTAATTTTTTAATTTTTTTTCGAAAAAAATAAATAATAATAATAATAATAATAATAATAATATTCTCTCAAATAACGGCGATCTTTATGGGTGATTAGGGCTGCTTCCACGTCCAAGTTCCGGCGACTTCCACGATCAGGCGACTTCCACGGCGGCAGCGGCGGTTCCTGGCAGAATCAGGCGGTCTCAAGCAGCTATTTCGTGGCGATTTTTCAGGAGGTCAGACGACTTTCAAGCTAAATTTAAGCGGATTTGCTCGATAATTTGGTGCAGTTTCAGGGCGTCTTCTTGATCGGTTGTTTCTAGGCTGTTTTGGTGCATTTTCAGGCGGCTTTTAGGCGTTTTTGGTCGATTTTTTGCTCGTGTTTTAGGCTTCCATTTTCAGGGAGATTCTGCTCGTGTTTTCAGGGAGTTTCTACTCGTGTTTTTAGTCGTCTATCAAGCTACTTTTGGGTTGAATTCAGGCGGCTTTCTCAGGCTGCAGTTTTTAGTTTTAAGGGGGTCTGTTTTCAGGCAGCCTTTGGTAGTTATTGGGTCAGTTTTGTGGGCAATTTTGAGGTGGTTTTGGTGCAGTTTTGGGGTGAATTTGGTGCTATTTTGGGTGCAGTTTCTGTGTGAGTTTGGTGCTGTTTTTGGTGCAGTGTAGGTGTGTAGTTTTGGTATTTTTTGGGACATTTTTGGTGTAGTTTGCGGTGTGTTGTATTGCGGTTCTCTTGTGGCAAGTTGCGGTGGATTTTATGCCTCCTAGTGTTCTCTTTCATTGCCCATTAGTGAGTCTAAATGGGTGTCAAGATGGCAGGGGTAATGGGCTCACTAAAACTTCCTTGATCACTCATCTCTGTGACCGCCATTGTTGTGCGGATGCGCGGGATATGACCCGAAGCACTCTTACTTCTAATTTGGCAATTTTCTTAGAGGCGGAGTCAACTTTTCGTCGTATGGGCATTTGGCTTTGTGGGGATTGTTTCAATACTCATACTTTTCGTACGAAGTGTCGACATGGTCGTGGTTCGGATGATATTGTGGACCCACTTGATTCGGGGGATGGTGTTGTTCGGTTTGTTCTTTATGGGTTTCCTAAACCACATGGTCTTTCTTCGGAGGTTTCTGGACTTGTTCCTAGTGTGCCTTGTGTGCCTCATTTTGCTTTCGATGTTGCTCTCCTTGATAGGTTGCTATCTAAGAAGTTTCGTTCGGTGAAATCTATACCTCTCCAAAGTGTCGCTTGGGTTTTTCTCGGGTTCTCAAAGGAGTGCTTGATAAGGTGATATGTAAGCCAGATGACATCTCTTGCTGGATTCAATTGCTTGTGTTGCCTCTTTGTGTGCTTAAAACCTTTTCTCCGCGGAGTAATCGTGAGTGGTCTTCCGGTGTCAGGCGTCAACGGCAGGAAGAGAGTATCTCCGCTGCTATTCGTTCTTGGTGTGAGCCTGGTGGTTCTGTGCTGCTTATGCGGGATACGTTGGCTAACGTGTCTCCACCTTTAATGGATGCTGATGAGGATCTTGATTTGTCTGAGCGTAATATTAAGCAGTGTAAGAGAAAGATTCATGACAGACATTACACTGCTGCAGTTAGGGTTCTTTTGTCTTCTAGTCTTGCCCCGTACAATGATGCTACTCTTCCAGATTTACAAGCTAAGCATCCTTCCTTTCTGGCTCCTATATTACCGAATATCCCTGTTGATCATCATCTTTCTACGTGGTACGTCATGCGGTAGAGACGACTTGCGTGCTCAACACCTTATGGATTGCTTGAGTGGTGCTGCAGTTGCTATTTCTGATGAGTTGGTGGATTCTATTACGCAGGTGGTTAATCTCTTTCTCGCTGGAAAATGTCCTGCTGAGTTGGGAGAATATATTGCTAGTGCTCCTCTCACGCCACTAGTTAAGCCTGGTGGTGGTATTCGGCCTATTGCTGTAGGTACTGTTTGGAGGCGTCTAGTTTCAAAGGTTGGCGCTGCTTTAATTGGTCCACATTTGGGAAGCTATTTAGAAGGCCTTCAGTTTGGTGTTGGGGTGCCGGCGGGTGGTGAGGCTATTCTTCATGCTGTTAATCGTTTGGTTGAGGCTCGTGGTGGTGATGTTGGCCTTTCTATGTTGCTGGTGGATTTTCAGAATGCCTTTAATTTGGTTGACCGTTCAGCTATGTTGCGTGAGGTTCGTCTCTGTTGTCCAGCTATCTCGCGTTGGGTTGAATTTTGTTACTTTTCTCCTGTCAGGTTGTTTTATGGGGAGCATACCTTATGGTCATGTAAAGGAGTGCAGCAGCATAATCCTCTTGGCCCTTTGCTTTTTGTTTTGGTTCTTCAGCCGCTAGTGTGCCACATCAGGGATACTTTTGACTGATGTTTGCTGGCTTGGTATTTGGATGACGACACTATTATTGGTGACACCTTAGTAGTAGGTAAGGTTATGGAGTTGATTTTGACGAAGGGACCTCGTCTCGGCCTCCATGTCAACGTTGAGAAAACGGAAGTTTTCTAGCCCTTGGAGGACCCTCGTAGCCGTCTCGTAGGTGTCTTTCCTCCAGATATTGCTCGTCCTGTGCATGGTGTTAAGTTGCTTGGTGGTCCTATCAGTGCGGATACCTCTTTTTGTGGTGAGCTTGTTTCACAGAGTGTGTCAAAGACCATTGTGCTAATGGATGCTGTTACTAAGCTCGATGATCCCCAATGTGAGTTGTTACTTCTTCGTGCGTGTATTGGGGTTTCCAAACTCTACTTTGTTATGCGCACTTGTCCCCCTCATCTTTTTGAAGCAGCCCATACTACTTTTGATGTGGCTCTTCGGGTTTCTTTGGAGCGTATTGTAACTCCTTCAGGGCCGGGTTTTGGTGATTGGAAATGGCAACTTGCCACCTTACCTTTTGCTTATGGTGGACTGGGTGTCTATTCAGCAGGTGATGTTCGGCACTATGCTTTCCTTGCGTCGCGTTTGCAGTCTTTTGGTCTTCAGACTACGCTTCTTCGCAATTCTGGTATTGTTGGTCCAGGACTGGCCTTCGATGGCGCTCTTAGTCTTTTTAATAGGACTGTGGAGACTGACCTTTTGCGTAACCCTAGTAAGATCGCTACCCCCAAACTCATGAAGAAATTGGCAGATATATTTTTCATGAAGGTCACTGCATCTGTAGAATCCACTTTCTCCTTATCTCCGCGTCAAGTTGCCTATGGAAGTCCCAGCAGGAGGATCACACTTCGCCTTGGTTGCGAGTGGTCCCGATATTAGGTTTGGGTCAGATTATGAATGGTAAGACTTACCGCTGTGTTCTTTGCTACTGGTTGGGTGTTCCTTTGTTCTCCGTTTCGACACCGTGTTATGCTTGCTCAAGGGTTTTTGATGGGGATATTTATGATCATGCAGTGTCTTGTGCTAGGATGGTGGGTATTAAACATCGACACAATGTTGTTCGTGACACCCTTGTTGATATTTGTTTTCGGTTTGGGATTTCTGCAAGAAAGGAGGTTAATGTTAGGTTGACTGGAGGGAACGATGGGGCTCTTCGACTAGCAGATGTGTTGCTTTAATCCTGGGATAGAGGCCTTGATGTATGTGTTGACTTGACGGGGTCTTCTCCTTTGACTCACTCTGGGTTGTCTGACTTCGTTCCTGGTCGTGTTGTGTCGGCTGCGGCTCAGCGGCAGCGGGACAAATATGGGGCGCGTTGCAGGGCTATTGGTTATGGTTTTCTTCCTTTTTCCTTTTCTTCATTGGGGGAATTGGAGAAAGATGCTATTGCGCTGCTGAAGCGGGTTCAGGCGTTCGCTAGGACTTAGGATATCGTTGCTCGTGCAGCTGCTCACATCTTCAGTAGGATCGAGTTCGCTATAGCTAGAGGGGTGAGGGCCCGGATTGTATCTCGGCTCCCCACTAATTTCTTGTAAATCGATTGACTTTGTAGGTTCTTTGTAATAATAATAATAATAATAATAATAATAATAATAATAATAATAATAATAATAATAATAATAATAATAATAATAATAATAAACAACGTGTAATAATAACAATAATAAATTAACTTGTAATAATCTGTAACAATAACTCCCAAATAACAATATAATGTGTATGTCAAAATACAGGGAACATCTCCTACGAACAATAATACTAATTAAGATAAAAATTAGACTGGCTAGAGTTCATAAATAATTCCATAACATATATTAGTTTATGACAATTCTAAAAACAATCAGAAGAGATGTAAGATGCCCACATATTTCGAATTTCATTGAGTTCTTTGCTTGTTAATGGGCGTTCCCTTTGTAACTTTCAAACCTTAGAAAAAAACATTATGTTAAAATGAATATTCATGTATATGTGTAAATAATAGTTAAAAAAAAATGTTTGTCTTGCCTTAATTCTTTCCCATACTTGTATGTAATAAAAAGAATGTACCAATGAAGACCTTAATATTACTTAAAAGAAAAAAGTTTGACAAGGTTTATGACAATTTAAAACAAAGAAGAGCGAAATAAGCGATAATGTCAAAAATGCCTTCCAACTTATCCCTTTTTTGCGTGAATAGTGAAATGAATAAAGTAACACCTATTTTGGTTCAAGTATGAGTAGTTTTGTGATCATGAGACCTAAGGTCACTTAAAAGAGCCCATTTGATAAGTTTTAGGACAATTTAGAAAAAAAACTGAGCGAAAGTGGCAAAAATGCCTTCCACCTTACCCATCTTTGGCTTAAATATTGAAATGAAGGAACTAAAACCTATTTCACATGAATTATAATTATTTTTGTTATTATGAGGCCTAATTTCACTTAAAATAGGTCATTTGATAAGTTTTAGGACAATTTAGGAAAAAAATAAATGATAACGTCAAAAATGCCTTCTAACTTACCCCTTTATTGCATGAATAGTGAAATGAATAAAGTAACACCTATTTCGGGTCAAGTATGAGTAGTTTTGTGATCATGAGGCCTAACATCACTTAAAAGAGCCCATTTGATAAGTTTTAGGACAATTTAGAAAAAAAAAACTGAGCGAAAGTGGCCAAAATGCCATCCACCTTATCTCTCTTTGGCTTAAATATTGAAATGAGGGAACTAAAACCTATTTCACATGAATCATGATTAGTTTTGTTATTATGAGGCCAAATGTCTGTCATTTGATAAGTTTTAGGACAATTTAGGAAAAAAAATAAGCGATAAGGTAAAAAAAGTCTTTCAACTTACCCTTTTTTCTGCGTGAATAGTGAAATAAAGAAAGTAACACCTATTTCGGGTCAAATATGAGTATTTTTGTGATATTGAGGCCTAAGATCACTTAAAAGCGCCCATTTGATAAGTTTAGGAAAATTTAGAAAAAAAAAACTGAGCATAAGTGGCAAAAATGTCTTCCACCTTACCTCTCTTGGGCTTAAATATTGAAATGAAGGAACTAAAACCTATTTCAAATGAATTATGATTATTTTTGTTATTATAAGGCCTAATGTCACTTAAAATAGGTCATTTGATAAGTTTTAGGAGAATTTAGGAAAAAAAATAAGCGATAACGCCAAAAATGCTTTCCAACTTACCCCTGTTTTGCATGAATAGTGAAATAAAGAAAGTGACACCTGTTTCGGGTCAAATATGAGTAGTTTTGTGATCATGATGCCTAAGATCACTTAAAAGAGCCCATTTGATAAGTTTTAGGACAATTTAGAAAAAAATGAGCAAAAGTTGAAAAAATGTCTTTCACCTTAGCTATCTTTGGCTTAAATATTGAAATGAAGGAACTAAAACCTATTTCACATGAATTATGATTAGTTTTGTTATTATGAGGCCTAATGTCACATAAAATAGTTCATTTGATAAGTTAAATGAGAATCAAGTAACAGAAAGAAGGAAACAGACGCATACCTCATCAAAATGTTAAGCTTCCGTGCAAGGGTTGACTGTGTCAAACATGAATCTCATCACGTAGAGGGCACAATCAACTCCGTTATCTTTTTGCGCACACTGACATATCAGAAAGGTAATAATCTAAGCATGCATAGCCATATGTTATGCCAAGTTTATTATGAAAATAAATCAATATTTCGGGGCATTACCATTGCTGATTTCCATGTGGGACCTGCAGCAACACGACAATTCATCTCTTCATAACGCTATAGGCAAGTTAGTTTAATGTTAGAAGTATGAATTTTGAATGAGTTAGAGGAGGACAAGCAACACTAGGAAGTTGTAATTACCTCTACAGTAGTGACTTCACTAGCAACTTTCGTGGTGGATGCAGTCGAGCCGAGTCAAATTGGTAGACTGTGTTATTGGAAACAAAAATGACCGAAAGACTCCAATGTGTACTACATAAATTCAAAATATACAATCAAATCACTTATAAGTTAGCATATATATAAGCATACGAAACTACTGTACTATGACATATTTAGACGTACTCCTCAAAACATGGGGCAAATACGAATTTGTCTGCTGCACACTTTGATTCTATAAGACTCTGTTGAAGGTATTCCATCACTTTAGGCTGGCTGCATAAGCATTTGGTAGTCAAGGTTTGCTCGAGGCATAACCAACCTATTCGAGAAACAGTATCGCATCCGCTCAAGTGCTCCTATAGTGACCTGCATGATAGTGATGCACTAAATTATTAATTGCATCACTTATAATTGTCAATCTAACAACAATACCACTCACAATAGTGGCATAGAATTACCTCATGAAAGCTTGAAGGATGGAAATATAAGCATTGAACCACCTAGAAATTCCTTCATATCGTTTCTTGAAATCCATGCGGTTGCATCCTCATCATAGTGGAACAATGCCTTAGGTAAAATCACTGTAATAGATTTACTAGTAGGCAACTGACTAACACGCTTGTGTAGGAAAGCACACTCCTTAGAGAGTGATTGATGGACATTGTCTTCTACTAGTGGATCAGCTAGCACGGTAGAACCTCTCAAAAACTTCTTCTTCAACCCTTGTCGAGTCATCTTCGTTGGAGGTTGGACATCCTTGTTTTTTGGCTTCTCCACCGTCTTCCTCTTACGAGTTTGGCTTTCCTTTGACACTTAGGCACAAAAAAATCTCATAGTAGGTATAGTAGGTTATAAAAATAGAATAGGAAATTAAAAGCACACAAGTAACTTTTTAGATGTTTCAAGAGAAATTAATCAATTACTTGTTCGATCAACCTCACCCAAGCATGTGGCCATTGCGTAAAGGTACCTCTTGCTTTAATCAGAGTTACTAAAGCAGCATCCTCTCTAAGCACCAGTAGTGGGATGTCCTGAAACCCCTTAAGACCTCAAGTACAGAATCGATTCCAACCGAGAAATATTATGGAGTTTGCTTCTTGAAATGGACCACCTCACCAGTCGGTTGTGCGCTACCATATGCTACCAACTTCAAGTGGCCACCATTCGGTAGCTGCCTAGGGTGTAGAAGCGCACACGGGGTCTCCTCCTACACATTGAAAAGATATGACCTATATTAATTAACCAAAATCAAACTAATAGAACCACGTTTGAAAAGCTAATAATGTTCACTAAGCTAGAGCCAAACAAAAAACCTTTACATCTAGAATAGGAAACGGTGTCGAAATTGCAAGCTCCATCGAGTCTACATGTGTAAGACTTGGAATCTGCAGTAGTAAAATAATTATGGTACATTAGGCCTATGGTCACCAACTTAACCTATTATTTTTCAAAAATAATAGAATTGTTGAAACCACCTCTATCTTAGGAAGTGGCTCTTCACCATCTCCTTGTGGCTGACTACATGAATCCACTAGTGTATACAAGGGAAATGGTAAGCTCAGCAAGTTCATATGCTTCGAAAGGGCATTGAATTGTTCTTGCATCTCTTGGCGTAGCTCCTCCTTAATTGCTTGCACCATGACTTCCATGCATTGGGGTGAATCAACACTAGATCTTGATTTTCGCGATTTAGTGTATTCTGAACCCATCACCTTTTCCCATCTTAGTAATTTCCCTCCCGAACCAAGTACTCGTCTCGGATGGTAGGGTTTTCCCAACTCCAAGGTAAAAGGATCTTTCCTAATACTTGGAGTGAGATTGCCTTTAACTACTTGCTTAGTATGATCAAACTGTAACAACATTAAAAATAACAAAGTTCAAAGTTTAGACGTAGTTTATTCCCTAACTTTTCATAATAAGAATGCAATATTAAAATATCTTCCAAAACTTTCTTACAAGTGAATCTGGTACTTTTTTTGTATCCGGAGATAGATGACATATTTTTCGGTTTCCTTGTCGATCCCATGCATAGCACACCACCAATCACTTGCACGAGTTACCAAAGTTGTTACCGTGGAACTGGACGGTGTTGTAGACGATCCTGCTGTCAAGGTTGGGTATATACCATCCTTGATCCACTTTGGTCTACTCTCCTCAAAGGTCTTACAACCCATATGATGGTTGTGAATCCTCTGTTTTTCGTTGTTTAAAGCTTGTGCACTTTTCTGTATATTAAGATATGTTAGTGCCAAGATAAAATAAAGAAACACATGACACAAGTTTAAGGACAATTAAGACGCACATGTGACAAGCGCACATTAGGGCGCGCTTTAAGGCATATAAATGGGTGATTTTGGATGTATTTAGGCCCATTTTGGTCGTTTATTGCCTTGTTACACTCGTTTCCTTCATATTACGTGCTTCACGGGTTTCGGTCTGTTTTTGGTGTGTTAACAGGTATAGTTGACCAAGTTATGTCGAGTCCCAAACCATTGGTGCGTAATCAGGCTATTATCGATCCTAGTCCACCAAGCTAAGGCTTTGCTACGGTTCTCAAGGCCTTGAAAGGCAAGTTAAGTAGCAGGCAAGGCAGAACAGTTCACAAATATGACACCTGTTCACTATTTTGCTCATAACTTTCGATATACAAATTATAATGGAGTGAGTCTAATTGCATTGGAAAGTAGACTTGAAGAGCTTTCCAACGATATATTGCACGCCTCAAACGGAGCTTTGGATAAGAAGTTGTGACTGTTTTAAGAAGACCAAAGTGCCTGCAACCTTCCTGACTATGCTTGCACGGCCGTGCCATTTTCCATGCATCAGCACGACCGTGCCAGGCATTAGCACGGTCATGCCAGGCATTAGCACGGCCATGCCAGGCATTAGCACGACCGTGCCAAATTCAGCACGGCCGTGCCATTTTCCAGATTCAGCACGACCGTGCCAAAATTGAAGATATTGTGGATCAGCTACTACCATGTTTGCACGGCCGTGCTGATTTACGAAGGGCAGCCTACGATTTACTTTCCGATTTAAAACACATATATATAGCCCGATTGTAAGGGTTAAGAGAGACAGATTTTGAGATAGATTAGAGACATATTTTTCAGAGAGACTTTGTAGAGAGATAGAGAGCACTTCCGTAGTTGAGATTCCATAGATTTGATCTAGTTAATCGTAGTTTTCCAGATTGATACGAAGCAAGATTCGTTGGGATTCTTTGTATTATTCATTGACATCGGATATCAAAGTTCCAATCTTTGTCATTGATTCGCATCAATACAATTGGTATTATTCATTCTTGTTTATTAATCAAGCTTTATTATTCCTTAATCAGAATTCATGTTTAGACCTATTATGCTTTTGGAATTCATTATTGCTTTGATTATGAATATGTGTGAGTAGTCTCCTAGCTAGGGTTTCGGGATGAAACCCGGCCTAGGTAATCTATGTAATTGAGGGTTGATTTTGATAAACGGATTGTGATTAAATTGATTATATGCGATTGCATGGTAATTCATTATAATAGGAGCAGCTAACCTAGAATCTTGAATTTGATTGCATGATATTCTTGATTTGAACAAGAGATTGTGAATTGAGTATTTCATTGTTGAATGTGGTTTGATTATGTATCGAGTAATGTTAAGTGCATGAGAAATCCAAGCTTAGTATTGTCCGTTGTCTTCCTAACGCATGATATTGATCAGACATATAGTCTTTGCATATCCCGTTTGTCTTTGTTATTCCTTGTTGCTTAGTTACCAATGGTTAGGCGGATTCCCGTTCTCCCTAGTGTCTTAGTTTATTGATTATTTCATCTTATTAGTAGTATTTTAGAACACCATCTTCCATTGATTTCGAACTAGCTTAGGTTTTAGGATTGATTAGCAGTTACTCCCGTTCTTCGTGGACCGAACCTTTATTTGCCATTATACTGGTTATAGGGTGTTCGTATAAGTATTGTTTGATTAAGAGTTAGATTGTAGCGATCGATTTAACGCTTGTAAAAAATGGCGTCGTTGCCGGGGACGGTGTTTGTTAATTGCTTTTTGATTTCTTGAGTCTAGTTCATAACAAAAAAAATACAAAAAGATTTCTCTTTTGGCTACACTTGTAGCCCTGCTATTTGACTGGTTTGTTTAGTGTGTATGCGCAGGTCTAAACAGGGAGAATTAATACCCTTCGATTCCGAAATCGAAAGAACTTTGAAGAGCAATCGCAAATCTCGATCGAAGTCATCAAACTCTCAAGGAAAGGAAACCGGCCCAAGCACACAACCAGTTCCAATGATAGAAAATCAGCCACCACCACGACCTCTTAAGGAGTTGGGAACTCCCGGGGCATATAAAGCTTCAAGTGGGATTGCTCCACCCACCACTCAAGCCAATGACTTTGAGATCCGGCCGGCCATGATCACCCTTATCGAACGAAGGCAGTTTAGCGGTGCCAAGAATGAGAGCCCTTTGGCTCATCTGAACGAGTTTGAGAAGTACTGCAACACTATTAAAGTCAATGGGGTGACTCAGGAGTTCGTGAGATTAAAGCTTTTCCCATTTTCACTCATCGGGAGAGCTCTCGAATGGTTAGAGAAGGAGGTAAAACCAAATACTCTACACACTTGGGATGATGTCACGACAGCATTTTTGGGAAGATTCTATTCTCAAAAGAAGACGGCTGATGCTAGAGCCTTGATTCAAGGGTTTCGGCAAAGGAGTGGGGAGTTGATCTGTGAAGCATGGGAAAGGTACAAGGAGTACTAGAGAGAGTGTCCGCATCACGGAATTCCAACATATCAGGTGCTACAAATATTCTATGGAGGATTAAGTCCTCAAGGGAAAACCAGTTTGGATGCGGGAGCAGGTGGCCCAATAATGAACAAAACTAAAGAGCAGGTCATAGATATTATCGAAGATGTGGTACGACACCACATGGATTGGCAAGACGGCGAGCGAGATGCTGTGAACAAGATTGGAGGAGCGGTCTATTCAGTGGACCACCTCAATGCCATTAGCAACCTGACATCACAAATTACGAACCTCGGGAAGGAGATGTCAGCGATTTAAGCCAAGCTCGATTCCGTACCATTGCAAGATCTTCCCTCCCAATCTAAGGGGAGAGGTATGAATCCTAATCCTTCCATTTCTAATATTCCTGTAGGATGTATTTTCTGTGAAAACTGTGGGTCTTATGATCGTTATACTAATGCCTTTAATTTTGATCCCTCATATGATCCTAATAATAATGATGGTAATAGATATAATAATGAACAGGTCAATGTTATGTCTTATGATAACGGACCTAGGAATGACAATAATAGATATCTGCCACCTAATCAAAGAGGGAACAATTATAATCAGGGAGGTAATGATTTTGATTATCAAAACAAGTGGGGAAATAGGGGGCCAAAGGGACCAAAATCCCCAAGGACCCTATAATCAACATGGTGGTTTTGGAAATCAAAACCAATACCAACAGGGTAATCAAATGAATCATAATTCCCAAGGGCAATTCAATCAAGGGGGAAACGACATTAATAACAAGGGAAACTGGAATAATAATAAGGGGTACTCTAATCAAAATCCCCAACAATCTAATGTGCGTGGTTCCCGGGCTACAAATGATAATTATTATGCTCAAGGACCACCACAGAGATCTAGCTTGGAGGAAATGATGGAGTCCCAAGCTAAAATGTTCAACACTTTTATGTCCACCACTGATAAAAAGTTTAATGAAGTGATGACTCACAATAAAATGTTGGAAACCCAGATTTCCCAGTTGGCCGGAGCAATAAAAGATGGAGTTGGTATTTCTAAACTCCCACCCCAGGGGATTGACCCTAAACACACAGTAAATGTCGTATCAACTAGAAGTGGAAAGCCTTTGATAGGGAACGAAAAAGTAAAAACTAATGAGAGTCAACCTAAGACTCCACCTATCGTTGAAAAAGTAATCAAAGGTGAGGAAGAGAGGACCGGGGAAAAAGATAAAATTAATGAGGTCCCAAAGGAACAGGTGGGAGCACAGACCAATGAACCCGACCTATTACATAAACTCCCCTACCCCAAAAAACATGTGAGACATAAGCTAGATGCCCAATTTGGGAAGTTTTTGGAGACTTTGAGAGAAGTCCACCTTTCTATACCATTCACTGATGCTATTAAGAAAATGCCTAACTATGCTAGGTTTTTAAAAGATATATTGAGTGGTAGAAGAAACTGTGAAGGGGTAGAAACTTTTAACCTCACTGAACACTGTAGTGCTATAATAATGAATAAAATGCCTCCTAAGTTAGGAGATCCGGGTAGCTTTTCAATCCCTTGTGCTATAAACAAAATGAATATTGATAATGCTTTGTGTGATCTTGGAGCTAGTGTTAGTCTCATGCCATATTCTGTTTATCAATGATTAAATATAGGAGAACTTCTTCCCACTAACATATCCCTTCAATTAGCCGATCGATCGATCAAATTTCCAAAGGGTAAGATGGAAGATGTTCCCCTAAGGGTGGGGAAGTTTGTCATACCTGTTGACTTTGTGGTCCTAGATATGGATGAGGATGTTCATATACCTATAATTCTAGGATGTCCTTTCTTAGCTACTTCGGGTGCCCTTATTGATGTAAAGGGTGCCAAGATTTCATTGAAAGTAGGAAAGAAGGTTTTAGATTTTGATTTAAATAAAACTATGAAATATCCTTGTTCTAATTCTGATAATTGCTTGATGGTTGACACTGTTGATTCCATTGTCTCTGATATGCATAAATAATTATTCTATACTAATCATGATTTTGAGTTGAATGAGAATAAGGAAAACAGGGATATGGAGGAGCAATTTCTAGATGCATTAGATGTGGCCACTGCAAAGGAGGCTAATGAAGCACCAAAGGTAAAGCTTAAACCTCTTCCAACACATCAAGGAAGGGTTTCCCCTGTGTTTGTAGTACCTAAGAAAGGGGCGGTGACTATTGTAAAGAATAAGAATGGTGAGCTTATCTCCACTGCAATGGCAAGTATTGATTATGGGTAACCTGTAATCCATGTGTTGCGTCAAGATAATGACGTTAAAGAAGCGCTTCCGGGAGGCAACCCGAGACCCAGTCAATGAGGTACTTTTCTCTTTCCCTTTTTGCCTTCTAGGTAGTCTCTCGATGCCTGACATTGAGGACAATGTCTATACTAGCTTTGGGGGGGTGAATGGTTTCCTTGTTGATTTTCCCCTGTTAAAAAAAAAAAAACGAGTTTTTTTTTTTTGTTTTGTTTTGGTTTGTTTTTATCTAACCTGTGCAGATATGAAGACTCATGGAGGTAGCATTAGGAGCTTCGCTGCATCTCATGTTGTCTTAGTGTGTTTTCAAGAAGCATCCGGTGAAATCTTTCCCTTTTTCCTTTAGTTTTTTTTGTTTTTGTGTGCTTAAGATAGTTTAGTTTAGGAAGAAGTTGAATGGTTTGAGGATGTTTGATCGGTTCTAAAGAACCTGGGATCATTGATGTTGATATTGATCACTTGTTTGTCGATTGGGATTATTATGTGATTTTCATGCCTCTTTATGAGCCATTTAGCTTGTTTAGATTACTTAGTTGTGTATATATGTGTGCAATATAGGAAAAGCTTCTGTTATGAGGATGTGTAGTCTAGTTTATATGATTTGCCTCATAGTCTTTTCCTATATTTTTGGATCGTGATAAACTTGCCTATTTGCAAAAACTTTTGGAATAATGCCCATATTTGGATTTGAAACGTGAATGAATGTGTGTGGAATGTCTATTTCTATTTAAGCCAGTGATGAATACACAGTTTGAGTCTATTGTTGATCAATGTAGACGAGTCTAGGCGAAGGTAGTTGGTTAGAACGTTTGTTATCATGTGAAACTCTAAGCCATTGAATTGTGGTAAGATGGAGTCGCTTCCCATTTGTGGATTTGATCCCCTTAATTGGTAGTTGCTTTGTTTTTTAATCCCGTGAGGTTTTATTTGTTCTAGCCTTCATCATTCTTTTTGAGTGGCATATGCGGATCCTTGATTACGCATGTTTCGATCTTTGTGTTAACTTGTAGCTCCCGAGACCGACTTGACACTTTTAAGGGAGGAAGAGGGCACCTTTTTCATTTTCTTATTTTTGTTTCTTTTGTTTTGTTACAAATTAATTTTCTTTTTACATCATCTTACTTGCTAACCATGTTGAGCCTTTAATTCCATTCTTGGTTACCCATGTTACAAACCCGATGGCCGATGTTTTACCAACCCTTAGTTGTGAAGCGTTTACCTCGCAAGGTTTGTCTGAGCTTATTGTGTATAAATCAAGAATAATGATCGATAGTTGGTTTGAGCAAGTTTGAAAGTGAGCTTAATTGTAAAGATGTAATATGAAAGTTTGTTTTTGAAAAAAAAAAGAAAAAAAAAAGAAAAGGAAATCAAAATAAAAAAAGAGAAAAGCCGTCCGAATTGTGAAAAAGGCGAGGACATATGAATAAACACTTTGAAGTTTGAAAAAGGTGATTTGAGTGTGTATAACATAGAGAGTTTGGGATGTAAGAGTGTGATCAATGTTTATTGTGGAATGTGAATTGCATCTCTTGAGCTTTGTTTTTGAGAATCGTGATTCTTGCGCTTCATTTAGGATTCAACTCCACATTTTAAATTGTTTTCACCTACCTTACCCATTGCCAATACATTACAACCTTTTAAGACCCTTAGACTTTAGAGGTGTTCGGTTTTCAAACGGTGGAGGGAGATACCTTTCAACCCTATGGAAAGAGTATGCGTAATTGAGATGTCGGGATACCTTTGTTATTTCCTCAAAATATCACTTTTTCCGGTTCCTTCGAGGAATCACGAGGGGCCAATTAGGGTGGTGATTTGAAGCAAAAGGGGAGGACGTGGCTGTTTTGGCTGGGCTTAGAGGGAAGCATGATTCCTTTGTTCTCTATGCTTGGCTTTGGTCTTGTTCACATTTTGATCAACGATACCTTGGATTATATGTCTCGTTGCTTGTTTGAGTGAGTTTTTATTCCATGCATGGTTGATCTAAGTAGGATCCGTTGACTTTATTCTGTGCTTAAACTTGACTTATATGTAATGGCAATAGTTTATTTGATCTTGTGTGTGTGCTTATCCCTTAGTTTTGCTCGAGGACTAGCAAAAGTGTTGCTTGGGGGGTTTTGACAAGCGCACATTAGGGCGCGCTTTAAGGCATATAAATGGGTGATTTTGGATGTATTTAGGCCCGTTTTGGTCGTTTATTGCCTTGTTACACTCGTTTCCTTCATATTACGTGCTTCACGGGTTTCGGTCTGTTTTTGGTGTGTTAACAGGTATAGTTGACCAAGTTATGTCGAGTCCCGAACCATTAGTGCGTAATAAGGCTATTATCAATCCTAGTCCACCAAGCTAAGGCTTTGCTGCGGTTCTCAAGGCCTTGAAAGGCAAATTAAGTAGCAGGCAAGGCATAACAGTTCACAAATATGACACCTGTTCACTATTTTGCTCATAACTTTCGATATACAAATTATAATGGATTGATTCTAATTGCATTAGAATTTAGACTTGAAGAGCTTTCCAACGATATATTGCACGCCTCAAACGAAGCTTTGGATAAGAAGTTGTGACTGTTTTAAGAAGACCAAAGTGCCTGCAACCTTCTTGACTATGCTTGCACGGCCGTGCCATTTTTCATGCATCAGCACGGTCGTGCCAGATTCAGCACGGCCGTGCCAGGCATTAGCACGGCCGTGCCAGGAATTAGCACGACCGTGCCAAATTCAGCATGGCCGTGCCATTTTCCAGATTCAGCACGGCCATGCCAGGCATTAGCACGGCCGTGCTAAAATTGAAGATATTGCGGATCAGCTACTGCCATGTTTGCACGGCCGTGCCACTTCTAGCACGGCCGTGCTGATTTACAAAGGGCAGCCTGCGATTTACTTTCCAATTTAAAACACATATATAGCCCGATTGTAAGGGTTAAGAGAGACATATTTTGAGATAGATTAGAGACATATTTTTCAGAGAGACTTTGTAGAGAGATAGAGAGCACTTCCGTAGTTGAGATTCCATAGATTTGATCTAGTTAATCGTAGTTTACCGGATTGATACGAAGCAAGATTCGTTGGGATTCTTGTATTATTCATTGACATCGGATATCAAAGTTCCAAACTTTGTCATTGATTCGCATCAATACAATTGGTATTATTCATTCTTGTTTATTAATCAAGCTTTATGATTCCTTAATCAGAATTCATGTTTAGACCTATTATGCTTTTGGAATTCATTATTGCATTGATTATGAATATGTGTGAGTAGTCTCCTAGCTAGGGTTTCGGCATGAAACCCGGCCTAGGTAATCTTTGTAATTGAGGGTTGATTTTGATAAACGGATTGTGATTAAATTGATTATATGCGATTGCATGTTAATTCATTATAATAGGAGTAGCTAACCTAGAATCTTGAATTTGATTGCATGATATTCTTGATTTGAACAAGAGATTGTGAATTGAGTATTTCATTGTTGAATGTGGTTTGATTATGTATCGAGTAATGTTAAGTGCATGAGAAATCCAAGCTTAGTATTGCCCGTTGTCTTCCTACCGCATGATATTGATCAGACATATAGTCTTTGCATATCCCGTTTGTCTCTATGATTCCTTGTTGCTTAGTTACCAATGGTTAGGCGGATTCCCGTTCTCCCTAGTGTCTTAGTTTATTGATTATTTCATCTTATTAGTAGTATTTTAGAACACCATCTTCCATTGATTTCGAACTAGCTTAGGTTTTAGGATTGATTAGCAGTTACTCCCGTTCTTCGTGGACCGAACCTTTATTTGCCATTATATTGGTTATAGGGTGTTCGTATAAGTATTGTTTGATTAAGAGTTAGATTGTAGCAACCGATTTAACGCTTGTCAACATGAAATATAACGTATGTGTAAAATTCCTTAAAAAAAATAAATCACACAAGCAACCGAGGCAGCTGCAACCTCGACACCTGAGAGCCCAGGTAGCAACACCAGCCTGGGTAGCACCATGCCAGGTAGCTGCAGCCTGGGCAGCAACATCCAAGGCAGCTGGATCCTAGGCAATAGCAGTCCAGACAGCACCAGCCTAGGAAGCACCAGTCTAGGCTGGTCCTGCCCAGGCTGCAGCTACCTAGGCAACAGCAGCCCGGGCAGAACCAGCCTGGCAGCAGCAACGGAGGCAACACTAATCTGGGCTACTACTGCTTGGGCTGGTGCTGCCAGGCTACTGCTTGTTTCAAGTTGCATTATCTCTTCATGTTTGATAGTGATCCTTCAAGGACCACAAGTCCACAACACAGAATATGATAAATAACCAGTCTAGCTTTCTAACGAATTTAAATTGAGAAGCTAGTTCCATAACTTGAAAAACTTACAATTGCGTCAAGAAGAGACTGTCTTCTAACGAATTCTTCCCAGTCCGCCTTCGTAATGTGTGGCCACATTTGGTAAGGGAGTTTCGATTTAGTTCTTCGTTCTTCATTTCGTCCTCCATTTTCCTCTCCCTCACTAGCTTTCTTCTTCTTTGATTGTCTTGTATATGTTTTAGTGATCCATCTACTTACTAATCTACTCTTCAAATTTCTAAATCTTTCTCTTAAAGCAGATTCAAACACATCACGCTTGGCTTCATCATCATGAATATGGAACACATTCTGCAAGAACATAGCTAATTATGAGTCTTTTAATTCAAATGCTTAATTAGGTATAATGCAATTGTAACATCATTCGCATAGCAAATAAAATACACTCAAAGCAACTACAATGTTTGAAGCATACAAAGCAAGTAAAAAAACTTTCGCTTGTATCATCTCAAAAAGTTTGAAGTAAGCCCTACTTGAGATATCTCAGTCCACTCAAGTAGAATGGATATTTTCTACATACATATGCCGATGTGGGTGGAATATTTGGGGCGCCATTGGCCACAAGGTTGCCCTTTCATGTCGTACTCAAGGACCATGGTTGTGGGGGGTTTCTTAAAAGCTGTCGTCGGGCCCCTACCCTTTCTTTTTCCCTGTGCTTTCACTACAAGAAATAGGTCGGATTCCGACAGAAACAAAATTCTGTCGGAAATCCTATATATTCCGACGGATTTATAATTCGTTGGAAATTTTCAACGGATTTCCTACAGAATAAAATTCCGTCGGAATTTATGGGCTTTCCGACGGAAATAAAATTCGTTGAAAATTTCCGACGGAATATTCCATCGAAACATTAAATTTCCGACAGAAATAAAATCCGTCGGAAACTTCCGACGGAATATTCCGCCGGAAACTTCGGACGGAATATTCCGCCGGAACGTTTACTTCCGACGGAATTAAAATCCTTCGGAAACTTCCGACGGAATATTCCGCCGGAAACTTCGGACGGAATATTCCGCCGGAACGTTTACTTCCGACGGAATTAAAATCCGTCGGAACTTTCCGACGTAATATTCCGTCGGAATATATTTATATAAAAAAAAAACCTCCTTCTCCCCTCATTCCTCCGCCTCTTCCTTCAGATTTTCGCTTTCTCTCTCCTCCTCCTTCTCTTCCTTCTCCTTCCTCGCCCCTTCCTCCTTCCTCGCCCCTTTTCTCCTTCCTCGCCTCCTTCCTCGCCCCTGTTCTCCTTCCCCTTTCTCCTTCCTCGCCCCATTTCTCCTTCCCCTTTCTCCTTCCTCGCTCCTTCTCCTTCGTCTACGGTAATTTAATGGTTTTTTTGGTCAAATTTGACCATGAAAAGTGTAGATCTAGACTTTTCATGGTCAAATTTGGCCTTAATAAACCAAACTCGAACTCAATTCAAGTTTTAAAGTATGTTTTTGTGTTTTTTTTTTGTACGAATTCAGTGAATTTTGAATTATAATTGTTTTGTTGGTATTTTTTTTTTGTTTTTCCGGGAGGGTTAGGGTTTTGGTTGGGTGGGGTGGTGGTGGCTGGTGGTGGGGGTGGTTTGGTTAGGGTTAGGCGGGGGTGTTGAAATCGGTGCTTTGTTGGTCCTGCTGAGTTAGGGTGTTCGGTTTGGTTAGGGTTAGGTGGGGGGGGGGGGTTCGGTTTGTGGGTGTGGTGGTGGGTGGGGGTGGTCTTGCTGGGGGTGGTTTGCTTAGGGTTAGGTGGGGTGGGTGAAGTACGTGGGTGTGGTGGTGGCAGGGGGTGGTCTGGGTGGGTGTGATGGGTGGGGGTGGTCTGGGTGGGTGGGTTTAGTTTAGGGTGGCTGGTGGGGTGGTCTGGTTGGGGTTAGGTGGGGTGGGTGAAGTACGTGGGTGTGGTGGTGACAGGGGGTGGTCTGGGTGGGTGTGCTGGGTGGGTGGGTTTAGTTTCGGGTGGCTGGTGGGGGTGGTTTGGTTAAGGTTAGGTGGGGTGGGTGAAGTACGTGGGTGTGGTGGTGGTAGGGGGTGGTCTGGGTGGGTGGATTGGTGGTGTCACGCTGGTGGTGGGGGTGGTGGAGGCGTTTTTTTTATTTATTGACGTTTCCGACAGAAAATTCCGTCGGCATATACCTCTTCCGACGGAAATTTCCGTCGAAAAATTGCGACGAAATTACATTTAAAGTCAAAATGAACTCCGACAGAATGGATTCCGTCGGAAAAGTGGCTTCCGACGGAATTTCCCTCACAAAACGTCGAATTTCCTACAAGGGTATTGTGACAGACTGATTTCGACGGAATTCCGTCGGAAGGCCGTTTTCCGACGGATTTTCCGATGTTTCCGACGGAAAAATTATGTCGGAATCCAGCTGTTTTCTTGTAGTGTTTAACCCCCCTCCACCACATGTACTTTTCCCTTGATGGTGCCCTTGGCTCTCACCTTGAGGAGTAGGATGCTCACCAATAAACTTGGAAACTATATTATCCGGAATACGGGGCGCATGATCAGCTGCCTCCTCAAATTCGTCGAGTCTACGTTCAAACTCATCCTGAGCCTGATCTTCTTCTTCACCCAAATCAACCTCCTTATTAACTCGTACAACTCATCATCACAGTCAAACTCATCGCCATATTGCATATCCTCATCAAAATGTGGGTAATCATCGTACGCCATGAGAGATAAACACTTGCCCTTACAAGAAAAGAACAAAATCAGTCAAAATATTATTGAATATGTTAGGTAAATTTTCATTAAAGACGATATAAGGTGAAAAATCACGTTGTAATCAAATTTAATTCCATTAACTTCATCTACTTAACTATATTAAACAATTACACACATAAACTTGAATTCATTTATTTAAGACTCCATACTTAATAAATCAATTTACTTGACATACTCACTAGCCAGTTTTAGTAACTTGACTATTAATATTCAATTTAATTACATTTGGAGTAAGCAATAGACTAGGTTGTCTAATCCACCAAACCAATTTTGGTTAATATGATCATTTAAAATAAAAATATAGCACACTGTAAGAATGGGCGCGACTCCATTATCACAAAATTAGTCTATGATCCCATCTAAGTCTCTTTATATACATAAAATATGAATACCAAAATAGAAGAGGATACGGTGATCAAACAAGCCTCGAAGGCCACGGGCTACCACCATGTACTGATTCGTGTACGCTTGATTTCGGATCGTGAGTCTTGTTTTCCAAACCTTGATGATTTTTTGTTCCGGACTAAAGTCCCTCAATTTTACCTCACAATTTTTTGTTCTTTTATTAAAAGTGGCGTTTGATATGCTGAAGAAACAAAGTGTGGCGTGAGGATTACAAATGGATAGAGGGTGCGTGGTCTTGGGTGGAATAAAAAAGACTGATAGATGGATATACCGTATCCAACGAGACGGTGTTAACTCGTTAGAATTGGTTGCGAGCTACCCCGAGTATGAAATCCACATACACGACCTTCGCTCCTTGGTGAACTAACTTTAAGGCCGAATCCACGAAACCTTAAACCTAGATCAGAAACTTGGATCCACAAGTTAGAATTCGAATCCACGAGCTTTTCTTGAATCCACAAGAAATGATTTTCAAAGAAAACCAATTTTATATATCACTCATCAACTTCAATTTCAAATGAAGTACAAAGGTCCTTATATAGTGTTTTAGGAGTTCATTACTAAATGATCTCACTTAAACACCATTACTTATTACAACGATTTAACTTAACTTAATTATTATAACACAATAAAAACTAGACTTAAACTTTCTAGCCTAACCGTCCATTTAGAGGGAGTAAAGGAACCCTATTTTGCAACGGATTTGAGCAAACCGTTTCCCCCTTTCATGCTCTAGCCTTTGATGCTTGCTCCAGCCGTTTATTTGCTGCTCTCCTTCAGAATAACCATTGTCTTAAGTCTTCACTTGATGCTGCCAACCAATCCCCGAAATTCAGCCTTGTAACGGTTCATTAATGAGACCGTTACAAACTCCTTTAAGCTCCATTTAGGCTGCCGTTTTTTCCCCTCTTTGATGGTTGATGTTAACCTCTTTTTTCTTCAGTTTTAAAGTCCTTTAAAACCCAAAGAAATTCTGAAATCAATCCCCTCTTGATGAGTTTTTTAGGCGGCACATTCAAGCTCTTTTAGGCGGCACATTCAAGCTCCCAAGGATCCTTGTAACAAGGCTTCTTCATTCAACTTTCTTCATGGGATTTACTTGGATCCTTTTTTGTATTGATGGCCGGTTATTTCTCTTGATGAGGGAAGTTTATTCCTCTCTTAAACTCAGCTTAATACCTTGTTTAAATCCCATAGTAATGGAGCATAAAATGGTACAATAATCTCCACATAACTCCCCCGTCAATGTTCTTCTTTGGCCGGTTGTTCTTCATAGAATTCTCCCTTGGATTCCTCATCATTTGTGGCGGTTTATTCCATCATTCAATGGAACATTCTTTTCTCTTAATTTCTTGTTTTTATGGGAAGCTTTAATCAAGCTCTTAATCAGCTTCATTGAGCCTTATTCACACGGTTGTAACACCCATATTGAGTGCACTTGGGATGCTTCATTTGTGTGCTTCATTCGTGTGGATTGGGCTGTGTTTTTTCTCTCCCTTTATGCGTAGGTTTTGGCTTTAATCTTCACATATGTTTTCTGGATTCGAAGCTTCCTCTTGGACAGTTTTATTTGGACACTAATTGGACTACTAACACGATCAACTTAAACTAACTTAACAACTAGACTCAAGATTAATCCATGTTACTAAATTGAACATGAACTAATCTAACTAAAACTTACATAAACTTAAATTGTTTTATTACAACTTTTGACATAAACAAAACATAAAAAAAAAACATAAACTAATCTATCCTAACTTAGACTAACGGATTTAAGATCACACTAGTCTAAAGGCATCAATCTCCTTGAATTCATGTGTCACGGTTTTGGGCAAGGGTTGGAACTGTTGTCTTTGTTGATCTTAGCTCCCACGTTGCTTGATTAAACCCTTGAAGAACACCATTTTCGTGCCTTCCTTGACCTCCACTAACCATACGTGCTCTCCTTACGAAGTGCCCGCATCATGTATCCCAACCCCTTATTGTCAATACTTTAGAAGTGCACTCTTCCAGAGTTTATTGCTCATCCATGTTTCACCTTTACGTGTGTTACAAGTTTAATTAATAGTCAACACATTTGATTAAACCACACGCACACCACAAAACATATCCAATTTTATTCTTTCTTTAGGACATTAATGATCACATCACAAATTGACCTTTAATTTCATTTATTCCAAGATATCCAAAACGTTGAACATAGTCAACCCACCTAGGCTTAATCTACCTTTACTCAACATATTTAAAAGTCATGATGAGTAATAATTAAAATAATAATAACCTCATGGAATAAATAATGAATTAATTCCACTTAAACCACTCAATTCCAATCCTTTTGATTAATCCAAATGTGATAAATTTAATAAGCTAATCCAATAAATAAACGTGTTCATATCAATAATTCCATACAAATAATAAATCCAATCCAACATGCTTGCATCCATAATTCCATACAAACATGATCAAATAACCAAAACATGTCTCATAACATAAGCACATGAATAAGTTAACATTTACCAAACAATTTCCAAACAAATAGTCCCCTAAACATGAAACTAAGTTCTTTCCCTTTGGTACCTAAACATGATACTACTTTTAACGAAGTAGACATATACGTATCCCGTGTTAACGATTTTTGTGCCACTTTTAACCACTTAAAACTCTCTTAGGAAGTAATCTCCTTCTATAAAGAAGATTAACAATTAATGTTCATATCCCAAATAATTTCAAGCAACATAATACGATGAAAGACCTCTTAAAACTTCAATAAAAACATATATTTAGGCTAATTAGTGATTAGAAACATTATAAGCATAAAACCCCCAATTTGTTTGTTCATAAAAACCTTAAAATCATTGCTTTCAATAATTAAAAACCCTAACTTTAAAAATCATAAAATCTTAAAATAAAAACAAGTATAATAATCTGAAAATATTATTTAAAACTATCAAAAATATGATTTTGATATTGTCTTTAAACAATAAACATCAAAACTTAAACCAATTACATAATTGTATGGAACATAGGAACAAATGAATAGAAAGAAGAGTGGAATCATTGGGGTGGTTGGCCAGCTAGCAAGTAGCGTTCGGCAGGTGGTGGTGGCACCGGCGTAGGTGGGAGGCAGTAGTAATGGTGGTTCACACATGGGAGGAGAAAGAAAGAAGAAAGAAAAGGAGAAAAAAGGAAAAAGAAAAGAAAATAAAATTAAAATTAAAAATAAAGGAAGAAGAAAATAAAACTCACCTTTGACTTGTGTGGGAAAAATTTGAGGTAGATTGAGTATTTATAAGATGTAAAAACTTGTAGGGTAAGAAAAAAAGGTTTAATTTGGGCCTCATAAAATATTAATAACGAGGTTTAAGTAGGTAATTGGGCCTAAATAAAATAGAATAAGATAAAGCACTAGTAGAAAAATACAAATAAGCGGTTCAAAACCCCTAATAGACAGCGGTTTTGAACTGCTTCCTATCAAGGGGTTGCCCATTGGTACCCTTATGGGCAGCGCTTCAAAATCGTTGCCCATTACAGTAATAGGCACCTATTCTTGGTCAGAACCGCTGCCCATAAAAACCTTATGGGTTAGCGGTTTTGAGCAACAACCGGTGCCCATTAGCTGTTATGGGCAGCGGTTCTGCCTGAACCGGTGCCCATTAGTTGTATTTAAAAAAAATATTGGAAAAATACAAAAAACAGGAATGGGCACCGGTTCAAGCGAAACCGATGTTGTTACAGGCAACGATTTTGCCTGAAGCGGTGCTCATTCCTGCTTTTTTTATTTTTTCCGAAAAAAATAAATAAATAAAAAAATAAATAATAATAATAACAATAATAATAATAATAGAAATAATAATAATAATAATAATAATAATAATAATAATAAAAACAACAACAACAACAACAACAACAACAACAACAACAACAACAATAATAATAATAATAATAATTCAAACCTTATTTAATCATGTTTAAAGCCCATAAACCTGTTATCCGTATTTTTTTGTGTTTAGAGTCCATTATTTTCATCTAGTAATTATTTTATTGGATTGAGGTTGAAAAGCGCTTTCCAATGATATAGTATGAGCCCAATTTCGAGTTGTATAGACTAAGTTATGGCTCAAACACTGAATCAATCCCAAAATGAATCTTAAGGCCATTATAATTCGAATAAGCCTTATGCCCAATATTTTGGACGTCCAAAGGAGCTCCCTAACCCTAGGGGATATCATAGAAACATCTAGAATATTCCATCATAATTTTATAAGGAATAGGATTGAACAATGTGAAAAAGATAATTGATAAATGCCTTTAATTAAGGATAACTAATTTAATTAGATAGGATAAGTGCTTTGACCGGGTAAAATTTATCTGAAGACCAAGTTAAACACGTAGAAATACGCGTAGAAACCACCAGCGAACCACCAAACGCCTTGTGGAACCTGTCGTGGGACGACAGCCTCATCGCCGCGCGACAAGCAAATTCTCACGCGCCAGCTTGCGTCAATCTACAAAATTTTCGGGATCTTATTTCTATCCTTTCCCACCTATTTTCACCCATAAATACCACCCCAAAACCCCCGTTTTCAACAATCCACAACAATTCACAATCACTTACAATCTTCCAGTTAATTCTAAAATAACTAATCCCTAAGCACATCCCCTAGCCATGAAATACCGTAAACCTAAGCCTAAAAATAGTTCATAACAGAACCTTACACATACATTAAACACATATTTAATTCATAAACACATAAAACACGAATCATAACACCTACACGCAATTCTAGTAATCAAAGCCGGGCATTTGAAGGCTTCCTAAAACCACGACGTGAAAGTAAAAAGCTTTCGCGCTCATGGTATAATTCCTTAAAATTTGTTCGTTATTATTATTCATAGTAGCATGCTAGGATTTTATTAATCACATTATTAGTATCATGCCTAGGATCCTACTTTTATTAATTGATATGCCTAATTAATCTTTATGCAAATCTTATTCTTGGCGTGGCTTTGATTATGATTATGATTATGCATGTCTATATATTATCGTTGTAATGCTTGCTTGAATCACGCCCTTTTATGCAGGTTAAAAGGATTTTGTATTTGAAATCATGCCTAATAAGATTAACTAATAAATCTGTTTAGGTTAATATTGATATTAATTCAAAGTGATCACAACGTTTTTAGATCATGTGTTGCATTAAATATTCAAACCAACGTAGATTAATAGATTTAGGTTTAGGATTAAATCTATTGATTGAATGTTAATCAAGATGCAATTATAAAGGCAAAAACCTAGTAAAGGCCAATATTGGGCGGATCTGTCTTATGTAACTCAGATTCAGACCTTCATCCCCGAATCCATGCTTGTTTAGACCACTATAGGAGTCACGATCTCATAGATTGTGTTGGGGTGTAACCTTCATAATTTGTGGACGGTTTATGAATTTTCCTAAAATTCATTGGAGACTCTATTTGCACAAACCTCTTATGATCGCCAGCATGGTAAAACATGACACCACAGCAAGGCGAAGTGGTTTAAAAATTCCCTACATCAATATAATTTATGTGTATGTCAAATAAAAGGAACATCAATTATAATCTAATTAAGATAAGAATTAGACCAAGCTAGCTACAGTTTACATATAATTATTCCACAACAACTATTAAGTTTACGAAAATTCTACAAACAATCAAAGGTGATGTAAGAAGCTCACATGTCTCGAATTTCGTTGAGTTCATTGCATGTTAACAGACCTTCCCTTTTGGTCTTAATAGTTTGGAAAAAAAAAACTTCATGTTAAAATGAATATTATTCATGTATATGTGTAAATAAAATTTAAAAACAAATGTAGAAAAATGTAGCAATGAAGAGCTTCACTCGGTTATTTAAAAACACGGGATTTTGACATATTTGGAGTCATATGGGACCCTTTTTGTCAATTATAGTCCCAAAACTTAGTTACATGGCATATCTAGTGAAATTAAGACCTATTTGCTCATAACTAAGTATTTTAGACATGATGTAAGTGTCATCTCACTCATTTACATTAAAACACGAGATTTGGACAAAGGGGTCATTTGACACCATTTTGGTCATTTATGGTCCCAAAACTCAGTTACTTGGCATATCTAGTGAAATTCAGACCTATTTGCTCATAAATAAGTATTTTAGACATGATGAGTGTCACTTCAAACATTTACTTAAAAACACGGGATTTAGGAAAATTTGGAGTCATTTGGGACCATTTTGGTCATTTATAGTCCCAAAACTTAGTTACTTGGCATATCTAGTGAAATTAAGAACTTTTTGCTCATAACTAAGTATTTTAGACATTATATGAGTGTCACTTTACTCATATACTTAAAAAAACGGAATTTAGGCAAATTTAGAGTAATTTGGGACCATTTTGGTCATTTATGGTCCCAAAACTAAGTTACTTGGCATATCTAGTGAAATTAAGACCTTTTTGCTCATAAATAAATATTTTAGACATTATATTAGTGGCACTTCGCTCATTTACTTAAAAACATGGAACTTGGGCAAAGCAGGGGTCATTTGGGACCATTTTGGTCATTTACGGTCCCAAAACAAAGTTACTTGGCATATTTAGTAAAATTAAGACCTATTTCCTCATAAGTAAGTAATTAAGACATTATATCAGTGTCACTTCACTCATTTACTTAATAACACGGGATTTGGGTACAGTAGGGGACATTTGGGACCATTAAGGTTATTTATAGTCTCAAAACAAAGTGACTTGGCATGTCTAGTAAAATTAAGATCTATTTGATCATAACTAAGTTTGTTAGATATTTTATGAGTGTCACTTCACTCATTTACTTAAAAACACGAGATTTAGGCAAAGTAGAAGTCATTTGGGACAATTTTAGTCATTTATGGTCCCAAAACTTAGTTACTTGGAATATCTAGTGAAATTAGGACCTGTTTGCTCATAACTAAGTATTTTAGACATGATATGAGTGTCACTTCACTTATTTACTCAAAAACACAGGATTTGGGCATAGTAAGGGTCATTTGAGACCATTTTGGTCATTTATGGTCCCAAAACTTAGTTACTTGGCAAATCTAGTGAAATAAAGACCTATTTTCTCATAAATAAGTATTTTATACATTATATGAGTTTCACTTTACTCATTTATTTAAAAACACAGGATTTGGGCAAATCTGGAGTCATTTGGAACCATTTTGGTCACTTATAGTCCCAAAACTTAGTTACTTCGCATATCTAGTGAAATTAAGGCCTATTTGCTCAAAAATAAGTATATTAGAAATTATATGAGTGTCACTTTACTCATATACTTAAAAACATGCGATTGTGGAAAGTAGGGGTCATTTGGGACCATTTTGGACATTTATGGTCCGAAAATTAAGTGACCTTACATGTCTAGTGAACTTAAGATCTAATTGCTCATAATTGAGTATTTTAGATATTATATGAGTTTCTCTTCACTTATTTAACTAAAAGCACATGATTTGAGCAAAGTAGGGGGTCATTAGGTACCAATTTGGTCATTTATGGTGCCAATACTAAGTGACTTGGAATGTGTATTTAAATTAAGACATTTGTGATCATAACTACTTAGTATTTTTGATATTATATGAGTGTCCCTTCACTCATTTACTTAAAAACACCGGATTTGGGCAAAGTATGAGTCATTTGGGACCATTTGGGTCATTTATGGTCCCAAAACTTAGTTACTTGGCATATCTAGTGAAATTAAGACCTATTTGCTTATAACTAAGTATTTTATACATGATATATTGTCACTTCACTAATTTACTTAAAAAAAACGATATTTAGGCTTAGTAGGGGTCATTTGGGACCATTTTTGTCATTTATGGACCCAAAATTTGGTTACTTGGAAAATCTAGTGAAATTAAGACCTATTTGCTCATAAATAAGTATTTTAGACATTATATGAGTGTCATTTCACTCATTTACTTAAAAAAACAGGATTTGGGAAAATTTGGAGTCATTAGGAACCATTATGGTAGTTTATAGTCCCCAAAACTTAGTTAATTGGCGTATCTAGTGAAATTAAGGCCTATTTGCTCATAAATAAGTATTTTAGACATTATATGAGTGTCACTTCACTCATTTGGGACATTTATGGTCCCAAACTTAAGTGACTTGGCATGTCTAGTGAAATTAAGATCTGGTTGCTCATAACAGAGTATTTTAGATATTATATGAGTTTCACTTCACTCATTTACTTAAAAACACGTTATTTAGGAAAATTAAAGTTCATTTGGTACCATTTTGGTCATTTATGGTCTTAAAACTAAGTTATTAGGCATATCCATTGTAATTAAGACCTATTTGCTCATAATTAAGTATTTTTTTGACATTAAATGAGTCTCACTTAACTCATTTACTTAAAAAGAAAAGATTTGGGCAAAGTAGGGGTCACTTAAGACCATTTAGGTCATTTATGGTCCCAAACTAAGATACTTGGCATATATAGTGAAATTAAGACCTATTTCCTCAAAACTAAGTATTTTAGACATTATATGAGTGTCACTTCACTCATTTACATAAAAACACGGGACTTTGGCAAAGTAGGAGTCATTTGGGACCATTTTGGTCATTTAAGGTCTGAAAACTAAGTTATTAAGCATACCCAGTAAATTAAGAACTATATGCTCATAATTAAGTATTTTAAATATGATATGAGTGTCACTTAACTCATTTACTAAAAACACAGGATTTGGGCAAATTTGGAGTCATTTGGGACCATTTTGGTCATTTATGGTCTAAAAATGAAGTTACTAGGCATATCAGTTGAAATTAAGATCTAATTACTGATCATAACTAAGTATTTAAAATAATATCTGAGTTTCACGTCACTCATTTACTTAAAAACACGTGATTTGGGCAAAGTAGGGGTCTTTCGGTACCATTTTGATCATTTCTGGTCCCAAAACTAAGTGACTTGGCTTGTGTATTTAAATTAAGACCTATTTGCTGATAATTAGTATTTTAGATATAATATGAGTGTCAATTCACTAATTTACTTTAATACACGGGATTTTGGCAAAGTAGGAGTCATTTGGGACCATTTTGGTCATTTATGATCCCAAAACTTAGTTACTTGGCATATCAAGTTAAATTAAGACCTATTTTCTCATAACAAAGTATTTAGACATGATATGAGTGTCACTTTACTCATTTACTTAAAAAAATAGGATTTGGGTAAATTTAGAGTAATTTGCGACCATTTTGGTCATTTATGGTCCCAAAACTTAGTTACATGGTATATCCAGTGAAATTAAGAACTATTTGCTCATAAGTAAATATTTTAGACATTATATGAGTGTCACTTCACTCATTTACATAAAAACACGAGATTTAGGCAAATTAGGAGTCAACTTGAACCATTTTGGTCATTTATGGTCCTAAAACTTAGTTACTGGGCATATCTAGTGAAATTAAGACTGATTTGCTCATAAATAAGTATTTTAGACATGATATGAGTGTCACTTCCCTCATTTACTTAAAAACACGGAATTTGGGCATAGTGGGGGTAATTTGGGACCATTTTGGTCATTTATGTTCCCAAAACTTAGTTATTTGGCATATTTAGTGAAAACTTATTTGCACATAAATAAGTATTTTAGACATTGTATGAGTGTCACGTCCCTCATTTACTTAAAAAAGAAGGAATTTAGGCAAAATAGATGTCAGTTAGGACCATTTAGGTCGTTTATGGTCCCAAAACTAAGTACCATGGCATATACATTGAAATTCAGAAAAATTTGCTCATGATTAAGTATTTTAGACATGATATGATTGTCAATTCACTCATTTACTTAAAAATATGGGATTTAGGCACAGTAGAAGTCATTTGGGACCATTTTGGTCATTTATGATCTTAAAACTAAGTTACTAGGCATATAAAGTGAAATTAAGACCTATTTGCTCATAACTAAGTATATTAGACATTATATGAGTGTCACTTGATGAGTGACATTTATGTCACTCTTAGGGGTAGTATTTAGGTCTTTTTCCTCTTATTTTTCTTAGGCTTTTCCACCTCATTTATCCTCTTATGGCTTCTTTATGTGTTGATGAAAAGTAATGCTTATTTGCGCTTATTTTGATAATATTTATGCATTATTTTATCATCCCCATGCTCTCGTGAACTTTGGTATCTTTTGCAGGTTCCATGACGGTCCTATGCACGGTGGGAGGCCCCTTGGCCAAGTATGGAAGCCATGGACAAAGTCAAGAGGAGCAAAAGGGAAGGAGAGGAAGCAAGAAAAGGAAGTGCAAGAGGAGGTGTGGCCGAACCTTTGAAAGGTTTGGTCGAACCTAGGTGTGGTTAAACTTTTGAAAAGTTTGACCGAACCTCCAAGGTGCAATGAAGGCAGTGTCAAACCAGTTTTCAACAATTTTGCAGGAGAGGTCGAACCTCAAAAGTTCGACCAAACAAGGATCAGGGAGGTTCGACCGAACCTACCCAAAGTTCGACCGAACCTACCCTGTGTCCGACCGAACCTACCCAGAGTTCGACCGAACCTACCCTGTGTCCGACCGAACCTACCCAGAGTTTGGTCAGACCTTTTCCCGATCTCAGCCAATTTTGTACGGACTATTTAAGGTCCTTTTGAGATCGTTTTTTAAAAAGAAGAAAAACAGTAGAATAGTTTTCAGCAAAAAAAACTCTCTTAGTTAGCACCTTAGTTCATTAAATCAGTCGATTTAGTTTTAGAAACTCTCAAAAATCTAATCATTTGTAGAAGCAAACTTCAAGGATTATTCTCATATTTTTCAGCAATTATTCAACATTTTTTGAAGCTTCATTTTAGTAACTTTTCTCCTTCCACTTTACTTGGTTTCTTATTTATTTTGTCGTACCTTGTTATTTGAATCCCTTTTAGTTCTTTGATGATTGTTGTTGAATGTTAGTTCTATTTGTAGCAAGTTACTATTCCAAGTTTGTTGAGCAAGATAGAACCCTAAACTTTGATTTTGTGCTTTTCAATATGATGTGTGAGTAGTTCCTTAGCTAGGGGTTGGGTGAAACCCCAACCTAATGGTGATTATGTGAGTTTGGGAGTGATTTTGATGATGGATTGTGATTAAAATGGATTATATGGGATTGCTTGTTAGTTCTTCATGATAGGAATAATTAACCTAGATTATTGAACTTGATGGCATGAAATGTTTGGTTCGACATGGAAGTGTGGGTTGAATGTTTCATTACCTATTGCAATATGATTATGTATCTTTTGTTGCTAAGTTAATGAGGGATCTAAGCTTAGTGATTTGAGTTGTTTTCATATCGTTTGAAGTTGGTCCTGCATGTGGTCTTTGCTATCCCATTATCCTTGCTCCTCCCTATTCGCCTAATTGCTATTGGTTGAGTGAATCCCATTCCCCTTGTGATTTAATCCCTTGAATTCAACCTTTAGTTGTAGTTTGTTAGTTAATCACCACTCATACCTTGATTTTGATTTAGCTTGAGCGTTAAGATTATTTAGCAATTGATTCCCGTTCTCCGTGGACCGAACCCTTGCTTGCCATTATACTTGTTTGAGTGAGGTGTTTGTTATAAATATGTTTGACCTAACCTAGATTGTGCGACCGATTTAGTGCTTGTCATCACTTCACTCAATTACTTAAAAACATGGGATTTGGGCAAAGTACAGGTCATTTGGGACCATTTTGGACATTTCTGGTCCCAAAATTAAGTGACTTGGCATATCTAGTGAAATTAAGATCTATTTTCTTGTAACTAAGTATTTTAGACATTATATGAATGTCAATTCACTCATTTACTTAAAAACACGGGACTTGGGCCAAATAAGAGTCATTTCGGACCATTTTGGCATTTATGGTCCTAAAACTTAGTAATTTGGCATATCTAGTGAAACTAGTTGTGGTCCCGCGTGCTTTGCGCACTGTACCTCTATGGCGGTGATTATTATTAGTAAGTAATGTATCCGGTGGTTCTGTTACACGGTAATTATGTTTGCGTAGTGTGTGCATGTCGCTAGAATTTAAAGTATTAAAGGCAATCTAAGAGGGAAATATAACATTCTAAGATTATATGAGAAAGATGTAACTTAAATTATTTTATTAAAAAGAAGTAATTTGGATTATCATGTTAAAAAGAAGTAATGTTCTTAGAATCGGATCAAAAGATGTTGTTACAATAAGAAGTATAAATAGTTCTAATTTTAATATCATATTGGCTATAAAATTAATGATATAATGTAATAATAATCATTCAAATAAGAGTTTTAAAATTATTTGTTGGTTTGTGGGGGTAAATGCAAAAGTTTGTTATGGCTAATGGTGAAAGGGCTAAGGATGTATAAGATAAGGTGGTCATTTGTGTATTTAAATAATTGCTATTATTTTCATAAGTGTTCTTCTATTTATTAAGCATTTTTATAAACCTTTTCCAAAGCTAATTGCCCGGCCGATTTTTCTTAAGTGGTATTTCTCTCTCCAAAGCTAATTACCCTAATTTTATTAAGTGATCTTTCTTAAGTAGTCTTCTCTCTCCCCCTAAACTAATTGAATTGATTTTCTTAAGCGATCTTTCTTGATTAAGTAGTCTATCTCTCTCTTTCCTAAGTGATATTTCTCTCTTTTTGAATGATCGATCTTTCTTATGTGGCCTCTCTCTCCTCTCTCTCTTCCACTCTCTCTACAACTTTTAGTAACTCTTTCTCCTAAGCTAATTTCTCTTATTTTCTTAAGTGGTCTATCTCAAATTTCTCTCTTTCTCAAGTGATCTTTGATAAGTGTAGTCTCTCTCTCTCTCTTTCTCTCTTTCTCTCTCTCTCTCTCTCTCTCTCTCTCTCCCTCTCTCTTTCTCAATTGATTAATTAGCTTTAGTGATCCATCATTTCAGTGATCTATCATTTTCTTAAGTGATCCATCCTTTCTCTATTAATCTCTCTATTTTGATCATATCCTTTCTCTATCTTATTTCTCTTCTCTATATCCCTCTTTCTTTTTCAATTTTCTTTTTGATCCTCCTCCTCTGTCTGTCTTTCTCTCTTCACGGGTGCATATTTCTTGCTAAGTACAAGTATGAAGACTTGTATTGAAAATCATACCTGTACTACTTGACACATAATACACACTCGTATATCTATGGTTCCGAAGTACTTTGATATGTATATACTTTTAAGTATATTTAAATGGAAAAATTGCTTTAAATAATACGACCTTTAGCCCGTCCGCTAAAAATAAGTCGACCTTTTGATTATCCCAGAATAATACCACCTTTGGTGGTGTCCGCTTTAAACAGGTTATTTTACCTACAACTCGAATGACCGGTTAACAATTTTATTTTATTTTTTATAAATTCGTTTAACACTTTAATTATCTCTTAAATAAACAATTAATTATGATTAACAATTAAAATAAACTTTAAAAAAAAACAAAAACCACCATCCCCCTTACTAGCCACCAGCAGCCCAAACCCCTCCTTTTTGCACTAAACCACCATTCTACCACCCTTTTCCCAGCCACCATCCTTCCCTCCTCCCCACACCCATCCACCACCACCTAGCCACCTCCTCTCCCCTCCCCTAAACGTACGAACACCTCCTCTCCCTCCTCCTCCACGCGCAGCGACTCCAAGCGACGGTACGGCCGACACCTAGCTTCCTCACCACCACCACCCAACCAGCCTTCGTCGCAACAACTCTCATATCCCAATTCCGGTTGTCGGGGTTGAGTGAGGGAGATGCGGCGCTGCTGGTTGCGAGGGAGAGTCGGGGTTTGTGAATGTTGTTGCTGTTGTGGTTAGTGGGTCTGGTGTTGAGGGTTTGTGGTGGTTGGTGTTTTGAGTGGTGGCGAGGGTTTCGCGGTGTTCAGGGAGTTTAAGGGTTGCACTATTGTGCGGCTGTGTCGGTGGCGACTAGTTGGTGGTGGAGAGTTGCGATGTTTGGTGATTTCGGAGGTGCGAACGAAAAGAGGGGCTGAATTCTAGACGATTGAAGCGGCTGCTCTGCTTTGGTGGTTGTTAAGGTGCGACAATTGGTGGCGAACGGGGAGGTGATGGTTTTTTGAGGGAACAGTGCTGATGTGGTGGTGCGACAGTAGATGCGGTTTAATTTATTATGGAGGGATTAGCACGTGGTGATCGATTGGTTGTTAATTGGTGGAGCAAGGGATGCGTGGTTGATGTGGTTGCTGCCGGTGGCTCTGTTTTGTGGCTACTGTTGTGTTGCGTGGTGGTTTTGGTGTTGTTGATGCCGCTGCTATTATTGTTGTTGTGAAAATGGGCTGGTGACAGTGGGTGGGGATGGTTACATCAAAGGCGGCAGTGGGTGGGGCTATGGTGGTAGGTAGCCATGGAAGGGGTGGCCATGGTGGGAGAAAAGAGATTTTTTTTAAAAAAAAATATAAAATAAAACAAAATAATCTTTTAAAAATTAAAAACATTAAATTAATTTTACAAAAAAATTTATATTTTCTGACCAATAAAATGATGACACGTGTCCATATAACCTATTAATCAGGTTACCATTCCTTACCAACAGGTAATAACCTGTTTAAAGCGGATACCCCCCAAAGGTGGTATTATTCTAGGATAATCAAAAGATGGACTTGTTTTTAGCGGATGAGCTAAAAGTCGTATTATTTAAAGCAATTTTTCCTATTTAAATTAGACCCTTAAAAATCGGAATTTTGGACTCCCCACATTTGTTAATTGTTTATAAAATATATTATCAAGGGTTATTTAAAAATGCTCAAAATTGTTGCAAGCTTAGCGGTAGGAACATTGCTTTGTAAGTTGTAATTAGAGGCTAATTCCGAGGAATTTAATTGCGGTTGTCTTTCATAATCACAAACTAAGTAGTAATTTTAATTACGGTTGGTTATAGAAGGGCTAATTACGTTTACAACATTAAAAAGATTGGAGCTAAAGACGTGAGAGTGATCGCTGATGTGTTTATTGGCAGTTATCAAGAGCCAGTGTTATTGTAGTCATGTGATTTCCCTTATTCAAAAAGTATTTGTAAGAGGTGCATACAGGTAGAGGAATCCCTATGTTTCTTTTATTTCCCCAAACACTCTTTTTTTCTCGGTCTCGATATCTTTTTCCTTCCTATCCTTTCTCCTTTTTAATACCTTTAGAAATTCTAAGTCATTCTCCTTCTTTCTTCACTCTTACTTTGAATTTCTTTAAATCTTCATTTTCTAATTATGTGTTTTCATCTTGTAATGTCATTCTCTTTTAGGAATTTTGCAATTATTTGTCTTCTTAACTCTCTATTGTCGTCATCTTCTCCTTTCCCCCCAAACCTCTTTCAAGAAGTCTTGTCCCACTTAGCTCTTTCCCCTTTGCTAACTCATTCCATCACTCTCCTCTAATGGTTCCATGGCATTTACAAATAAATGAACGACATGTGTATTTTGTGAAATAGATATTAAGCACAACTCACAAATTTACCATTCAATTTCCAAAAATTAGAGCATTTGGAGTCACCTTAATATCTTCACCAAATCCTATATTAAACTTTTTCATTACTCATATAACAAATACAATTCAGCATTAATACTCGACCAAAGAAAAAAGTCACAAATGCCAACACTTATTAAAACACGGAGGGAGTATAACAAATACAATACAACATTTAATACTCGACCAAAGAAAAAAGTCACAAACACCGATTTAAAATTCCAAATAAAAATGTTTTTGAATTAAAATTCAAAAAAAAATGTAACAAAATACCTAAAACACTTAAAGCTAACAATATTGTTAAAATAGGCCAAATAGAAGCTATCAAATTTAGAGCTAACTAAATACCTAAAGCACTTAATTCTCCTGTTATAATCTATGAAAACCATTTTGGTAACATCAAATTCAAAAGTCCATTCTTTGATGCCCAACATATTCTTGTGTAACTAATATTGCAATTATAAAGTGTATATTAAAATTAATAATAATAATAATAATAATAATAAATTTTTTTTTAAAAAAAAAAGCATCCTTCACATGATTAGCCAGCAAAGTACAACAGGCCTAGGAAGAAAACAGGAGCCTGATGCATGGGGGCTGAAGAAATAGCAGGGGAATTTGAACAGGCTTTGGCTTTGGAGACCTTAATCTGTCCCTAAAGTCTTGAATTGCTGCACTCATGTTCCTCCATTGTCCAGCATTAGCAATGCAACAACATAATTCATCACCTAATGGATATTGATATTAGAGAAAAATCCTATCAAAAACCCAGTACACATAAGATGCAACAAGTAAAAGATTTAGGGACTATTCTAATCGAAATTTGACATAATGTAAAGCGGGACTACAACTTTTCTTATCTAAAATTATCTGAACATTAGAGTTGGAAGCGCACCTGCTTGATATCTTCATCAGTGAACTACAACAAGGGTCTGAAGGACTCCGAAACCTTTATTTGGCCCCACATTGTTTATCTACCAAGTATAATTGATAGTTTACAGTAATAATCAATGAATATTGTATGAGATGTAGAGACACATGATAAGTTTACCTTTTCATTTCAAGTTGTAGGTATACATAAAAGAGGAGGCCCAGGTTTTTCGTTTATCTCAATAGCAAATTTGTGATTATAACCCTAGGTTTATGAGCCAACTCAATAAAAAGAATAAAAAATGAAAAATAAATAGAAATTACATATTCCTCGTGAACTCACGCCGTCAACTAACTCTTTCTTCTAAGCTAATTTCTCTTATTTTCTTATGTGATTTTTTCTTAAGTGGTTTACCTTAAATGATGTTTCTTAAGTAATCTTTCTCTCGCTCTTTTTTCTCTCTTTCTCAAGTGATCTTTCATAAGTGCGGTCTCTCTCTTTCTCTGAATTAATTAATTAGCTTTAGTGATCCATTGTTTTAGTAAACTGTTTCCTAAGCTAATTGCACATTCCTAAGCTAATTGCTCTGATTTCTTAAGTGTTCTCTCTCTTTCCCTCTCTCTAGCATTTTATTAAGTCTCTTCTTAAGCTTATTGTGTTTTCGTAAGCTATTGTTTCTCAAGTGGTCTCTTTCTCCTAAGCTAATTACCCGGATCTTCTTAAGTGATCTCTCTTTCTCTCTTTCTCATTCCTTAAAATATTGCAAACCCATAACATGTATACCATCCAATATATTAGTGTAATAACTACATCGTAACTACTCATACTAACCAACAAAAATATACATCGTATCCATTTGAGGTGACATTAATAAGATAGTGTAATAATTGTTGTTTTTTAGTAATAAGAAATCTTTTCTAAAAGGTGATCAAAGAAAAATGAAGAATATAAAATTTATATATGCTATTATACACTTCGTATTAGAAACTAACCTTTGAAATCTTAACCCTCTAATTAGGTATGGAATAGAGTAGTTTGAATTTTGATTGCCAAAATCTAAATTATAGTCCTAAAATAATTAATTTTACATCAAACAAATTCATCCATTTCAAATCTTGTCTTTACTACATCACCTTAATAGAGGCAATGTATACAAATCTAGACAAATATAATATTAGTACCATAATAGGTTACTCAAAATAAAAAGATAAACTATATAAAAATTTAAAACACCTTAACATAGTTTATGTGTAAATATGAAATTTCATGAATAATTACTTTAAAAATACTCTCCTTCCAAGTTTCCTTTCCTCCTAAATTCAAAATAAAAAGATAAACTATCTAAAAATTTAAATTACCTTAACATAGTTTATGTGTAAACACCTTAACATAGCTTATATTTCATGATTAATAGTTAGATAAGTTATGAGCTAACTCTCACTTCAATAATTTATCGCCATAACTTTAAAAGTGACAAATCTATTTCTTTGCGGAATCTTCAAACGAATCTCCAATTTGCAAATGAATCTACATATGTTGAAAGCAAATCACCTCGATTTATCTCATTTTTCTTTTAATCCTCCGTTAATATATGATCTATAGTCTATAACTTGGTGTCAAACTAATTTGAAACCACTAATGCCATTTAGACAAAATACTAACAATCACCAGTGAGAAAAAAATGATGGTGATTATTAGTATGCGCGATACCCTAATGGCGGTGATTATTATTAGTAAGTAATGTATCCGGTGGTTCTGTTACACGGTAATTATATTTGCGTAGTGTGTGCATGTCGTTAGAATTTAAAGTATTAAACACTAGTAGAAAAAAAGAATTAGGCAACCCCCCTATGGCAACGGTTCATGAAAACCGTTGCCAACTTGCTATGAGCGCCATTTTTAAAAAAAAAAAAAAATTTGGTTACATTTGGCAACGGTTAACCGTTGCCAATTGATAAAATTAAAAAAAAAATAATAATAAAAGGGGTAGATTGGCAACGGTTAACCGTTGCCAATTTAAAATTTTTTTTTTTGGTTTTTGAATACAAACTCGTATACTATGCAAATGTTCTTTTTTCACCTCCAAAAACGCGCGCCTTCCCTCTCCCAAAACCATTCCTCCATTGAATTGAAGCTTCCATTGAAGGGGTTTGTTCTTCTGCCTCCCTCACGCACCTCTGTTTTTGCTTTCACCTCTGTTTTTGCTTTCACCTCCAAAAACGCACGCACTCACGTTTTTGCTTTTGCCTCCCTCACGCACGCACTCAGCTCTTCTCTTCTTCCTCCCTCCATATATGCTTGCATTATTGAAGTATGTAGCAGCTCCTCCATTGTTATAGCGCTCCTCATTGCTAGGTAAGTCGTAATAGCGCTCCTCCATTGTTATGGTTTTTGAAGAATTGGTCTTTAAATTAGTTAATATTGACAAGTTTCTTGTAATTGCTAGGGTTTGTCAATAATTGCTACTTAACTCCTACATTTATACGCGCAAGGCTCATCTCCCCCTCCATTGAACGCATAAGGCTCCCCCTCCACAAATGTAAGGCCTTTTTTAGTTGTTATTGTATTTAGTACAAGCTACATTTACCTATATTTCTAAATTGTTATGAGAACTTTATTAAATTTATCATCACTAATAAAGTTGAGAATTTTATTTTGTTTATAGGATAATTTAGTCCTTTTTATCTAAGAGAACAAAGTTGAGAGTTTAGGGTTTAGGGTTGAGAGTATAGGGTTTAGATTTTAGGGTTTAGGGTTTAGGGTTGAGAGTTTAGGGTTTAGGGTTTAGGGTTAAGGGTTTAGGGTTTAGGGTTTAGGGTTAAGGTTTTAGGGTTTAGGGTTTGAATATACTTTTCTTTATGAGTTGCTTCTCACTATATATATGCGTGTTTCAGGCTAAGAAATGGGTGTCAAGGGCTTCTAGGGTAAGATCATCAGTTTGGAGAGTGGGCGGAAAACATCCTGGTATCTTACTCTGACTGTCCTTGTTCTTGCTCACTAATATCATTCTTATCTTTTCCCTTAATCTGGTTTTCTATTTGTGTTCTATATAGGTTACACTGAAAAAGATTATCAGGCATTTTTGGGCGAAGCATAGACCTTGGCATTGACCTTCTATTTGAGAGTGTTGAGCCTTTATAGGTACTTAGGTATATATATATATAACTTTATGTGCTTTAAATAAGTTCTTGGTTGCACAATTTTGTGGAGATGGTGTGTGATATAACTTTAGTGCATCTTCTATCATGATGTGTGATTAATCCATTGGTTTTTAATTGATTGCATGTATCATCATATGCCTAGATACCCGTTCAAGGCTTTCTCATTAGGAGAAAGTCTTGAATAGTCCCCGGTTGGGACTGTTCTTGAACGTTTACTCTCACTTAGGTGGTGAATGTATGTCAGATTTTTCGATTTTAAGGAACATCTTGGCTTAGCATTTCCTGGATCACCATGTTCTCTGGGTACATATGTGGGTAAGTAATTACCTACGTCGTGTACTTGGAGAACTGGGGGGAAATGCTGCCGGATTTTCCTTAAAATTGGAAATCTGATATACATTCACTAGTGAGAGTAAACGTTCAAGGATGGGTTAGGTTGGAGTGATAAGGACCCTTTGGAAGCATATATGCATTTTTGTATCTATATGAATGTTATATGCATGTTGTGTGTTTGAATTTGATTTGTATATATAATACATGTATCAATTATACATTATTGGTAATATGTTGCCATGTTTAGAGACAATTTACTTAATGGAGAGGGATCGTGGATGGATGTATGGTAGACGTGATACATTGGAATTCTTTAATGGGGTTCAAGAGTTCTGCGAGACGGCTTCATCTTATTAGCGCAGAATGGGTTTTGAGTGCCTCTATTGTCCTTGTGTTGATTGTAATAATGTGAAGGTGGTCAATAGTGTTAATATCATTAGAGATCATGTAGTTTGTCGTGGGTTTAGGGTTAAATATCATGTGTGGATTTGGCATGGTGAAGAAGGAGAGTACAGTGGGGATGTTATTGGGTATGATGTGCATGATGATAGAAGCAATGATATCCGTGTGGACGAGGAATGCAAGAATGATGAACATATTGATGATGATGGTGCTGAGGAGGGATTTGAGGATGATCATGTGGATGAGGTTGAGGATGAAGGTGTGAATGAGATGATGCGTGGTTTTGAAGGTGACGTGTTTGAGTCATTATCGGAGGCTTCTAAAAAGCCTTTGTATCCTGGGTGCAAAAAATACTCCAAACTATCAGCCGTGCTAACTCTTTTTAACATTAAGTCGAAGCATGGGTGGACGGACAGTAGTTTTACTTCCTTGTTGAGCGTGTTAAGTGAGATGTTGCCCGATGGGAATGAAATTCCTAAGTCTTACTATTACGCTAAGAAGCTCATGTGTCCATTTGGTTTGGAGTATAAGAAGATACATGCATGTCCTAATGATTGTATTCTTTACCGAAATGAATATGAAAAATTGAAGGAGTGTCCAAGATGCAAGAAGTCGCGCTACAAGCGCAAGGGTTGCAATGCTGGTACGAAGGGACCTCTTGCTAAGGTGTTGTGGTATCTTCCCATAATTCCAAGGTTTAAGCATCTGTTCTCTTTACCAAAAGACGCTAAAAACTTGAGGTGGCATGCAGAGGGAAGAAAGAAAAACAGAATGCTGAAGCACCCAGCCGACTCCCCGCAATGAAAGAACCTTGATATGAAGTTTGGGGAATTTGGTGATGAAGTCAGAAATTTAAGGCTTGGTTTGTGCACGGACGGGATGAATCCATTTGGCACTCTTAGTACCCAGCACAGCACATGGCCGGTACTTTTAGTGATCTACAATTTGCCTCCTTGGTTGTGCGTGAAACGGAAATATGTAATGCTTTCACTCTTGATATCGGGGCCAAGGCAACCTGGAAATGACATTGATGTGTATCTTGCGCCATTGGTTGATGATTTGAGAAAGATGTGGGACGAAGGGGTTTCCGTGTTTGATGCTCATAAGAATGAGATGTTCACATTGTGCGCAGCTCTTATGTGGACCGTTAATGATTTTCCTGCATATGGCAACTTGTCTGGGTATAAGAATAAAGGGAAAAAGGCATGTCCCATTTGTATTGATGATACGCCAAGCAGACGCCTTGATCATTCTTTCAAACAGGTGTATTTGAGGACAAGAAGGTTGCTCAGGCGCGATCACCCGTACCATCGGTAGAAAAAGGCTTTCGATGGGACGGTGGAGGAGGGGACTGCTCCTAGGCCACTGACTGGTGAGGAGGTTTATGCTCGGGTCAAGGGTGTACGAACAGTATTTGGGAAATCTGAAAAAGCGGCGGAATTAGTTGCTCTCTTTAAAAAAGAATCAATCTTTTGGTTGCTCCCGTACTGGAAAGAACATGACGTTAGGCACTGTCTTGATGTAATGCATATAGAGAAGAATGTGTGTGACGCTCTTGTAGGAACGCTGATGAATATTCAAAACAAGACAAAGGACGGAAAGGGTGCACGTTTAGATTTGGAAAAGATGGGGTTGCGTCCAGAATTGTGGGTTCAACAAAGGGTTAGTAAGGGAAAGGAACAGGAAAAGGAAAAATAAATGGGTTCGAAAAAGGGAAAGGGGAAGAGCAAGGGAAAGGGAAAGGCCGCGGATGCATCGAAGAAGAAAAATGAGGGAAAAGCCAAAGAGGGGAAGGCCTATTTTCCTCCGGCTTGCTACACATTGTCAAGGGTATAAAAACGGACATTTTGTGAATGTCTGTATGGCATTAAGGTTCCATCAGGGTACGCATCTAAAATGAAAAGATTTGTATCCTTAAATGGAGAATTGAAGCTAACAAGTATGAAATCCCATGATTGTCATGTTCTGATGCAAGTTTTTCTACCAATTGCGATACGTGGTATTTTGCCAAAGCACGTGAGGGAAGCTATTACAAGCCTTTGTTCGTTTTTCAATACAATATGTAGCAAAGTGCTTGATCCTTGTACCCTTGATGCTTTACAGGCGGATGTGGTAGTGACTTTGTGTAAATTTGAGATGTACTTCCCGCCCTCGTTTTTCGACATAATGGTGCATTTGATTCTTCATTTGGTGCGTGAGATTAAGTTGTGCGGTCTAGTGTTCATGAGGTGGTGCTATCCTTTTGAAAGACACATGGGTACATTGCAAGATAAAGTTAGGAATCGGGCTCACCCGGAAGGAAGTATGATTCAAGGGACCGTGGCCGAGGAGATTGGTAATTTTGTGGCCGACTATATAGCCGTTGCTGAACTTATTGGTATTCCTACTTCTCGACATGAAGGTAGACTTGATGGTCATGGCACAATCGGGTCGAAACGAATGTCACCTGATCGAGAGCAGTTGTTACAAGCACACCTTTATGTGTTGCACCATGTTGCAGATATTCACCCATATTTAGACGAGCACATGGCTAGTTTGCGTGATGAGTTTCCGTCGAAAGGTGAAAGGGCACTGATGCAGTTGCACAACAAGAAGTTTGTGAGTTGGTTTCGTGATCGAGTGATGGGTGGAATGGATGAGAGTGTCACAGCTACAGTAAGGTGGCTTGCTTATGGTCCTAGGGATGATGTTCGCTCATTTGAGGGATATGACATAAATGGGTACACATTTTGGACTAAGCGTCAAGATTTGAAATCATCCTCAACCCAAAATAGTGGTGTAACGGTTGTGGCATCGTCAAGGGAGTTTGCAAGTGCTAAGGATAAATCACCCGTTAATGCAGAGTTGTCATACTACGGTCGAATTCAAGAAATATGGGAGCTTGATTATTGTGACTTCACGATTGCTCTTTTCCGGTGTAAATGGGTTGATAATATCAGGCGTAACGTCAAATTTGATGACTTTACTCTTGTAGATCTTGGCAACCTGAATGATAGTGCGGAACCATTCATCCTTGCATCTCAAGCTAAGCAGGTGTTTTACGTATCTGACCCTGCCGACTCAAAATGGTCTATTGTGCTAGCCGGCAAAAGAAGAATCCTTGGCGTTGGAGATGTCGAGGATGAGGAAGAATATGATGCCTTTGATGACTCGGCACCTTTCACTGTTCCTAGACCTGCTGTGCCAAATGAGAAAGACGACCAAGCCAATTACATGAGATCAGACCACGATGAAGGAATATTAGATTGAGGTACTGTATATTTTTTGTTAGTTTGAATTGCAGGCGTAGAAAGAATTAAAAAATCACATTTTAGGTGAAAATGAATGAAATTGTTGAATTACTTGCCCATTTTTCTTATATTCTTTTAAATGAATAAAGTAACTTGCATCACCATTTTCTATGTTTATTTGTATTATAATTCAGCAATTTATATATGATTATAAGTTTACCTTACAATTCAGCAGCTAATAACGTGTTATGTTTGTAATGACAGGTTTTGACATCTAATGGCGGACGATCGATACCGTGTTCGAGTTGAGGATGTTGAATCTAATGATGATGATTCATCTAATGATGGGGACCAGCCGTATGATGTGAACAAGGAACCTGATTTGGGAGAGCCAGAAGATCAGGCGCAAGATGTATTGGAGAGAATGATAGATGAGTTTGAAATTGCAGCTGAGCAAGCGCCTCCAATCGATAATGCCATTATGGAGCCGTTTCGTGAGGATCAAAGTGGAGGGGGGGTGCACGCACCAGCGAAGAAAAAAGCAGAGGGGTCCGACGACAACTTTCAAGAAAACATGTCGGTCCTATGGTCTTGGAGTATGACAAGGTAGGGCAACCCTCAGGTAAATGGCGGCGTCAGTATGCTGGTCAAGTTGGGATTTGTGCGCGCAAAATCCCCATTACGCTTCATATGAGCGACGTACCTACAGGCTTGATTGACACGTTTTGGAATGATACCATGGTAAATTTTATGGATTCCACATTATTTATAAACAATTTCAATTTATTGTTATGTTATGGGCAAACTAATAATGTTTGTTATTTGTGCTTTCAGAGTCTATTTAACATTCCAAATGAGTACGCCAAGCGAAGGGTGTTTGAATCCTTACTTGCGGCAAGACTCAGAAGCTTCAAGTGTAACTTAGTTCGTCGGTTTATCACAAAGAAACTTGTGAGGAAACCAAAGAACAAGAAAGGAGGTGGCAGTGATGATGATGTCATCGATGAAGAGAAACTCCCATGGCAAATATGGCCTAGCATATCGAAGGATGATTGGGAAGCTTTCGTTCTTCAAAAATGTAAAAAAGAAGAAATTGTAAGTTTAAAGAACTCTGATGAAAATTGTGTTGTAATTTATCGTCTTTTTTATTAGAAATGAAACTAACATGTCTTTTTATGTAGGAAATGAGGGAGCAGAATTCCAAGAATGCATTGCAAAAGCAATACCACCATCATATGGAAGTAATGACGTATGATGAATGGAGGGATACGTGGGTGAGTGAAGGAGTATACCCCACTGCTCTTCTAGGGTCCTCCACAGCGCCGTCTGACTCCACGACCAGTACTTTGGTGAGTCGTGCCAGGGATTTATTTTGCTCTATGCATTCGCGGGACAAGAACACCGGAAAATGGTCCATCAAGGCTCCAGAAACCAAAGAAATGACAGATAAGCTAGTAAGCAACTATGAACTAGTGAACTACATTATTCATTTGCATGTATATCACTTTATATAAACACTTACTTCATGTTGCCATTTTGTTTTTGCTACAGCTTGAGTACACTGGAGAGCTTGTTGAAGGCAAGCTCGTCCCGACGGTAGAGAAGGACCCCTTCACCTTGGCTATGGGAAAGCCCTACCATCCGGGACGGGTATTAGGTGCTGGGGGGATCTTACTAGGATGGGAGAAGGTAATGGGTCCCGAATATACCAAATCTGGAAGATCCCGAGAAAGTGTGAACTCGCCACAGAACTTCGATGCCACAGTGGCATCAATTAAAGAACAAGTGCGCAATGAGATGCGCGAATATTTCAATGCATGGGCGAAGAAAATGCATGGGAGAAGAGAAGGAGAACAGGAGATAAATGCACGCGAGGAGGTACATGATTAGAATTCAACTCTATAAGTTTTGATATGTTGAGTTACGTGGGTACGGTTCTAATTAATGTTTCACTATCAATACACTATTGCAGATTGATACTCCTTCACATGCGAACTCAAGGGGGCTTGATACTCCGACACCTCATCACTTTCCTATTCTACAGGTGATTTTATACTTACTTGTTTGGATAATGATATTTGTTTTTGGATTGTGTTATGAAATGGTTAAGTTGGCTGTGATATGGTCAAGTTCGCTGTGTTGTCTTGTCAGTATGCTTTGCTGATGTGATGTGTTGTTGTTTGCTCTTCCTTCTCCTTCTCCTCATTCTCCTCCTCCCTCTCTTTCTCCTTCTCCTTCTCCTTCTCTTTCTCCTCCTCCTCCTCCTTCTCTTTCTTCTCCTTCTCCTTCTCCTTCTCCTTATCCTCCTCTTCTTCCTCCTCTTCCTACTCCTCCTTCTCCTACTCTTTCTCCTCTCTCCTTCTCTTTCTCCTTCTCCTTCTCCTTCTCCTTCTCCTCCTCCTCCTTCTCTTTCTTCTCCTTCTCCTTCTCTTTCTCCTTCTCCTTCTCCTTCTCCTTCTCCTTCTCTTTCTCATTGGGAAGCCAAGAAGGTAGGAGAGGCTGCAGCTGCACTGCAGCAGCTGTGCAGCCTGCAGCTGCTGCCCTTCGCGCTCGGGTTTTTTTTTTTTTTTTTTGGACTCGTTTTGGTTTTTTTTTTTAACTAGCACCTAAGATACTTAGTTATGAATATTTATGGCTTGAAAAAACCTAAAAAAAGCAATTTCACAAGTTTTAGGTTCATTTAGAGTATTTACGGCTCAAAATGGCCTAAATGAGTTCTAACTTGCCCATTTTTCATGATTTTAGCTCAATGCTTGATTTAAATCCTATAGTACACCTAAGATACTTAGTTATGAATATTTATGGCTTGAAACAACCTAAAAAAAGCAATTTCACAAGTTTTAGGTTCATTTAGAGTATTTACGGCTCAAAATGGCCTAAATGAGTTCTAACTTGCCCATTTTTCATGATTTTAGCTCAATGCTTGATTTAACTCCTATATTACACCTCAGATACTTAGTTATGAATATTTATGGCTTGAAACAACCTAAAAAAAAGCAATTTCACAAGTTTTAGGTTCATTTAGAGTATTTACGGCTCAAAATGGCCTAAATGAGTTCTAACTTGCCCATTTTTCATGATTTTAGCTCAATGCTTGATTTAACTCCTATACTACACCTAAGATACTTAGTTATGAATATTTAAGGCTTGAAACAACCTAAAAAAAGCAATTTCACAAGTTTTAGGTTCATTTAGAGTATTTACGGCTCAAAATAGCCTAAATGAGTGCTAACTTGCCCATTTTTCATGATTTTAGCTCAATGCTTGATTTAACTCCTATATTACACCTAAGATACTTAGTTATGAATATTTAAATGAAGTATCTTCCTAATTGGTGCAAGAAGAGACCCGTTGTGAACTTCTTCACCCGGGCGAATCATATGATGGACCTTTGAATGTTGTTGCCTATGGTAGTGCACAACCGGCCGAACAAGGTACGGTCCATCTTCGACCTCTTCTGCCTGAGCATTATTCTGTTGGTATCCATTCTGTGGTTCCCGGGTTCGAGGACATCTTAATACCTGTGCCCGTGGAGGAGGATGAGTTCACTACACTCTGGGCAGCAAAAGGTAGTTTTGTGCAATGGCCATCTGCTTGGATACGGTTGATGAACCAGGTAATTAAGATTTAGATTTCACGCTTTAATATTTTCTTCCCAAGAGTTGGATGGAAATCTTTTCTAACCATTTGTGTGATTTGTCTTATTAGCCATCGAGGAAAAGCCAAACTCCAAAGAAGAGGGTGGAGGGGCCAAAGAACAGGAGTGAACATGGCTCGGTGAGTGGAAAGGCGTCGATGAAGAGCCCTTCACAAGGTTCATCTACGCAAGCTACTCCATTAGTTGAAGACACGGTGATTCAATCGCTATCTCAGGAGTTAGCTTATTTTCACAACCGTGTTTGCGTGTTGCCTAATGACAGCCCCATCCAAATTCAACTTCCTAAGGAAATGTTCCACTACGATGATGATGCAACGGCATGGCTATTCAAAGAAGATGTGAAGGAATTTCTAAGTGGTGCAATGCTTAACATTTCCCTCATTCAAATATCCATGAGGTAATTCAACTGGTACTCAATTTATGTTATTCAGTTTAGTGGTGTTTGTCGTTTGGTTTTCGATTAACATTGTGTTATCATGCATGCAAAGCACTCTAGGAGCAAATATGGGAGCTTAAATCTCCTTGTCAAGTTGGGTGGTTGTGCCCTGAGCAGATGTCCACTGCTAGAATCTTAGCCAACTCCGCTGACGTGTTGTACTATGCTGAACGGGGTATCAGGCAATCAGTGAGTGCGGGAGACAAGTTTATATTCGTCCCATACTATGAGGAGTACGTCTGATAATGCTAGTCAAGTTCATTTGTTTTCCCAGTTTATTTGTTGTAACAGGCTAACTATTGATTTGTTTGTCTCGTGTGTAGTTATCATTGGACCCTACTTGTGATTTGTGTTTCCAGTAACACAATCTTCTACTTTGATTCTGCTCGGTTACCTCAAGTAAGAAAGCGCCTCGTGAGGTCCATACTGCAAAAGTAAGTATCTAGTTTGTTTCACTTCTTGTTATTCATTTTCATATCTGAACTCATATGTATTGATTATACTAGTCAAATTTGAACTTATTACTTTGATTTTTTGTAGTACCATGAAGAAGATAAATCCTCGATCTCCTTGAGGTCTTACATGGAAAGCACCCAAGGTAATTCACCCATGATGTTGTGATTTTCTTACTTTACAATGCTTAAGATGTTGCTTATTTGCTATGAATTTTGATTCATGTGCTTTGTTCCTCATGCTAGTGTGCACAACAAGAAAACGGAGTTGACTGTGGCCTATACGTGATGAGATTCATGTATGACATAGTGATGAGTCATTGTACAGACACACGTCAGCTTGAAAAGGTATGCCATTTTGGTTGAAATTGCGTCCCAAAACCTCTTACTTGCTCTTTTCTTGTAATCTCAAGCATTAGTCACCTATAACTAAGTGATAATGACATGTTTTAACTAGTTATGAGTTCAATAGACAAGAAATATAGAAAAAAGGCATCCTACTAGCCAAAATGGCCTTACTTGAGCCATTTTGGTTGAAATTGCGTCCCAAAACCTCTTACTTGCTCTTTTCTTGTAATCTCAAGCATTAGTCACCTATAACTAAGTGATAATGACATGTTTTAACTAGTTATGAGTTCAATAGACAAGAAATATAGAAAAAAGGCATCCTACTAGCCAAAATGGCCTTACTTGAGCCATTTTGGTTGAATTTGCGTCCCAAAACCTCTTACTTGCTCTTTTCTTGTAAAATCAAGAATTAGTCACCTTAACTAAGTGATAATGACATGTTTTAACTAGTTATGAGTTCAATAGACAAGAAATATAGAAAAAAGGCATCCTACTAGCCAAAATGGCCTTACTTGAGCCATTTTGGTTGAAATTGCGTCCCAAAACCTCTTACTTGCTCTTTTCTTGTAATCTCAAGCATTAGTCACCTATAACTAAGTGATAATGACATGTTTTAACTAGTTATGAGTTCAATAGACATGAATTGTAGAAGATAGGCATCCTAGTAGCCAAAATGGCCTTACTTGAGCCATTTTGGTTGAAATTGCGTCCCAAAACCTCTTACTTGCTCTTTTCTTGTAATCTCAAGCATTAGTCACCTACAACTAACTGATAATGACATGTTTTAACTAGTTATGAGTTCAATAGACATGAATTGTAGAAAATAGGCATCATAGTAGCCAAAATGGCCTTACTTGAGCCATTTTGGTTGAAATTGCGTCCCAAAACCTCTTACTTGCTCTTTTCTTGTAATCTCAAGCATTAGTCACCTATAACTAAGTGATAATGACATGTTTTAACTAGTTATGAGTTCAATAGACAAGAAATATAGAAAAAAGGCATCCTACTAGCCAAAATGGCCTTACTTGAGCCATTTTGGTTGAATTTGCGTCCCAAAACCTCTTACTTGCTCTTTTCTTGTAAAATCAAGAATTAGTCACCTTAACTAAGTGATAATGACATGTTTTAACTAGTTATGAGTTCAATAGACAAGAAATATAGAAAAAAGGCATCCTACTAGCCAAAATGGCCTTACTTGAGCCATTTTGGTTGAAATTGCGTCCCAAAACCTCTTACTTGCTCTTTTCTTGTAATCTCAAGCATTAGTCACCTATAACTAAGTGATAATGACATGTTTTAACTAGTTATGAGTTCAATAGACATGAATTGTAGAAGATAGGCATCCTAGTAGCCAAAATGGCCTTACTTGAGCCATTTTGGTTGAAATTGCGTCCCAAAACCTCTTACTTGCTCTTTTCTTGTAATCTCAAGCATTAGTCACCTACAACTAACTGATAATGACATGTTTTAACTAGTTATGAGTTCAATAGACATGAATTGTAGAAAATAGGCATCATAGTAGCCAAAATGGCCTTACTTGAGCCATTTTGGTTGAAATTGCGTCCCAAAACCTCTTACTTGCTCTTTTCTTGTAATCTACAACTAAGTGATAATGACATGTTTTAACTAGTTATGAGTTCAATAGACATGAATTGTAGAAAATAGGCATCATAGTAGCCAAAATGGCCTTACTTGAGCCATTTTGGTTGAAATTGCGTCCCAAAACCTCTTACTTGCTCTTTTCTTGTAATCTCAAGCATTAGTCACATTTAAATAAGTGATAATGACATGTTTTAACTACTTATGAGTTCAATAGACAAGAATTATCGAAAATAGGCATCCTAGTAGCCAAAATGGCCTTATTTGAGCCATATTTGGTTGAAATTGCGTCCCAAAACCTCTTACTTGCTCTTTTCTTGTAATCTCAAGCATTAGTCGCCTACAACTAAGTGATAATGACATGTTTTAACTAGTTATGAGTTCAATAGACATGAATTGTAGAAAATAGGCATCATAGTAGCTAAAATGTCCTTACTTGAGCCATTTTGGTTGAAATTGCGTCCCAAAACCTCTTACTTGCTCTTTTCTTGTAATCTCAAGCATTAGTCACATTTAAATAACCCCAATTATTATTACTTCACTTCTACTAACTCACGTTTTGTGTATTCTAAGTTTTGCAAGGGGCAAACGGGACAGCCATACACGAGCGAGGAACTCCATGTAATTCGGGAGATGTTGGCGACCTACATCACATTTAATTTGTAAATATCGTTTACTAGCTAGCTACTTCATCAATCCTAGCCTTAGCTTACTAATTATGTACTATACATATCATGAAACATTTTTCTAATTTATATCATCTCTTGCGATTGTTATTATTAATTATTTATGTATTGTTATTAATAATACTAATTATTGTTACTATTATCATAATTATTATTATTATTATTATTACTATTATAATATTAATAATAATTATTATTATAATATTAATATTAATATTAATATTATAATACTAATAATATTGCAGCAAAAAAAAATAAAAAATAAAAAACAGGTCAATATTAGTGCAACAAAAAAAAAAGAATACAGGTCATTGGCAACGGTTAACCGTTGCCAATATTATTAAAAAAAAAAAAAAAAAAAAAAAAAAAAAAAAGCGCACCATTGTATTTGGCAACGGTTAACCGTTGCCAATTATTATTTTTTTTTTTTTAAAAAAAAGGCTCCATGGTCATTGGCAACGGTTAACCGTTGCTAATTGCTTGAGTTGGCAACGGTTTTGAACCGTTGCCAATTATTTTGGGATTTGGCAACCCTCAAATACGCAACGGTTCATAAACCGTTGCCTTTGGGGGGGTTTGAACCGTTGCCAATTTGCTCTTTTCGTGTAGTGAAAGGCAATCTAAGAGGGAAATTTTGCATTCTAAGTTATTATATGAGAAAGATGTAACTTAAATTATGTTATTAAAAAGAAGTAATTTGAATTATCATGTTAAAAAGAAGTAATGTTCTTAGAATCGGATCAAAAGATGTTGTTACAATAAGAAGTATAAATAGTTCTAATTTTAATATCATATTGGCTATAAATTAAAATTAATGATATAATGTTATAATAATCATTCAAATAAGAGTTTTAAAATTATTTGTTGGTTTGTGGGGGTAAATGCAAAAGTTTGTTATAGCTAATGGCGAAAGAGCTAAGGACGTATAAGATAAGGTGGTCATTTGTGTTTTTAAATAATTGCTATTATTTTCATAAGTGTTCTTCTATTTCTTAAGCATTTTAGTAAATCTTTTCCAAAGCTAATTGCCCGGCCGATTTTAAGTGGTGTTTCTCTCTCCAAAGCTAATTACACTAATTTTCTTAAGTGATCTTTCTTAAGTAGTCTCTCTCTCTCCCCCTAAACTAATTAAATTGATTTTCTTAAGCGATCTTTCTTAATTAAGTAGTCTATCTCTCTCTTTCCTAAGTGATATTCCTCTCTTTTTGAATGATCGATCATTCTTAAGTGGCCTCTCTCTCTCTGTCTCTCTATCTCCCATTCTCTCTATAGCTTTTAGTAACTCTATCTCCTAAGCTAATTTCTCTTATTTTCTTAAGTGGTCTATTTCAAATGATCTATGTTTCTTTAAGTAGTCTCTCTTTCTTAAGTGATCTTTGGTAAGTGTAGTCTCTATCTCTGTTTCTCTCAAAAAGGTAGATCACTTAAGAAAGATCAATTATGAAGAAAGATCACTTAAGAATGAAGAAAGGTCACTGAACAAAAGAAGATCACTTACAAATAGAGAAACCACTTAAGAAAGATCACTTATGAAAATCAAGGCAATTAGCTTAGGAGAGAAAATCGAGGTAATTTTCGTAGGATAAGGATATAGTGAGAGAGAAAGAGACCCCTTAAGAAAAATCACTTTAAAATATAGATCGCTTAAGAAAATAAAGAGACTACTTAAGAAATATTAGTTTAAAAAATCAAGGCAATTAGCGTAGGACAGACATACCCTTTAAAGTAGTCCGTTCCAACCAATTTAAACAATTAGTAAACTTAACCACCACAACAGGTGCTTGAAATATTGCCTCCTCCAATCCACACCTTCTGGTGCATTCTTTAAAACTACATCTAATATTTCTTCTTCCATAGTTGCCTCTACCTTCAACCTCTAAACCCAATATTTCATTACCTCTATCAAATGATTGTACACCTTACAAAAAACTATGATCATTTGCAACTATAGAAGCTATTACTTATGGTCATCTAAAAAGTTCTTCATCTCTTTTTCTTTCCTCAAAGCTCCTCACGTTTTTCTTTCATTCTTCATTTTACATCCTAATTTCTCTCCATTTCTCTCCTCTATAACCTCGAAGTCTCTTCCACAATTAAATACTAAGAATGGTCTCTTGAAATTCTTTTCTTCTTCCTTCCTTTACTGCCTTAAAACATCTCTTTATCTCTTTCCTTTTATCTCCCCCGTGGCCTTGTCTTGCTTCTAACGTATTCTATCCTTTATTGTCCCAAAATCTGTCTCTCACTCTCTTTCTTTATTTCCTAACACGTCTTGACCTTATTCCATCCTTTAAAAGGCTTTGAAAATTGTAGGTTGTATTTGCTTATTATCCCCCTTGGCCCCTTCTCCTTTTTCTCTCTCCCGTCGACCTCTCTTTCTCTCCCAACTTCTTTCTATCTCCCCTTTTCTGTCGGCCTCCCCCTATCTCTCTCTCTCCCTCCCGAGCCTTCTCCTTATTTAACACTATATCACACACTCTTTCTCTCTCTCCCTCGGTCCTCCTTTCTCTTTACCACTCTATTTATTTCTTCTCCAACCCCCTCTCTTTCTCCTAACCCTATTTCTTTTTTCACCCTCTCTCTATCTCATCCCCTTTCCTTCCTAAAACCTCTTTCTATCTCTCTCTTTTTTCACTAATAAATTATTCTTTTAGACATGATATGAGTGTCATTCACTCATTTACTTTAAAACACAGAATTTTGGCAAAGTAGGAGTCTTTTGAGACCTTTTTTTGTCTATTATGGTCCCAAAACATAGTTACATGGAAAATCTAGTAAATTTATGGCCTATTTGCTCATAACTAAGTATTTAGACATGATATGAGTGTCACTTAACTCATTTACTTTAAAACACGGGATTTGGGCAAAGTATGGGTCATTTGGGACCTTTTTGTCATTTATGGTCCCAAAACATAGTTACTTTGAATATCTAGTGAATTAAAAGCATATTTGATCATAACTAAGTATTTTAGACATGATATGAGTGTCACTTCACGCATTTACTTTAAAACACGAGATTTGGGCAAAGTAGGGGTCATTTGGGACCTTTTTTTTTGTCATTTATGGTCCCAAAATATAGTTACTTGGCATATCTAGTAAAATTAAGACCTCGTTGCTCATAACTAAGTATTTTAGACATGATATGAGTGTCACTTCATTCATTTACTTTAAAACACGGGATTTGGAAAAAGTAGGAGTCATTTGAGACCATTTTGGTCATTTATGGTCCCAAAACATAGTTACTTGGCATATCTAGTGAAATTAGACCTATTTGATTAAAACTAAGTATTTCAGACATGATATTAGTGTCACTTAACTCATTTACTTAAAAACACAGGATTTGGGCAAAGTAGGTGTCATTTGGGACTATTTTGGTCAATTATGGTCCCAAAATATAGTTACCTGACATATCTAGTGAAATTAAGACCTATTTGCTCATAACTAAGTATTTAAGACATGATATAAATGTCACTTCCCTCATTTATTAAAAACATGAGATTTGGGGCAAAGTAGGGGTCATTTGAGACCCTTTGGTCATTTATGGTCCCAAAACTAATTTACTTGGCATATCTAGTGACCTAAAGACCTATTTGCACATAACTAAATATTTTACACATGGTATAAGTGTCAATTCATTCATTTACTTAAACATGGGATTTGAGCAAAGTAGGGGTCATTTGGACCAGTTTGGTCATTTATGGTCCCAAAACATAGTTACTTGGCATATCTAGTGAAATTAAAACCTATTTGCTCATAACTAAGTATTTTAGATATGATATAGGTGTCACTTCACTCATTTACTTCAAAACACGAGATTTTTGCAACGTAGGGGTCATTTAGGACCATTTTGGTAATTTATGGTCCCAAAACGTAGTTACTTGGCATATCTAGTGAAATTATGACTTATTTAGTCATAGCTAAGTATTTTAGAAAAGATATGAGTGTAACTTCACTCATTTACTTTAAAACATAGTATTTTGGCTAAGTAGGGGTCATTTGGACTAATTAGGTTATTATGCTCCTGAAATTAAGTTACTTGACATATGCAGTGAAATTAACACCTAATTGCACATAACTAAGTATTTTAGACACAATATGAGTATCATTTCACTTATTTACATAAAACCACGGGATTTGGGCTAAATAGGAGTCGTTTGGGACCATTTTGATCATTTATGGTCCTAAAACATAGTTACTCGGCGTATCTAGTGAAATTAAGACCTATTTGCTCATAACTAAGTATTTAAGACATGATATGAGTGTCACTTCACTCATTTATTTAAAAACACAGGATTTGGGCAAAGTAGGGGTTATTTGGAACCTTTTTTGTCATTTATGGTCCAAAAACATAGTTACTTGAAAAATCAAGTGCAATTAAGACCTATTTGCTCATAACTAAGTATTTAAGACGTGATATTAGTGTTACTTCACTTATTTACTTAAAAATACGGGATTTTGGCAAAGTAGGAGTCATTTGGGACAATTTTTGTTATTGATGGTCCCAAAACTGAGTTACTTGGCAAATCTAGTGAAATTAAGACCTATTTTCTCATAACTAAGTGTTTTAGACATGATATTAGTGTCACTTCACTTATTTACTAAAAAACACGGTATTTTGGCAAAGTAGGGGTCATTTGGGACTATTTTGGTCATTTATGGTCCCAAAACTAAGTTACTCGGCATATCTAGTGAAATTAAGACCAATTTTATCATAACTAAGTATTTTAGACATGATATGAGTGTCACTTCACTCATTTACTTAAAAACACAGGATTTGGGGCAAAGAGGGGGTCATTTGAAACCATTTTGGTCATTTATGGTACCAAAACTAATTTACTTGGCATATCTAGTGCAATAAAGATCTATTTGCACATCACTAAGTATTTTAGACATGGTATGAGTGTCACTTCACTCATTTACTTAAAAACATGGGATTTGAGCAAAGTAAAGGTCATTTCGACCAGTTTGATCATTTATGGTCCCAAAACATAGTTACTTGGCATATCTAGTAAAATTAAGACCTCTTTACTCATAACTTAGTATTTTAGATATGATATGAGCTTATTTACTGTAAAACATGAGATTTGGGCAAAGTAGGGGTCATTTGGGAACATTTTGTTCATTTATGTCCTAAATTATAGTCACTTGACATATGTAGTGAAGTTAAGACCTATTTGCTCATAAATTAGTATTTTAGACATGATATGAGCTCATTTAATTTAAAACACAGGATTCGGGCAAAGTAGCGGTGATTTGGGACCTTTTTTGTCATTTATGGTCTCAAAACATAGTTACTTGGCTAATCAAGTGAAATTAAGTCCTATTTGCACATAACTAAGTATTTTAGACATGATATGAGTCTCACTTCACTTATTTAATTAAAAACAAGGGATTCGGACTAAGTGGGAGTCATTTGGGACCATTTTGGTAATTTATGGTCCCAAAACAAAGTTACTTGGCATATATAGTGAAATTAAGACCTCTTTGCTCATAACTAAGTGGTTAAGACATGAGATAAGTGTCACTTCACTCATTTATTTAATAACACAGGATTTGGGAAAAGTAGGGGTCATTTCGGACCTTTTTGGTTATTTATGTTCCCAAAACATATCTAGTGAAATTCAGATTTATTTGTTCATAACTAAGTATTTTAGACATGATATCAATGTCACTTCACTCATTTACTGAAAAACACGGGATTTGGGCAAAGTATGAGTCATTTGGGACCATTTTGGTCATTTATTGTCCCAAAACATATTTACTTTGCATATCTAGTGAAATTAAGATCTCTTTGATTAAAACTAAGTATTTTAGTAATGATATAAGTGTCACTTCACTCATTTTTTTTAAAGACATGGGATTTGGGCAAAGTAGGTGTCATTTGGAACTATTTTGGTCATTTATGGTCCCAAAACTAAGTAACTTGGCATATCTAGTGAAATTAAGACCTATTCTATCATAACTAAGTATTTTAGACATGATATTAGTGTCACTTCACTTATTTACTTCAAAACATGGGATTTGGGCAAAGTAAGGGTCATTTGTGAACATTTTGTTCATAAAGTCACTTGGCATATGTAGTGAAATTAAGACCTGTTTGCTCATAATTAAGTATTTAAGACATTATATGAGTGTCACTTCATTCATGTACTTTAAAAATCACGGGATTTGGGCAAAGTAGGGGCTCATTTAGGACCTTTTTTGTCATTTATGGTCCCAAAACATAGTTACTTGGCATATCTATGAAATTAAGACCTATTCGACCATAATTAATTATTTTAGACATGATATGAGTGTCACTTCACTCATTTAATTAAAAACACGGGATTTGGGAAAAGTGGGAGTCATTTGGGACCATTTTGGTCAATTATGGTACCAAAACATAATTACTTTGCATATCCAGTGAAATTAAGACTTATTTGCTCATAACTAAGTATTTTAGACATGATGTGAGTGTCACTTCACTCATTTACTTAAAAACACGGGATTTATGCAAACTATGGGTCATTTGGGACTATTTTGGTCATTTATGCTCCCAAAACTAAGTTACTAGGCATATCTAGTGAAATTAAGACGTTTTGCTCATAACTAAGTATTTTAGACATGATATGAGTGTCACCCACATATTTACTTAAAAACACGCGATTTGGGGTAAAGTAGGGGTCATTTGGGACTATTTTGGTCATTTATGCTCCAAAAACTAAGTTACTTGGCATATCTAGTGAAATTAAGACTTTTTGCTCATAACTAAGTATTTTAGACATGATATGAGTGTCACCTCACTCATTTACTTCAAAACACGGGATTTATGCAAACTAGGGGTCATTTGGGACTATTTTGGTCATTTATGCTCCCAAAACTAAGCTACTTGGCATATCTAGTGAAATTAAGACCTGTTTTCTCATAAGTATTTTCAACATGATATCTGTGTCACTTCACTTATTTACTTAAAAACACAGGATTTGGGCAAAGTAAGGGTCATTTTGGAACATTTTGTTCATTTATGGTCCCAAAATATAGTTACCTGGCATATGTACGGAAATTAAGACCTATTTGCTCATAACGAAGTATTTTAGACATGATATGAGTGTCACTTCACTCATTTGTTTTAAAAGACGGGATTTGGGTTAAGTAGGTGTCATTTTGGGACTTATTTGCTCATAACTAAGTATTTTAGGCATGATATCAGTGTCACTACACTCATTTACTTAAAAACAAAAGATTTTTGCAAACTAGGGGTCATTTTGGACGTTGGTCATTTATGCTTCCAAAACTAAGTTACGTGGTTTATCAAGTAAAATAAAAACCTATTTGCACAAAACTAAGTATTTTAGGTATGGTATGAGTGTCAGTTTACTCAATTACTTAAAAAAAACATGGGATTTGAGCATATTAGGGGTCATTTGGACTAGTTTGGTCATATATGGTCTCAAAACTAAGTTAATTTACATATCTAGTGAAATTAAGACCTATTTTCTCATAAGTAAGTATTTTCAACAAGATATCAGTGTCATTTAACTTATTTACTTGAAAACTCGGGATTTGGGCAAAGTATGGGTCATTTGAGGACATTTTGTTCATTTATGGTCCTAAAATATAGTTACTTGGCATATGTAGTGAAATTAAACCTATTTGCTCATAAATTAGTATTTTAGACATGATATGAGTGTCACTTCACTTATTTACTATAAAACACGGGATTTGGGCAAAGTAGGGGTCATTTGGGAACATTTTGTTCATTTATGGTCCCAAAATATTGTCACTTGGCATATGTAGTGAATTTAAGACCTATTTGCTCATAACTAAGTATTTTACACATGATATGAGTGTCACTTCACTCATTTAATTTAATTAAAACACGGGATTTGGGCATAGTAGGGGTCATTTAAGACCTATTTTGTCATTTATGGTCCCAAAACATAGTTACTTGGCATATCTAGTGAAATTAATACCTATTTGCTCATAACTAATTATTTTAGACATGATATGAGTGTCACTTCACTCATTTACATAAAAACATGGGATTTTAGGCAAAGTAGGGTCATTTGAGACTATTTTGGTCATTTATGCTCCCAAAACGAAGTTACTAGGCATATCTAGTGATATTAAGACCTATTTTCTAACAACTAAGTATTTTAGACATGATATGAGTGTCATTTCACTGATTTACTTAAAAACACGGGATTTTTGCAAAGTAAGGGTCATCTGGGCGACATTTTTGGTCATTAATGGTCCCAAAACATAGTTACTCGGCATATTTAGTGAAATTAAGACATATTTGCTCATAACTAAGTATTTTAGACATGATATCAGTGTTACTTCACTTATTTATTTAAAAACACGGGATTTGAGCAAAGTAGGGGTCATAAGGACCACTTTGGTCATTTATGGTCCGGAAAAAATAGTTACATGGCATATCTGGTGAAATTAAGACTTATTTGCACATAAATAAGTATTTTTGACATGATATGAGTGTCACTTCACTCATTTACTAAAAAATATGGGATTTGGACAACGTAGGGGTCATTTGGACCACTTTGGTCATTTATAGTCCCAAATCTAAGTTACTTGACATATCTAGCGAAATTAAGACCTATTTTTCATAACTTAGTATTTTTAGATATGATATGACTGTCACTTTACTCATTTATTTAATAACACGGGATTTGGACAAAGTAGGGGTCATTTGGGACTATTTTTGTCATTTATGGTCCCAAAACATATTTACATTGCATATTTAGTGAAATTAAGTCCTATTTGTTCATAACTAAGTATTTGTTACATGATATGATTGTCACTTCACTCATTTTTGTAAAAACAAGGGATTTGGGCAAAGTATGGTTCATTTGGACCATTTGGATCATTTATGGTCCCAAAACTAAAATACTTGATATAAACAGTGAAATTAAGAACCTATTTTCTCATAAATAAGTATTTTAGACATGATCTCAGTGTTACTTTACTCATTTACTTGAAAACACAGGATTTGGGCAAAGTAGGGGTTATTTAGGAACGTTTTGTTCATTTATGGTCCGAAATCATAGTTACTTGGTATATCTGGTGATAATAAGACCTATTTATTAATTACTAAGTATGTAAGACATTATATGAGTGTCACTTCACTCATTTACTAAAAAAACATGGGATCTTGGCAAAAGTAGGGGTCATTTGGACCACTTTGGTCATTTATGGTCCCAAAACTAAGTTACTTGACTAATTTAGTGAAATTAAGACCTTATTTTTCATAACAAAGTATTTTAGACATGCTATGAGTGTAACACAACTTATTTACTTAAAATACGAGATTTGGGAAAAATAGGGGTCATTTGGGACCATTGTGGTCATTTTTGGTCCAAAAACAAATTTACTTGGCTTATCTAATGAAATTAAGATCTATTTGCTCATAATAAACTATTTTAGACATGATATGAGGTTCACTTCACTCATTTACTTAAAAATATGGGATTTGGGCAAAGTAGGGGTCACTTGGACCACTTTGGTCATTTATGGTCCCAAAACTTAATAACATGACATATCTAGTGAAATTAAGACTTTTTTTTTATCATAACTAAGTATTTTAGACATGATATCAGTTTAACTTCACTCATTTACTTAAAAACACGGGATTTTGGCAAAGTAGGGGTCATTTAAGATTATTTTGGTCATTTATGCTCCGAAAACTAAGTTACTTGGCATATCTAGTGAAATTAATACATTTTTTCTCATAACTAAGTATTTTAGACATGATATGAGTGTCACTTCACTTATTTACTTAAAAACACGGAATTTTGGCAAAGTAGGGGTCATTTGGTTCATTTATGGTCCCAAAACATAGTTTCTTGGTATATCTAGTGAATTTGATCATAACTAAGTATTTAAGACATGATATGAGTGTCACTTCCCTCATTTACTTAAAAACATGAGATTAGGGCAAAGTAGGAGTCATTTGGGACCATTTTGGTCATTTATGGTCCCAAAACATAGTTACTTGGCATATCCAGTGAAATTTAGAGCTATTTGTTTATAACTAAGTATGATAGACATGATATGAGTGTCAATTCACTCATTTACTTTAAAACACGGGATTTGGGCAAAGTAGGGGTTATTTGGGACCATTGTGGTCATTTATGGTCCCAAAATATAGTTACTTGGCATATCTAGTGAAATTAAGACCTATTTGCTCATAACTAACTATTTTAGACATGATATGAGTGTCACTTCACTCATTTACTAAAAAACACGGGATTTGGGGCAATGTAGGGGTCATTTGAGAGTATTTTGGTCATTTATGCTCCCAAAACTAAGTTACTTGGCATATCTAGTGAAATTAAGACCTATTGCTCATTACTAAGTATTTTAGACATGATATCATTGTCACTTTGCTTATTTACTTAAACACACGGGATTTTGGCAAAGTAGGCGTCATTTGGGAACATTATGTTCATTTATTGTCCCAAAACATAGTTACTTGGCCTATCTAGTAAAATTAAGACCATTTTGCTCATAACTAAGTATTTGAGACATGATATGAGTGTCACTTCACTCATTTACTTAAAACCATGGGATTTGGGCCAAGTAGGAGTCATTTGGACCATTTTGGTCATTTATGGTCCCAAAACATAGTCACTTGGCATATCCAGTTATATTAAGAGCTATTTGCTCATAAGTAAGTATGTTAGACATGATATGAGTGTCACTTCACTCATTTAGTTAAAAACGCGGGATTTGAGCAAAGTCGGAATTATTTGGGACCATTTTGGTCCATTATGGTCCCAAAACATAGTTACTTGGCATATCTATTGAAATTAAAATTTATTTGGTCCTTGTTTCTGCTGTTGTTGTTCAGTTGCTGGTGTTGGTTTTGTTTTCTTTTCTTGGCCTCTCAAAGATTGTAATCGTTGTAGTTTGTGTTATTTTTTGCTTTGCTGCTGCATGTTTTTTTCTGTTTGTCCTTGTTGGTAGCTTGCTTTTTGTCCTGTTCCTTTGGTTTCGGGTAATCCTCGTAGAGGGTAGCTCGTTTCCATTGAGTTCAGAAGGGTCGTTTTTGGTTCAAGGTTCTTAGGAAACCTTCCTAGAAGGTGGCCTTTGGGCCTTGGGCCTTGGCTGGAGTTTATGTTCCCTTAGGGGCTTTTGGTGTTTTGAAGTTTAAGCCTGAGGGCTAGTTGTATTCTCTTTTGCTGCTTTGCAGCTCCTTTTGGTAATAAAATTTATTATTTACCAAAAAAAAAAAAAAATTATTTGGTCATAACTAAGTATTTCAGACATGATACCAGTATAACTTCACTCATTTACTTAAAAACACGGGATTTTGGTAAAGTAGGGATCATTTGGGACTATTTTGGTCATTTATGCTCCCAAAACTAAGTTACTCGGCATATCTAGTGAAATTAAGACTTTATGCTTATAACTAAGTATTTTAAACATGATATGAGTGTCACCTCACCCAATTACTTAAAAACACGTGATTTGGGCAAAGTAGGAGTCATTTGGGACCTTTTTGGTCATTTATGGTCCCAAAAGATAGGTACTTTGCATATCTAAAGAAATTAAGACAGATTTGCTCATAACTAAGTATTTTAGACATGATATGAGTGTGAATTAACTCATTTACTTAAAAAGATTGGATTTGGGCAAAGTAGAGGTCAATTGGACCACTTTGGTTATTTATGATCCCAAAACTAAGGTACTTGACATATATAGTGAAATTAAGACCTATTTTCTCATAAATAAGTATTTTAGATATAATATGATTGTCTCTTCACTCATTTATTTACAAACATGGGAGTTGGGCAAAGTAGGGGTCATTTGGACCACTTTGGTCATTCATGGTCCTAAAATTAAGTTACTTGACATATATAGTGAACTTAAGACCTATTTTCTCATAACTAAGTATTTTTGACATAATATGAGTGTCTCTTCACTCATTTATTTACAAACATGGGAGCTGGGCAAAGTAGGGGTTATTTGGACCACTTTGGTCATTCATGGTCCCAAAATTAAGTTACTTGACATATTTGGTGAAATTATAACCTATTTTCTCATAAATAAGTATTTTAAACAAGATATGAGTGTCAATTCACTCATTTACTCAAATACATGGGATATGGGCAAAGTAGTGGTCATTTGGGACCTTTTTGGTCATTTATGGTCCTAAAACATAGATAATTAGGATACCTAGTGAAAGTAAGACCTATTTGCTCATAACTACGTATTTTAGACATGATATGAGTGTCACTTCACTCATATACTTAAAAACACGGAATTTGGGCAAAGTAGGAGTCATTTGGGACCATTTTGGTCACTTATGGTCCTAAAACTAAGTTACTTAGAATATCCAGTGAAATTAAGACCTATATTCTCATAACTAAGTATTTTAGACATGATATAAGTGTCACTTCACTTATTTATTTAAAACACAGGATTTGGGCAAAGTATGGGTCATTTGGGAACATTTTGTTTATTTATGGTCGCAAAACATAGTTACTTGGCATATCTAGTGAAATGAAGACCAATTTGCTCATAACTAAGTATTTTAGATAAGATATGAGTGTCACTTCACTCATTTACTTAAAAACATGGGATTTGGGCAAAATAGGAGTACAGATGTTATTTTTGTGGAAGGCAAAGAGTCTGAGTTAGTTATTGATGAAACAAATTAGAAGCGACAAAGAAGCATATGATATGTACAATGATTATGCTTTTAAGTTCGGTTATTATAAGGAAGGGGAAAGTACAAAAAGTTGGAAACACTGATGTCTGGCGAAGTAGAAAATATTTATGTTCAAATGCCGGTTTAAAGAATGAATCTAAGAGTAACGCTACTGAAAAATTCTTTCAGGTAGATATGAACATCCTTCAAATTTATATGAACATTATTGTTCCATAAATGAACAATATAAACTTGTGTTACTTATTGCAGGTTATAGATGTTGATGGGGATCCATTGACTTATTCACATCCAATAACAGAAGATTCAAATCTTATTGTTCTTCCTAAACAAAGGGATGACCAATCATCAACAAAGGTATTGTCTTAATATTTTATCTGAATTATTAATATAAGTATATGGACAACAAAATATAGAATTTGAACATATGTTTTTTTTTGTAGAGTAATGTTCGTCTACCTCTAAGAGCAAACTCTAAAAATTCAACAAATGTTGCTTAATCTATTAGTCAATCTCCAAGGGGAAAAATAACTAATACAACAAATGTTCATTCACTTTCTCCATCAAATGTAAGACAACAATGGTAGTTTAATGAATATCCTTTATAATTATGTGAACTTAATTTGTTTGACATCTAAATATTGCCTTAAATGATATAAGATTCAAGTCAGTTTAAATCTCAATCTGAAAAAAGAAAAGGTGCTGAAATTAACCATAAGAAAAGGTTTCAATATGAGAAGAATAAATGGTTTCAAGTAAATATGAACATTAATATTTATATTATAAACATATGCTATTTATATATGAACTTAAGCATTGATTTGGTCATTCTTTTTTAGTATTTTGATGTTGGCCGCAATGCAAGGAATGACAGTTTTGATTCTGGGCGCAATGCAAGGAATGAAAGTTCTGATGTTGGTGGATCTTCTATTTGTTCACAATATACATACATGTTATCAATGTTCGACATTACAATTAATCAATAGATTTTTCAATTTATAAAAAATTATTATAAATTCTTTATAATTGTTATAAAAACTGTAAAAGTATATATTTATATTATGAATTTCCTTTTTATAAGTCATACTTTTTTACTTTTATTTTTTAAATTTTAGCATAAACTATGAAATATGAACAATTAGTACGATATATGAACATAATACACAAGAAATATGAACAATTAGTACGATATAAGTATAAACATAATATACAACAAATATGAACATAATACACAAGAAATATGAACAATTAGTACGATTTAAGTAAATAGTTTGCAAACATACCTGTTGTAATCCCCTGTAATTTTGTGAAATTTGAAATTATATTTTAACATATTTTTGTGAATATTTAATTATGATTATTTATTTACATAATTTATTTTACTATGATTTAAGCAAATAAATTTAATGTTTATAAAGCTAATAAAACTATTTCATTAAATTATTTCACTACCCATATTTTAATCATGCATTACTATGCAAGTCCAACCCATAAATTACTAAGCCCATTCTTTTACCTAAAACCCACTCATTTTAAACCCAAATTTTAATCCTAGTTTTATTAGAACTAGGAAAACCCAAAAACCCCACTTCTTATTAGTTGAACCCACCTAAAATTTTCCACTTTCTCACTCCCAAATCTCACGTTGAATTGCTGCTACTGCCTTTCCATCTTCTTCTCCCTATTCACGCTTCAACATAAAAATATATATATATATATATATATATATATATATATATTTTTTTTTTTATATATATATATATATATATATATATATATATTTGCTGCCTGGAGACACCAGCCACCACTGCTGCTCCGGCGTCCACCGCGACCCTCTCCTTGATAGCAGTTCGCCCCTATCTCCTTTCTTCCTCTTGTTTTCTCTTCTTTTGTTAATTCAACCCAAGTTTAAATCTTTATCAATTTTTGTTATTTAATTTTTATTATTATGGTTTGATTATGTATATGATTTATAAAAGATTATAAATTTATAAGTTTTATCATGTTTAAATTATGCATTAAAATTTCAGATTTGTTTAGTTAAGAAAATTAGGGTTTAAAGCTTGATTCACGTGGTTTTAGGGTTCAAAAACGTGTTGCTAAAGTTATTCAATTAAAGCATGATTATATTGTGATTCTACTATGATTATGATGATGTTTAATTCAAAAACAAGTTTTCAGTTTTTCGTAATCAACTTTTGATTTCCGTTCTTAATTTCTCTTAATCACGTTTAGATTCTAACTCGTCCGATTTTTGCAAAAAAAAATAGTTTTTCGTGTGTAAACGACGTTTTAATCAAAACTCACTACCTTTGCTAGTGATCACCACCCTCTCGTGGCCAAATTCAGCCTCTAAATATGGTTTTCAGGCAGTTTTAGATTTTTAACGAAGGTTTAACATGATAAATAAAATTCAGATTATTAAAAATAAAGATTTGGGGATCTAAAGCATTCTAAATCATGTGTCTTAGAGTTTTCAATACACTACATGACCATTATGATTAATTTATGTTAATGGTTTTTTTTAGTATCAAGTTTGAAGTTTAAATTAAATTTTCAAATTTTTGAAATCTGAATTTTATTGTTTTGGTATCAAGAATAATAGGTTCTAATGTTTCTACATGTATATTTAAGCTATTATTCCATTATTATAAGTATGGGTTGTTAAATTTGTAAAGGATGCGTATAAACTAAATTTTCAAATTTGGTTAGTAGCTAAAACATGTTGTAATTTCATATATAAAGATGTATTTTAAGTTTTTTATGAAGGAAACATAAAGAACTATACACAAGCTTTTAATTCTAGTAAAAGGGAAGGTTTTAAAGTGTTGTTTAATTAAATTTTGTAGGTTTTAAAGTAAGTTAGTATTGCTGTAAATTATATTGCTTGGGTATTGATTGAACTATTGTTGTTGTTTGATTGAACTATTGAACTATTATTGTTGTAAATTTTGTTGTTTGATTGAACTATTATCTCATCTAGAGTATTGACAATCAGGGGTTGGGGTTCACGGGGTATTAGCCATGTACTTTCTAGAGGTCGTCTGATCTACGAGTCTGTTGTTTACAACTATTTTTTTTTTAAACTATAAGGAGTTAGATGAGATCCTCATACTAGCTATGGCCACGGAGTCGCGCCCGTCTGCCATTGGATGTTTATTAATGTTTCCAAATGGAGGAATAGGGTTTTATTATATTGATGTTCCGAATTGGAGCATGGGGAGACAACCTGGTCTATTGCTTGATCCAATCAATGAATGAAATGAGTTATTTATTATTAATTAGTGAAGTCTTAGTAATGTTAACAGTTGAGACATGTGCCTGAGTAAGTAATTAAATTGTATGTGTTGATTGCTTATTAGTAGTATGCTAGGAATTCTTTGTTATGTTTCGTAGCTTGTATGTACTCAGCGTTGCTGATTGCACGCTTTTGTGTGTCCTTTCTTGGTCATGGCCTTCGCCTATCAATGACCCTGTAATGAACCAATTTATACACGTGTAATATCGGGGATCAGATTAATCACATGTTTTTACACAATGAGAACTTGCATCAAGGTGGTGGGATTTCGAGTGGAGTGTTGGATATTTTCACAATTTATTTCAATTCTTAAGTTGGATTTATTTTAACTCTAATTTGATTTATTTACCACTTTTATTTGGGTTTTGGAATAAGGGCCATAATGGTTCCAGCTTGTAAGATTAAATTAAGTTTTGATTATTGGTTTTGGAAACTTATTTATAACTGAGTTAGTTTTTCCGCTGCTAATTTCTGAACTAGCCTTGACGTTTGAACACGTGACATTAGCATGTCAGTAATTCTCTTGCAAATTGTTAAAGGTATTTACAGGTTTTTAAGAGAGAATTATTGGGGTGTTACACCTGTAAATGAAAATTCAATCCCAAACATAAAAAAAAAAAAAAAAAAAACCACATTTGACCTAATTAAATCCCAAATTCATGAAAATGAAAATCACAGTTGTAAATACTTAAAAATCAAATTGTCACTTCATTCCTTCTCTTAGCAGCCATCCTTACTCTATACCTTTCTTTGTTTACTTCATTTAAAATGATTATTTCAGCAAAATATATGACCCGTAGCTTCCTTATTTGGTCAACCTGAAACAAATAATATAAACAAAGAACATAAACATTTGAGCATAACAGATCTGAACAACACACATAAATATATGAATATAGAAGGCTTATAAATGAACATATTTTTAATATTGCATATTTGAGTTTAGGAGGTATTTCAGAACATTGTGCATTCAAATTTCTATAAAATGAAATCAAATAAAATTATGAACATGAAGTGTAATGAATAATAAACTTATAAATATGAAGTATCACAAATTGAACATGAATTATTACAAATATGAACATGATGTATTACAAATATGAACATACTTGTTATTTTGATTTTCTTCTTTCTGAAATTTCTTTGATAATTCGTACATTATTTTTGGATTAACAGTTGGACTATTCTTTTCTTTCTTTTTTTGGAAAACATTTCACTCAGTGGACTGTTCATAAAAATTAGAGTTATAACCTTATACATAATTTCATAAAGTCAATTATCTAAAAATAAATTGTTCATATAGTAAGTAATATGTACTTGCATTTCCATAGATTCTTCTGCAGAAGATGATTTTGTAGTATTTTTCGAATTATTATATAAAAAATAAATACAATTTATAATGTAAATTCGAATTCATAATAAAATTCATAATTTTGTATAAAATTATGCAAATTAAATTCGAAATTCAAACAAATTTACCTTTGTTTGGGAGATTGTTTATGCAAATTAATTTTTCACAAACATCCATTGACGATTTTGATTTTTTTGTGAGAGAAAAAAATACAAAGAGAAAACTGACATGAATTATGCGTGTAAATGGGGAGTACATGAGTAACAGAGGGAGGCAAATCAGGAATTAAGGCAGTTTTTGAAGTAGTTTTTTTTAAGAAAATTGTTGACCGATTACGTGTAAATGGATTAGTAAAATATCAGTAATACTAATATATTGGGCCTGGATTAACTCTCTTCATTCTCTTCCTCCTCAAAACCCCTAAAAAATTCTTGTTTAAGGGGCTACCACCAACCTTTTGGTTGATGGTAAGCCCCCTAATCTCTTAGTTTTCTTCTAGTTTTTTACTTTATACTCACAATAATTATCCTCTCTCTCTATTAGAGAGTTTTCTACCCGTGTATCGGGTTAATCTCTCTTTATGAGAATTTGGGGCTATGTTTTTCGAATTTTGTTTGCAAAATTGATTTGTTGATGAGGAGTTGTGCTATGTCGCCATGGAGGTTAATTCTACATGTGTAATCAATTGTACCGAAGGTTGTTCAATTCCAAAACTACAACAAATCGAAAAGGCTGTATCAAACAGCGATGTGAAAGAGGGCATTCCCCATTGTCAGATCTAAATTACCAACGATCGTGGTTTTGTCCAATTAGAATATTATTTGATTCAATTTGTATTGTATTTGCTAGTTTTGATTTATATCGTAGATGACATATGACTTTTCTATTAATGAAATTAATTTTTCTCTTCAAAAAAATATATATATATTGGGACTGGTGCACCTGTTGTCATATGCACCACCGTCCATCGTAGAATTTGCGCCCTCCCTTCACTCAATTTAAACCTGACTACAAACACTCCATTACACATAGTAGAGACCTTATCCACTCTAAATTTTCCCCAAATTCTCCTAATGAAGCCACTAAACATCATTAAAGGAGGTTTAGCACACAAACCCTAGCATTATTACTACCAGCATTCCCCTCAAAATTGAGACCTCATGATAAGGGTATTGTAGAATTTCCTTGCTAGAATAGCAAGAAAATAAAGGGGCAGTAGGGAAAAAAGGATAGGAGAGGGGGAGAGATAGAAAAACAGAGATAGAGAAGAGATAGGAGAATGCTGTTATTATTTTCATATATCAAATACTATGAATGTGCACCCTTAAATAGGAAATGCTCACACTATTACAGCCAATCAAAGAAAAGATTCTCCTTAGCTATTTTTAACCGAATTAACTAACTTTGGAAAACTTGCTTAATTCTGATATTTTAACCTCCTATATCAGATCCTCCCCCTTTAAAAGACTTGACCTCAAGGCTAAGAGCTAGGAACCATTAGCAGTCCACTCAGGAAGAGTAGTGACAGCAGGAGGATCACCAATGAAAATCTTTAACTGAGATACATGAAAGACATCATGGATTCTGGCAAAGCTGGGCAGCTGCAACTTGTATGCTGCCTTTCCCAAAGTAGCTATGATCTAAAAAGGCCCATAGTACTTTGCTGAGAGTTTGTTAGAGGATCTGTAGTGCACTGATTGCTATTTGTAGGTTTGGAGTTTAAGCCACACCCATTCATTCACAGAGAAAGTTCTCTCAGTCCTTTTCTTGTCAGCTTGGACTTTCATACGATTTTATTGCAGATTAGTTTTAAGCACTGCTATCATGTCCTCCCTTCTCTGCATTCCCCTGTCAACTTCAGTATGGAGATAAGGCAAATGCAGGGGTGGTAGTTGATTGTAAACAACCTCATAAAGGGTCATTCGAGCACTTGTATGGAAGTGTGTGTTGTACCACCATTCAACTAATGGAAGGTACTTGCACCTTCTTTAGGTCTGTCACTAGTGACACATCTAAGATAAGTCTCCAAACATCTGTTAACCACCTCAGTTTTCCCATCAGTTTCTAGGTGGTATGCTGTAGAGAGCAAAAATTCTGCCCCATGGAGAGTAAATAACCCCTGCCAAAATGTACTTAAGAAGATAGGATCTCTATCACTCACTATGCTTCTAGGCCAACCTTGCAGCTTGAATACATTGTCTAAATATGCTTGAGCTACTTCTATTGCAGTGTAAGGGTGTTTAAGTGCAATGAAGTGTGCATATTTACTGAGCCTATCAACAACCACAAAAATAACACTATTATTCATAGATTTGGGTAAACCTGAAATGAAGTTCATTGAGATATCAGTCCACACATTTGCAGGAATTGGGAGGGGTTGCATCACCCCTGGTTTGGCTACTGTTTCATATTTTGAAGCTTGACAGACCTTGCATTTCCTCACAAATTGATTTACAACCCTAGTCAAACCTCTCGAATAAAATAGGGCATGCATCCTTTTTAAGGTTTGCTCTCGTCCTGAATGGCCAGCTTCAAGGGTGGCATGCTACTAATGTAAGAGTTTCTTCCTTAGTTCTGCATTAGGACCAATGAAGATCCTGCCCTTTCTCCTAAGTAATCCATCTTGCAATGTGTAACCAGAGTCACTGGGTGTACCAGCCATTAAAGTATTGTAGATTGCTTCAATGTTGGTATCACAAGCATAGCTGGCCTTGATTGATGATGCCAAATCAGAGTCTACCACATAAATGGCCATCCACAAGACCTGAGATCCTTGCACCCTTGATAAAACATCTGCAACTATGTTCTCCTTCCCTGCTCTATATTGAATAACATAATCAAATCCCATGAGTTTTGAGAGCCAAAACTGTTGGAATGGGGTTGAGATTTTCTATTCTAGCAGCCACTTCAAACTCTTCTGATCAGTCCTGATCACAAAATGTGCCCCAGCCAAATATTGTTCCTATTTTTGAACAGCAAATACCATAGCAAACAACTCTTTCTCATATATAGAAAGCTTTTTCCATTTAGGCCCTAAAGCTCTACTAATAAAGGCAATAGGGTGATTATCTTGCAAAAGTACTACTTCAATGCCAAGTTTGGAGGCATCAGTCTCTACTACAAATTCTTTGCTAAAGTTAGGCAAGGCAAGCACAAGCGTAGAGGTGAGGGCTGCCTTTAGCTTATTAAATGCAGATTGAGCTATATCACTCCAAGCAAACGCTCCTCTTTTAAGCAAATCAGTCAAAGGTTTACTAATCACTGCATACCCCTAAATGAACCTTCTATAGTAGCCAATGAGACCAAGAAAACTCCTTAGGTCTTTAACTGAGGTAGGCACTGGCCAAGAAGCTACTACATTAATCTTTCTGGAATTAGTTTCCACCCCCAAACCAGAAATAAAGTGCCCCAAATATTCCACTTTTTCAGTGGCAAAGTGGCATTTATGAGCTTTGCATAAAGAGAATGATGCTTCATTAATTCAAAGACTGCAGTAAGGTGTTACCAATGTTCACTAAGAGACTTGTTGTAAATGAGAATATTATCAAAGAAAACCAAGACAAACCTTCTAAGAAAAGGTTTAAATACATCATTCATCCAACTTTGAAAGGAAGATGGAGCATTGGTCAAGCCAAAGGGCATGACCAAGAATTCATAGTGACCTTCATGGGTTTTAAATGCTATTTTGAAAACATCATTTGGGTGAATCCTTAATTGATGATAGCCTGCCCTTAGGTCAATTTTGCTGAACACCATAGAACCAGCTAGTTCATCTATGAGTTCCTATATTAAGACCCTGCTCATCCTTAAACCGAATGGTTACATCAGCCACAAACTCATTCCAATCCACAAAACTTTTATTAGAAAGGTAACTAGCTTCCCAACTCTCAGCTTATCAATCATGTTAAGGGAAGCTAAATCAACTTTCTAATCATAAGGAATTTTGCACAAACTGAAATACTTGCTACATTTTCTAATCTAGATGTGAGGATTCTTACCATCAAATTTTGGGAACATCAACTTGGGGTTGTAGTTAAGCTTAGGTTGATGAGTGCGTTCCTCAGGTTTGTGCAAGTGTGAGATCTCCATTTTCTGTTGAATTTGCTGCAGGATTTGCATGATATCATTCACCCTTTAATCTAGTGAAGACACCCTTGCATCAACAGCAGTTAGCTGACTCTCCATTGCTATCACACGCGTAGAGGCAGTAGGTTCCAGAGTTTCTCAATCAGAGGGAGGCAGCAGATGGCTCTGATACCACTGATAAGGGTATTGCAGAATTTCCTTACTGGAACAACAAGCAATTAAGGGCGGGCAGTAGGGAAAAGAGGATAACAGAGGGGGAGAGATAGAGAAGAGATAGGAGAAGGCTGTTATTATTTTCATATATCAAATACTATGAATATGCACCCTTAAATAGGAAATGCTCACACTATTACAGCCAATCAAAGAAAAGATTCTCCTAAAAATCAGGAACAAACTCTAAAACAGAATTTGTTAAGCAAAAGGACAAAAACAGCAAAGCATAAATTTGTTATTTGCAACCAACATAACTGAATTAACTAACTTTGGAAAACTTGCTTAATTATGATATTTTAACCTCCTATATCACCTCACTCGTCCAATTCTTAAACATATCACTCCATTTCGTCTGGTTACTTGCCCTAGTTCTTGGAGACCAAAAAACAGGGTGGGCAATTGATTTCCGGACTTTTGGGCGAAAAATTAGACCCATTCCTTCCCCATTACCATTTGAAAGCATCAATTTCTTCTACTATGATCCTTCTGTTTCGAGAAACTGCTCAATTTTGCCTTCAACTTTTGATTCTTCTTTCCTTATTCTTCTTACCCTTAGCCATAGCTCACTCGAAGATTTGAAGGTAGGAAAAATGGCGGTTTCGAACACTTTCTCTCTAGTTTTATTTCACATTTTAGGGTTTGCTAAATCTGTTGATCTGACGTTATTTTTTATAATATGTTTTTTTTGTCTAATTTCAGTTGATTGTTGATTGTTAGGGACAATTGTTATGATTTTCTCTAAATGCTGTAATTCTTTCTCATCTATAAGATTATCTCTCGTTCTTGGATTTAATTTGACGTTATTACTGATAATATGTTTTTTTATATGTAATTTCAGTTGATTATAGGATTATTTTTTATTGTTAGTTAAAACGCTCTACTTCTTTCTCAGTCTAAAGATTATTCCACTATTTTGTGGTCTGTAATTTTTTTTGTTCGAGTTTTTGTTCGAATTTTTTCTGTGTTTTTTGTTCGAATTTTTTACGAATTTTCTAGGTGGTTTTTGTTCGAATTTTTTTACAATTTATTCGATTTTTTTCTGGGTTATTTGTTCATATTTTTTTTTCTGGGTTTTATGTTAGGAGTTGTTATTCGTCGCCCGCATTTCTCCACATAATGCCCACAAGTTTTAGTTTTTTTTGACATTTTTGCCCTTTTCATAATTTTCACCCAAAACGCAATTTTACATCCTAGAAAATATTCAGCTCGCGTGAATTATTATACACCAAAAATATTTTATATTACATGAAACAAATTATACAAACTCATTTACGTAAGATAAATTAACAAATTACGTGAGATTAAGATAAATTAACAAATTACTTGAGATTATAATATTTTAATCTCACGTAATTTGTTAATTTATCTTATGTAAATGATTTTGTATAATTTGTTTCATGTAATATAAAATATTTTTAATAATGAATGTAGACCTTATAATATGTTTATTGTTGATTGTTTGTTGTTAAGATTTATTTAATAATGAATCTGTTTACCTAGGATTCATGGCACGTGTTTATAACATATTGTTTGGAAGACAACCGATTAAAACGGATGTGAACCTGAGAAGAAATTGTTTCGTGTTAACTGAAGAAGATTTTCTAGCATTCAAGAATGTATTAATTCCACGAGACCAAGAGCTTTTTGATGATCCCAACTACCAATATCCTTTCGTTGTTGAAGATTTTCCGTTTAGCTCAATGTTGCGGTCATTAAATTGTAAGATATTAGAACCTGGTGAAGGAGTCTGTTTTGCTGGCAACTGGGGTAGATTTGTTATGGAGAGGAGCCTAAAAAAGGGTAGTTGGTTGTTCTTTGCGTGGAACCAAGAGCTTTACCGCATGAGGGTTAACTTTGTATCTCCTAACAAAGAACCTAATGAAGAAGAACAAATTTTGTTTGATGCATTGGATGATATAGTTGAGGATTCTGTTGTTGGGCACACTAGGGGCACCACTGACCCTGGGGGCGCTGGTCTTGAGGGCACCATGGGGGCACTTCTGTGGGAGTTCAGCACCAGGTTTTTCTTATGACTCAATGTAACATGCATACATGTCTTATGTTTTCTACTGGCTTGTCTAAGTCATTCATGTATAGATGTTCTACTCTTCTTATGCTTTCACTGGCTTGTCTAAGTCATTCATGTTGTAAACTACTAAGTACAAGGGATTTGTCCAAAAAAGTTGTAAGTTGAATTTTGAAAAATTCACCAGATATAGCTTGTCAAATAAAGTATAAAGGTCTTTCTCCATGATTATTGGGTTGCTTGTAATAAAATCCATATCATAATCAGTAGCTCCAAGAGTGAGTGGAACATCTGAATATTTTTTTATTGAGGCAAAGTTAATATCAACATAAAGGGAAAAGGAAAGGTTTATAAATATTTGATTGATCAATCCATCAAAGTTTTAATTTGAGCAATCACATTCTTGTCCATTAAATGAGTCAACTTAGGATCATACTTTATTCAAATAATTGATAATGGATGGGCATGCTGGAAATTTGGACTTCCCCTTCTTTTAAACTTAACTAAAGCAAATATACTGCGGTGGAAGTAGATATTAGCTGTTTTAATTTTCCCATGTTTCGCTGACACAATTTGAAGAACCCTTAAGATTTGGAAAACGATATAGAATTTGGCTTGGTGATGTTACATTTTTAGTAATCTTGCCTATATCATCCATGGTTGTGATGGCTTGCCTTTTACTTGGTTGTTTCTAAGACTATCAAATTTGAAAAGTCAACCAAGATGCACTTTTGTAAGATTGCTCTCCAAGATTATACTGCACATGGAACCTTTTAAATAGATCCTTGCACATTGCACTTGACAAGATCATAATAGGGACTCGAAAATGTAGGTAACTAGGTACGTCCCTCTTGCATCATTGCATGGATGCCTATGGGCTATGGCTATGTGTTAATAATCGACAAATCTCCTTCGAACTACTGTCACTAACATCAGTAAATGTTTTGTTACTCTAAACTACGCAACATTTAATTTAAAGAACTCACTAACTTCATTGCATATATATCCAGCATTTGCTTTGATATTCTTGAGTTGATTTGTGAAGAATAGCATGTGTTGATTTTTGTGTTTCAACTGGAAATGTTTGCAGGTTTGTGTGAGGGACTTTGTTCCTATTGCACTAGCTTGTCTAATGAAAGAACCTCCAGAGGCTGATATTGTGAAAAATTTCTTGTTGAAAACTCTCCATCTTCGAGGTCGTGAAAAGAAGATAGATAAATTCACTCTTGAAGAAGGTGTGATACCTGCGAGCTTCAAGGTTCAGATGGATGAGAAATGTGAGCATGTGAAGGAAATTCTGATAGCTGATTATGGTGGCTCTGCAATTGGAAGAGTGGTGCCTATGGATTCTGGGTTCGGTTGGATTACTTTGCTGAAATCGTATGTCAAACGCACAAGAGACCACTCTCTGGCAGACATGCCTGAAATGCAGCAGGGCATAAAATTGATCCTCAACTTGTGCCTCTCTGATGGTGTTTACACTTCCCCATCACTTCTCTGTGCAGATGCATGCTGTGTGATTGACAGAAGGATGGTAAGTTTCTTGTTCACCCTCTCCTTTCTTCTCGTATCAAATAAAGTTGCACTTGTACCTGAATTTGAATTCGATCATCATACCAAATGCTAAATAAGTGATGGTCTTTAGCTAGCATATTGAAACAGCAAAAGACTATGCTACTATTGTTTTAGATCAAATCATTACTTCCATAACATAAGAACATAGACATTCTTTTGACTTAAAACTACAAATGAATCTCCATATAGTCATTAGACTGAAGAAAAGTAGCTGTGAGCAACTGCTTTTTCAATTCTAGCTCTGTCAACATGTCTGCTCCTTCCTAATTTCATCCATATTTATTGATTCGGCAGGACATCTATGGGTATCCCATTGAATTCAGGCTCATTTCTCTTTTGCACTAAGAAGTGCTAAATTCATGTTGAAAGATGGGCCTGACAACAAAGAAGTGCTGGACAAGATCATTTCAAAGATCAAAGGTCTTTGTTACCATACTCGGACCTATTACTGGCTTGATTTTACCCAACTGAATAACGTATACCGCTATAAAACAGAAGAGTACTCTCACACTGCTTTAAACAAGTTCAATGTAAGCCCAGAATCAATACCTGATTGGCTGTTCGAGTTCATGCCCTTACGAGGTGGTTATTTCATCGGCAATGTCAGCCCAGCTTGTATGGATTTCAGATGGTTCTTACTTGGTAACTGCATTGCCATCTTAAGCAGTCTTTTGACACCACAACAAGCATCAGAAATAATGGACTTGATTGAGGAGTGGTGGGATGAGATAATTGAAGAGATGCCCTTGAAGATCACTTCTCCAGCTCTAGAGAGTGATGAATGGAAAACTATTACTGGGTATGAATCTAAGAACACTTGGTGGAGTTACCACAATGGTGGATTTTGGCCCGGTGAGTTTCCTGATGCAAAATATTATGGACGTAATACTTGCTCCAAAATTTATCTATTTAGTGTATTTGTTGCCATAATTTACCTTGATTAAGCTTTTAGAATATGATTATATCTTGATCCTAGACTACAACTTTACTTCATATAGCTGATAATCTTTTTGAAATGCTGATCTGACTACAACATTGTAAATAGTAATCAACATTATCTTTTGGGTGCATTTCTCATGCCTAAGACAGAAAAGTATAATCTTATGAGATATTGATCAGATTTTGCTCAACTATTGCAGTTCTGCTGTGGCTGCTAGGAGCTGCATGCTTTAAGACTAGGAGGCCTCAGATGGCCAGAAATGCAATAGACTTGGTGGAGAAACGCCTTTGCAAAGATGGGTGGTCAGAGTACGACTCTTTTTTTGCCTCAGCTATTTTGGCAGGAGTTGGAGGATCAAAGTCTATGGCAGTAGATCGTTTTTCAGACAGCACTGCCCACTCAAGAAGCGTTTTTTTTATTAGATACATTATGAAGATCATTAGTGGTAGTTTGTGATGCTATCCTAATGGAAAGCTCTCTTGGAAGTGGATGTGATTGAATACGAGATGGTGATTGCAGATTCACATTGAAAATAGTGTGAATATCTGGTACACTTTCAACTGTTTCATTAGAGGAAAGTGTAAATTGGAGAGAATATTGTAAATCCATAATCCCTTTGCCTTTGTCTTTATGATTCAATTCAGGAGTATTTTCACCTTTGATGCCATCCTCCATAGCAATTTCCTTGTTACCTGATTTAGCAACAGGGACAAAAAGCTGAGATTCTGCACTTATTAACGTCTGATTCTTTAACTTCAATAGTTGCTAAGAACACTGATCTTTTTCGTACTATTTCTGCAGTATTAGTTTCAGTATCGATAGATTTGAGTGACCACTCGAGAAAATTCATGGTAGCCAATGATCTAGCAGGACCTAGTTTCATCAAAACAGGTTATGTTCTAAGTCGTTCTTGTATAACCCGAAACTCAGCTTCATCTCCCTGAAGATAATAATAAAAAAAAAAAAATAGATTCGCAGTTATTTGCTATACGCTCTTTAACTATAATAACAGAGGCTAAGGCCTTGTTTGGTTTACCTTATTTTTACTGATCTGATCTGGTCTGGCCTGATCTGATCTGATTGTCTGATTTGACCAAACTTTGACCTTAAGTGTACGATAATATATAAGGAAAAAATATATCAAGTGGAATCTTGTTAGATTCGTAATAATGTGTAGTTTATTAATATGTAATTTTCATAATTTTTTCATTACGAAATTAAGAATATTTAGCGATAAAAAACCGCACATAAAACGATATTCTGATTTGAACTTATTTTTTCTGATCTGAACTTATTTTTTTTGAAATAAGTAAAAATAAGTTGAACTAAACAAGGCCTAAATTTCTTACTGTTTGTTATTAATATTTTGGAAACACTGAACAAAAAACATTTCATCATGATGTGAAAATAATTGAACGCTGACACTTGTAACTAATTAATTGATTGTAGGACATGGATCAAAAGCAATAATAGAAAATTAAACTTACAGATTCTTTCATAGCTCTAATTTCAATTGCTGCTTTTCTAAATAATTTTTCAGTGTCGCCGTTTACCATAATTTTAATATTATATAACAAATCAAATCTAACAAATAACTTAACTTTTTTTTTTTCCCTTCAGTTCTGCAATGGTCTTTACTTGTTGGAGCTTTAGTGGGATAGCGAAGTTCTAGAACTCTGGCCTGTCTGTCATGCAGCATTTGTTCATGCATAACAGCCCTACAACAAATATTATTTATTAAAGAAAAATTAATTGCACTACTAGAAAACAGGCAAATTTCGACGGACTGGTTCGGACGGACACAAAATTTTGTCGGAAAAAGCAAAATTTTCGACAGATTTATGTTCCGTCGGAATTTTCCGACGAATTTGACAAATCCGTCGGCAAATTCCAACGGAATTTTACTCCGTCGGAATATATGTGCTTTCCGACGGAAATATTGTCTGTCGGAATCCGTCAAAATTTAATTAAAAAAAATCTTTTAAAACCCTAAGATTTGGACCTTATTTCTTCTCTTTCCCTCTCCGCCTCTTTCCTTCTCTTTCTTTCTCCTTTTTCCCCTTTCTCTTTCTCTCTCCTCTCCTCTTTCCCTCACCGCCTTTTCCCTTCTCTTTCTCTCTCCTTTTTCCCCTTTCTCTTTCCTCACAGCCTCTTCTCTTTCCCCTTTCTCTTTCTCTCTCGTCTTCTCTTTCCCCTCTCTACTCTCAACAAGTTTGTAGATCAGGTTTTTCGGATTTTTGGAGATCAGGTTTTTCGGATTTTTGGACTATGTAATGTATAAACTATTTTTTTTTCGATTTTTTTGGTTTTTGTTTCGATTTGGTTTTTACGATTTGGGTGTTTTGGATTTTTTTTCGTTTTTTTTCGATTTGGTTTGTTGTGGTGGTGGTGGGAAGGAGTTGGTAGATTTGGGTTGTGGGGGTGGCGAGGTGGAGATATAGGTTAGGTGGCGAGGTGAATTTGGGCTAGGTGGCGAGGTGAATCTGGGTGATTTAGGTTAGTTTTGGTTAGGGTTCGGTGGTTGTGGTTGGTGAATCTGGGCTAGGTGGCTGGTTTGGCTGATTTGGGTTAGTTTTCGGTTAAGGTTCGGTGGTGGTGATACGCCGTGCCGGTGGTGGAATGGCGTTTTTTTTTTTAATTTCTAAAAATCAGTTTCCGACAGAAATTCCGTTGGAATTTTCCGGCAAAACAGTATTCGTCGGAAATTTCTGACGGATTTTTCCAATGCCAGAATTTCTCTTCCGACGGAATTTCCGCCGGAAAAGTGTTTCCGATGGAATTTCTGTCGGAAAAGGTCATTTTTCCTACGAACGATTTTTCGACAACCAGTTCCGACGGAATTTTTTCGTTGAAAATGACCTGTTTTCTAGTAGTGTTGGACAACATGCACAATTATATATGTTTTTTGCAAAGCTATTGTTTTTCCTTCATCATCTTATTTTTTAATTAATCAGACCATTTTTGTACTTTTTTTTTGTCCTTGTACAAAAAAATATAGAAAGAAAATGAGTGTCGATTGTCCCTTGGGAGGAAGTAGGAGAAAAATTACCCAAAAAAGTAATGCCGTAATTAATTTAAAATGGATGAAACAAAAAAAAAAAAAATTTGGAATGAAAAGGGCTGGATGAGGTCAACTATATTGAAAATTTTCCAAGTCAGAAGAAGATATGCCATTATTTCAGTAATTACCACATTAGCTTAGTACTAACAGACAACAAATAGTACTAACAGTATATACATTAAATTCACAACTTACCATTCACGTAAAACTTTCGCTCTATCTCCTTTTGGATTATGGATAATCCTAGTAGACATGCTCGTTGAAAGTGCAAATGCTGTTGGAAAATGCACAGTGTGTTTATTACTACTTAATAAGTTTCTTTATATATACAAAATCTATAGCAAAATTTAATAAACAGCATTCTCTATAGGTTTATACCTTTCTTTAGATTCAACCAAAGTGCTGTAGAACCAACAACTTCAAACTTTTCAACCCATGTATTCAGAGCATCACAAGCAGAACCCGGCAAGTCATTCCATGCGGAAATTGTTATAGGCTGATCATTCCTGATACATTAACTCAAATTATGGTAAGTTTTCTGAATAGGAAATACCTAGTTGTATAAAAGATTCTATACAGATTCATATTCTTACGTCTGAACTGTAACAACTATCTCTCTGACATAGCATTGGTAATTAGAAGAAAAATCAACTGCACGTGCAGCATCCTCGAAAAACAACACTACTCCAAAAATATATGTTAGAATGCATTATATAAATTAGATTCTAAAAATCATTCAAAAAATTATAATCCATATTTTTTGTCCATTTTGATCTTACATATTGATTATACAGCTGGCTAAAAATCTGTATTCCGTACAATGATTTAAACAGTATATCCTTTAATATAAAAATACTCTACTTGTATAAAATAAAAAAATAAAAACTTATAAATGTAACAATTTTTTCACCACCCATGTCAACTCTTGGAATAGAAGCAATAGATTGAAACTTAGGCACCACGCAACCAGATTCAGGACATATAGGCTGAACAACTGTACGCAGGTTAAATTGCAGCTGAAGCGGTAAATGCTCATTAGCAGTCCGATATTGATCTTCAAGTGGTTTCACTATGGAATTGGAAATTTTGTATTCGTCGTTATACACAATTGCATCCTCATATGCCTCGATTCGATCGTTGAATAAAGTTGCACGTATCTGATTTCCTTTTATATATATATATATATATATATAGCCAAATGTTTTGGGTATTTTTGGTCCCTCGGGAGAGTTACAATACTGAGTATGTGCACCTGACTTCTGTACCTGCAAAACCACGAAACTCCGGTTGGGGAGTTCCGCCTCCTAAGATCAAGTTAGTATGATTCCGGATGAGTAAACGGGCGAAAAGTGAATGAGTTTTTCTCACTGATTCAGAGAGATTCCGCAATTAATATTGCTCAGGTTTCGAATATGTATTTTTTGAATCCCCAATAAATGAGGAGGATTCTTCTATTTATAGCAGATCTGCTCCCCCATTGGGGGTTCAGTGCCACGTGGCATCTTCTGATTGGATCTCCTTGGGCCTGTTGGAGGGTGACACGTGTAAGGCCCTCATTGGGGCACATGGAAAGGGTAATTTTTACCCTAATCATTTGCCCCTAGCCACGTGTCACCTATGACAGGTGTCAAACATTGAGGAGGCGACGGTTGATTTGCTTCCCGCCTCTCTCTTGGATTCGAATTTTGAAAAGTTGAGGCAGAAGGTGGCGATTCGCCTTCTGGGCTTGCCTATAAATAGAGACGAACCCCCTCTCTCCTCTTCACTTTACACATTTTGCAAAAAATTCTCTCGAGTGCTCTGATACCAGCTGCTTAATTGTGCACCCAGCTTCCTTGCTTGAACACATCCGGATACCGGTTGAGTGCTTCTTCAATCAACTCACTCAGGTACCGTCTGGCTCTAGATTTATTCTTGATTTGAGTAGAACTACATACAGGCGGTCTTAAATCGTCTGGGGCACCTTAAACCCTTTTTTCATGTCTTGCATTTGGTAGACCCACAGACGGTTTGGACCGTCTGGGGTATCTTCAAACCATGGTCTTAAAAAATAGACCCTCAGACGGTTATGGACTGTCTGAGGTATCTTCAAACAATGGACTTTCAAATAATGCATCCCATAGGCCCACAGACGGTGATATACCGCCTGTGGCATCTCTAATCAATTGTCTTCAAGGAGTTGCATTTAAAAGACCCACAGACGGTTACATGCCGTCTGGGGCATCTTCAGATAATAGTCTTTAATATCTTGCACTCAATAGCCCCTTAACCGGAAATATTCCGCCTGGGTCATCTTCAAACAATTACTTATCAAGGACTTGCATTTCATAGAGTTGGATCATGTGAAAACCAACCCTAAGCTGAAAACTAAAAATATGACATCTTAACCGTAGATTGTGATTTACCATTGACCCATCAAATCTTACGGTCGAGATTTTTTCCCCGAATTTTCATGCAAAAATTCTACAATTTCTCTCTCCTCCTTTTCTCTCCTAATTTCTGGGTTCCTCCTCTACCTTCTCTCTCCTACTTTCTCTCTCCTAATTTCTCGAGATTTTTGCCCCCAATTTCCTGAAGATCTTGAACTCTCCGAATCCAGAAATCTCCGATCTCTGGTTTGATATCATCTTCATCTTCTTACTCTATCAATTTTAAAATCAAAATTTCGCTGTATCAATTCTAATCTTGATTAGAATATAAATTTAGTTTGATTTTGTTTGATTTTGCGATTTCCTGTTCGATTTTGTTCAATTTTTTTCGATTTCCTGTTTGATTTTGCTTGGTTTTTGTTCGTTTTCATTTGTGATTTTTGTTCAATTTCTGATTTTTTTTCTCATTCAGTTTTCATTCAAAAAATTTTCTCCCATTTTCTCTTTCCTCCATTCGCAATCTACAAATCATCACTTCATTACTTTGTCTTCTGAGATTTTTCACTCGTCAAACAGTTTAACCCTAATTCTCTCAAATTCGTTCTTCAAATACTACAATTTTCCCCCTTTTATAATCGATTTGATCACGCAACTGGTTTCTCGATTGAGCTAGGGTTTCGAATGTTGTAATTGAAGAGAAAAAAAATATGGCAAGAGATCTCGATAATTGGGAGCGCCTTGTTCGAGCTACTCTCAGGCGAGATCAGCTTCGGACTGCCGCTCCTACTCATGAGCGCCACCCTAGCGGCCTCGCTGGAGTTGTTCCGCCTTCGCTCCCGTGCTTCCCATATTGATGCTATTTTGCAGGCTGCTGATGAGATTCAAGATGAGGATCCTAATGTTGCTCGCACTTGTATGTTTTTCTTTCTCATTTCTTGTCAATTAATGGTATATTATGATTGCAAATTCGAGTTTTATGATATTTGATGCTTTTGGTTAATATAGAGTGTAGTTATTGGAAATTAATGATATTAGGTGATCAACTATATTAATTTTTTTCCATGATTTTGATGCAAAATGCTGCTCGTTTCGCTCGATCTACTTAATTAGTCTTGCTTCAGATTTGAATTTGTTCGTCTGATTTGCACAACCTGCCTTTGTGTTTCCTTTCATTGCATTTGTTGTTTGTTGTTTATCTAAGCTTCCTTTTGTTGTTTTTGTTTTCTTGGTGTTGTGCTATGATGTGCTAATGCAGTAATGTAGCTGTTGTTTTGTGTGTTGTTTTTTTTTTGCTGTTGCTTACACCCCTTGTGTTGTCCTTGGTTGAGCACCCTTCCGCTATGAGGGAATTTTTCGCTTTTGCAAGAATTGTGGTTTTGCAAGACATTCAAGGAAGCGTTGTAAAATTCGAAAAGTGGTGGCTAAGAGGCGGCTTAAAAGTCGTGTTGCCACTTTGGAAAATCAGGGAATGAGGGTCCTCTATGGCCCTCGTGAATATTTCTATTATACAAATGTTGTCAAGGGCTTGCCTAACTATAGGCGTTACAGAGATCTGGAGGCCAATCTGGTGAGGCCAGAGGAACCAAAAGATGTTCCTATGGAGGACAGGAACCTTGTAGGGGATGGCGATTCTATTTCAGATGATTTTTCTAATGATAGTGCGAGGAGTGACTACTCTGAAAATTATTATACAGGGTTTGAGCACTGAAAAGGGCACTCTAATCAATCTGTTTCTCAGGTCTACAGCCCATGTAACACCCCCAATTCTCTCTCTACGTAGATTGTAGAAAATACGTATAAATACCGTAGAGATAGACTTGGGCGTATTACCGTCGCGTAATAACGCAAGGCTTATACCAAAAAAATTACTTTTGCAGTGGAAAACTTTATTCTTTATTAAATAAACCATAGTAAAATTCGTTCATAATTCGTGACATAAAACGACTCAAACTTTTCCTAGCTAGGTGAAATTCCCGTGGACTCCCATATGCATCAATCAATTTCCACCTGAAATATTCACCTATTTACCATAAATGGTAAACAGGGCAAAGCCAAAACAAAAGCACGTATTAGCAAAGTATGCTAAGTAAGTCATGTGTAAGATAAGTAAAGCATAATTTAAATCATTCACGTTTAATTTATAAAAGAAATACTAATGCCGTATTCAAATAGAACTTTTCCAATCCAATTCTTTTAATTCAAGTTAAAAAACTCAATCGATTCATTCCAAACCAATTCCTCACTAAGTGTGCACACCCCCCAAGTGGTTTACTTTATAATCAAAGGCCAAACTTGAGGAAAGACTAGGTCATGCAAAGTCCATAGTCTTCTCTAATTTATTCCCTAAGTGGGATTCATAACACATCGATTGATTTGCATAAAAGCTCCTTTTTAAAATCCGTCATACTTGCATCACAATAAACTTGTAAATCTTTTCCAATAATTTCCAATCACAAATCAAAGCCTCTTTTAATTTTTATATCCAAAACATTAAATTCAATCCGACATAATTTCATAATTTAATACGGAACATAATATCATAAATTCATACGGAACATAAAACATGATTTCATACGGAATGTAATAAAATATGATTTGATACGGAACATAATAATTTATAATTTCATAATAAATCATAGTTTCATACGGAACATAAAATATAGGAATGTACTTTACACAAATATAATTTCATACGGAATAAATTATAATTTCATACGATCATAAAATGTAGTTTCATAATCAACTTTCGAAGGTATCAAACCACATAACGTACCTTGATCAACCACGAGCGATTCACAACTACTTCTCTAACTCACGAACACCCTACACATAATTAAACCTTAATTAATATAAGGCTAACAAATAAACGCAACAACTTAATTAAACTACCCTATATGTGCATGAATTAATTAAAATAATTTTCTGTTTATAATTTAAAGAATTTTTTTCTGTTTTTATAAAATTAATTTGTGTAAGAAATAATATTTAGAAAAAATGATTAATAATATAAAACAAGATTAAGAGAAAGGAGGTATTAAAGGATGGTGGTGGAACCTAGGGGTGAGCAAAGATCCAGGGTACCCGGTATCGGACCCGGAACCGGTTAGGACCTGCTAGGTCCGGACCCAGAATTGGTCTCACCGTTTCCGAGATCGGGTCCAAAATTTCGGACCCGGTTGTAACCGGTTCCGGTTCCAAATCCTAAAATGTGGATTGTTTTTGTTTTTAAAAAACTAAAGAGTTATGTACAACCCATTTTAATTTCTAACCCAATTGCTTATAAAATACTCAACCCACTATCAAACAAAACCCTAAAACTTCTAGATTTTTCTCTCCGCTCTACTATACCGGTTACCAAACATATATTGTACAAAATATATTTAAAAAAACAAAAATATTTTGAACGTAACTAATTAGTAAAAAAAATATTAATATTTAATATAATTAAAATAGCTTAATGTATATAAAAATATAAGTATTAAACGCTAAAAGTAAAAATACACCAAAAAAAATATTATGATTTGTATTATATTTCAACACTTATATATTTAAGTCGATACCCGGAATCGAAACCGGTACCCGGTGGAACCAATTCCAATTCCTAAATTTTAGGACCCGGTTGTACCGGTTCCAAATTTTAGGACCCGGTCCCAACCAATTCCGGGTCCGGATCCTAAAATTTTGACCGGGTACCCGGTTTGCTCACCCCTTGTGGAACCAAGGCAAGGGAGGAGCAAGCGACAGGCAGGGGTGGCAGCTGCTGGTGGTCGCCGGCAGCAGCAGGTGGTCGCCGGTGTTGGGCGGTCGCCGGTGGCCGGAAAATGGGAAGGAGGAAGAGAGGGGAAAAACTGTGAGAAAGAGAAGAGGAAGAAGAGAATTTCTTGAGGTTTTTGGTGTGATTCTTGGGGTGTTTGAAAGGGGTATTTATAGGTGTTTAGGTGATGGGTTTATGGCATTTTAGGGTTTATAAATTATGGAAGTTTTTGAGAAATAGAAATTAGGGTTTTAAATATATGGAAGGCTATAATATTTATTTGATCATGAAATTCTATTTGGTAGGTTTTAAGCTTGGAGTGCAAGTATGACATAGAATCAAATAATTTTAGGTTTAAGAATAGAAGTAAAGAAATTTAAAGGATTTTATTTTTAATAAAATAATTTAAAAATCTTTGTAGAAAAACCATGAATGGCCGAAAATATTGAGCAAAATATTACTCAATATTTTCGGACCTATTATGTTAGTTTAGGGATTTTGTAAAATAATTTATTTGTCAAAAATTAAAGATTTAATAAGTTTATAAGTATTTGGAAGAATAAATCAATTTTCTTTCTAGATTATTAGGGTGGCAGAAAATTTGGTTTATAATAAGGTATAAAAATCACATTTTTATTATATAAAATTTAAAATATTATTTGATTAATTTAGGAAATCATTTTATTTCATAAAAATAATTAATTTAGCAAATAATTAATAAAAATCGGATTTTTAATGTATAAAATCCGAAAATATGCTTCATTAGTTTAGGAATTGATTTTATTTTATGAAAATACTTTTACTTAGAGTAAAATCATATTTTTAATTGTAAAATTCGAAAATGATATTTATTTAGTTTTAGGAAATTAATTTTATTTCATGAAAATAATTAGTTTAGCAAGATATTAAGTAAAATTGGATTTTATTGGAAAAATCCAAAAATACTATTTACAAAAATCAGATTTTTAAATTCGAAAATTCCTCTAATTTTATTAATTAATATAGTTTTGTTTTATTATTTATTTAATCAAAATACTATTTATAAAATTTTTAGTTTATCCATTTAATTAAAATAAATGATTTAGGCGCCAAAATTCAAATATCATTTTGGCTCCAAAACTGAGATACTCTTAAGTTAGAAAATACGTTGAAAATACGAGACTAAATACTCTTTAATTTAGAAAATACCTTTCAAAAATACGGGGTATTACAACCCACAAGTAACAAGGCTGGGCTTGAACAACAATCCTTATGTGGTCTTCTATCCTTCTGTTCAGGCTCGCAGAAATGGGCAGGCTAGGGCTCTCTCCTTCTCTGAATGCTTGGTATTAGCACCATTGACAGTAATATGGTTCTCCCTTAAGTCAATGGTGCTATTTGCAAGGGTTAGGGTCCTTGGGAACCCTTCCTTGTACATCTTTTTTATGATAATTAGGTTGTCAATGTATTATATAGTCAATATTTTTTACTTTTTTTATCCAATTTGGTTTGCGTTTACTGTTAATCTAAAGTAGTTGGAGAAATGTACACTCAATGGAAGATCTTGAGAGTTGAAATGAAATTTTTGTTTGGATTTTCTGCAAGAATTTGTGTGTGAATTTGTTTCGATTTTCTTTTATTTTTTGTATTATGCTATATTGGTGCTGTATTAATTCAATGAATTAGGAGAAGGGACATCAGAGGATAAAGGACAACAGGAGAAAGATTCAGATGACAAGGAACAGCTGGAGAAAGCATCAGATGTTAATGAGCATTAAAAGTTATCTTATGATAAGGAGCAGTAGGAGAAGTTATCTGATGATAAGGAGAAGCAGGATAAGTTATCTGATGACAAGGAGGAGGAGTAGGAGAAGTTATCTGATGACAAGGAGGAGGAGCAGGAGAAGTTAACTGATGACAAGGAGGAGGAGGAGGAGATATCTAATGATAGTTACCTTATTTTTGTAAATAGTGCTTCTATATAAATGTGGTCAAAATTGATATAATTACCTTATTTTTATATACAGTGACCTTTGTTATTTTTATATATAGTGGCCTCTGTATAAATATGGTTAATATTGATATAGTTACCTTATTTTTGTATATAGTGACCTTTATGTAAATATGGTCAAAATTGATATAATTACCCTATTTTTTATGTAGTGACCTCTAAGTAAATATTGTAAAAATTGATACAGTTACCTTATTTCTATATATAGTTACCTTATTACTATATATAGTGACCTCGGTGTAAATGTCATCAAAATTAATATAACTTGATATATTTACCTTATTTTTGTATATACTGACCCCTGGGTTGTTTCACACCATCAGATTATCTAGTGAACATTCAATGGCTAAGATTGCTTGTTTTTAGTTTTCACCATAAGCTCTGTTTTCAGCGGAACTTCCTATATATATATATAAGAAATTTTAATTCTTACAATACTGATAGGCGTGTCGCGTACCTAACAAAAATAAACCTAACGAGACCACTACTATGTAGATGGGCAAGTAAGGATCGAATCCCAAGAGACTAAGGTTCACCGAATTAATTAGACTCAAATAATCACTAAGCAAGTATCAAATCAATGGTGAAATATTCTAAGAACTAATATATAAAGAACTCAATAAATCTAAAGAATGTGATAAAACAATGAACTAAAACATCCAAGATCAAGTATCACCACAATTATGATCGATGCAATTATCTATCTACCCCTAGCATACAAATCCAATTAACATGGGGAAAAGCAAACCCTAATCAATACCAAGGACCTCTCTCGAGTATCAATGACTTCTCTAACTACAATCAAGCCTATTCTCATGGAATCATGCAAATTAGAGACATTAAACACTTTACTTCGCTTCCCAATTATCAATTCAACTACTCTCGTGATGAATCTCAAACCCTAAATTGATTTACTCGAATCCGTTAAAACCCAACTCTGGTTGTGATTAAAATTATGGAATAATAACAATACTAATTATCTCTAATCTAGTATTGGCATAATCGCAATCAAATTAGCATAAATAATCGCAATTGTTACTAGAGAATTTAAAGAATTAATTCATGCATCAATCACAATTGGGCTACCCTAGATCTTGGAATACAAAAACTACTCACACATATTAGCAATCCCTAAAACAATAATCAATGGAGAAAATATAATTAAAAACAATAATAATTGAAAGAGAAGAGAAATAGATGAATACCAATGATGCTTCAATTGAAATAACTCAAATTGTTGATCATCAATAATCGAAACTAATGAAGTAATTAAAATGCTTGAAAGAAAGTAACTAGGGTTCTAGAGAGAGAAATAAAACCTAAGGAATTAACTAACTGTTTTCTAATGATGATTACAAGGGGTATTTATACCCTTAATGAAATAAAAATCCGAAAATAACAAAGCCGACCACTACTAGAAATAGGCTTATTTCCGAGGGAAAGCTTCCGACGGACTTTAATTCCCTCGGAAAATTCAAAAATTCCGAGGGAAATTGACTTTGTAGGAATAATTCGTCGGAACTGTTCCCTTCCGACGGAATATTCCGTCGAAATTGTTGCGACGGATTTTTTTTTCCCTCGATGATGTTTCGACGGAATATTCCCTCGGAGGGAAATATTTCCGTCAGAAGCTGCGATTAATTAAAAAAAATAATAACGTTCTGCAATCTGCACAGAAGCGAAATTAAAAAAAACGAAAGAAGAGAGAGAAGGCGACAGGAAGAGGAAGAAGAAGAGAGAGAAAGAGGAAGAGGGAGAAGGAGAAGGAGGAAGAGGGAGAAAGAGGAAGAGAGAGAAAGGGGAAGAGAGAGGAAGCGGAAGAGAGAGAAAGGGAGGAGGAAGAGAAAGAGAAAGGAAGAAGGAGAACTAGGAAGAGTGAGAAAGGCCTCCACCCAGCCGCCGCCGCCGCCGCAGGCCCCCCGCTGCCGCCCCGCCGCCGCCACAGGGCCCCCTCCGCTGCCGCCCCGCCGCCGGTAAGGGTTTGTTTATATTGTTTTTAAATTTTTTTCCTTCAAACCCTAACCACCACCTTTGAACTAGGGTGTACGAGAGTGTTCACCTAGTGGTGAAGTTGCCGGCGAGTCAACCACGACCAGCCACCGCCGCCGCCGCCGCCACCAGCAGGTTGTTTGCTTTTTTCTTTGCTTTTCTGTTTTTTATTTTTTTTATTTTTTTTATAGTTAATTATTCAATCTTAAATCATAAATGTAGTTCATGCTTTTGTTTGGTGTTAATTATTTTTGTTAAATTTGAATATTTGTAGGTTTTGTGTGTTGAATTGTTTTTTGGCAATTACAAACTCAGATCTACAGGTTAGACATTATTTTAAAACTAAATTTATAAATTCTGTACATACTTGGCATGTTAAATCCTAATGGTGTGTAGATATGTGGTAGGTTATTATTGTTTTTAGTTATTGTATTTACAATGTGTTATATTTATATTTCAATTTGTTGAAATTATTGAAATGAATGTGTTTGTGTTATAATATGTTAGATTAGTGTAGTTAATTTAAGTATAGTTTAGGGTAATATGTTAGTTTAGTGTAGTTGTATTATAATAGGTTAGTTTAGTTTGGTTTAGTTAAATATAATAATGTACGTTGGTTTAGTTTAGTTTAGCTTAATATGATGTATGTTAGCTTACTTTATTTTAATATAATGTTGTTTAGTTTTGTTTAATTTATGATAATGTAGGTTGGTTTGGTTTAGTTTATTATGATGTATGTTACATTACTTTAGTTTAATATATTGTAGCTTAGTTTACTTTAATTTATATAATGTATCCTATTTTGGTTTAATATAATGAAATTTTAGTGTAGTTTGGTTTTGTTTGATTGGTTTATTTGAATATTATGATATTATGATATGTTAGTTATCTTTAGATAAATTATGATATATTTGTTAGTTTAATTTAATGCAATATATATATATATATATTATAATAAATGAATCATTTGCATAATCATATGCCTAGAAACCCGTTCAAGGCATACACATTAGGAGTATGTCTTGAATAGTCCCCGGTTGGGACTGTCCTTGTACGCTTATTCTCACTTAGGTGGTGAATGTAAGCCTTGTTTTTTATTCTAGGGAAAATCCTGCCTTTTCATGCATTTCTCTACCGTGTTCTCTGGGTACATATGTAGGTGTGTATAATCGCCTACATCGTGTACTTGGAGAACTAAGGGAAATGCTGGCGGATTTTCCATAGAATTGAAAACCTGGGTTACATTCACTAGTGAGAATAAACGTACAAGGATGGGTTAGGTTGGAGTGATAAGGGCCCTTTGGAAGCATTTCAAATCTCATTTGCATTTCCATAACGCTGTGGTGGATAATGACTGCGAAATACCGTTCATGACTAATGTGATTGTACATATGCGTGAGCTGTGTAGAAGTTGTAATTACGAAACGAAGAGAACGTAGCTGGATGTATAAAAGGACAATTGGGCAAAGTATTAATCCAGATTTCGTGAAAGGAGTTGATGAATTCATTCAGTACGTCAGAGATCATCCCGAGAGTAGTAATCCGGATGAGGTTAGGTGTTCATGTGTTAAATGTAAGAACAAACGCCTTTGGAATGCGTATACGGTTAAAATTCATCTGTATGACAAGGGTTTCGTACCTAACTACTATGTGTGGATGTGTCAAGGGGAGGGGTATCCGGGAGTTCTTGAACGGCGGTCCAATGAATATCATGACATGGTTTTGGATGCTTTTGGTCATAGTCAAGATCAGGGGCATTCCGAGGAGGCTAGTGTTTCATCAGAGGAGGAGCCTAATGCAATTGCTAAGCATTTTCTGGATTTGTTGAAGGCTTCTGAAAGGCCATTATACGAAGGGAGTTCTTTGTCTATGTTAGAGATGGCCGCTAGAATCACTAGTCTCAAATGTGAGTATAATTTGCCTTACAGATGTGTTGATGGGTTTGCTTCTTTGCTAAGTGAGGCGATTCCGAACAACAATCATATGGCCGACACTTTCTACGAGGTGAAGAAGATTGTGAAGGGGTTGGAACTGTCCCATCAAAAGATTCATGCGTGCCCAAAAGGGTGTATGTTGTTTTGGAAGGATGATGCTCAGTTGTCTGAATGCAGGGTGTGTGACAGCGACCGATACAAGCAGACTTCCAAAGGTAGCCTAGTGCCTTTGAATGTTCTATTTTATTTCCCGATCACACCCAGGTTGCAAAGACTATTTGCAACGAAGAACATTTCGGAGGAAATGACATGGCATTCGAAAAATCTCAGAGTTCAAGGCACATTGGCACACCCTAGTGACAGCGCAGCTTGGAAGCACCTCGATTGTTGGTTTCCAGAGTTTGCTTCTGAGCCTCGTAATGTGAGACTTGGCTTGTGTACAGATGGTTTTGCTCCTCATGGTAAGTTTGGGGGTCAATATTCTTGTTGGCCTGTCATTTTGACCCCTTATAACTTGCCTCCCTCAATATGCATGAAAAGACAATTCATGTTCCTTTCGTTGCTCGTTCCTGGTCCTAAAAACCCTAAGGGAAACTTGGATATTTACATGCAACCGTTGATAGAGGAGTTGAAACTGTTGTGGAAAGTCGGCGCGGCTACTTATGATATTTCGAAGAAACAGAATTTCAATCTTCGAGCAGCCATCCTATGGACCGTTAGTGACTTTTCGGCTTATGGCATGTTGTCTGGTTGGGCCACGACTGGTAAGAAAGCTTGTCCACATTGCATGGAGAAGACCAAAGCATTTAGGCTTGAACATGGTGGTAAAGTTTCTTGGTTTGATTGCCAGCGACAATTCCTGCCGACAGATCACCCTTTTCGGAACAGTAAAACAGCATTCTGTAAAAACAAAGTAGAGAAAGGAGCCCCTCCACACATCATGTCAGGAGAGGAGCTGTGGGAATGTGTTAAGGACCTTCCGAAGGCTACAGATGGACCCGATTCAATTAAAAGGCTGAAAAATTAAAAGAAGGGGTGGTTCAAGCAAAGCACCTTGTGGGAGCTCCCATATTGGAAGCATCTCCTCATTCGTCACAATTTAGATGTCATGCACATCGAGAAGAACTTCTTTGATCAGTTAATTCACACTGTAATGGATGTGAAAAAGCTTACGTGTGGCACCCCTTCAGCTCGGAATGACATTGCTAAATTTTGTAAACGTCCCCAGCTTCATCTTCAAGAGGATGATAGAGGAAAAGAGGTAATGCCAAAGGCTCCATTCGCTCTTGACAAGGCTCAGAGAAAAGTTTTGTGTGAGTGGGTTAAACAGCTGCGGTTCCCTGATGGTTACGCCTCCAATTTGAGCAGATGCGTAGATTTGCAAGCGTGTAAGCTCTATGGAATGAAAAGCCATGACTGTCACGTGTTCATGGAGAGGATGTTGCCCACAGCTTTAAGGGAATTGCTGCCTGGCCATATTTGGAATGCAATTACAAAGAGCAGCCAATTCTTCCGCGACTTGTGTTGCTATACAACATCAGTTAGTGACATGGAGCGATTGGAGAAAAACATACCTGAGATCCTCTGCAAGCTTGAGAAGATCTTCCCTCCTGCATTCTTTAACTCCATGCAGCATTTTCCTACACATTTGCCGTACGAGGGGAAGTTATGTGGTCCTGTACAATACAGGTGGATGTATCCCTTCGAAAGGTAAATCAAATACCCTTATTTCACATCCTTTATTTTACATCATAATCAATTGTTCATACAGTTACATAACAACTGTAATTGCAGGTTCCTCAATCATTTGAAACGGAAAATTGGGAACAAGGCTCGAGTTGAAGGGTCCATATGCAATGCTTATCTCACTGAAGAGATAGCAAACTTCTGCTTCAATTACTTTCAGTCGACATTTGACACTAAAACTCGAGATCTTGGTCGAAATGTGAATGCCGACGTTAAGTCCACATCGGACGACGCTGAAATACCAGAGTTGTTCAAAGAGGACAGTGGTCGTGTGTCAAATGAGGGTAGAACTCGGTTCTTAGATGACAAAGAACTCGAGTGTGCACATTTGAACGTGTTACGAAACACCGGCATTCTTGGCGAATACGAAAGGTATATTAGGCCTAGGTATTCAGTGTATTCGTATTTACGATCATTTACAATGATGACTTTGTAGATTTACATTGTGTGTTTGGCCTCGTAGGAAGTTTGAGGACTACATTCTTAGTACTCGACCTTTCCTGCGTAGAGAAGATGTCATGGAGAATTTCGAAACTGAATTTCTGATTGGTTTCATCACAAGGTAATATACGCGGTGTAACCGTGAATTAATAATGAATTTTACATGTTACATTTCAATTCATTGAATTCAGGAACCTTGATGTTGATATTCAACCACTTTATAGGTGGTCGGAGAGAAGCCAAATTCGGATGTCCTGCGAGCGTTGTGCATGCGTCCCTTTAGGCGAGTTCGTACTTGGGGCCAGATTTTTGTAGGTGGATTTAATTTCCATACACATGCCCATGGCAAGCACAAATCCACCATGAATTATGGGGTGTGTGTATCAAGTGAGGATGGCGGAGAGTACTTCGGCATCTTAGACGACATAATTGAACTTGTCTACACGGGACCTAAGAGACAGTACAAGACAATTTTGTTTAAGTGCAATTGGATGGATTGTGGTAGGGGAATGAACATACACGAACAATACAAGCTAATCGAAGTAAATCATACTAAGAAATACCCCAAATATGATCAATTTGTTTTATCTTACCAAGTGACTCAAGTGTACTATGCATCATACCCTAGCCTGAAACGGGACCGAGTTCAAACACATGCAAGGTCAGTGGTTGATGCTCCGGTGGACTTAGAGTTTCTGCAATCACCATCCCCAACATTACATGCAACGCTTTGCCCGCCGAGTGACATTCCAGACTACGCTATGGATGATGATGATGAAGACGATGACGATGGCTTTGTGATCTCAAGCGATGAAGACGATGAATCTAGTATCGGCTCTAGTTATAGTGACGATGATGATGACATCGATGTAGTATTAGATGATAGTAGTGATGACTCTAGTAGTGAAAGTAGTGATGAGAGTACTGAATAGGAGAAAATGTTTATCTCCTTTAAACGTATGCTTCTTATTGTAAAATCAAAATATTAATGAGGCTTATGTAAAACTTTTTAGTGTTTGTATAAAAGCCATATTACGTTGCACTGCACTCCTTATTTATAATATCTTGTCATTTTACTAACATCTGATTCAGGTAGTCATGGCGGGTGGAAAAAGTGGGCAGTCGTCGAAGAAAGCAAAGGGGAAAGAGAAAGAGACCGCCCGCGCCCTGTTCACCGACGACCAGGATGAGGAGATGTTCGATGCGGAGGCAGCCGATTTGGGTGAGGATCAGACGGGGCCATCCACTCCTGCAGACGATGGGCCACGGGATGAGTCAAAGGACGAGCCACAAGATGAGTCACAGCTCCCGTTTTTGGACCCTACTACGCTGTGGTAAGTAAATATCATGATATGGATGATCAGATACAAGGCTTATATTACATATTTCGAACTTGTTTAACATTGTTGTTTCCCGTTTGTTATAGGTTTGATGATCCTAAGGTTCGGAGTGCGGTATCCGGTACGATTACTGGATACTACCGAGCCCCTTGGAGGAACTTCTCTTAAGTGCCTCCAGCTACGAAGGAACACTGGTGGAACTTGTTCAGCGTATGATATTTTTGGGTCTTGGTAAATACATGTTTTAGCTATTGTGTTGATTTAGTTTTGTGTATAACTTTTGTATTTTATCATTTGCAGGCACAATACAGATGGGCACCTCAGATGGACGAGCTAGTGAAGATCACATTTCGGAGGAGGGTAGCCACACGCCTGCGTGACATGTTCCACACCATCACGCACAAGATGAAAGGCGCCAGGCCAAGTTGGTTGAGTGCGGAGCTCCACAAGCAGATGATGGACATTGTTGCTAACGATCCAACTTACAAGGAGAGTTCGGCGCAGAACCAGAAGAACAGAAGGGGCGGTTTTATGGAAAATCCCGTCCAAGGAACCCACTTTCAGGGTTCGTTGGCAACTACCCAACATGCAAAAATGATGGTAAGTTTATTTAAAAATATCTTATATTACAAGACATATTTGTGTATTTCAATGTAACAAGGGTTTGACATGGTTAACGATTATTCCTATTTTTTTGTATCAAAGGCGGCGAAGAACAAGGGCCAGCTACCAATAGCTTCTGAGCTGTTTCTGAAGACACACTTCAAGGAGCTGCCTGGGAAAGGCACAATGCCAGTAAACCCCACAGCTCAGCAAATTGCGGTAACAAATTCCCTAAACTTTTTTCCTTGGTTCATTATTCATGAATAGGTGTAGATAAAGAAATAGTTCATTTGGTCGAAAAAGTAGTAAATGGGCAAGGAATAGGTCATATAGGCCATAGTTGGTTCAATTTGGCTCCAAATGCGTCCCAAACCTTAGAGAGTTGTAGTTATTTTTGATTTCAAGTCATGAACCCCTTACAATACCTAAAATATGCATGTTTAGAGAAAGAAACAGGTCATTTGGTCGAAAACATAGTAAATGGGTAAATAATAGGTCATATACATCATAGTTGGTTCAATTTTGCTCCAAATGCGTCCCAAAACGTAGGGACTTGTAGTTTTTTGTGATTTCAAGTCATGAACCCCTTAGAATACCTATAATAGACATGTTATGAGAAAGAAATAGGTCATTTGGTCGAAAACGTAGTAAATGGGTAAATAATAGGTCATATACTTCATAGTTGGTTCAATTTGGCTCCAAATGCGTCCCAAAACGTAGGGACTTGTAGTTTTTTGTGATTTCAAGTCATGAAACCCTTAGAATACCTATAATAGACATGTTATGAGAAAGAAATAGGTCATTTGGTCGAAAACGTAGTAAATGGGTAAATTATAGGTCATATACTTCATAGTTGGTTCAATTTGGCTCCAAATGCGTCCCAAAACGTAGGGACTTGTAGTCATTTGTGATTTCAAGTCATAAACCCCTTAGAATACCTATAATAGACATGTTATGAGAAAGAAATAGGTCATTTGGTCAAAAACATAGAAAATGGGCAAATTATAGGTCATATAGGCCATAGTTGGCTCGATTTGGCTCCAAAATGCGTCCCAAACCTTAGGGAGTTGTATTTTTTTGGCATTTCAAGGCATTTACCCCTTAGACTACCTGTAATAGAGATGTTTAGAGAAAAAAATAGTTCATTTGGTCAAAAACATAGAAAATGGGCAAAGAATAGGTCATACAGGCCATAGTTGGCTCCATTTGACTAAAAATGCGTCCTAAACCTTAGGGACTTGTAGTTTTTTGTGATTTCAAGTCATGAACCCCTTACAATACCTAAAATATGAATGTTTAGAGAAAGAAATTGTTCATTTGGTCAAAAACATAGAAAATGGGCAAAGAATAGGTCATACAGGCCATAGTTGGCTCCATTTGGCTAAAAATGCGTCCCAAACCTTAGAGACTTGTAGTTTTTTATGATTTCAAGTCATGAAACCCTTAAAATACCTAAAATATGCATGTTTAGAGAAAGAAATTGTTCATTTGGTCAAAAACATAGAAAATGGGCAAAGAATAGGTCATATAGGCCATAGTTGGCTCAATTTGGTTTAGCTTATTTGTATAACTTACTACCTCGTTTGTTCCCTTTTATATGTTTATCTTGTAGGAGGCCTACCAAAAGAGGGTTGAGGCGGCTAGCACTCAAAGGACTCAGAAGAGTCTGAATGAGCTGTACTGGGAGACAGTGGGTGGTCGGAACAAAAAAGGACGTGTGAAGGGACTAGGCGAAAGTGCTGACATGTACTATGGCAGCCAGATAGGTCGCCGACTTTCCACCTCTTCCATGCAGTACACACCCTCCTTTGTTTCTCAAATGCAGGATCAGATGGAATCCAGGGTCCAGGCTCTTCGGGAACAAATGGAAGCCGACATGGAAGCCCGAGTTCAAGCCCAACTACAAGCCCAAATGGAAGAAATGGAGAAGAGGCTGGAAGAAAGGATGATGGGTCGTTACGCCAATGACCCATGTTCCAACGTGCGACCTCCATTTCGAGATCCCAGGGACGACGACCTGGGTTTTGGTGGAGCTGGCCAGGGCTCTCGCGCTATTATATAGCATTGATGAACTTAGTGTTTGTTAGTTGTAATTTTATATTAACTTAGTGTTTATTGTAAACATTGGAATTAGTATATATATATATATTTGCACAAATTATTCAGTAAGTAATATAATATAAGAAGCAGGAATTACAGGTTTGTCCGGGAGGAAAATATATAGCCAAAATAGAAATTTATTTCGTCGCAAAGAAGAAAAGTTCCGACAGAATTATAATCCCTCGGAAAATGAGACCTTCCGACGGAATTATAATCCCTCGGAAAAGGAGATCTTCCGACGGAATTATAATCCCTCGGAAAAGGGGATCTTCCGACGGAATTATAATCCCTCGGAAAAGGGAAGCTTCCGACGGAATAAATCCCTCGTAACATTCCCCACTTCCGACGGAAAATTCCCTTGGAAAGGTGGGGCCTTCCGACGGAAATTTCCGTCGGAACAGGGGAATATTCCGAGGGATTTTATTCCGTCGGAAGGTTGCGACGGACCTCCAATTCTGGTCAAACTAAGGTTCCGAGAAACTAAAATCCGTCGAAAATTCCGTCGGTAAGGAAGTTTCCGACGGAAAATCCCTCGGTATAACCCAAATTTCCTACAAAGGGGTTTCCGACAGCGTGTTCCGACGGAATTCTGTCGGAAACTGGACTTTCCGACGGATTTTTAAGGGTTACCGATGGAATATTTCCCTTGTAAATCAGCTGTTTTCTAGTAGTGGACTTCCGCATAACTGTGCCCGGTTTAACCGGGCGAGAACCACCCGATCGGGCAGGTGGAACTTCAATGCTACACTGCTTCCGTCGTGACCTTCTCCTTGGCGCTCGATCCAACCGGGCAATGGCTGCCCGATCAGGCGCGAGGCACACTCTTCAAATGCTGCCTGCTCTGCTTCGTATCTTCGTAGCTGCTTCAACCACCACGCGCCCGATCCAACCGGGCACACATAACCCGATCGGGCGCGTGGGATAAATGGCTTAGCTTGCTTTAATTCTTCGTAATTAGCAGCTCACAGCAACCCTTCTATGCCCGGTGCAACCGAGCAGGCATGGCCTTACTGGGCATAGCAGGGTTAAATGCTTTATAGCTCGTTCTTAGCTTGGCTCTCCATCCTTGCTTCACTAACATCTCCATATACAATAGAAACGTGTCCGAATCATCCAAGAGACTCCAAATTCCTTTAAAACTTACAAAAACACATCGAACACACTAGAGAAGAGATTGTTAGCGAGAAACTGCTCTAAAGAGCCTAAAACCGAGCAAGAATATGATGTAAAGTCGGGATAAATCAATGTATAAAACGTGTACATCAAATACAGAAGAAAGTCATCAATACATACAAAGTACAAAAGTACAGAGATCACATTTACAGTTTTGAGGTAGTTTACAATTAACGAACAACGTGGAGAACTGGAGATCCTAATAAACGAGAATATGACAGATACCGAGCCGAAATCTAATGAATATCTAGGCCGAGGTAGAGGATGAATATCCTTACGAAGAAGACCATGCGTAATTATATCAATAACATTTCTTTATTAATTTATAATAACCTTATTTTTTAACAGACAACGTTTTATTGTTGTATTTGTATTTTATAATTTATTTATATATCTAACCTTTAAAATTATGCAAGATTCAATCTCCATAGACTATGTAAACCATCATATATATATATATATATATATATATATATATATATATATATATATATATATATATATAATAATAATAATAATAATAATAATAATAATATAAGGAAGAATTTAATTTAAAAGCATAAAATACCTTATCATCAACAAGATACATAAGTTGATAAATAGTTGATCTAGCATTTGAATACAACCTCTGCCTTCCCTTCTCAATCACTTTAACTTTGACTTTGAAATTCATGGTGTTAGGATTAAGCTCATCAAAAATATGCGTTATGTTTCATAACGCTACACCATCACAAAATTATAGCTTCAGATTTTTTTGCATACACATCAAGACAAATCATATAAAAGATCACATTCTATAATAATAATAATAATAATAATAATAATAATAATGCCAACACAGAGGAACTTTGCTCCTCGACTCTTTTTTTTTTTATTTAATATTATTATTATTATTATTATTAATTTTTTGTCGTAATTTATTATTTATTGATATACTCTATCAACCAAATCTCTAAATACACTACACAAAATAAAAATATCAAGGATACTTATACTAATATATATTGTAATGATCAAAGATTTCATACAAATATATTAAAATTTTAAGCTTTTCTTTTACTTTTATCTACTTCTGTGTTTTTGAAATTTTTTTTTTTCTTTCTTCATATATTATAAGAAACATTTAAAGAGTTATCACAATTAGAATTATTTCGTGAAGTATGACTCTACACTAACTTTGGCAAATTCACTGAAAAATGCACCGAAATCAATAAGTTGGCCCACAACTATTCTGCACCAACACAATGGGAAGAACATCTTACAAAGTATTCAGCCCTCCAATACGCTTAAGATGAATCCGAATAGTTAAGTGCCAAGTAGCTTAATAAATTAGAGTCTTTTTAAAGTAAAACTCTAGATTCAAAGATAAGTACTGCTATTGTCTGAATATTTTCTTTTTGATCAGTGTAGCAATCGACCATATATATCCTTACACTTCATCCGAAGATCGTTTCAGGTTTGAAATATCAAAAATTCAGTTTTCTAAATTTACTAATACTGATCAATAATTGCTAAGAGATACACAGCGGAAAATACTTTATGATTTTTCTTGATTTCTTCCTTGAATGTATAAGGAGATATTTATATACATGCTATACTCTCAAATATAATATATGCTAACAACTAACAAAATATTATCTTATATCTCCTACAACTCTATCTTCTTGATATCTTGATACCCAAGTTTATCGTATTACTCCCTCTCAAGTTGGAGCGTGAACATCAATAACGCCCAACTTGCGAACGAGATAATCCAATTGTTTCCTCCCCAATGCCTTAGTAAATATATCAGCGAGCTACTCCGTAGTTGGAACATAAGATGGAGCAATTATCCCATCGCGAAAACCATGCCATAAAAAATACAATCGACCTCAATGTGTTTGGTACTTTCATGAAATATCGAGTTCTGAGCGATGTGTAATGCCGATTGACTGTCACAATAAAGAGGAATTGCCTTAGGATGATGTACACCTAAGCTTAACAAAAGACCCTTTAACCACTTCATTTCACAGGTTATTGCGGCCATGGACCGATACTCGGCTTCGGCAGACGAGGTAGAAACAGTATGTTGTTTCTTAGTCTTCCTCCCAAAAATACCAACCAACCAATGAGGGAACGACGTGAAAGAGGGCTGCCCAATCTGAGTCACACCAACCTTTCAGAGATAAATCACAGTCTGACCAAAGTAATATACCCTGACCCGGAGTACCTTTTAAGTACCGCTCGCATGCATGGCTCCGTCCAAATGCTCTTACCGAGGCTCGTGCATAAATTGAGATAATATATGGACTGCATAAGACAAATCTGGTCGAGTGACAGCCAAATAGATAAGACGACCTACTAACCGCCGGTATGATTCAACATTAGCCAGAATAGGTCCGGAAGCTCTAGCTAGCTGGTGGTTTTGCTTGATAGGAGATGACGCGGGCTTGCAGTCATTCACAATATCCAACGCATACTTTCTTTGGGATGAGAATAAACCTGTCGAGCTACGGGCTACCTCAATACCTAGGAAGTACTTCAAAACTCCAAGATCTTTCATATTAAACAATGTAGGTAGTCTTTAAACAAGTTTATAGACTCAGAATTATTTCCCGAAATTACTAAATCATCCACATACACTAATATATTCAACTGAACTATTTTGTTAGTGTATGTAAACAAAGAATAATCTGAGTATGATTGAATAAAACCATATCGTTTTAAAGCGGTTACCAATTTCGCAAACCAGCAACTTGGAGCTTGTTTTAGCCCGTACAAAGATTTCTTCAAACGACACACCATGCCGGAAGATTCTGAGTGAAATCCCAGTGGAAGCTTCATATAAACCTCCTCATCGAGATCACCATGCAAAAGCGCGTTGTGTACATCCATTTGATGTATCTCCCAATTCTTTGCAACCGCTATGGCTAAGAGAGCCCGAACTGTAACCATCTTTTCCACCGGGGCAAATGCTTCATCATAATCAATCCCCCTAACCTGATGATTGCCAAAAACTACTAAATGAGATTTTTAGCCTTTCAATACTGCCATCGAACTTGTGTTTAATCTTGTAAACCCACTTGCTGCCTAAGGCTTTCTTACCAGGTGGGAGACGTTCCATGACCCACGTGTCGTTGTTCTCAAGGCCACATATTTCATCTTGCATAGCTCGACACCACCCTGTGTCTGTAATTGCCTCTTTGAAGGACCTAGGTTCCTTCCCTGCTGTAAGAGCTGCAATGAAATTACGATGTTTTGCAGAAAATTTGTCACAACTAACATAATGTGCTATAGGATAAGGCGTACCTAAGGGAGGTGTGAGCGAAGGCGGATTGGGAGATGGACTATGCTCGATGACCGTATGAGTAATAAAATCACGATACCTACTGTTGGGAATTTTCTCCCTATGACCACGACCCAAACTGTCGTGAGTAGTGCTAGTAGGCTCTTGTTGCACCGGTTCAGTGGCTGGCGCAGCAAAAACAGCGACATCTTGCCGCAGTTGAGGATTGGGCGCTGCGGATGTAGTGTTGTCCAGGGGTGGCAGTAGGGGCCGCGGGTGGCAGTAGGGGCCGCGGGTGGCAGTAGGGGCCGCGGGCTGCCTGTGGGGTGCTGCTCCACGCCACGGCCTGGCTGCGGAGGAGGCTGCGCAACAGGAAAGTCTGTGGATGTGGGAGCCTCCATTTGCTCAACTTCATACTCACCATAGTCACAAAAATCCGGAATCAGTTCCATATTAGATTGGTCATTGTGAGGCACAAAATTAGTGACCTCCGATTGTAAGTTTGGGAAAACATTCTCAAAGAACCGTGCATCACGAGATACAAAAAGTTTGTTGGAGTCTAAATCATAGAGATGCCACCTCTTTGAGCCGAATGGATAGCCAACAAAGATACACTTCCTAGACTAACTAGCAAATTTGTCCCCCTTTGCACATTGATTATGGGCAAAGCACAAGCATCCAAACACACGCAATCCATCAAACGATGGTGGTTGGCCAAACAAAATTTCATACGAGGTACGTTTGTTTAAAATGCTAGACGGTGTCCTATTAATGACATGAGCTGCGGTTAAAACACATTCACCCCAAAACTTAATGGGTAAACCGGCCTGAAATCTCAAAGCTCTAGCAACATTAAGTATGTGTTTATGTTTTCGTTCTACCCTCCCATTTTGTTGAGGAGTGCCAACACATGACTTTTGAAACAATATACCGTTTGCATCAAAATAATCAATTAAACAATTAAACTCCGTACCATGATCACTACGCACAATTTTTAATTTTTGATCAAATTGACGATCTATCATAGCAATAAAGGACATAAACATACGAAAGACCTCATTTTTATCAATCAACAAATAAACCCAAACTGCACGTGAGAAATCATCTACAATAGTAAGAAAGTATCTAGCACCACAAGAGGAAACTTGGTCATAAGGACCCCAAAGATCACAATGAACTAACTCGAAAATACGAGTCGTCTTATTAGTACTTAAAGGAAAACTGCACCGAGGTTGCTTTGCACGGAAACAAACCACACAATCTTTATTAATGCACCCAGGGTTGTTACTAAGAAAAGGGAGCCACTTTACAACTTTTTCGAAAGGATGGCCCAATCTGTTATGCCAAAGCTCCGAAGTAGAAGAACCGTTCACCAAAACCGCTTGCATAGTCGAACCCATACGCAAAAAATATAGTCCATCCTGACGATCACCCGTACCAATCACTTCCCTCGTTGGGCTTCTTTGCCGATTGACCCTTGCTGGGACCAGCCGTCTTCTTGGTGATCAAGTCCTTCATCTCCCCTTTAAAGCTCGTCATGAATTTCATGAACTCTTCTCTGGTGATGTGAGCGGTCTGTCCTGCCGCCTGGGGCTGGCCGGTTGACTTACTCGGACCCGCCTTTTTTGCGTCTGGTTTTAAGGGATCCATCTCTAGATTAGAATCTGTATCATGGTCTGAATGGACCTTTGCTTCTGAACGTTTGTCCTTAGGAGACGATACAGTCTCTAGAGAAACCATCTTAGAGGTACTCTCCCCACATACAGCGCTAAATGTTTTGGGGGTTTTTTGGATGTCCTGCGGGAGAATTATATCACTAAGTCTAGGTCCTTGTCGGCCGTATCTGCAAACAAACGGAAGCTTTGGGGGTTCGGAGTTCCACTTCCGACAATCAAGTTAGAAACGATCGAAGTGAAGTAAATGTGCGGAAAGTAAAAGTATCTTCTTGGATCCCAAGATCTAGTGTTTTCTCCAATCTGATGTGAGAGAATTGAGTGTGATGTAATAAATGAATGTGTCCCCAAATTGGGGTAAATGTCCCTATTTATAGGGTCATGGGAATTAGTGCCCCCTTTTCTAGGTCATCAACCTAGGTAAATGGGTTGCGCCGCTTTGGGCCTTTGAAGGCCGCCTTTTTCCCTGATGATTGAGAGTACCACGTGTTAACTAGTGATTGGTCCTTTTTGGATCTCTCCTGGGGTGACACGTGTCTCCTTATGATTGGACCAAGTGGCCTAGGTATTTTTTACCCAAATTAGTACTTATTTAGACGAATTCAAAAAGATCACACATGAATATGTTTTTCCACATATTATTCACAAAAGATGGTCAAAGAATGGGTGATGAATAAAGTAAAAGTCAAAGCGAGTTAAGTAAAAAAGAATGGAGGAAGTATACTATAGAGACAAATGTCCTAAAAAACAATGAAGCAGATGCATGTGGCTGATACTGAAAGTGCCTCCAAACCAACAAATGAGAACTTGAAATGAAATTTGGATAAAACATATGAATTTGTATCAATCTGCAGTGTATATAGCACATATACAATTAAGAAATAGAGCATCACGATTAGAAGAAAATAAAAAGCTTCGGGAACTGATGAAGTTTAATCTCTTTACATATTTGTTCAAATGATGATTTGTTCAAATGATGATTTGTTCAAGAACAATACACGTTCAAAGTAATGGTACCGAAAACACAAACAAAATTGGCATCGGTATAACACTGAAATGACCCATCACTACCAAAACTTCAACCGAAAACCAATAAAATTTGCAAGTGAAGAAACTTAAAACAAATGCATATAACACTAAAATAACCAAGGCTTGATTCAAAGAGACAAACAGAGTATCAATAGATAAGTTTACCAGCCCTATTAGAGTAGCTACAATGCATATTCAACAAAGTCTTATACTTTACAATCCTAGATTCCCCAATTCTTTCAACAATTTCAATCTATTATTCTAATTTCAATTGGGTTTTTCCAATATTAATGATTTCATTAATACCCATATGAAAATAAAAAATCAAGCCACTTCATATGAAAAATTACAACTCAGAAACAGTAGTCTTCGTCAATTTGGGCACAATTATACGATCTAAAAATTTTCACAATCATATAACAAATCCATTACTTAATTACAACCATTTATACAACAATTAAACCATTTCATAAGAAAAATTACAACAATTCAAGAATAAATTTAACAAAAAACAAACCTTAGACCGAAGGGTTTATGAAAGGTGAATGACTTCTTCGTCTCTAGTGTCCAGATTGAAGGATTTCGAGGGATTAGGGATTAAGAGGTAGAACTGTCGAATGAAATGAATTGGAAAACAAAATGAACAAAATGAAACCTGGTGAATGACGAATGAGTAATTCAGTCCTTTTGTTATTTTAATGTTATTAATTCATTTCTATGCATTTATTACGTGTGATTATGTGATGGTGTGAATTTGTCCATCACAAGTCTGGTACAAAGCTACAAAAACAACCCAAATAATTGGCCCAGTGGGCAGCCAGCCCAATAACTAAACCGACGCGAATATCTCGCATCATTGAAACACACCAACAAATGGAATTTCACCGTCACATATATATACGCTTTTTCACCGCCGGCGAAGTTTCGCCGGTCGCCGGTATTCATTGCCGTAAATTTCTTTTCAAAGAAACCCTAATTTATTTCTTGTCGTGTTTTTGAAAATCCCAATTTCAATTTCGAAATTGAAAAAAGATGTCGAATTTGAATTTGGATGAGGAAGAGGAGAATCTTGCTCAATTTCTCGAATCTGAGATTCTCTCCGAAGTTTCTGATCAGGTTTTGTTTTTTCCCTCTTAAGTTATTTGATTTTAATTCTAAGCAATTTGTGAAATTGTTCTTTTTTTCCTGAATTTAACCCTTGAATTTATCCTGATGAACCCTAATTTCAATTTAATCATAATTTATTCGTTATATTTCAATATACCAATGTTTAAACAACGAAATAATGATTATCGTATAGTAAAGATACTAGATTTGGGGTTTTTTTGGTTACTTTATTTATCTGGGAATTTGTCATTGCCATTTGCTAAGTTAAGATTTTTATAAGAGATTTATCAAATTTTTATGGTTGTGAGTAATTCTGTTGCATGATACTGTATATTGTACGTTTCATTGTGAAAATTTATGGGTTTAATGATTGTTGAATTTTCCAACAATTTTACTGGTGAAGTTCAGTAGAGAAGCCAAAGCATTTATGTATTGGTGGAATTTCATGCTATTAGCTACATTTGAGAAATGATTTGGATTGTGGGTGTGTTTGATGTACAGGATGAAGACACAAAGGACATGGAGAGACCAATAAAGAGGACGCGTACAGAGGACATTATCGGAGAGACCGAGAATGCTGCTTGCGATATCGATGGAGATAGTGGGTCGAAGGCTGAGAGTTCAAGTTGTAGCACTGGTACCGGTATAATTGGCGGGTTGAGGATTGAAACTGGGATATTAAGCAAGATACCTCCTGAGTTATTTCAGCATGTTCTCAAGTTCCTGTCTTCTGAAGTATCTAAATTTAATTTTCAATTGAAATAAGTTTTCTTTTTATTTATATAGCTAGCATATCTTGTACTTACCTTTTTTATGCAACTTGCAGGATCTTATTTCATGTTCGCGAGTGTGCAAGTTTTTGAATCATGCAGCATCGGAAGAATCCTTGTGGCGTCGCTTGTGAGTATATATTTAATTTTGTTTGCGTCTTGCCTATTCATCAAAGATCAGGCTTTTGCTTCTCATTGATTGGTATGCTGTTATCGTTTTGTGGGTATACATTGTATCATGTTATTGCTACTTAAATTTGACCGAGTGATTATAAATACCAAGCCTTTAAATAAAAACCCCTTGTTGCTTGTATTGTCATTAATTATGCACATGCCTCTTTTGCCATAGGCCATTCTGGTTTCTTTGCTATCGTTTTGGTAGGTGCATGTGTTCAGTCATGATCTTTTTGATGTTTTGTTTATCCATTTGTAACCTCTTTTAAGTTTTTTTGTAACATTTTTGAGTTGTTTTTAAAGTGAAGGCAGAATTTCACAGCTTTCAATCTTTTTGAAATATTTAATGGATATAATATTTATTCCAACCTTACCCAATTAACATGGGTCGATGTCACATGCCGCAAACTTGGTGCGTGTGGTTTGTGATGAGATCTTAACCCACAGACCTGCTGGTATTTTTCTCTGACGACGGGATGTGGTCTCCTTCAACCCTTTTCCCCTGTTCACATCTGCTTGTTCTACTTTTTCCCCTTGTTATACTTTTTATTCATTTTTTTTTATGGGTGTGGAGGTTTGGGGTAGGTGTACGTGCAATGTATTAAAAGCGCACCCGACCCGACCTGATCCGAAACCGACCCGTAAAATATCCGATTCAGATTTTGACTCGCGTGGACACAATAATTTGGTATGACTCGACTTTAAAAATTGACCCGACCCGACCTCATCAAACCTGTCCGATCATCCAAATTGATAACTCTACACTGAGGCGCATGAAGAGCAACAAGAAGCACCCATGGCGCAACACTTCAGTCAACTTTAAATGTTTATAAATTGCGCCTCTCTTCAAAGAGGTGTTTGCCTAGGGACAATAGAACCCCTCTCACGTTAGTGTGCCTTAAGCTTTTTTTATAAATTTGGCAGGTGGAAGGGGGGGGGGGGGGTTTGACTCACGTGACTTCCTCTTAGCTTCCTCTTCTCTTAACCTTCCAAAAGTGTTTTTTTAGAGCGTGTAGCACTAGATAGAATAATGACTAAGATAAGGGGAGTTAAGGCTGAAATGAAGAAAGTTGGTTTGTAAGAGCGTGCAGCACTAGATAGAAGCGAGTGGAGGAAAGAGGATCTTTGTTGATGATCATGAGAGACAGATCCTTCATCCTTGTCTCACGCAGTGACGCAACCAAGATCATCCTTATGGGAAAGCTTTTTTTTTTTTTTTTACATTTTTTAATTTTAATTTAATTTTTTTTTTATAAATACTTTCTGTTAGCTTGTTGGCCATCCACTTCATACCAAATAAGCTGCAAAATTTAACACGGAGTAAATTCAAGTAGTAGGCTAAACATTCTGCGCTTGAGTCTTTTAAATGTTAACAGGTAGCTTGGCTTCCTTTGTTATCAGCCTGTAGTATAAGGGTTTTGGCAAAACAAAGAGTTGAAAAAGTAACTGTCATTATGAGAGAAGAAAAGGAAGATAACTTGGAAATGGAAGGGGAAGTGACACTTAAGAAAAGCTGTGCCTGCTCTTCAATTCAAATTTCAATGCCGATTTAATACTTTTTATCATTTAAGTTTAATTGTCCTTGAATTGCTTCTTGTCATATGAAGTTGCCAGATTATTTATAGCCCACATTATACAATTCCTGCAGGTATTGCTTGCGTTGGGGGTTGTTGCCACCAACAAGAAATTTACGGGACTGTGCTTGGAAGAAGCTGTATATACAGGTAATATGTGAATGCAGCATTATGTAGTGTCAGTTTTAAGTGAATCAGATAATTCACTATTTCTACCTATCTACTTCAGATGGGTGAAGTATGATGGAATCTCTTCCACCTCTAACCATTTTTACTCTTGCAGCGTGATGAGGAGGATATGGTTCAATCTGTGACAAATTGCCAACCTGAGTTTAAAGAATATTATCTTCAAATGTACGCAGCTAAGAGAAGTCAAGCTCCACTTCTTTCTCAGGTAATCTCTGGATTAGATTTAAACATTCTATTTTATCTCTTGAACACATGTTTATGCAGTACTGGATATTCAATGAAGTTCCCCTACCAGAATATACAATTTTTTATGAAGAAATAAGGCCTTATATCACCTTGGAACCTCTTTTCCTGCTTCACAAGAATCTTAAGCAATTTCAACTAAAAGATATATGTTTGTATAAATCATAGTGTGATTTCTAATTTGCTATGCAAGTGTGGGATACTTGGGGATCACTGGATCAGACCCCAAGCAACAAATATCTCTGATTGCAAATATTTGACTGCCTTAAAAGTTTATAAACAAACATGTAAGCCATATTTTATCATTGTTAGTTTGCTACACCAAGTCTGAGATAATGCTGATTCCACTAAGTGGCATGAAAACAAATCATACTGAAAGTTTAATAATGTTTATACTTTGTGTTCTCAATTTCTCATATTTGAACTTCCAAATTAGCCAGTTCTGTGCTTCTCATCATGTTTTGGGATCCATGGTGTGAATATTAATTTCTATTTGTTTCATGTGTATTGTGTACTTTTGGAGCAAGGAAAACTTAGTCCTTTACGCGCCTGTTCTGCATCAGTCTAATACATTTTTTTTTTATGCAAGGTAAATGACGATCTCATTATTCTTGACAAAACGGTTGCTGATCAAGTATCTATGTGGAAGAACAGTAGAGGCCTCAGTGATAAGGTGGTCACAGACCATACTTGCTCTGGGGAGGTTTGTTCTTTCTTTCAAATTGGGAATGTTTTCGTTTGTGAAAAGACTGGAAATGTTCATGGTAATATTCCTGTTTGGCTGTGCAAGGCATCATATATGTGAGAAGCTTATTGCAGTTTTGGTAATTTATTTTGTTGTGATTGCAGTATGTGATGATACATGCAAGGAAGCTATTGCTGATCCTGCAAATGAGCTTTTGGTTTGTACTATATCTGGACGCTGCTTTGACAGACTTCTTTCACCATCTGAAGTTGTAGGAGATGGGGTACGTAAATATACTTTGTATCTCCTATGTTTATGTCTGCGGTGGTAGAGTCTCTTCACCCCACTCACCTCAGAATAACAAAAATTGACATCTTCACTATTTTTTTTTCCTGTGCAAATCTCCACACATCCCCCTCCCCCCCCCCCCCCCCACCCCCCCTAAATTTTTTTCTAGCCAAGTCCATATAATCCCTCACTTCCCCTCCCTTTCTAATTGTGTCCAACTGAGTCTGGAAATGAGGTTGAGTGATTAATTGTATAATTCTACATGCAGTCTTGTATCTAGCCTCCCCTACAGCATTTTTTTCCCATTTATGTACCTTGCTGTAGATCGCATTTTGTTCTTCCTGCTGTGTTATTTTGTAGTTTTGTCGATGGACTTGAACAAATACCTAGTTCTAGAATAAGCAGAATGTGAAGTTGCATTGTCTATATACCTATCTTTGTCCATTACTGTTGTATTCTGATATTAAAGATGTTTTATTAAAAATACAGGACCAGGAGCAACAGCAAGATGTTGTAACTGATGAAGCTGAACCATTCATGGGAGCTGGTCGTTTTGGTATAAATTCTTACCTTTACTATAACTCTACGAGTTACATTCTTGCAAACTTATTTTCAAATCTTATGCCGTTTCTTTTTCTCAGCACGAGCTTATTTGTTGGGATATAACTGTGATGACGAGAAGGAACTTGAAGCTGCCTTGAGGTTTTGCTGATTTAAGCCATGCCCTTATCTTAGCTTTCATATTATCATCTTCTATGTATTATGTAAAGACCTGAGAGATTATGCTTTCTACCTTGATGCTGGAAAACGCTTCGAAGTGGTTGTTCAGAAGCCCTGTTCTTGAGATGACGTTAGGTTATACTTGTATCATTAAAACTGCATGCTACAAGGTGCTATCACTCTATATATGTATGTGTTGTAGGATCCCCTCTTTAGATTTAAGATGTATTTTCTTAAAATTTCAAAGCTTGTAATAATAATACCTTGATGTAGATAAATATTATCAGTACCTTTAATTGCGTTAGTCCCATAGCTTGCTGCTGGCTTCAACAGCTGCAACAGCAGTGAGTTTCTTTTCTTTCTTTTCCAGTTTATTATCCCTCTTTGTTACCTTAAAAGTTTGTCCAATGTATAGCTCTCTTATGTTAGATGAGTATTGAGGAGCCACGCCTTTTGGCCTAGCTATCTGCTGATCTGCCTAGCGGCCTGGACACGAACACGAATCAAGTGATACTTGTGATATTAATATGATTGATTAATTGTCGATGTCCTTATAAAACTAATTTTTGGGGATGAGTTTGTCCTCTAATTAAGTCTAATAAAGTCCAATTTACATATTTTTTGTAAAAAAAATCTTGTTAAGTCCAATTTACATATTTTTTGTAAAAAAGATCTTGTTATTAATATTAAAAAAATGTGTCTTCCAATTAGATTAGGCTACCAAACATGAGTATAGTCAAACCATTAAAACCATCCCAATCCCCAAGCTTAGTCCAAATTTTACCAATAATCAAGATCTTGAATTCAAGTATTCTTGTAAAATAATCCAACAAAATTTTAAGAACAAAGACATTGCATCTGTCATTTTAATCAATTATAAAATTGAACTGCTATTCGTCGTTCGCAAATTACTGGGTGACGTTCACATTTTTAATTGAAATGACATTTTTGCCCTTGTGGGTATTTTATCTATTTAAGGGTCCACCATGGGTAAATTTAGTTACCGACAACATTAAAAACATTACCGACCCACCACTTGTGTTAAAAAAATCCCGAGCATTAAAAAATCCCGGTTCCACCATTGTACGGTAATCCCGAGGAATTTAAAAATCCCGGGCCAGAAAAGGAAAGTGTACAGAGTGATGTTTTACGATGGACGACGACAGCGTTCACACGCCGGAGGGTTCGACGGAAGAATCTGTAAGTATTTCGGATTTTTTTTTTTTGTAAATAGGACATCCGCTAGATTTTTCCGGAAATCTTGGGGAGATCAGCCCAAAATTTCCGGATGTCCCCAATAACATCCGGAAATTTCAGGTGGATGTACACATCCGGATGAAATTTTCGGATGTAATTAGGGACATCCGTAAATTTTGGGCGGATCTCCCCCAAATTTCCGGAAAAAAACAAGCGGATGTCCTTTTTTTTTGTTTTTTTTGTTTTTTTTTTTACGTAATTGTTATTGTTATTATTGTTATTATTATTATTATTATTATTATTATTATTATTATTATTATGGTTATTAATATTAGTTTTGTTAATTTTGTAAATTTCTGTTATGATTATGATTATTATTAATATTATTACTACTATTATTATTACTATTGTTGTTATTATTATTATATTAGTTATTATTTGTTAATGTTACGTAGTTATTGTTGTTATTATTATTAGTATTATTATTGTTATTGTTATTATCATTAGTATTATTATTGTTATTATTATTATCATTAGTATTATTATTGTTATTATTATCATTAGTATTATTATTGTTATTATTATTATTACTATTAATACTATTAATATTATTATTGTTATTATTGTTATTTTTATTATTATTATGATTATTTGTATTATTATTGTTATTATTATTGTTAAATTTAAAATAGTAATCCTTGCGTGTTTTATTTGTTTGTATTGTTATTTTGATAGGATTCGGAGGTTGAAGACGACGGTGACGTTGTGAATTACAGTGCACATTTTGTGACAGACACGGTTTTTCTAACGTTTGACGATGCAGTTACATGGGCGGATGTTGTTGCAATAAATCTGGGATTTATTTTGGTGAAATCGTCTTTCAACAAACAGAGGGATGGTCGACCAGTTCGATATTTAAGATGTGACCGGGGACGCAGGAGTAAGCCGAGAGATCTTGAGAACGCAATTCGGAAGGACACCAAAACCAAGGGCATTGGTTGTCCTTTCTACATCAAGATATGTTACGAGTTCGTCACCAATACTTGGTTTATCCGGGCGAAAGATGATGTAACTGGGACCCACAACCATCCAATGATTGCGTATCCAGAGGGTCATCGTAAAATTAGTGGGTTGAGCCCGAATGCGAATTAGATAGTGAACATGTTGTTGTACTTTCATTTAGTGGGTTGAGCTTTAATTAGATAGTGAACATGTTGTTGTACTTTCATTTATGTTAAACAGTTGTCGTTATGTAATTTGCAACGAATTGAACTTAATTAAACAAAATATTTACAAAACCACCAAAACAGTTGTTCAATACTTAAAGTACGTGACGAATAAATAGTACATAAATGAAATGCGTACAAGGGAAATAAAAAAAAAAGGAAGTTCACAACCCCATCATCGCCCTCCAATCAGCTCGTAGCGCCTCAGCCATTGCTCTTGTATCACGCGATAGGCTCGGATACTCCTCCAGGATCCTGTTGATGACCTCCATAGACCGACCCATCCACTTCAATTAAAAAAACAACATATTAAATAAATCACAAGTTTTTTTAAAAAAAAAAACAACATATTAAAAAAATCGGATTTTTAAAAACAACATATTATAAACAACATATTAAAATAGCAACTTATTAAATTATACCAAAAAATACAACTACTTACGTAATCCGTGTTAGTTCTCTCTGGCAGTGTGCGACTCTCATGTGATGACGCAACTGGAGAAACACGTGGATGAGAAAATCGGTACAGCCACTGCATGTAACCAGGACCGACTGTAGGAGCACCACCACCAAGTCTGCTGAGGGCACCTACCACGACACTAAAAGACATACCAGGGACAAACCGAGTCCACGTCACAGATGTCATCTCTGGCGGAAAGTCAACCCGATACATCTTCAAGTTCGTCGGTCTCTTAGCCTTCTCAGGCCTGATAATGGCTGGTGGAATGCCCTGGACGTATCCAGGTTGCCGAACCACTCGATCAGGCATGTATGGCTCAATGATGCTACGATACTGGATGCAGCCAATGAAAAGAGTAGCAGGCACGCGTCGTGCTGGATCAACTCCGTACGGTAGCCAGTTAACTTCATTGTCAGTCAAATGATCCAACCTAGCCCGAAAAGCGAGAAGGCGCTCCATGCTCTTGTTAGGGCACCCCGATCCAACATCCCAGGCGGACGCACGAGGAATATTTCAATAATAATTCATAGTCAAAAAAATCAAATCAAAACTATAATAAATCAAATCAAATAAACAATAATAACAGCATTACAAATAATAACAATAATATTATTCTTACAATACTAATACACTACTAACAATAACAACACACTAACACACTACAAATAATTTCAACACAATAACAGACCAAATCAAAACTATAATTAACCACAAAACTGCCAAAATTTAAACGCAACAACGACAACCCAATAAAAAAACAATTACAATAACAATAACAACAATTTAAGTAAACAACCATAATACATAACAACAACAGCAGCAAAAACCAATACAAACCAAACCAAATTTACATAACAATAACAATACATAGCAACAACAAACTTACTTTAATGCTAAACTATAATTATTGTAAAACTATAATTATTGTAAAACTAAATCAACAAAAATTACATATCAATAACTATTGCAAAACTAAATCAAGAAAAAAATTATTTTAATGCCACAAATGAAGGACACAAATTACTTCAAAAAAAAAAAAAAAAAATGAAGGACACAAATATTTTCAAATTAAAACATGCACCAAATCAACAAAATCGAGGACAAAAAAAAATAAGAAAAACAAAAATTAAAAAACAAAGGAAAAACAGAAAACAAAAAAAAAGGTGGAAAAACAGAAAAACACAAAAGCCAAAAAAAAAGGGAAAAACAGGAAAAAAAAAGGGGAATAACAGAAATATAAAAAAAAATAAAAATAACCTGGAAACTGGACTTCCGCCCAGAAAATCCGGAAGTCCAGGGGAACTTCCGAAAATTTCAGGCGGAAACCCCACTTCCGCCTGAAATTTCCGGAAGTTCCCCTGGACTTCCGGAATTTCTGGGCGGAAGTCCCCTTGTCCAGAATTTTTTTTTTCAAAATTCAAAAATTTAAAACAAAAAAAAAACTCACCGGCTCGCCGCCGCTAATGCCGCCACCACGACCACCAAACGTCAGCCTAATTCTCCGTCGGTCTGCCATTGTCGGATTCAACGTTAAATTGCAAGATTTGCTTGTGTTTGAGTAGCCTTCAACTATTTTGGTTTTTTTTTTTAAAAAAAAATTCTGATTTTTTTTTTTCAAAATTTCAGAGTTTTTGGAAGGTTTTAGAGTGAGAAAGTGTCAAAGAGTGATTTTGTGAGATGGGAAATGTCTCGTAAAGCCCTAACTTACTTTATCGAGTATTTATATACGGAGGGCAATTTAGGAAATTCTATAAAAAATGTGAACGTCACCTAGTAAAATGCGAACGACGTTTAACAACACCAACTAACTTTGAATTAGTTGGGTGCATAATGCACCCGGGTTTACATAAAATTTCAAAAATATCTTGTGCCATTAATTTTCTATCTTTCTTTGACTTTTTCCTTCAATGCTTCGGACTTGTAATCTATATACGTAGTACTGTAGAACGGAGTACTTTGTATTTGTCCATTCAAGAAATATACAAAGTCAAATAAGTTTTATAAAATTGATAGAATATTTTATTCTTGTCTATAAGTAATCTTAATGATCAAAAATATATTACTCGGAACTATTTATGCACAATTACTTCTTGGGCACTAATTTTTTCTTAAGGCTCTCAATTTCTCAAAGCTTTAAAGAGAAAATTTTGTTGTCAAAATTCAACATAATTTTTTCTAAACAAAATAGCAAAGGTCTAATCAAGTCAAAAGCACAATGTTTAGTATGGAGTACAAGATTACTCACAAGTAGTACTGTACGGTTTGACAGTTCGGTTTTGGTTCGGTTTGAAATCGGTTCAAATGTCTTACGGGTTGGTTTCAGTTCGGTTTAAATAATTATCGGTTCGATTCGGTTTCGGTTTATTCTTGAATGGTTTAAATTCGGTTCGGATTGTAAACGGTTCGGGTAGTAAACAGTTCGGTGTAGACGGGTTGCAGTTTGTTAACGGTTCGGTGTAAACGGTTTTTATCCCGTTTTAAATTCAGTTCGGGTAGTAAACGGTTCGGTGCAGACGGGTCGCGGTTTGTTAACGGTTTGTTGTAAACAGTTTTTTATCCCGGTTCAAACAGTTTCGGGTTAGAAACAGTTCGGTTCTTTTTTGGTTCAGTTTTATTTTAGTTCGGTTTATAACTGGTTCGGTTCGTTAACGGGTTCGGTTCTTCTACGATTTAACATTATTTGGATCGGTTTTATTTCAGGTTTACTAAATTACGGTTTGGGTGTGTTTTTGATTTCAAAAAATCGGTTTTTTTATCGAGTCGTTTGGATTCTGGCAATTAAACGATTTTGGTTTGAAATTTTATACTACTTTCTAACTTTTTGCTGGTTAACAAGTTTTATATCAAGCCGAGATTTCATCACTTCATATTGAGGCATCATATTATATGCAAATTCTCATTAATTTTATAAATACATATCATGTTATGTTTCCAGTTTAGCCATACTGATCTTACTAGTTTATTACGAATTAGATTATAAAAGTTTAGTGCATTAATGTAATATTGTTTTACTATCAGATTATTATCTACTTCTTATTTGATCATTTAGTTAATAGTGGACATCATACTGAGGTCATAATAACGAGGGATGAATTGAGGAGATAATGAACCGCACTGACCCGCCCAATAACCACCCCTAGTAGGAAGTGGTTTGTAAACGGTTCGAATTAGAAGCGATTCGGTTCATAAACGGTTCGGTTTATAATTAGTTCGGTTTATAAACGGTTCGGTGCAAACGGGTTGCAGTTTGTTAACGGTTCGGTGTAAACGGTTTTTTATGCCAGTTCAAACGGTTTCGGGTTAGAAACGGTTCGGTTCATTTTCGATTCGGTTTCCTTTCAGTTTGGTTTAGATTTGGTTCGGTTCTTAAACGGTTTAACGTTTACTCGGATCGGTTCGGTTTTGGTTTTACTCACATGCGGTTCGGGTCGGTTTTCGGTTTCATAAAATCGATTTTTAATCGGTTCGGTTCTCATTCGGATCGGTTGAAACAGTTCGGTTCGGTTTTTGACAGTGCTTACATACAAGCATTGTATCATAACATAATGCTAAAAGTCCAAACATGTTATTGGTCATGTGTCCATCTTCACTTATGCAAAGACTTATAATATGCTTCTTTGAGTTCTTCCCAATTAAATAATTTAACATATTCATTTTTTTTAATCTTGTGTAATGTAGAAGGCTATTTTATTCAAATATGACGAGGGGCTTACATTACTAAGTTTATGTGCTATGCAACATTCTCATCTAGCACTGTTAAAAGGGTTTGATAGTTCGGTTTGAAAATGGTTCGTTTTGAAATTGGTTCAAGTGCCTTACGGGTCGGTTTCAGTTCGTTCAAATTATTATCAGTTCGGTTCGGTTTCGGTTTATTCCTGAGCGGTTTTAATTCGGTTCGGGAAGTAAACGGTTCGATGCAACCGAGTTGTGGTTTGTTAACGGTTCGGTGTAAACGATTTTTATTCAGGTTCAAACGATTTCGGGTTAGAAACGGTTCGATTCTTTTTCGGTTCGGCTTTATTTCAGTTCGATTTAGAACGGGTTCGGTTCTTATACGGTTCAACATTATTCGGATCGGTTCGATTTTGGGTTTACTAAAATACGGTTTGAGTTAGTTTTCGATTTCAAAAAATAGGTTTTTAATCGATTCGGTTCTCATTTGAGTCTGTTGGTTTCGGGCAATTGTGCATTGATTTATTCCATGTGCCTCAATTCAAATTTTGAGAAAAAGTCTTCTTTAATAAAAAAAATCTTCTTTTTCAAGTTAGAATTTTTCGAGTTCTTTTTCAATTAATATATTGATTAATAATATTCTTTATTATAATTTTTGTATTGACTTTAATTTGATTTTGAAAGATCAAAGGATGCAATCATCTCATTCTAAATATTTCGAGAATTACAATAATACTTCCCCTGTTCCACAAATATTGCAACAAGGATGAAATTACGCATCCCAAATCACACTTTATATATTAAATATCTATAATTATATAAGAGTAAAAATTATAAAAAGTTAATATTGTGAAAGTATTTTATGAGATGAATCTAACAAGACCCCACGTAACTATATTTTACTTTATGTATAAATCATAATTTGTGGTCAAACAAGCATGATGAATAGTGAAAAAGTTCAGTTGTTGCATATTATTAGAATGGAGGAAGTACATCATAAGAATTGACTAAGCCAGATTTGGTCCAATATAATTCCGAGCAAAAAAAAACTTTGATGATGTCGTTTAAAGAGAAATGAAGACTATTTTTGCTTAATCCATAATTACATAAAAAAGTTGGGGAAAACAATAATGTACTTCGTAGTAAACATGTGTGCATAATTCGATTTCATATAAAATTCTTTTGAACGTGATTTAATCTTCCCTTTATAGTAAGCGGTTTGTAAACTGTTCGATTTATAAGCGGTTCAGTTCATAAACGGTTCGTTTTGTAAGTGGTTCGGTTTATAAACGGTTCGGTTTGTACACGGTCCAGTGCAAACGGGTTGCGGTTTATTAACGATTCGGTGCAAACGGGTTGCGGTTTGTTAAGGATTTGGGTAAATAGTTTTGATCCCGGTTTAAACGGTTTCGGGTTAGAAACGGTTCGGTTCTTTTTCAGTTCAGTTTTATTTCGGTTCGTTAACAGCTTCGGTTATTATACGATTTAACATTATTCGGATCTGTTCGGATTTGTGTTTACTAAAATACGGTTCAGGTCAGTTTTCAATTTCAAAAAAATCGGTTTTTAATCGGTTCGGTTCTCATATGGGTCGGTTGGTTTCGGGTAGTTAAACGGTTTCGGTTTGAAATTTGACAGTGTTATTCTTCTCTCATGCAGAACCTCTATTTTCATGTCAACCCCCTCAATTTTAAAAATAAGCATTATTCCCTTTATTTGTCCCTATTTTTTGCCCCATTACATATAATCGAGTCAAAGTTCACAAACTTTGACCATATATTCTCATTAATCTATTAGAGACAATATAGTTATGTGGGGTATTGTTAGATTCGTCTCATAATATATTTTATTAATATCTAGTTTTTATAATTTTTACGCATATGAAAATGGAGTTATATACGCTTTAAGACACATATTAGAGTAATGAAGACCGTGAAAAGTCAAATAACGCAAAAAAAAATAGTGACAGAGAACAAATATATCATGTTTGAAATAATAGGTGAAAACATAGCAACCAATCCCATCAAACCATCATTGTTTAGTACTTTTGATCTCTTCAATTACTTTTTTGCACTATCTAAATTCTTGTGCACTCTCCCATATTCAAAAGAAAATTCTTTTTGCTCAAGTTCAAATATTTTCAAAACCATTTTTCCTAAACTAGAACCCACAAAATTGCAGTTTTTACTTCAACTATCAAATTTATCTCCCATAGCTCTTTGATTGTGAGCAAAAGCAAGGCACCCAAAGGTTCGAAATTCCGAATAACCCTTTCAATATGAAACAATACCAAAGCACAAAACATTCTGCCAAGATGATATTTTTGCTCAAAAGATATTCACCAAAGATATTATCTCAACATTAATAAAGGAGCAAGAGCTAAAAGAAGAGGATAAAGAAAAATGTGTACAAATATGATATATGCTAAGCCCAACTTGATATATTTCAGGAAGACAATACTTTTTTGAGCCTAAATGTTATTCCTATTTGCAACCTAGACATTATTAATTACATCTTGTTATAATCTTTTAAATTGTTTCCAATTTAATGATGACAATTTAGATATCGAAAAATTTGCCAATTGCAGCCATTTAAAGTTTGTATTTTGTAAATTGTAGCAATTTTAAAAAAATTTACAAATTGCAGCCCAAAAATACTAATAACTTGTTAATTGCCACCCAAATAAATTTTTTCATCGATTTACGTGCTGAAAAATATTCAGTAAAGGTTTTAGGGGTCATTTTAGTTCTTAAGGAACCGAATTGAGCTCAGAATTGACAAAAAATAACGTTAGTGCCTCGTTTTGCGTATAAAAATTGTATTAATTTATGTGCAACTATTTTTTGCCGTGAAAAAGTGGCACTTACGTTAATATTTTGCCAATTTCGAGCTCAATTGTGAAAAACATTTTTCGACACGCAAATCGATGAAAAAAATGAATTAGGGGACAATTTACAATTTATTAATACTTTTGGGCTGCAATTTGCAATTTTTTTTAAATGGCTGCAATTTGCAAAATATAAACTTTAAATTGCTGTAATTGACAAATTTTCCTTTAGATATCAAATTTTTATTCAATATAAATAAAGGTATTAATGAATTAAAACATACAACTTGCATTAGAAAACATGTCAAATTGAAGGGTTGGATATGAGAAGTTTAAAAAAAAAAAAAGTTAAATATTTCATTTGTTCCAATAATATTGCAACAAGGATGAAATTATGCTTTTCAAAGCACATTTTATATGTTAAATATCTACAATTGTATAAGAGTAAAAATTATAAAATGTTGATATTGTGAAAGTATTTTATGAGACAAATCTAACAAGATCACACATGACTATATTTTTCTTAACGTATAAATCATATTATATGGTCAAACAAGAGTGATGAATAGTGCAAAAGTCTAGTTGTTGCAATAATATTGGAACAGAAGAAGTATTATTTACATCAATCATCACATGTTTTTGTCATAAATATTCAAACCTATACCTAGTTTTGAAATGGCTCTAAATACACATAAGGGTTGGATATATCATAAAGTTGATCATATGCCGCCTGACCAAGCTCGACCCGAAAACTGATTGGGTTTGGACACTTTTTCTTGGGTTTAGGACTTCTTAATACTTAATACAAGTATTTACTATTGATTGGTTGTTGGTGCAGTGGTGATTGAGACCGCACTTGGTAGGGAGGACCCGTGTTCGATCCCTCGCAACAACAATTGGGATCGGAGGTGACCGGAAGCTAACCATCCAAAAACTGATCCCCGAATCCGGATTAAGGGTGAATCGGGAGGAACACCAAAAAAAAATACAAGTATTTACTTATAATTCTCATGATTGCATGAAAGGTGAAAACGAAATACAAAACGTGGAAGTAGAGAAGCCATGATTGTGAACTTACGGCTTAATTCTCATTAATGAATCGATTACAATATATAGCCAATGCTAACCCTAAAATTACCATAACATTGGTAACTGAGATTAGGAAACAATATAAAAGATAACCCATATAACTACCAATTATTCCCACAAAATATTTCACAAAATATATCCTTAATACCCCTCCTCAAGTTGGAGCATGAGTGTCAAAAATGCCCAACTTGGAGATAAAATAATCAAACTAGGAGTTCCCAAGGGCCTTCGTGAAGATGTCGGCCAATTGGGAAGAAGTAGAAACGTATGATGGAGAAATTAAGCCTTCATTAATTGCATCTCGAACGAAATGACAATCAACTTCAATGTATTTGGTTCATTCATGGAAAACTGGATTCTTTGCAATGTGCAAAGCAGATTCATTATCGCATAACAACTTGATTGCCTTTGGGTGTTGCACACCCAAGCTCAACAACAAAGCCTTAATCCACTTTAGCTGACTTATGGTGGAGAAATACAAAGCCGCAACTAGCTTTGCAAACCAACATCTCTGTGCTTGTTTCAACCCATACAAAGACTTTCTCAAACGGCATATCAATGACGGATCCGAACTTTCAAATCCGGGAGGAAGTTTCATGTACACCTCCTCATCAAGATCACCGTGCAAAAGGCATTATGCACATCCATTTGATGAAGTTCCCAGTTTTTGGAGGCCGTAATTGCAAGAAAAGCCCGAACTGTAGTCATCTTTGCAACTAGAGAAAACGTTTCACCATAATCTATGCCTTCCTTATGGTTACCAAAGACAACCAAACGAGACTTGAGACGTTCAGTATCACCATTAGACAAATATTTTGTCTTGTACACCCATTGGCTCCCTAGAGCACGTTTACCGGGTGGAAAATGTTCTATTGTCCAAGTCCCATTGTCCTCCAAAGCTTTTATTTCCTCCTTCATAGATTGTCGCCAACCTTCATGTTTCATGCCTTTTTTAAATGATTTCAGATCATGACTACTGACAATAGCTGTGAGAAACTTATAATAATTCACAGAAAACCTGTCACAATTTATATAGTGTGCTAAAGGGTGAGGCGTACCTAAAGGAGTATTGGAAGACGGAGTGGAGGGAGACGGATTTTTAGCAAAGATAGAGTGAGTCACATAATCTCGAAGAAGAACCGAGGGATATTTATCCCGCATACCACGCCCCATGGGCTGCTGAGCTGCTTCTGCTTCGGGCTGGTTCTGCCGAACAGTGGCAGCCTCAGTGTGTGCACCCGTAGGCTGACCAGCAGGGGAAGCAGTGGTCTGGCTAGCCTGCTGCGCTGCTACCCCTGCGCCCGCAGCCTCCTCTTGCGGGTAGACAGTAGCATAGCCGTGTTGTTGGTCTGCTATGCCTGCGCCCCCAGGGTCTTGAGCACCCAAACTACTCGCATTAATCAAGGCACCATTATCACCATGATGCACCCCACTATCAACTTGCTCAACCACAGTATGAAATCCTCATTTTCAATAAATCATCATGAATATCATAATTTGACGCACACACATGTGACTCAATATTAACATCTTCTGGACAACCAAACTGTTAGGTTTTCAAGTAATTCTAGAACAAGAACTACTTTAGCAATTGTGGGAACAAAACCTAACTATGTATAATTGATAATGAATTATACAAAAATCCAAATACAATTCAATGTATTACAACCAAACACCAAATTACTAAAGAATTACAGAAAATACAATGAAAAACACTAGTTGTGAAAGATAATGTACTTGCCTCTACTCCAAGCTTTAACAATCAACATGAACATGAGAAATCGGTGACCACTTGAGTCTCAATCCTTGATACACTGACTTAGGCGTATGAATACATTCCTAAAGAGTTTAATTTCCCCCACAATGGTGCTTGGGTTTGATCCGGAAATACTCTTTGAGATACAAAAGTCAGCCCAACGTTCTTTGCACTAAGAATCGATGAAAGATGATCAAAACACTAAGAAGGATTAATTAGAAGAGATTTCTCACAAAATTTTGCAAGAAGTTTGTGAGGAATTGTGAAGAATACTTTGGGAAGGAAGAAGAATAATTCTGTATATTTCGAATCTGAAAAACAAGCCTTTTATTAAAGACTTAACCGTCAGAATTTCGCGAAAACAAACAGGCGCGGGCGCTTCACCAGGAGGCGCGGGCGCGCCAACATGAGGAGCGGGCGCTCCTACCAAAACATGCGAAATTTCACAGGAAGGCAGAAGAGGTCGCGGTTTTAGCGCGACCAGCAGCGCGGGCGCGCCAACCAGGAGGAGCGGGCGCTCCTATATTAGGAGCGGGCGCTCCTCTCCTGTACTTCCAAAATCCATCAAGGGAGGCAGAAGGGGGCGCGGTTTAGGCGCGACCCAAGAGCGGGCGCAACACTTGGACGGGCGGGCGCGCCAAACGACGCGCGGGCGCGCCAACTTTCTCCTTTGAAACCTTCAGATTCCAGTGAGGTCCGCAGTTTAGGCGCGACCTCAGCGCGGCCGCGCTTACCCAACGCGGGCGCTACTCATGGTTCGCGAGCGCGCAACCATCAACACTCTAAATCTTCCAACAATCCTCCCCCATTTAGAGTGTTACTTAAAACATTCTCCACTTCTTACAATTAAACCACATCTCATGCATCAATGTCAATGTCCCTTCGGATTGAATTGACACCTAGTACAACACACTTAACGATGATCATATCCCATGATTTCCATATGGATTGAATCACGCGGATATATCCAATCATTCGAAGGTGAAGTACACATAAGACAAATCGAATTAATCATCACTTGACACCTTTAAACAACCATGTGTCCGTATCTTTCATAAGTTCATCAAAGTCTATATGTCCAACTAGACTTCTTGAAGCGGCTAAACTTCAAACTTATATAGGTAGGTTCTCATATACGTAATTGTGCCCTTGTGACAAGACACTGACATTTAGAGCTTCTCAACTGTAAACCTTTGAGAACTTTAAATGACGCTACCTTACACATCACAAGTACCATAGCAATATGGGTCATCAAATATTGCTAACAAACAACAAAAAATGCAATTCAACCACATTGAATCTAAGACTTGATGTTTCTTCAAGCGTTAGATTGGGTTTCACAAATTTGTGTTTTTGGACATAACCCCATTCCATTCATAGCAAATATGATGGAATGTCTTGGCATTGCCTTTGTAAAGCAATCCGCCAAATTCATCTTTTTCGGAACATAGTCAAGACTTATGACCCCATCATTGATAAGCTCTTTCACTAGGCTATGCCTTAGTGAAATATGCCGAGACTTACCATTGTACACTTGACTATAAGCCTTTATCAATGCCGAATTGGAATAACAATGGATTGCCACCGGTGGCATTGGCTTTGACAATAAAGGCAACTCTATCATGAGATTCCTCAACCACTCAGCTTCCTTACTAGCTGAAGCAAGAGCTAGAAACTCTGCTGCCATAGTGGAGTCGGCAATGCAAGTCTGTTTCTTAGAAGACCAAGAGATGGCACCTCCTCCAAACATAAATACCCAACCACTTACAGAAGAATCATCTTCTTTGTAAGTGATCCAACTTGCATCCGAATATCCTTCTAAAACTGAAGGAAATCCACTATAAGATAGACCATATTCTAACGTACCCTTGAGGTACCTCAAGACCCTCCTTATTGCAAACCAATGCTGTGCACCCGGGTTACTAGTAAATCTACTTAGTTTTCCCACAGCCAATGCAATATCCGGTCTTGTACTAGTCATGGCATACATCAAAGATCCAATTATCCTTGAGTATTCCAATTGGGAAATCGTTTTCCCCGAATTCTTAACCAATTTGACATTTGGTTCCATGGGGGTGTTCACGGGACACTTATCAAACATATTAAACCGTTTGATCATTTTCTCAACATAGTGAGATTGACTTAGAATAAGTCTTCCATTGTCCCGAATTATCTTGATGCCTAAAATGACATCCGCCTCCCCCAAATCCTTCATCTGAAAAGATGAGGATAAGAATTCCTTGGTCAATTCTACTTGTTGTAGACTTGTACCAAAGATAAGCATATCATCAACATATAGACAAATGATGACACCATGACCTTTGTCATCAAATTTGCTATATATACACTTATCAGCTTGATTCACCTTGAATCCAAAAGACAAAATTGTGTCATCAAATTTTCGATGCCACTGTTTTGGTGCTTGTTTAAGTCCATACAAGGACTTAACCAATTTACACACCTTATCTTCTTGTCCTTCCAAAACAAACCCTTCGGGTTGTTTCATGTACACTTCTTCCTCTAGATCTCCATAAAGGAATGTCGTTTTCACATCCATTTGATGAATCACTAGATTATATACCGAAGCCATTGCAATTAACAACCTTATCGAGGTTATTCTTGCAACCGGTGCATAGGTGTCAAAATAATCAACACCATGCTTTTGCCTAAAGCCTTGGATAACCAATCTGGCTTTAAATTTCACTATGGAGCCATCCGGTCTCCTTTTCCTAGTGAAAATCCATTTGCAACCAAGAGGTTTGCAACCGGAAGGTAAATCCTCTAAGACCCAAGTGTTATTTCCCATGATGGAATCCATCTCATCATTTATAGCCTCTTTTCAAAATGCACTATCTTGGGAAGATATTGCTTCACTATAAGTCTTTGGGTCACTATCCACATTGAAACAATATGGAGTAGTAGAACTTAGGGTATCTCTAGATCCTTCAACCAAATAAATTATGAAGTCATCTAGAGGATTCCTAATTTTCCTTTCTCTAGTACTTCTCCTCAATTGAGGAGTTTCAACATTCTCATTATCGAATGCACTTTCATGAGTTTCAAGTTGATCATTCAACTCTACTATCTCCCTATCATTGGCACTAATTTGTAGAACTTTCGGTCTACTCATTGATGAAAATCGGTTTTCATAAAAAATTGCATCTCTTGACTCTATAACTGAATGAACAGATATATAGTCATTTTGTTCTATTACATAGAACCTATAGGTTTTGCTATGCTCAGCATACCCTATAAATATGCAATCCAAGCCTCTTTCACCAAGCTTTCTTTTCTTGTTGCCGGGCACTCTTACGATTGCCCTACAACCCCAAACTTTGAGATACTTCAAGTTTGGCTTTCTTTTGTACCATAGTTCATAAAGAGTAGATTCTTTTCCCTTTGTGGGAACTCGGTTAAGAATGTGACATGCTGTCAACATTGCTTCACCCAGAACCCTTCACTCAAACCTGAGTAAGACAACATGGAATTAACCATTTCTTCAAGAGTTCTGTTTTTCCTTTCAGCTACACCATTTGATTGTGGTGCATAACCAGCTGTAGTCTCATGAATTATACCCAAATATTGGAAATAACTTGGATCATAGTATTCCCCTCCCTTATCAGTTCTAATTCTCTTAATAAATGAATCTACTTGCAATTCTACTTCCCTTTTATAAATATCAAACTTGGTTAAAGCTTCATCTTTGGAATGCAAAAGATACACGTAATAAAACCTAGAATAATCATCTATAAAAGTTACCATGTATCTTTTGTTCCCCAAAGAAAGCGTACTATGAAAATCACACAAGTCACTATGGATTAGTTCTAAAATGTTAGAACTTCTCTCAACTCTCTTAAATGGAGTTCTAGTGATCTTGTTCAACATGCAAGTAGAACACTTATTAGGAGAAATATCACAACATGGAATCAATTCTTGTTTGGACATAAACAACATTTTATTATAATTCACATGTCCTAATCTAGAATGCCACAAGTCAAATAAACTTAAATCAACTTGATTATAACTTGCATCAACATTCAAACAAACATCATTAAAACCATACATGTCTTTCAAAGAAAGCTTAAATAATCCATTACACAAATAACAACGACCTATGAAATTTGTTCCTCTAGTAATTATACACCTATTAGCTTCAAACACTAGTTTATAGCCAAGACTATTCAGGGAAGGCCCCGATACAAGATTCCTACTAATTTCCGGAGCATACAACACATCCCTAAGAATGATTGCATTCCCCGAACTAAACATTAGTTCTACTTGTCCTCTACCAAGGACCTTGATGGTTGAATTGTTCCCCATAAAGAGATTTTCTCCATCACCAACCTTGTGAAAGGTTTTGAACCAATGCCTCATCTTGCATACATGCCTTGAAGCCCCCGAATCAATCCACCATGAGTCATCATCCTGCACCATAAAAATGTTAGGATCCGTTGCATTTAAATCCAAACCGGAATTAAATTCAACCTCATGAATTGGATTACCTTTGGTGGGTTGTTCCTTGCTAGTACTAGCATGGCCTTCCTTGGCTTTCTCCATCCTTTTCTTGTAAGAAAAGCAGTCCTTCTTGCGGTGAACAACTTTACTGCATTCCCAACAAGCAAACTTGTTATTGTTTGCTTGCTTCTTGGACTTTCCCTTGAAAGAGGTATTATTTTTCCTCTTTCCACTAGTGGAAGCACTAGGTTTTCCTTCCTCTACCAAATTGATGGTAGATGAGCTAGGATTCCCATCCTTAGCACTTTCCATGGCTCTTATCCCTTCTTCAACTTGAAGATGGGTGGCCAACTCGGACAAAGACATGTCCTCTTTCTTGTGTTTAAGCTCATGCTTAACACTTTTCCAACTAGCAGGCAACTTGTCAATTATACTTGAAACTACAAACAATTCATCCATAGAAATACCATGTTGTTTCAAGTTTCCATAGATTCGTTGTAATTCATGAAATTGGTCAATTATGGACCGACCATCAACAAACTTAAAATTATTGAAATTACTTACTAAAAACTTCTTACTTGAAGCATCTTCAGCCATATATTTGCCTTCTAAGGACTCCCAAAGCTCCTTAGCCGACTCCACATTTTGATAAACATCAAAAAGATCATCCTCCATACCATTCAAAATATTACCACGACAAATAAAGTCATCGTTGTCCCATTTTGACATTTCCCGAACATTTTCCAAGGATTCTTTCTCATGTTCACTAGGTCATGGAGTACTGATAACATATGCTACTTTCAAAGATGTAAGAAGAAAGTACATCTTCTTCTTCCATCTCCGAAACTCCACACCGTCAAACTTCTTGAGTTTGACAAAATTTGTGGTCAATTCTTTCACACTAGACATGCTTGATTACTTCTAAACGATTAAACTCTTTAGTTTGTTAAGTTTTCAAGTAATTCTAGAACAAGAACTACTTTAGCAATTGTGGGAACAAAACCTAACTATGTATAATTGATAATGAATTATACAAAAATCCAAATACAATTCAATGTATTACAACCAAACACCAAATTACTAAAGAATTACAGAAAATACAATGAAAAACACTAGTTGTGAAAGATAATGTACTTGCCTCTACTCCAAGCTTTAACAATCAACATGAACATGAGAAATCGGTGACCACTTGAGTCTCAATCCTTGATACACTGACTTAGGCGTATGAATACATTCCTAAAGAGTTTAATTTCCCCCACAATGGTGCTTGGGTTTGATCCGGAAATACTCTTTGAGATACAAAAGTCAGCCCAACGTTCTTTGCACTAAGAATCGATGAAAGATGATCAAAACACTAAGAAGGATTAATTAGAAGAGATTTCTCACAAAATTTTGCAAGAAGTTTGTGAGGAATTGTGAAGAATACTTTGGGAAGGAAGAAGAATAATTCTGTATATTTCGAATCTGAAAAACAAGCCTTTTATTAAAGACTTAACCATCAGAATTTCGCGAAAACAAACAGGCGCGGGCGCTCCACCAGGAGGCGCGGGCGCGCCAACATGAGGAGCGGGCGCTCCTATATTAGGAGCGGGCGCTCCTACCAAAACATGCGAAATTTCACAGGAAGGCAGAAGAGGTCGCGGTTTTAGCGCGACCAGCAGCGCGGGCGCGCCAACCAGGAGGAGCGGGCGCTCCTATATTAGGAGTGGGCGCTCCTCTCCTGTACTTCCAAAATCCATCAAGGGAGGCAGAAGGGGGCGCGGTTTAGGCGCGACCTAAGCGCGGGCGCGCCACTTGGACGGGCGGGCGCGCCAAACGACACGCGGGCGCGCCAACTTTCTCCTTTGAAACCTTCAGATTCCAGTGAGGTCCGCGGTTTAGGCGCGACCGCGCTTACCCAGCGCGGTCGCTACTCATGGTTCGCGAGCGCGCAACCATCAACCCTCTAAATCTTCCAACACAAACGAAAACACATCTTCAACAAATTTAACATCCCGAGACACAAAAAAAACTTTCAAATCAAGATCATATAATCTCCACCCTTTCTTCCCAAATGGATAACCCACAAAAACACACTTCCAACTCCTACTTGCAAATTTATCTCCATTTGTTTTCTGACTATGAGCGAAACATAACCACCTAAAAGTGCGAATAGCATCAAATAAAGGTGGTTTATCAAAAAGAATTTCAAAAGGGAGTTTTGTTATGAAGCAAAGGAGTTGGAATTCGGTTAATTAAATGAGCTGCATCAAGCACACACTCACCCCAAAAACATATCGGCAGTTTAGCTTGAAATCTCAAAGCTCTCCCAACTTCCAAAATGTATTTATATTTTCTCTTAACCCTCCCGTTTTGTTGCGGTGTACCCACACAAGAGGTTTGAAAAATAATCCCATTTGTAGCAAAAAAATCAAGTAAACAATTAAACCCGGTACCATTATCACTTTGCACGACTTTAATTGTTTGGGAAAATTGTCTTTCTACCATAACTACAAACGTTAAAAACATACGAAACACCTCAGTTTTATCATTCAACAAGTATATCCATACTTCTCTAGAATAGTCATCAACAATTGTTAAAAAATAACGAGCTCCGCACGACGAAACATGACGATATGGACCCCATAAATCACAATGAACTTTCTCAAATATCTAGATGCTTTATTATCACTCAAAGTAAAACTATCTCTAGGATGTTTAGCACACATACATACTTCACACCCCTTATCTAGACTATCTTTGTAATTAACAGTAAGAAGCAACTTAACTACTTTCTCGGAAGGATGACCCATACAACGATGCCATAGCTCCAAATTAGACCTTGCGTCAATAGAACCCACATGATGCACTGAATCCGATTTTCTAAAATAGTACAATTCGTCCCTCTTAGCTCTCATTCCAATCAACTCCTTCGTTTGGTCCTGTATAGCACACATATAAGAGTTAAATTGGACAATACAATTAAGCTCATCATTAAGCTATGAAACAGAAAGTAAATTACAACTCAAATTAGGGACATAAAGCACCCCAGTTAGAGTAATTTTGTCCAACAGACGAACGGAACCAACAAGAGAAGTCAACATTGTTTCACCATTTGGTAACTCTACGGGACATTCAAAACTTTTTATGTCAAAAGGCTAAGATTATTCAAAGAGGTATCATCAAACTTATTATTCAAAAAAATTTCAAAAATTGTGGTATTACCCACCAAACCTATAATAGCTTTCCAGTGTTTATTTGTAAATAACTGACCATTCGAACTCGAACCAAGACCATGATTGGCCGATGTAGCATTAGCCCGCATCAGACCTTGACCACTATTGCACTCGATAATTGGTGGTGGTGGTGGTGTATTGCTGCCGTCCACCATGATTTACTGAAAAAAAATTATTAAAAAAATTAAAAAATTGAACTAGGCTCTGATACCATGTAGAATTTGTATGAACTTATGGCTTAATTCTCATTAATGAATCGATTACAATATATAGCTAATGCTAACCCTAGAATTACCATAACATTAGTAACTAGAGATTAGGAAACAATATAAAAAATAACCCCAAATAACTACCAATTATTCCCACAAAATATATCCTCAATAAAAATACGAGGAAACGAAAAATAATACTCCGTATGAATAATCCCTTCAAAAGGTAATATTACGGGAGTATCTTGATTATAAATGTTACTCCATTCATTTCAAAATGGAACACCCCCCCCCCCAATAACCAATTAGAATAGATAGCTTGAATTTGACTTTTGCCCTATTTATATACATCACTTTGACCTTCATTTTTGCTTTATACACGGTAAAAGATTAATTATTATCAATTGGTTACTCGTTAGAATCGCCACAACGTAGTTTCTGAATATAAACTTTTTATCACTTATACTTTTTATAATTAAAGATACTTTTAGTCAAAATTCCCTGTTATCACATATGCCGGTCAAACCAAAGCATTTATGTTTTAGGCTGTCCCCATTAATATCCTATATGAACATTGTTTGTTAATATAGTGGCATATTCGTAAATAATAGTACTTCTCTCTCCTCCACTCCCATGGCTTTCCCCTCCCATGGCCACTCAATTTTCTCTCCTCCCCTTCCATGGCCACTATTCCTTCTCTCTCCTCCCCTCCCATGGCCTTGTCGACCATCCGACCACTATCGCGAGTCTAAACCGGCCGGCCAAACAAAAGACACCCTAGTAGGACATATGTAAAGTGGGCCCATACTAACCCCTTAGGGAAAGGGTGGTGCTCGCGAAGGAGCGACAATCGTTTAGTGGTACTAATGGCTGTGTAGTGGTCAATTGGTGGTGGTAGTGGTCGATTGGTGGTCGTACGGTGGTCGAATGGTCGTGCTAGTGGCCGTGCGTGGTCTGATGATGGTGTTAGTGGTGGTGCGGCAGTAGAAGGTGGTGCCAGTGGGTAGTCTAGTGGTGATAGAGGAGAGAGATGGGGTATTTGTTTAAGAATTTACCAAAAAATTTTGATATTAACAAGTTATGTTAATATAGGATATTAACTTGTATTTTCTCTTTATTTTTGATACATAGAAAATATCACGGAACACAATGAGGAGTCCGTGTAATTTAAACATAAACTTGTAATACACCCAATTATATAATAAAAATCGTCGACGAAGAACAATAACGTGGCGTGGCCCGTGTGTAGTGCGCGTTGAATTACCGCGTGGAATCGAATTCCCAAAGAAATGAAGAAAGGGTGATAATCATATTATTAATATTATCTCTCTTTTATAAATATCCATTCTCCGTTCCTATTTCGTCTTCCTTCCTCTGTTTTCCTTTACTCAGTTTTTAATTTTCTTCTCTTCTGATCAATCTCCGGTATCTCAGGTCCGATTTCTCTATCCTCAAATCTTGTTATCAGCAATTTTTTAAAATTTAAAATTTTATTTTTTAGTGGGTTTGTTTCATTTATTATTTTGTGCATTTTTAAAAAAAAAATATTTGCGAGTTTTTAACTTTGATCAAAGCTCTTTTACAGATTTTCAATGCTGAGATCATGTATTTTGATATATTTTAGGCAACCCAGATTTCTTTCTGCCTTATTTTTATGATTTTTATTGTTATTTATTTTTCATGAAATCCTGTGTTTGACTTATGAGATTAATATTTGATGTTAATTTTGTATATGATCTTTATCTATTTGTTTGATTATATAAAATGTCAACTTTATTCTTCATATAAGTTGTTGGTTCATATTCCCTAATTTTAGGGATTATTTGTTGATTACTTTCATGCATGCAATCTCTCTTTGATTTTTTGTTTTTATTTTTTGATCTGGGTGATTGTTTTTGAATGTGGATGCAAATTGATGATTTTTTTTGGGTAGAATTTTTGCTATAAATTGCTCATTTTATTGGTAGGATGGAAACACATTAACTCCTTGCTTATTGAATTGGAAAGATTGTGCAATTTGCCTTAATTTTAGTTTTATATTATTGGTGTATATGGAGCCACAATGAGCAATGACGTAGACGGGATTTGATTCCAAGTCTTGGGTACCACCTTTAACGGCCTAAAGACTATGATCAACTATGTTAGTTGGCATCGATTGTTAGTTATTGTGCATGTTTTATGCTTGCTTGTATGTCTAATTGTCTATGGACATCTATTTATTATGTGCATTGGTTGAGTAGCTAAAATTTAGTTTCCACAGTTGAAATCTTACAATTCTTTTCCTTAGTAGACTAGAAGGGTGTTTCATGCAAAGATAACATACTTCATTTAACCGATTCAGTGGTCTATTCTCGATTTGTTTCATTGTGAATGGGATCTATTGCTAGATAAATTGTTAGTTTTTGATTTTGTGTTCTATACTGTAGTGTATTGAAGCAACATGGGGGGTGGAAAAGACAACCACGACGAATCTGACAGAGGACTGTTCTCAAACCTTGCTCAGGGTCTTGCTGGTGGGCATGGTGGTCATGGAGGGTCTGGATACCCTCCAGGGCATTACCCTCCGCAACAAGGCGGCTACCCACCTCAAGGAGGCTACCCGCCTCAAGGTGGCTACCCACCGCAAGGCTATCCTCAACATGGTGGCGGCTACCCACCACAAGGCTATCCTCAACAAGGTGGCTACCCACCTCAAGGGTATCCTCCTGCTGGTTATCCAGGGGGTCATGGTTCACATCAATCTGGAGGTCATAGCTCACATCATGGAGGTATATATGCTTAAATTGTGGTGCTTGAGTTATACCTATTGATTGTTGTTTTCGCATTTTTATTTATTTAATTTGTTGGTCTTGTTATTTTTGTTCAGGTGGATCAGGCATGGGAGCCATGGGTGGAATGCTAGCTGGAGGTGCTGCAGCCGCTGCAGCAGCTTATGGAGCTCATAAGTTGACACAAGGCTCTCATGGTGGTGGTCTTTTTGGCAGTTCCCACGGAGGCCACGGTGGCGCTCCTTTTGGTGGTGGTCACTTCGGTGGTGCCTATGGTCATCATGGAGGGAAGTTTAAGCATGGGAAGCATGGGAAGTTCAAGCACGGAAAGTTCGGCAAACATGGGAAAGGTCATGGAATGTTCGGTGGCGGGAAGAAATTCAAGAAGTGGAAGTAATACAGTTGTGCCCTTCTCAGTATACAAACTTAATAACTCTAATGGTTGATTAGCACAGCTTAGCTTTACTTATAGCTGTGGCGTATGTACCTCTGTGCCCAAGGATTATTTTGGATGTAGTGTTATATTTCTTGTCATGTATTTTTTCTTTTGTGGCCTGACTCAGTTGTGTGGCATCGTCTTGACCACTGCAATATAGATATATACATAAATGGCGTGTGGCTTGTCTATCCTGTTTTCTATTTTCCGAGAGTAACATGGCAGGGCAGTCACAGATAAGCAGGAAATGTGAAGTTTTCTTGTTTTGACGAATTGCTGCAGTAAAATTCAGTTTGTTTACTGAATGAATTACTCTAATTGAGTTTTGTTGTTGATATGCCAATTGAAGTTTATCAGATTATACAAATTTTGTTTCTGTTCATCTCAATGATCACATTATGATATTGTATGCATACTTCCTTTAATTATTTTTTATTCCAAAAATGATCTAATTGCTTAGGTTGCTTAGATCAAACAAAAACTTCAAAAATACAAAATGTCTATATTTCCAAAAAATCTCGGGGGATGCAGTTTTCTGCCCCAAATGCCAAATTATTCACCGGTATTTTTGTTCATCATCGAACGAAGGATACAACTTCATACAAAACCGTATTAATTGAATAACAGACATGCCCAGATACAACTTTTGCACAGATCAACATCTTCACCAAGATCATTGATTCAACAAAATTTCCTACAACAGTAATTTCACATCTAGAATAGTAAAATAATTTGTTTGCCGTACCCTAGAACAGAGCAGCACATATCTTCATATGCCTGAATTGCAGCAAAGCCATTAGCCCTGCAGCAATAGATGAAAATCTCTCAATTGGAGATTGCTAGCACTGCCATTTTACTGCAGCAATAATCAAAATCTCTCTCTCAGCTGGAGCATGGAAGCACTGCCATTTACCAGTGGGCCTTGCACTGTAGAAGACCTAGATTTATGTCAGCTGATTACAAGCTGTGCTTCTTGTCATAATGCCTTTAAAGTTTTCATATTGGAAGAGGAATGTATGGTTGAGGCAGTTATACAGGAGGGTGATCATCCTCTGGCTTTTGTGGTGGTAATGGTTTCCACCCAGGTTTTTCATCCCAATACATGTCATAATATATATGGCCTGGAGTGTTATTCATCACACAACACCATATGCCTACATATCGCTTAACTCGATTCATGAACTTCCGTTCTCTCTCCTAAATGAGCATATTAACAAGTCAGCATTATAGGAACTAATGTAAGTTGTAGCAAGCATACAGACCAATAAAATATTTTGAAACAAAAACTTGCCTTGTCAGCAAACCCAAGGAAGGCATTTTGGATTGATAAGAAGTTTATAACCTTGATATTCTTGAATGAGGAGAACACTGTCTTGAACTATCAAACAGGTCAAAGATAAGCTGATCAATTGCATTGCCGAAGAGCTATGGTTAAAACAAAATGCTACTAAAAGCAGCACACTCAGCAGTCAACTAAACAGGAAAGTTCAGATAACAAACAAGCAAATACCTACTTAAAAAGTCCTTTAATCCCCCCCCCCCTCCAACCCCTTTTTTTTTTTTTTTTTTTTTCTTGAGTAAGATTGTGCCTTGGGGGAGGAGGGCATGTATTTGGAGTGAAATGAACAATACGCATTTTGTGCAATTTTCCTATTTTCTCCAACATTTGCCTCAAACACTGCCTAGCTCTAATGTAGTGTGGTGGACATAAGGCACACAACATTAGTGCTACAACACTAATCAAGAATAATGGAACAATACTTTTAGAATAACCTTCCTGTACTTTGAAAATATTCACAAGAAGATATCAAATAAAAAAAGCACCAAGCAGACAGACCACCATAATTTTTCAGCATGTTGGTACCTTAACTCTCATAATTCATCATGCAAATTAACACCATTTGTGAATATCCTTCCTGTACTTTGAGAACACTAAAAACAAGAAGATACCGAACATAAAAAGCACCAAGAAGACAGACAATCAAAACTTTCAAGCACATTAACACTCAATCTCATTATTTATTTTGCAAACTAACAATCATTATTTTTTATGCTTCTTGCTTTGTATGTAACAAGCCTTAGCTAAAGGAGGTATATGTTAGTGAACAATCATTAATTACGCCTCTATTACATAAAGGATGAATTGTGAAAACAAGTCCTATTATTTGAGGCTATGCATGAACTTGGAAATAGCAATCAAGTTATATAAACAGAAGGTCTCAAGACAACTGGAAGAAAGAGCATGTTATGCATATTATAAAGGGATAAATTCCAACAAAAGAATAATACAAAATAGGGTAGCTGAGATAAAACTAGTTCTGTGAGGTAACACCATTGACAGAATGGCATTTAAGAAATGATTCGGGACAGAGAGGTGCTAGGAGAAGGACCACTATGTTGTAAACAAGGCTAGTGGGGAAGGAGACACAAATTAGATGACCATGTATCACCCATATCTTTGTCAAGGGTGGAGTTGCGTGTCTGTCTATTTCTACATCGTGACCAATAAGGTATACAAAACAATTTAAGGAATTAAGTAAAAGGGCCAATAAGACATGATGAAGAGTAAAATCTGATAAAAATTACAATCAGACAATTCTAGGTTTTATAAAGCACCCACACTGATTTCACGTACACACTAGCTTCTGCTACTGCTTTTTATCTGTTCTTGTTGTTTATTTCTTATATATAACATATAGCCGTTCATTTATAGGGCTTCTTGTGTTGGGCTATTACTACTGGAGGTGGAGAAATTTTTAGGAAATAAATTCACCAGATGGGTTACTGTTTGAAACGACGTCTTTAAGTTATCAGCGAAAGGTGCAGCTGATGTGAACATTTACAGTGACTAAATATTGTAATACGAAGTATGTAAAAGCATATTGACAAGGCCATAATTACTTCAGACATATTAAAAGATGGTTTATCAAAAAACCCAACTATCATAAATGAGTACCGTTTCTTCGTTGCCATGTTTGGGAAACCTGAGCAGTCCGGCAGCACTAACATTTTTGGTAACATGGCAGTCTTTTGATCCCACTTGACAGAGATGCACATCAAGCCACGATTTTTTCACCTGCACAAAGAATTCCCGGTAAATGATCCTTTCACAATTGCAATATCTGTAAGATAAATCACTTATGTCCCTGTGCTAACGTACTTCTACAGACAGTGCTGGATTATCAAGGAAGGAGTATTCCCTGATATCAATATGAGGACCAAATTCTTGCTGTGACAAGTCTTGCAGCATCACGTTCACCTGCGGATAAATTATTCAAATAACAATGTCAATTGTCAAATACTTCATATAACATACAAAAAAAACACATGCAAAATATCTGCAATCAGTTTCAACAATTAAGTTTTAAAGGCTGTAACATACACAGCCGAACAACACCATTTACAGTTCAAGTTTCCCCTGTATAAAAATGGAACACGCAATGAGAAGAATGGGTTTACATAGTCTCCCAGAAGAACCTTTTAATATTACAGTTCAAGAGAAGTTCTGTGAAGTGGGAAAAGTTTAACCTCAAAAAGAAACACCCTACTTGACTTTTTTCTAACCTTCACAAGAATCAGAAACCTAACTAATTCTGATGGTAAGTGCACTTAAGTTTCAAGTTCTGCATGTAACATTTGAAATGGCCATGCAATTTAACAGATCATCTTGCAGCTAACAAAACAATTTTTAAAATTGAAGAACCTAGAGAGACAGAAGTAATTCACATTGAAACAGTATATACTGATGGCACGTCTTTCTGCAATATTGATTGTCAGATTCACAAACTTCTTAGTCTCTTTCCAATGGAGAGAAGGCAAGAGAAAAAGTATAGACTATAGAAACTTATTTATTCTTTCTTTTATTGGTTGTCATTGTTCCATCTCTTTTTCTAATTAAAAATACATACAACCCCTTAATGTCTATTGAACCCTCAATCTACTTTCTTATAAACAACTTCAACTACCACTAGTGAGTAAGCGATCCTCAGATGTAATGTAAAAGAGGATTGCAAATAGCTGAACAAGCACTTACAGGTTTTCTGTTGAAGATAAAAGTAAAGGAACTCCCTTATTTTTCAAATATACCAATATATATTTTCCAGAATCCTTGGACTATTATATGAACTCTAAGGTTGAATAACCAAACTTTCAAGCCTCAGAGAGCACAGTCATTAAAGCAGATGAGAAAAAGCTGAATGAATTTTCACCCTATGCTTTACCTCGAAAACATGATCCAGAGGGCATATAAAAGGTTGCCTTGTCAAGGTACCCTCCAGGATACCAGGATGACCAAACCAAAGCCTATCCAACCTGCACCATATTGGAGGCATGACCTATAAATCACAACAAGTAAATAAGATATCAGCATATACCTTCACAAGGCAATCCGAAATCCTGCTTTTCCAATTTCAAATGATGTCTCACAAATGCATACAGGAGGATTTACAAATTCTTATATTCAACATTTTCAGATCTTAAAGATGTAAGATTAGAGGAATTACTAAACTAGGCAACAATATGCTGCAAACCTTCATAATTATTAGAGTTTAGACGACTATATGTACTCTAGGAACGCACAAAATGCAATTTGAACAACCATTCTACCCTCAAAAGATGGGGATCGTTCTTGTTCACAGTTAATAATCAGTAATTAGAGGTATAATGGTCATCAATTAAAAAGAAGGCTTTGCAAAAGAATATATGTAGAACTTGAGGTACTTTTTGAGTAAAATTCAATTCAATTCCGGGGAAGAGGGTACACAAAGAAAAAGGAAGGTAAGCAGATGAAAAGGGACTGAAATGTCTAATGGCTGACAATTACTTGAGCGAAAATTCCTCTAGCCAAAAAGTATTTATTATGCATTTCTGTCCCTGACCTTCCTTTTTGCTTCATATACTCCTGTTAATATATATTAGTTCTTGCTTAATTAATGCATGATGTATGGCAATTTTGACAGTTTATAAACTTACAATGAACGGAATCAAAGATTTATTTTGGTCGAGATGCTATTAACAACCACAAAAGAATTGCATTCACAATCAGTCACATGCTTTGTTCTCACCAGGGTCCGATTTAGCAATGATGCAATAGCAAGTACAGTTCGTATCTGCTTCATCTGAGAGAAAGCATTAAAGTATCATTGAGTAGATGTCATATATAATAGCAACTACAGACATCAGCAATTTATATCATACCTGATAATTAACAAGAGCAAAGTGTGACTCAACATTATGCTCTCCATCCAATAATAAGCTTCTCGGAATGGTTGGCTTAAATGACAAGAAACCTCCTGCATTGGATTCAACAGAGGTGGCAGATCATCTATGTTCCAAAATTTCAAATAAAAACAATAGAACTTATGCAAAGCCTGATAACTGAACATGAAAAATTGCTAAATCCCAAGTATTGTTATTTTCTCTTTAGTGTAATTTATCTATTTCCCCATGACAGAGGAATTACTATCTCTTTAGTTGATCAAAAAGTCTCTAATCATTCATATTATTATTCTTCAAACTTTTCTAGATTCTATTATATTCAACTTACAATCATGAAGAGCAATACAGGACTTCTGTCATCAAATTTTAGGGAATATTTGATAATAACTGATATAAAATCAGCCCATAGCTAAAGCTAAAGCTGAATACACATGAAATATTTGTATAATTAAATGTCAACCAACTCCAAAGAAAGGCTTTCTCACTAGGAATTAATAAGGTGTAATACTAGAGACAAAAGCTCTAAAGGTGAAACCGATTATTCCAATGGAGTATGTTACAACCTTATAGTTTTAACTAAGAATGCAGGAAACCCTAAAGGAGTATAGATCCTAAAGAAAGCTTGTTAATTTTTTAAGAAGTTTCATATTTATATATTTTTTTTGACGGGAAGTTTCATATTATTCATAAACAATTTGAATTAATGCACTTCACTGCCATCTAAAGGCCCACAGATACCCAATCAAAAAGGCCAATCACTTCAACTGTTTGAAAAGAGAAATTTTCCAATTAAAAAAAAAAAAAAAAAAAAAAAAAAAAAAAAAAAAAAAAAAAAAAAAAGAGTAAAGAGTAAGTCCAATAACACATCAGCCTGAATTTTTTTGAGGGTAAAGAGTCCCACTGGGGAATTTCCCCCTTTATTTTCCAGTATCATCATAGGAATGATATGAACAACAAGCCCCACCCAGTATTACACACTCCCTCCATTTCAGTGTATATTATCCTAAGTTCAAGAATTTCAAAAGATTAAGAAGACTTAATCAACAGAAATATACTGTTTCTAGAACAATGCATCAAACTGATCAAAGGGCCACAAGGAAAGTAAACATAAAACGTAACAAGGTCAATCACTATGAATTGGAGGGAACACATATAAGCAGGCGAGAAATGCATACAGTTTTGCTACATGAAATGAAAGAGGATTATTGCTAACCATAAATGAGAAGAAAAGAGGAGGTACATGAAGTGATTTTGCTAAATGAAATGAAGCACACATCATGGAAAGTCAAGTACCTGGAGAGTTATAGTATTCCGGTGGATCAAAAAATACCATGGCTTCTCGTAATCGATGACGCTTTCCTTCAGTACCAGCATATTGGAATGTGGTGTGCACTGCATATGGCTCCAGTTTAAATTGTTGATACATGGCCTGTCAATCAGATATCACAATATAAATCACTCAAAATTATCCTTACATGATACAGCTCAGAAGTTTAATTCAAAGTCGTGAACCAAGTTTAATAGTCCGCAAATCAGAAGCAATCTTATCCAAAGGGGGTTAAGAGCCTATCATAGTCCATCTTGGAGTCTGGCGTCAATAACAGCCCACTTCAGTCATCCCTTCCAAAATCACCAAACAACTTATTACTAAATTCTCATTAGCAAGTAACCAATATTACTTCTACATCAATCTACATTCAATAAATATGCTCCAGATACATACTCCTAGCCAGCATTCAATGTATTGGAATAGATCCTGGTAAAGAAGCCAAATCTCCATGCAATCTTTGACCTTAAGGAGAGCTACTTAGGTACAAGGTTCATAAAAGTGTACTATTCAGTGCACCTGAATCAAGCAAGAAGCAACTGTTGTGTTATATCTTTAAAAGGGTATAGCGTCGACTTTCAAAATGTCCCGTCCCCTCATCCCCGCATAGCGCCCAATGATGCTATATAACAAGCCTACACCGAAGGATCAAATGTCATACAATTAAAGTCCAACAAGTGGCATCCAACAAAAATTAGTATTTCTTAGAGTATTAATTTGTTTATTTTTTCTAAGAGTATTATTAAATTATAGGTCTCAAGGCCTACATTAATGAGTGGCTCTTATCATTCCATAACCCAAACTCAAATAGTTTATCAGTGTGAAGGCTCATTTTCCGAAGGAATCCAAAAATTTAATTTATCTTATTTACATTTATCCATAAGATTAGTTTTAGGAATATACTATAAGACTTGTGTAGCAAGTAGGGATTTTTCGTGATTTTACTCCCTCCCTTATAAACATACACCCTAATCAACAATCCACCAATCACTATAGACCTCCAAACCCAAAAGCCTCTCATCTAAAGTATTAAAGCCACCAAAATAATCATCATAACACCGCCCAAAAGTACAAATCTTATGCCTCTAAAATAATCAGGGTCCAATGTCCTTCAATAAGCCCTTAAACCTCACGCATCACCCATTAATTAATCATCATTGACGCATCATATCTAACATATAAATCCAAAAGAAATAACCGGACTCTCATTATAAGTATATACTTCTCCCTTTCGATTGTCCCTTTTTAATAGTTAATTCTACACCAAACACATTAACGTGTGAAGCCTGTTTAGGCAATCTTCCCCATGCCTTCACATAGTAAGTCTATCTAGTCCATGAGTTTTTCCTAAATTCATAACAATCACTTCTATCTTAATCTTTTTTCTAAAAAATTCTTCCTATAACAGAAGCATACCCCAAGCAAAAGGACCCATCACAGACTATCAAGTACCCTCTTATTCCTTTGTGTCAAGGTTCCTAAAATTGTGATAAGTTCTACAGAAACTGAAAATGGATAAAAATGATGTCCTTCAACATCCTAACCAAACTCATTCTTCTATATATGCTAAATTACTAATTGAGACCTAATTTCAAATTATTCTCCTTACAAAAGAGTAAAGCCTAAAAAGGGTAAGGCCCAAGGAAGAACTTTCAAGTACTCTTTAACAGGCTAGTTCTGCATCAAAGTGACAGACGATCCAGAAAGAAAATCGAAAGAATTAACATCTTTTGTTTTTAGACTGACAGAAAAGTAGCAAATTCATAACTCCTGGTTCAAGTATGCATTTCGGTACCATGAGGCACTCAATAATAAGTTTTACCTGGTCTTCTGGAGTACAAAACTCCATCAAATTGCTTACTTGAACAAAAGCGAGGAGTGATTTTATAAAAGTTAATGACCCCCATTTATTCACCTAGCAGAAGCTGAAAGAATGAAAGCATTACAATCTTGATCCTGCTCAATTGAAACCTTTCACGCCAGAGAAAAAACTGACCACCAAAGAATAAGCTTTTGTAAGGAATCTCAGTAGTATCGAGGGAGTCTCCTTAGTAAGCAGTCTCTTTAACGGCCACAGCAGGGGCATGTAGTGTGAGTCATTTCTTCCTTTTGTGGAAAGGGTGAAAGACTTGAAACAGATAGTGTTTCTAGCATAAATATGTATGGTGCTTGCTTATGCAATGAAAACAAATAACAAAATTTTGATAACTATCGTATTAGCCGCAAAACATTTGTTGATCCAGGCTTTCTGACAAATTTATGAGAACAATCTCAGCCCTCCTGCATTTGTGGTTAATAGCATGGAAGTCTATCTTAGTACATCCAGTTGCTTTTTAAGTAGCAAGTTATGGTTGAAAGGTGTTACAAAATGTGAATGCCTTCTGCAACTACACTGGCACCAGGCCACCGAGCTTGCCAATAGCTTGTTCATAGAAGATCTATTGATGAACTTGTGTTGGTAGTCAAAGGAGCCCATAAATAAGTGAAATATTGTTCAGCAACTACAAGTTTTATACATTCTATGAACCCTTAACACTGTGCATGAACCTCTATCGTTAGTCCTGTTAAAATTCCGAATCCACGTAGGGTATTTACACAGATAGGAATGTAAGGCATGATCCCAACCACTCCCACACTCATTCATTATTAAAATCACCCAACTTCCCATCACGTTTTATCTAAGAAGCTATTAAACTCTTCCAAGGATCATCTCTTAATTTACCTGTCTCTATACTTGGAATGGAGATAATGTCACAATCTGCAAACAAAAAACTGAAAAAATAGCGTACCTGAACAAAATAAGTATGTCCACTACAGAATATGCTGGCAGGAAGGAGCCCAAGCTTAAGATTCCCATCATAAGCATAAACTAAACCACTTTCATCATCAACAGAGGGCCCAAGCTGCCTTCGTACAATATCATTAAACCCATTCTGATCCCATATCTTTTCATCAGCAAGAAGCAACTCTTTCCAATGTTTAGCCAACTTCTTTGAAGATTCTGTGGGTCTCCAGTGAAAGATCCCTATATTGTATGCACCACTAACTGTTTGACATATAGAAACAATGAGTACCATACATATCAGACAAAGAATGTATCTCTATGAATCTTTAGTTGTAAACAATGGTACATGTATTGTCATTTTTAGAAATAGGGCAACCCACTAACATTGAGGAACGGACTCATTGGTCATTAAGAACCGTAAAAACCCATTTAACTTGGAGCTCATTTTTTAAGGGAAGATGCATACTAGCATTATTATGTTTATAGTTAAAGCACCCTTAGATCAGGTTGACTTTTGCAAACAATTGAATCAGAACCTGCCTTTACAAGATCACTAGGACTTAACAGAAAACTACTTCCTTTGTCCCCCAAACAAAGTCCCATTTCACCTTCAACTATATCTTCATTCACTTTTCATCTTATTTATCTATTCACATATACCAGCATAAGTACATGGGTTATTACTTTATCAGGCTAGGAGCCAGCTGGGTAGTCTATAGAGTTAATTGCATGCTCCACTTCAAGAGCTCATATTGTGCATTATACCTTAAGTATAGAAATCATAATACAGCTCTCTAAGACAAGAAATGACACTATTAGAGGACTTAAAAAAAAAGGCTTTGTACTTTTCACCTCAATAAGTTCAAACATAGGCCAAAAAGTTAATAATAAGTACTCACAACAACTAAAAGTTACGAGAAATGCATGTAAGGAGTTAAGGACCAAAGAGTCCAAAAAACCTTGTGAATCATAATTAAAGCACATTTATCTAACAAATGTACATACAAGGAAGTCCCTAACAAATGTGCATACAAGAACCTTGTGAATCATAATTAAAGCACATGTATCTGCAGTTACATTTTACATGATCATCCCAGTATAAGGTGCCAAGATTTTCTGTTTTAGTCTTTTAGAGGACAGCTTAGATCACACTAGTATCATCACTCCATAACTTAAAAAACGAGACAACAGCCAGGGAATTTAGGTTGATAGGGGGCTGGTTAATCCAACTGATGGTTCTTAGTAACAGAGGTGCCAGAAAATGATAAAGCTCAGAGATAAGTAGGAAAACACATTGGAATTATCAAGGAAAAGAAATACAAGGTCCAGAATACAAGAAATGCTGTTCCTGCTGACACATATATATACATATGAGAATAGTGGATATATTATTGTAATTAGAAACTGCGAAATGTACCCAATTTTTGCTATTAAGAATTTAGAATATTTTTGGCATGATAATTACTGCTTACTCTGTTTCACAAAAATTGCAACACCTTGACTAGCACATTTGCCAATACATATCTTTGATCATAGATATCGTTAGTTGTCTATTAAGTAGTAAAGAATATAAAAAGTTGATATCATGAAAACATGCTATAAAACTATTATAACAACAATTTAATTAATAATATTTTCTTTTAGTAAATGAGTGAAATAAGTGGTCAAACTTAGTATTTCTAAAAAGTGCACACAGCTAAAAGTATTGCAAATTTGCAATTATATTGAAATAGAGAAAGTAAGACATTATTCAGTTGACACTAAAACAGATACTAACAAGCTCACCTTGCTGCCAAGCATCCAACCTATCATCAACCACTGTTGGCACAACTTGATCAGTTGAAGTCAAAACATCTGCTTCAGGAAAACGAGCAAAATATGGAAGGGGGTTCTGTTACATAAACATGGAACGTTACCAAGGGGCAGATAATACATATTATAAAGAATAGCAAACCCAACAGATAAAACATCATAGATTGGTTGATAAACAAGCAAAGTAATAAGCATAAATGTGACATTGCAGTCTCAGGTAATATTCATAAAATTTAATTTTAGACATTCTAACAAGAAATAAAAATGGTTAATTGTAGACATTTCACGTCTTTACATTCATGTGAACTGATGAAAAATGCTGGAACAAAAACGAAGAACCCAATTAGAGCATGATCATAACAAACACCATGTAACAATTTAATGGTTTGTCACCTAAATCTAAAATTATGTGTTTAATGAAGCAACCTAGATAATAGTTTGGGGAGCTTGAATTTATAATGTTTCATGATGGTCACATTTGAGTTGCGTCAGATAAATAAATAAATAACTACCGAGTAGAAGTCAAGGGCAAGTTTAGCATATTAAGGTGAATCGTACCATGACACTTGAATTGGCCCTTGTTGTAGACCATGTTCAAACAGCAGTATAGTCCATAACTTAGAGATAATGAGCTATCCTTAAAACTATAGACAACTACACATCCGTATCAAAAGTTTGACTTCTTTGACTCTTGCAAAAGCAAGACAATCTAAGCCCCATCATTGTAGTGGACTAGTGGTGGTAATGGGGGGAGGGGGGCAAGGCCGACACAACTGACCAAATCCTTAAAATGGTTCACATACAACTCTGAATAAAATAAACCTTAATTCTTCTTTTCCAGTAGCAGAAGTGCAGAACAATTAATTTTAGTACTGTAGCCCACAGATGAATCTAGAGCATCAGTCTGATGAATGGAGCCAAAATATACAAAAACAATTCAACCCAAACATAGAAAAGGACATTAGTATGAGTGAAGAAGAGTACCTTCAACCAAACCATGTCCGTGTCACACATTAGTAATTCATAGCCAAACGGCAGAATAGAATCGATTAAAATAACCTTTTCTCTTCCCATTTTATGAAAAGTTGGTGATCCCCATCCCACATCTATAGTGCTCATGTGGCTTCCCATATCAAAAACTGGAATACCCTTCCAATACAACGCTTCCAACAATTTAGTATCCATTGCACCTATAATAACAATATCCAAGTTACATAAGACTTCTATACCTCTATACATGCACCTATTTCTGTTTTAGTTAATTAATCGAATCTATAATCAAGAATCGAAAATATTGAACTTCTTTATAGTATCCTGACAGTGATTTGTGGAGAGGGAAAAAGTGTACTCTGTGATGTGTTCCATCCCCCCCCCCCCCCCAACTCACATACTTAACATTGATGAATAGACCATTTCCAAACATCAGTATATATTCAAACCAGCTTAAATATTGATAAAAGTTATTCCTTTTCCAATATTCCTAATTGCTTATGATTGAATGTCTGAATCCTTCACTAGATTAATGAAAAGCTTAATTTATGACCCATTTCATGCACAGGTTAAAAAAGGAAAATGTGTGTTGATATACCTTTGCATTATATAAAAAATTGTAAGTTTCCAATTCCACAAATATGTGGACTTTATTAGCTATTTTAATTTAGCAATGTACTCCCTCCGTCCACAAATAATCTTCCTGAATTCAATTTAAGATGTACACAAAAAATCTTCCTAACTTTATTTCTCTAACATTCTAACTCCACCCTACTATATTTCTTAATATGTGTGTACAAACTTAAACGGAAGATTATTTGTGGACGAAGGGAGTACATAGATAAATGAAATTAACTACTCCGTATTGCAGTTTTTGATCATAGCATACTCTTTAATACTACAATAATGAGTGATTGACTAATACTAGTAGATAGATTGTATCTTTTATAATTTAAAATGCTTTGTAACTTCCTAAAGTGATTAATTTAGTTAAAGAAAAAGACACTTGGCATGAAAATGGGAAGCCAAGTTTAGGATATGGTTTTAGCATTATAGCATATATGTTGTTAAGTATGGGCTTGAGTCGCACCCATCATCAAGAGATAGATTCTACTTTACAAAGCCAAAGGAGGTTCACCATAAAACCAAATAGCAATAAGGGAGTAGCTCCTTAGCCTTATAAAGTGATAAACTATCTCTTATTTTATCAATATAGGACACTCACATGTGATATTTGGGATAAAGCTATTAAATCTTCAACACTACCCCTCACATTTAAAGTCCCTTTTTTTTTACAGAGCTCACATGTGATATTTCATGCTGCAGAAGCATGCTTTTAACTCACAACCTCACATGTAATATCCATTTAATTTGACCTAAACTAGACCCAAGGGTATAAGACGGTCCACATCTAGGGACTGGCTGATATCATGTTAGATATAGGCCTCAAGAATACCCACCATCAAGAGAGAGTCCACTTCGTGAAACTGCAGGAGGTTCTACCTTAATATCATATGGAAATAAAGAGAGTAGCCTCTCGGCCTTATAAAGTGAAAAACACTCTATTTTAATCAATGTGGGAAACTTGCATGTGTTGTTTGGGGATAGGGCTACACAAGCTCCAGCATATGAGTACCTAATAGATATTTAAATCCTAATACAACCAAAAAAAATAAAAAATAAAAAATAAAAAATAAAAAAGAAAAGAAAGTTTCCATAAACATGTGAAATTTTATTAATTTAGAATGGTCTTCACTTAAAGTAACATAAATTCACTTAAGCATATATGTTTTTCCATCAATAGAATTAAAAATGCATCATCGTTACATCAGTTTATATTTTGCTTTGGGTCAAGAAAGACTATAGAAAATGGTTCACTTACTAGTACTTAGTCTTATTTTTAATAAGTAGCAGATTACTCAAAGGGGTATCTAAACAAATAATATAAGATTATAAGGATCAAGCAACACATTGTACATTTGACCAGTGAAAGCTTTACATATGGCACCGGGGTATTTATGATGAGTCAAATAGAAATCATGAAATTGTTTAAGACTGCTTAATAGTGAGGCCACATCAATAGCAGCGTAGCAGGCCACTTATTGAATAACGATGGATGTATCATAGCAAACAAAACTCCGGAAGATTCTCTATAAGTAATTCCAGGTTTCAACAAAAGGATACAGAATGCTGTTGATCCAGAAACAAGTTGTTCAAGCAAGAGCTTGAGGTTGAAAGAACTCACCAACTAGGAGATTTGACAAACCCAAATCAGTCAAGTGTTTAACCCAAGTCAAGATGAAATCCATGAATGCATAGTTTCCAAATGTGACTATAATAACATTATCCTTCACTCTCTCCTCCACCAACTCTTTCGTCAAACGAAAGGAGTCCAAAGGTGGCATTTTCTTAGATTTAGGAGACTCCCATATAGGCTTCAAAGATGTGCTCTGAGGATTGACTGGAAAAACTGAACCCGTGCTTAAACCTGTCGGCAGAGAAGAGTTTGGTGCTTTTAGAGAAGAATCTCCTCCTGAAATAGAATTCATAACACAGATATATCTAATTCTATTATAAATTCACCTTTCATACAATTATTTTCTTTTTCATGAAAACATAGAGCACACAATATATGGGTTGGATAGAAAAGATTTTTTAAAGGCACCCAAACCAAGGTATTCCACCTATTGTCACACAAATAGGCTCCATAAGATGAGAATAAAATGTTTTTGGCTCAAATCTCCATAGAAGGTTCTTCCCCTACAGGCTACCCCCCAACCCCTTCTCCTTCACCCTAAAAACACTTTTCTTTATATTGAAATTTCTGACACCTCGACCTGCCCCAAGATAGAGAATAAAGTCTTCACCTTACACATTCAACCAAGTTATGCATGTTACTTATTTCTCTTGACTAAAGCAAGCCTGTGTTACTTCTATGTACACAGTTACTCTCAACCTGACCCTTTCTAAAAGCGAAGTCATTCATCTATTCTATCATACTCACTTTTACAATCCGTGTATCATGAATAAAAGCAAATTTAGAACATAGTGCCCAAACATCATTCGGTTTCAGTTCAACATGCCTATCCAATTATCTGTCTAATGTACAACATGAAAGCCTAGGTTTCTAAAACATACTCCGGGAATATTTCAAATTCTAGTAAATTTTTCCACATTATTGACCCACAATAGAACCAATAAAGTTCCAATATATCTCTCCTTTACTCCAATTACCACCCTTTTTTTAAGTTCATCTCTCAATAAAGCATAGTCCAAAATAATACATCTAAGCATGGTAATAAATTTACCACTGTAAACATTACCATCACTGAAAACTCGCTTAATACATATAAATTATTCGTAAGCAGAAGGTCAAGTGAACCCCTCTTCTAAAACAAACAAAGTAACTATACAAGGGACTAAATGCAAAAGTTGAACCCCAACCAATATACAAGTAATACTTCTAAAAAAAATGTCTTCTTCTATACAAGCTCATCATGGCAGCCACAAAGAAAACATAGTCTAATTCTACATTCAAAGGGATGTTCAACAACAAAAACCCAAACAAAATCATCATCGAAATTTTATTATCGATGCATTCCTACACCTCAAACGTGAAAATGCGCCCCTCATCACCCAATTCACATATCCTAAATCACTCAAAATACATTCCTTAAAAACAGATCAATTGAAACTCCCTAATATCAATCTCAATTTAAAAGATCAAGAATAAAAAAGCAATAGCATAATAATAATCACATCAAGTGAATACAATAATCTAACACATACTACACTCTAAACTCATCAAAGCACAAACATAACAAAAATGGAAGGTATTAAATTCTTTCTAATATACACTGAAGTAATTCAAAATCCAATGAGCTGATAAAATATACCCAAAAAAATCAAAAGAGAGAAATTTACTTGAAGTTGAAGAGGAGAGAGAAATTCGAGCATCAGGAGAATCAGTCGAGTAAATAGCAGAGAATACATAGAATGAAGAGAAGATAATTCCGATGATCACAGTAGCATAAATAGTAACAAACAATGGCTTCGATTTCGTAGCTTCTTGACATGGATTTTCCCACGCCATTTTTATACTTTTTTCTTCAATCAACAAATCAAAATGATCAAAAATCGTAGTTTTCTGCACAGATTATAACTAGTATAAATTCAATGTGTTTTTGAATTAGATTAGAAATGAGTTTATAGTGATCATCGTGAAGAAATTGGGGAAGATCATTGGAAATTAGGGTTTGCTGGACTTTGGTTGATTTGTGAAGAAGACGAAATTGGTCGGAAAAAATGTGTCAGATTGATTAGTAGAGTGAGTGTGTTTTGTTCAAACGTAAAATTTAAAATAGGAAAATGTCTGATAAATTAAATATAGTGTGGTACTGTGGTTAGGTTGGTTGATTAATTTAGAATAACATTAATTAGATCCTGCCAAAAACTACCGAATCAATGTTCAACAAGGTAGAGTAATAAAGAAATAACACTCGCAAAGAGTCCAAGTAGATACTCTCTCCGTCTTATAATACAATGTCTTTTTTTGGATAAATCAAAATCCAACATCTCTTTCTATTTAAATGTGGTACTTTTTGGCATAATTAATCTCTTTTTATGAGTTGCCATTTTTTTTTCTTTTAACATCAATTTTCAACACTCTCTCTTTCTATCTCTTAAATTATTCCCAACTACTTTTTCTGTCTCTCTATCTCTCTAACCCCACATGCATATATGTAATTCTAATCATTAGTTTTAAGAAATTTACAACTTTCTTAATTCACGCGTAAAACCCCAATGAGACATTGTATTATGAGACGGAGGGGGTATAATTTAAAATGAAAATAAAAAATAATTGTATTTGTTTGGTTAAATTTTTGTGTTGTCGTCGTCTTGGTACTCGCAAATTTAGGATAGTTATGCAAAATTTGACATTGAATTAAGCCAAAATTTATTACTGTAGGAAAATTTGTCATAATAATCTTTTATGCAGTGACGGATTCAGGAATTAAGATAAAGAGTATGAAATTAGACTCAATTAAGAACATGTAAAGTAATACATGGAGCATTATCATTTTTTGTCAACTAAAAATTTGAGTTACTAATTCATTTCAGACCTATCCTTTAACAACTGGGTGACAAAATCTCTAATTAAGAAAAATGCAAGTAGATAATATAAAATTAAGTAACTTAGGGACGTCTTTGATTACAAGTCGCACCTAGTTTCTCACCTTGATAATATTTATCAAGAGTTAAAATGACTATGTCCACAATAAAGTGAAGGGTATATTTGTAAAAGGTAGTAAATAGTAACTTAACCCTGTCATAACGTCATTGATGTCTGACAAATTGTTTGGATAAAGAGAATTGGAGGAAAATAAAGGAAGAAAAGAGAAAAGAAGGGATTCATCCTTCCTTCTTTGGATACGTTTTGATAGGAGGGAAAGGAAAGGAAATGGAATGATTCATTTTCCTACTCTCTTTAATAAACCAATTCCTTCCGACGTTGGAAAGATTTGGAGGGAAATTTAACTTTACCTTCTCCTTCCCCTTCCTTCTTCTTCCCTCCCTTCCCTTTCTCTTCTACTTTGCTATCCAAATAAACAGTGTAGACCACCACCTTCATCTTCTTCTTCCTCCTACAATCCCCATACACCTTCATCTTCTTTGCCTCCTTCTTCAAGCCGCTTCAATGGAGTCTTCCCCAACATCATTTTAGGCAGCTTCGCTGCCAACAAATAAAACGAAAACTCTAAGAAAAAATGTAGTGAAAAAAGGGCATAGCTAACCATGAATTGTACGTGAGCTTTCCTTGGCCTCCTCTATTAATTTCTTCATTGAAGTTTCTGAGCATTCTCCATGAATGCTTCTTCTTCTTCTTCTTCTTCTTCTTCTTCTTCTTGAATGCTTCTGAACTTTCACCAAATGGTATTAAATTCGCGAAATAAAGGGGTTTTTATACAATTTGTTCCAACTATATAAAAAGTACGGAAAATGATTTTTAATTGCATGTAAAAGCGCAAATGTTAAAGCAATTTTATTACATATTTTCCATTTGATAAACAATACATGTTTATCAAGGTGAGAAACTTGTATTTTCTCTTTGATTATTACTTTTAATTATTGTTGAAATGGGGTATAATTGTACGTATATGTACCCCTTAGATTTATCTTTATATACCTATATGCAATGTCTTCTTGCGAGAAATAATATTTTTCTTACAAGATGAAACCTTAATCAATTTTTTCGGTATTTTGGCATTTATCCATATATATATACCAAGCACGTGAACCCATTTCATTCCTTTTAAATTCATTTCCCTCCCTTTTCTTCACTACATGTCTACATCAGAAGAAGCACTATAGCCCGAAAAATCACATAAGACAAAGTTGAAAAGAAAAGGGACCTTACATGTAAGGGGAAGTGTTGAAGAATAGACCTCCCAAGTATCACCACATATAAGTGTCCCACATTGGTTAAATAAAGAGAATTAATCACTTTATAATTAAGGCTAGGGGGCTACTCCTCCTATTATCTTATGGTTTTGAGGTGGAACCACGGTATCAGAGCTAGACCCACGATATGGGACCCTAAATGGCTAAAGTTCATTGAGCCAAATTGAGTAGGTCCATGTGAGGGAAAGTGAAGAAGCACTCTAGCCCGAAAAATCACATGACACAAAGTTAAAAGGGACCTTACATGTAAGGGGGAGTTTTGAAGAATAGACCTCCCAAGTATCACCACATGTAACTATCCTACATTGGTTGAAGAAGAGAGATTTAATCACTTTATAATGCTAAGGGGCTACTCCTCCTATTGCCATATGGTTTTAGGATGGAACCTCCTTTGGTCTTGTGAAGTGGACCCTCTCTCTTGGTTTGCGGGTGCGGCTTAGACCCATATTTATCATAGTATCAAAGCCCAAGTTGGGTTGTGTTGTGATTTGGGCCAATATTATGGACAACTCACATGTGGAGGGGGGGGGGGTGTTGAGCCCATGAGAAAACCCTCGCGTAAGTAGAAGTGTTGTCCATATTAATTGAGTGTATAAGTGAGAGTTTGTATTGGGATGTGTATCCCACATTAAAGAAAGTAGAAAATTGTGTCCACTTTATAAGGCTAAGAGGCTACTCCCCTCATTGCCATATGGTTTTGAGGTGGAGCCTCCTTTGTCGTATAAAGTGGACACTCGTGGTGGGTGCGGTCTAGGCCCGTTTATCAACATCACTCCAATTAATTTCACTTTCATCTTTTTCTCTCCATTCATGTAACACCCTAGAAATTCATTTCCTTTGAAATATCTGTTTTGCCCTTTTAAAAATACGAAATAGGAAAATCTAAGACATTACCGCCACCGTGATAACGGCTAAGGTGATTATCAAAGACACACAGCGGAAGACTTGTTTCAAAAACCTTTTAAAATAAAACTAACTTCAATAATCAAACCAAATGAAAGTAAATTCAAATCAAAGTCAAACAAAGTCAACTTACAACTTAGAACCATTATAGGCCCTTTCAAAACCCAAACTGGTATTTAAAACAATGCATTAGTCCAATCAAGCAAACAAAAAAATATTTAAAGCAATTAAGTAAAACATATCCTTATAAGAACTAAACAAGATTCGCTCTTCACTCATGTCTCAACATGAATATGCTTCATCACTTGAAAAGCTTCTCTTTACTTTGCCCCCATTACTCGCCATAAGAAATGGGTTGTTGCACGACCAAGATAAAGACAAGGCCAAACAAACACACAATCAGCAATGTTGAGTACATAAGCGCAAACGAAACACACTAACATGGATTCATCCTAGCAACATTCGGCTTACCTGTAGCTCAGAATTCAACATACACCCAACAACAAAATTCACAATACAATTCATCATTAATTTATATTGATTACGCATCGAACGGGTTTCCCCCAAAACCTGCCCCATTAAAGGGGTACTAACACGGGAGCTAATTACCCGAAAGTGGCGGAATTCCTGCGCATAATAAAAAGGAAAATACAACGTCCTGTACTTCCAGTAAAAGTTATGGATATTACGGATTTTTACCATATACCCATGAAATTCACAAAAATGTCACTAAATGCCCTAAATGACTAACGGACGTTAACTCCATTAGTCATTAAGGGTTAATTATGCTAATGACAAACGAAATTAACTGCGGTTAGTCATTAAGGGCATATGGTGACATTTTTGTGAAACTCAAGTGTATATGGTGAATTTGAAACTCAAGTGACTCTCAATCCATAGAACAATCAATCAACATAGTTCATTCAATCAATCAAATATTCCAATTTAATTCTTGAATAATTAGTGATCACAATTAATTAATTTAATATTGAACCCTTTTTAAACTATCTCGGTGTAGAAATACCTTAAACGCATAATGCACCACAAATCCTATCACTCAGTGTTTAAAACACCTTAAGTGCATGTACGCACCGAAATATAATTTAATCTTCGTGTACTTAGATACTTAAATAGCTCAATTCCCATGCTTATAGCATCAATAAAAAATTATATGAACCATAATAAAATTCTTTTTCAATATTCCAAACCAAATTAAACATTTAGTTTAATTAAACATGTCTTTAAACATGCCATTAATAAAAGTGTGGTTCATACATAATGTACCAAACATCATCAATTCCAACAATAAATCATTCCACAACATTCATGCCTCATAAATAATTCACCAAATCAATCCAATTCCATACAACCAATCCAATCCAACAATTTCAACCAATTCCTAGCATGATACTAACTTGGAATTAATCAAAATAGATCCTAGCATGCTTCTACACTCTTAATAAATATCGAGTACGCGTACATAACTCGAATACGATCTCAAAATCGCCACGGCTAAACAAAGTCACTCACTTGGAAATCTCCTACAACCCACAAATACCAAGAGGCATTAATACACACTCTAACTAAATTTCCAACAATATAAACACACTTTAAAACACTCTTAAACCTCCCAAAACATTCTGAAAATTATTTATTATTACTTGGTCTTATTCCCAATTAATGGATAATTAAAATTCCTTCAAGAAACCCTTAATTTAGCCTCTATATTAAAATTACAGCAATATAAAACCATTAAAACTTGGTGTAAATTGCTTTAAAACATTAATTTCAATAATATAAGTCGACCGCAATCAATTCCCATCAATAATCACCAATTTAGAAACCTAGGGTTTAATCAATTTGGGGATTTTTCATATAAAATCAAATCTAAAAGTTATATATATTAAACACCATTAAAAATCATTATAATTCCATCACAATATACCCAAAATCATCAATCATCAAAGCTATTAAAAATTGAAGAAATAATTTTATTTTAAAATAAACAAAATCGCACGCACACACGCATGGGGAGGGGAGCTACCGCGCCTCCCTGTTGGCGGCTGCTGGTGGCGGTGGTCGGCCGACGGGAAGTGGTGTTGGTGTCCGACCACCTTGTGGTGGTGCATGTGTGTGAGTGTTTGTGAGGGAGAGGGGACAAATAAGGGGAGAGAAAAATAAGAGGAGAAAGAGAGTTTACCTCTTGGGTTTTCTTCACCTTGGGCAAGAGTCTAATTTTGCTCTTAGGTGAGTATTTATACTCTCTCTAAGAACCCTCCTACCTTAACTTTCTCATTTTACCCTTAATGATTCCTACTTCCCCTCAAAGTGGTTATTTGACTCTATTTATAATTCCATTGACTTTAAAATTCCTTTATAGATTAAATATGCCCCAAAGTTTATAAATATGGAAATAAAATGTTTCCAAAACCATTTTAATAAATAATTTGATGGGTTTTTATTTCAATAAACCTTTTTAAAATATTAAAATCAAATGAATAATTCATTTCAAATTAATAAAATACGTTTATAAAATAATAATTTAATTAATAAATCGTATAAAAATACGGGGTATTACAATTCATAAGGCGATGTTCAACATTCTTCGTCATTATTGAATTCGCAATTAAGTGTGGCTCATTATTGTTCAACCAAATTCGAACAAGAGCTCGATCTTATTTGGGATGTTACTCTGACTTGTAAGCTAATCTGACGCCATAAGACATAACGCTTTGTTTGGATAGCATAGAAGGGGAGGGAGGGAAAGAGGAGGAAGAGAGGAGAAGAGAAAGGGAGGGGGAAAGGTGAGCGTTATTTTTATTCCAAATCTCTCCAATTGTGGAGGGATTATGCTTATTAAAGAGAAAGAAAAATGGATTCTTCCCTCTTTCTACTTCCTCCTCTAATACTTTATTACCTAAAGTCCTAAACAAGAAAAAAGGTCTTCCTCCCTTTCACTACAAGAAAATATAGCAAATTGTGACACAATTGGAATGACGCTTTTAGAAAGGGTCGTAATATATTTTTGTGCGGAAATAGGTTAATTACATATATTGACACTTTTAAAGACAAAATATATTTTCAACACTTAATATCGTCGCTATGCTTAAAAAAAACGTGTCCCACATCTCTGAGTACCAAATCCGGAGTTGAAAATTTAACTTCTAAAAAATTCTAAATCCCCGCTCCACTGAACTTTCCCACCTCCTCATCAACTCCCCTAAAATCCTCAACTAAATTCCCGAGTAACCAACTCTGATCTAGTATATCTCATTCTTTCACCCTCATTAACTCTATCTTTCTCCTCTTCTGTTGATTTTATCAACCATGGTTGTTGTCGAATCAACTGTTATTGTCAACCATGGTTGCCGCCGAATCTACTGCTACAATAGTGCAATTTAGCGAAGCCAAGTATCGCTCGTCATCCACTCTTACTCACCTTTTAATTTTTCTATATTTCTCTTTCCTTTTTGTTTCTACAATTGTTTGTTATATTTTTTTTTGCAATTGAAAATCAATCTGCATTATTTTTTGAAAGTGGATTTATTGGAGCACATCGTTTGAAAACTTATGTTGATTTATTGCTCTAATTTATCAATCAAAGTGGCACCACTCTATCACCAATGCCCTCAAACAGGTGCGTCTCTCTCAAATTTGTCATCAATTCTTTATTTTTTTTTTCAATTTGCAATTTAGGATTAATTTGTGAGGATATTTAATTGAAAATAAATAATAAAAACTAGGGTTTATCTAATTGTAAGCTTTGATTGATTAGTTCATGATATTGTGGAAATCACCCAGATTGATAATGCTTTTTCTACCTATTTATTGTTTGGTTGGATGAGGTTTGTGTAACTCTGCTGTTTTAGAGCAGTGTCAGATTGCCCCTCCCATTTTAGTGGTTTTGATTTGTGAGAAAAGTACGATTTAATTTTATGTGATTAACCCCTATACTTTGTGTATAGAAATATTGCCAAATTGTTTTTAGAATGAAAGAGATTAGAGAATTTGGATCAGTAGATTTCCATACTATCTCTTATTCTTTTTTTGTCTACAACCTATTGTAATGAACAAGGAATAAGTACACAAAATTAATCAAAGTTGTCTAAGACTAAAGAATTTTTGCTTTTTTGACTAAAAAGGGTAGACTCAGCTTAGAGTATTATTCTCTAATGTTAAACAGAAAGCAATATCTAGATTATCTATTTGTTGCATTGTGAATATATTGATATATTGGACAATAAAAGATAGTTCATGAGAGGGTAGAATGAGGAGTGAAATAGTAAGTAAACAAATCATTCTGTTTTATTTTCATGTTTCATTGATTATCGTAAATATTTGATCCATCTAGCTAGATTCAAGTTTTTTTTTATCTTCTGTTTTGGCTATAAAGTGGATTGCTTGTTAGCTTAGGATATTTGTTATAGCATTAGTGGGCAGGGAGGAGATAAAAGGATGGGGTATTATTACATTCAATAATTGTTACAAAATAAATATCATGCATTCTAACTTGATGGATTAGTTATGTTAATTGCTCACTAGCTAGAGTGCTCAGTTGTTTATAGTTTGTCATATATAATAATAATTTAATTTTTTATTCACAAAAAAAATAAAAAAAATCTTGTTCAATGTATGATATAAGTGACTTCCTTTTGCTCCAATTATCTAGTATGTAGTAATCTTAATCATAAATTATTTTAGGTAATAAAGAAGGGGCTAGTTATGCTAAAAACCTAGATTCAAAAATCCGTCATACTTAACTTTTAGCCACTTTTTCTCCTGCTTCTAACTCTAATTTGTGTTGGTTCTTTTATATAGCCAGAAAATATTGAAGCAAGAATTCAATCATTTGAGCTATTTGTAGAAATTATAGAAACAATTGTAAGTCTCGTGTCTTTCCTAATCACCTACTTACACTATAATTGCATATGCAATTATTAGAAACTGATTCCCCCCTTCATATTATGAAAAAAGTTCAAATATATATTTTTGAATAAAAAAAAATGGTTTAGTTGAATTTTTTTTACAGTTGAAGTTTTTTTATATAAGGATATTGGATTGAATACACTTAATAGGAGGTCTAGCTCTGTCATTGTACTAGTGCTTATAAGATAATAATAAAATAAGGCGATTTTACTAGATTGTATACCTAAATTGCTTCTATGACTAATACAATTATTTCTTTTAAACTTTCTAGTGTTGTAGGTTGTTAGTGTAATTAGTATGAATTACAAGATTTCGGGTATCCTAACTACTAGCTGCCTATATTTTAATTTTGATTTCTAAAAACTAATAGTAACTTTGGGCAATTATTTGTACATTTCATTGGCTTTTTCATAGTTGTTCAAGATTGTCTAGTAGTTTTTATTTATTCATTTAATTATTTTGTTATTGTTATTTGTAAAAGGGAAAATAGAATATGATTGATGGATAAGAAGAACAATCACCTTGTTTTGGCTGCTTGTGGTGCGAATTACTGTCTTCCAATGAATGTGATCTTTAATCTACTTCATGTGACATTGAATGCCTTTTTTTTTCTTTTTTTTTTGCATGAGCTCACAATAATATCTCAAGTTTATGTTGTAAATTAAAAATTGTTTTTTTATAGAGCACATGACTAGTAAAGAAGCAGATTATACCTTTGAGTTTGTGGGTGATACTAGTGAAATTTGTTGTTGTATGATTGTGTTTATGGTTAATATTAGTGGAATAACGTGGTATTGTGTTTGTTTGATTATTTTGCTTTTGAATGTTAGGTCGGGGATTCTAGGGTGACATATTGAATTTGTGGGTGATAATTTCAGTTGATTACTAGTAGATAATAAGGTGGGCAGCAATTATATTGCCTTTGACTGGTAATGATCTATTGAAAGAGATAATTTTGTTTTGCAATAATTTGACTTTTGCTACCACTAAAATACACCATTTTGACTTTTGCTACCCATCTAAATTTTAAGTTTATTTTACTACCACCTAAATGCAAAAAACATACGTTTTGCTACCACTTAACAAAATTGGTTATTATTTTCGTTAGTGAGTCCAAATACCATCCAGCCACCTTCCAGCCACCTCTCCCCCCCCCCCTCTCTGTGCCAACTTCCGGCGCCCAAATGATCCCCTGGCGCCGGCGACCCCACCCCCCCTTTCCCCCACCCACGCTGCCCTTAAGGTGAGCACATCTCACTTCCCATAATCCTATTCATACCCTCAACCTTGTTTTCTCTCTCCTCTTCAACTCCCCAACAATGGCTGCAACCCACTTACAGTTTCATTTGGCGGCGCCATTGAATCCCCAAATTCATCTTCAAAAAGCTAAAGCCTTTGCTCCATTAACCCCACAAAATTCCATTTGTGCGTTATTATGTTGCTACTGCAACACCCACCAAAAGAAACCCTATATTCATCTTCAAAAAGTTAAAGCCCTTTGCTTCCATTAACCCCACCAAATTCCAATTGTGCGTCATTATGCTGCTGCTGCAACACCTACCAAAAGAAACCCCAAATTCATCTTCAAAAAGCTAAAGGTGTTTTATTTTTAATTAAAAAAAGGTATGGTGGTGGCCTGAACGGGGGCGGTGAAGAGGAGTGTTTTCGGTGAAGTGGTGGTTGTGGGTGCGGCGAAGGCGGTTGTGGTGGTTTTAAGGTCAGCCGATAGTGGGAAAGAGGAGGGGGGTTGGCAATGTGGGTGGGGGAAAGGGAGGGGGTGGGGTCGCCGGCACCAGGGGGTCGTTTGGGCGCCAGCAGCCGGCATGGGGAGGGGGAAGGGGTGGCTAACAGTGAGGGCAGTGGGTAGGTTTTTTTTTTAAAAAAATTTCTTTTTAATAAATTAAATCATTATTTATTGAGATAATGGCCCCCACTTAACGGAACCTTAATGGATTCTGTTAAGTGGTAGCAAAATCTATATTTTGTAACTTTTAGAGGTAGCAAAATAAAATAAAATTTTAGATAGGTAGCAAAAGTCAAAACATGGTGTTTTGATGGTAGCAAAACTCAAAATTTCCTAACTAAAACTAATTAAAAGATCTTCGTCAATCATTTTCCTTCAAACATTATCTACGGGTCACTAGAATATATAAGGTAATTCAATTATGTTTCTTCTTGTTCTTCTTTGTAATTCTTCAGCAAATCATTTCATTGTATAGTTTTCATGTTCACTCATCTTTTGCATTCTCTTGATAATCTGCTTGTAGCAGTAGATAGAACAAAAGAGGAAGGGATCTACTAGTAGCGATGATAAGGATATAATATATGTAAAACTAGAAGATGAAATAGAATGCTTGACTCTCATCCAGCAAAAGTTTAGAAGTTTTTATGTACTAAATTTTATAATCTTAAATTACTTGATCTAATATCTCATATTTTTCTTTATACTAAATAAACTGATTTCCTTGTATTACTTGATAATATGTTGAAATACTACTGATCGTTGGGTAGCACCTCCATTGCTGGCTTATCAATCTTTACTTTGTCTTGTTGCCACAAGGGAAGACAAGGACACTAAAATGACTCGCATTTTGTACCCTAGCTTGGGAGGCAAAGCTAGAACTATCATAATTCGCACTCGAGCCCTGCACGTAGCCATGTAGAGAAGCTAAGGAACACTTTGTTTTTTTCCAGTCGTGCTAGATAGGTGACATTAAATGTACAGGTGACTGTTGTCATGGTGTACGTACGATAGATGCATGCTGCCCTTTCTGCCTTATATGCTAATGTTGCCTGTCGTTATGTTGTTGTCGCCCTGATGTTTCACCCCAGTTGTTGCTTTGCATTCTTTATTGTAGAGTTGCTCTTGCTATTTCACCTATTACAGGCGATGATGATCTTTTTGTTGTGTACTTCATTTGTTTTTTTTTTTTTTTTTTTCCATTTTTTTGGAAGTGTAAAATTACAAGTTTTTTTTTTTTTTTGAGTTTTATGAATAAATAGCCTTTTGCGTTATTTTGACTAGTGTATATATTTCAATATTAATACTTTGCATGTATGTTATATAGAAAATAATGTACATTTAATATTTTCCACTGGATTTATCTGTAAAATGTAATTTACTTTTGTGAAGTATTTAGTATTTACAAGTTATTGCAATGCTACACAACATATAAGGAAATTGTGACGCTTTTATGCATCAAATTTGTTTGGCGGGTAGCAAGGTTAGGAAGCTAGGCATTAATTTTTTTACGCACAAAAGTGTAACAATTGGTTTTATAGTGATGTTAATTGCGTTATAATATTTTTATGGTTAAAAAACGTCAAAAATATTGTGGCTTCAAAAATTGACTCTTTTACAAAGCGTCACAATAAAAAATTATAACGCTTTTTAGGGTCGATATATGTAAAAAAAAAAAAAAAAGCATCACAAAATGCCTTGTTTTTTTGTAGTGTTTCTCTTCTCATTTTTTCCTTCCATTTTTTTTTATCCAAACAAAGTGTAGCAGTTTGTTAGTTTGTTTAGAGAAATATAGTGGGGTACCGATAAAGATAAGGGAGAGGGGATTTGTAAATTACTTTGTTTATTTGGAAGGATGGGGATAATAAGTAGGGTCGACTTAATCATTTTAGTGACCCCAATTCTAAACTTAAAATTGGAAGCTAATAAATATTTTTTTAACTCTCTAAATTTGCCCCTTAATTCTTCTTATTAACCCTATATACCCAATTTATTGTTATTAATATGAATCTTATATTTGCATTCGGTACAGAGGAGGATAAGTTTGCAGACATTTTTTAATTCTCAAAATTAATTTGAGTATGATAGCCTTGATTATTGAAGAAGATAGGAGATTAAAAAGAAATTTATAAGGGGTAAAAAATTTAACTTTGACAGATACAAATTAAGGGGTTTAAATGCGCAAAACACAAAATTATTTTCTCCATTTAAAGCAATTCAAGATTTGAGAAAAATTCTCTTCATATCCGTTGTAATTGATAGAAGGAAAAACATTTAATTTGGAAAATTGATAATTTGGGGGTAAACGATAAAATAAATAAGGAAATAAGAAGGAAGATAGAAGATTATAGAAAATTTAAGGAATTTAGGTATTTGGGAGCAATTTACGAAGTACGACGTAGAAAGATCTAGATAATTGATTTGTGGGATTAAATAAAGGAGGAAGATGGTTGTTAGTTTCATTAGGCATGACGCGTGAAATTAAAAGAGTCAAACAACTTAATTTTTACTTAAGGGTTGGGCTCCATAAAAATGGGCCCTCAAAATTTTGGGGCCATGTGCTAAGAGTTTGTTTGCACATGCCCTTAGTCAGCCATGATAATAAGGGAGATGGGGATATATGGATAAAAAATCAAGCTATTTCTCCACAATAATAACTAGGAGATGTATTATAAAAGATGGGTAAAAATGATGAGGGTGTAAAAGACATTTTTACCCTTAATGAGAGGGAAGGAGGAGAAGAGAGAAGAAAGATAAGTAAGGGTAGTTAAGTAATTTTTTTTGTCCCAATCTAATTCCCAAATCAAAATTCATACCAACAAGGGAAAGCATCATTTTTATTCTCATGTCCTAATTCTTTATCCATATCTCACCATTTTATCCTCGTAATACCTATCGCTCATACCAAACACCCTGTATGACCATATACATTAATACGGAGTATATATTTTTCAAAGGACTCATATATGATATATCTCCTACGTACTCTTTCAATAAAGCTACAATCTATGTCTCTACCCAAGTAAACCCCAACTATGCGAGCTCTCTAAATGATATTCCCTCACAACTTTACATATTAAATTTCTACAATATAATTGTTATTTGCGTAATTCCGTTGAATATTTGAATTTCAATTTTGAGTCACACACAAAATAAAGAAATGAAAACATCAATCAGGGTAATCACGTACATGTCCGTTTAGTATCATAATCAATTTCTAATATTTGGTTTTCATTTTTAAAAGTCATACAATATGATATGTGGAATAGTTTGTATAATGAGTTTAAAATTAGTTAAATCTATACAAAAAGTAAAAACGTAGGGCTTGTTTGACATCGTTTTTTGTGAAACAAAAAAAAAGTGTTACCACTTTTCAGTTGTCAGTTTTCAAAATTATCATGATTTTAGTAAGTTTGACTAATTTTTGATTCATTATATAACATATATCATATGATTTTGAAAAACAAAAACTAAAAAAACAGAAAACCACAGTGATACCAAATAAACATGTTTTGGTTTCATATTTTTGTTTTTATTTTTTTATAATAAGTAAAAGAGAATAAAAAATGATAACGGACAATTCTGTTACGAAATATGAGAAATTTTAGCCGGAGAAGTGGTGAATACATTGATGAATTGTGAAATTTACATTTACACGGTTTTGTATATAGAGCCATGAGCAAGGCTATGGTAAAATAATTTTCTCATATGTAGACATATGGGTTCACAAGCATTTGTATTTATTTGAGCATGGTATAATCATATCAACTTATTGGGCATTCATTTTGGACTTAAATTCTCAACACCCCCCCTTGAATGCCCATACTCATACAAGAAAAGGTATATGTAGCCTCATTAAAAACCTTACTAGGTAAAACCCTATAGGATAAAAACCATAGCTAGGAAAAAAGAGTACAACGATATTATATTATATGCTTTGGTATATTATCTCGTTAAAAACCTTGTCAAGAAAAACCCTATGGGATAAAAACCTGATCGAAGGAAAAAAAAGTGTAGTGCATATTATACTCCCCCTGATTTCAGCATAGTTCACAAAGATGTCGCATTATTATTTTGTGAACTAATTGCTCAAATTTCTTCAAAGGAAGTGATTTGGTGAACAAGTCGGCAAGGTTGTCACAAGACAGAATTTGCTGGATATCTATTTCTTCTTCCTTTTACGTACAAACCATGTGTGAAGAATAGTTTTGAGGATATATGTTTGTCTTATCTCCTTTAATATATCCTTCAGTTACTGAGAGATGCATGTTGTATTGTCTTCAAGGATGATGGTTAGATTTTCTGTTATCACGTTGATGAATAAAAAGTTATACCGCAAGTGCACGGTGTCTGTTGTTGGCAGAGACTTAGCAAATACGGGTCGAATCCCACAGGGAGACATGTTCTATTAGTTTTTGCCCACTTAATATAAACTATTTCAATAAATGAAGAGTGATTTAGTAATTAATTAACTAAACTAGGACAATAATGAAAATAAGGTTGTTCTCAAATTAATTAAGGTCTAGGGCATACGTTCGATCCACCATGCTTATACCAATCCAAGAAATGCAAACAATTCATTAATAAACAAACTAAGTCGAATAGTTAAAGCACTTGTTAATCCTACGGTCGAGAATTAACACTTACGAATTAACACATGTAGTTCGGTCTCTAGCATAATCAAATTCGCCAATTGTAATTAAGCCTCTAAAAATATGATCTTTCAATTCTAATTTTTATTAGCTAAATAATTAACTCATGATATTGGACAATTACACGAATCAAACAATAAATCACAAATCAATTGTAATCATTCAAACCCTAATTCATGAATTTATAAATAAATAAGCACAAATAATCAAGGTATAAACATGGCTTCCCTCACTTAACCCTAGAAAACGACTACTCACTCATAATTGAAATAAACAAAACAAAATAGATAAGTAAACTAGAATTCATGATTGATAAAATAAAAGACGAAAGATTGAATGAAATACCTCAAATATCGAATTAATGAAGAACAATAAACTAGGGTTCAACAATGGAGAGAAAAACTAAAAGAAGCGTTTAATCTAGAAAATAAAGCGTGAAAAGAAGGAATAAAATCCTCTCAAGTATTTATATTAAAGCCTAATCCTAAGTAAAAATAAATAAATAAATAAAATAAGGAAATAAAAATTACAAAGGTTGTCTTATGATTGGTTGCTTGGAGAATCAAAATCAATGGAGGTACATTACACGATGTTTCGCACGCCAAACCCATCGCCCGATAGGTGGGCGCTGGTTGAGTGGCCGTGGGCTACATCAAAGTCGATGTTCGACCATCGCCTAATGGTTTTCCAGCGGGCCAAGTAGATTCAAAGGCTTGTGTGTGCGGCAAAGCCATCTCCCGATGGCTGGACGTTTGGCTTGCAGATTTGCAGGACCACCTTTGAATGGCTGTAACTCAAGATCTAGGAATTGTATGGAGGCGTGCGACCTATCTTTGGATGATAATTGGATTCGTACCATCATTCACAAACATCCAGTCATGGTTCTGGACCACTATGGAGTTAGCGATCTCCGTGATCGTGAATGGGGTGTAACCTTCACACCCGTAAACGGTTTACAAGTTCCTAAAACTTGTTGGCGACTCTTTTATCTCTAGCTTCTTTCCTTTTGGACGCCACCATGCTTAAATGTATGATCACACTGGGGCTCAAAGTTGAGTTTGAAAAATTCCCTATAGTTTTTTGGCAACTCCATTGGGGAGGATTTCTAATTTTGATTTCTAAAATTTATTTTGGCAATTGATTTAGAATAAGTGGATGAGACTTAAAAAATTCTAGATATTCATGTGCATAATTTTGATTAACATTGTGGCATAAGCATAAAAAGGTTCGCATTGGAAAGACCATCTGTAATGCGTCAAAAATATAGGATTTTTACATGTAGGAAAAGCTGGAAATTTCTTTCACAACTAAAATCGAATAAGCACTACGAAAAATCGGAAAAAAACGTCGAACATAGAAAACTGCCGCGAAGCATTGGAACTGTTGTTAGACGACAGCTTTATCGCAGCGCGATAGAGTTGTCGTTGCGCGACAACCTCTGTTTTCTCGCGCTTAGTTCTCGCGACATTGCGCTAGAATTCTGTCTTCTTGTTTTTCCTGGTTCTAGTACTGTTTTGACGATTTTACTTCCTGATTGAGTTTTTCCGACTTTTCTGAACCCATATGTGTTCTTAATATGGTCTTAGACCATGGGAATTCACGCTTCATCCACCCTAATGAACGCTCCGTGCAACAATGGGTGCATCCAAGTTTGTGAATTCACCCAACCATGGAAGCAAGTCTAACTTGCGGGGTCCCATCCATTGTGTCAACCCTTCCAAAGATAAGGCTTCCGCACGATGCATCTGGACTCATAATGGACCCTTTTTTGACACCATAATCCTTGAACTTTAGAGAACTAGAGCCATGGTTAGGTTGCAAACTCACTGCATCATAATGTGACTACTTGACTATTTGTGCATTCTTTACCTGTGCATACCTTACTTGTGATTAAACTAACCCAATTGTGCTGACTTGTATCTTGTAAATATGACTAAAAATACTAACCAAGGACTTGTTTATCTTATTTACCCCTCTTCTTTTATTATTAAGTTGAGTCATAGTTCTTTTTATTTTATTTTTTTTATTTTGAGTGAACCCGGATATTTTATTCCCTTATACTGTACAAGCGTCACTTTGTTTTGGTTATATCTGGAGTTCCAGAAAGAGTTATCTATTGTGCCACCTATGAATCTGTAGCCTAGGGTTTTATCTTTCATTTGGAGTTGGTTTTGTCCCAATCAGAGTCATATATCAAAAGTTATGACTGAAATACTATAGCATGTCCAGTTTAAGAGTTCTTTTTAGCGTCCGACCATTTTTTTTTTTTTTAATTTCTTTTCGTGTCAAGCTAGTCTTAGGCAATCTTCTACTTCTCTTAGTCCTCTAATCCGTGTTAACTCATATAAACAGGATTATAGATTTTTATTTTTATTTATTCCAGTGAGTCCTAACTTTTGTAGAATTCTAGTCCATCTTCCTAGTGTTTTGTGATTATTGTGCTAACCTTAACATGTGTTCTTTGTTCTTTGTCTTTGATTGTGGTTTAATCTTGTTTATGACTAACTTTTGTCAATGGAATGCTTTCACCTAGTAAATAGAACAAACATTAAAATTGGACAAAATTAATCTAGTTAGTTTGTCTAACTTTTAGTATTCTGGCTATTTGGTCCTCGAGTCCTTCGTTTTTTCACACCGTTCTCATGTCTAGTCACATGGTCATGAAATGAGTCTTGTACATATCACTTACACTCATGAGTCTTTGCACACACTTTGTACATACCTTTTTTACACCATGACCATGTCTTAGGTCCATGCATGAGTCGTTCTTTCAGTCATTTGAGTTGAGGGTCCATTCTATTCCCGGATTTTTCCATGTCTTTCCACAAATACACACTTTCCCTTTACATCATAACATAACTTACACTTTCCTTCTTATAACACTTTCCACATTCACATACTTTCCTCCTTCATGCTTTCCCCATACATTTCATTCACCACATACAATATGATCTTTCCCCATCTATGCATGTTGAATCGAGTTCGAGTCATGTGACTGACAAAAAAACATACATGGTTTCCTTTTTTACAACCTTTGGTCAAGGAAAACACAAAGCACGAGGCGGGCTTCAATGACAAGATTTCATGATTCTTTTCTTATTCTTGTTTTTCCTTCTCCATAGGCACCCCCTATCTTTTTCCTAGATTTATTTCATAAGTTTGATTTTTTTTAACCTTTTCCATTTCAATAATATTAGAATTTATTTCCTTGAATATGATCATTTCATTTCATTAAAAAAAAAATATCCATACCGAACTAAGCATAAGGTATACCAATGATTTGAGGCACCCCTTGTAGTCACATCATATCACCTTCACCCTTGCAAATATACAATCCTCTCTTGATAAACCACTTTAAGCCTTGTCTAACGATTGACCTTTCTTCTTTCAACCCACACCTACCTAACCTTGGGATGGGATGGTGTGTAACTTATGCAATTTTCAAAGACAAGTAAAAAAGCTTGAGTGGTTTTTACCAAAGAAAGTTTCAAAAGTAAATAGTAATAAAAGTGTGCAAAAGGGAAAGTGTTCCAATTTCTTTGATATGAACATGTCTCGGATTGCGTCTCTTATCAAGTGCTCGGTACCGTGCCTGAAGAATCAAATTCAAATACAAATGCAAAAAAAAAAGAAAAAGAAAAGAAGTTTAAAAATGAGAAACCTCAAGCATACAAATACCAAGATTCAAATGCAAGGTTGCACACCTTGGGGGCTTATTTTTGGTCTTGATCCTTTATCCTTTCTTCTTTAACCTTTAGCTTAACCCCGTTGCAACCCTTAAAAGACCTCTTTGAGGTGTACATACACTTGTGCGAGGTTCGGCTAGAACTACGTTCGGCCTAATTCTTAACGAATACGTAGGCAACCTCACGTTGGGGTGTGACCGTAATAAAAATGCATTCATTCATTTACATTTGTGCATAATCATATCGAGGGATCTCCAATGCTCAACCCTATCCATTTAGAGCTAAACTTGGGGTATTGATCTTGCCTAGGATCTTGCTAATCATGTTTTAATAATGTTTTGATGATGTTTTTATTATGATGATGATTGTTGTGTCAATTATATGTTACTTGATTATTCATAATTTATTGTTATTGCTTGATCACGCCCCTTCTTGCAGGTTTAAAGGAAATTTGTACTTGAAATCACGCCTGATAAGATAATTAATAATTTGATTCAGGCTAATATGATTTTAATTCAAGTGATCATCAATAATAGATTTATTTTTGAATTAATAATCAACCAATGTAGATTAAACAGGTTTAGGGCTAACTTGATATATGTATGTTGATCGAAATGCGCACATGAATATCATAAGAATTAAGTAGTGGTTGATTTAGGACTGGTTTAATCTCTTTTAGGTTGGATTCGTACCATCATCCTCGAATATCCAATCATGGTTCCGGACCACTATGGAGTTAGCGATCTCCGTGATCGTGAATGGGGTGTAACCTTCACACCCGTGAACGGTTTACAAGTCCCTAAAACTTGTTGGCGACTCTTTTATCTCTAGGTTCTTTCCCTTTGGACGCCACCATGCTTAAATGCATTATCACAGTGGGGCTCAAAGTTGAGTTTGAAAAATTCCCTACAGTCACCAACATTCAACTCAAGTTTTGGATCATTCTATCATGAAACTTCTTCGTTTGCTCTTTATAAAGCTTGTGGTTCTCATAAGCATCGAGCCGAATCTCGTTTAGCTTGTTCAATTGAAGAAGTCTCGCTTCACGAGCCTTTTCTAGATCTAATTTAATCTCCTTGACGGCCCATTATGAAAGATATTCCATTTCAACCGGTAAATGACAAGCTTTGCCATACACCAAACGATACGGAGTTGTCCCTTACGGAGTCTTGTAAGTCGTTTGCAATGCCCACAATGTATCATCCAACTTCAATGACCAATCTTTCCGGGATTTGTTGCTACCTTTTCAAGGATTCTCTTTATTTGTCGATTAGATACCTCAACTTAGCCGCTCGTTTGAGGATGATAGGCCAATCCAACCTTGTGGGTAACTTCATGTTTGTTAAGAAGAGCCTTAAAAGTTTGTTGATGGAAATGAGGACCACCATTACTAATATCAACCCTTAGGACTCCGAAACGTAGAAAGATGATCTTCTTGAATAGCTTCATAACGACCTTTGAATCATTATTTGGCGACGCAATAGCTTCAACCCACTTAGTGACGTAGTCGACGACAACCAAACTGTATCTTTTCCCACTAGAAGAAGGGAATGGTCCCATGAAATCAATTCCCCATACATCAAAAGGTTTGACTTCAAGAATCCCATTTGGTGGAATTTCTTGCCTCTTCGATATGTTTCCTGTTCTTTGACACTCATCACATGCATTGCAAAAGGCACGAGCATCCTTGAATAATGTGGGCCAATAGAAGCCACATTGAAGCACTCGATAAGCAGTTGCAATAGAACCAAGATGTCCACTAGAAGGTGGTAGATTATGGCAATGATAAAGGACACCACGAGCATCCCAATCCGCTACACATCTCCGAAACATACCATCAGCACACTTACGGTACTGTAGGAAAATTTTCAACTCCTTGAGCCCTACTGTGGTTCATGCTTTTGGGAATGACGGCGTTCTAAGAAAAAGAAGCTAGAGATAAAAGATTCGCCAACAAGTTTTAGGAACTTGTAAACCGTTCACGGGGTGTGAAGGTTACACCCCATTCACGATCACGGAGATCGCTAACTCCATAGTGGTCCGGAACCATGACTGGATGTTCGGGGATGATGGTACGAATCCAACCTAAAAAAGATTGAACCCGCCATAAATAGGCCTATACTCAATTCTTATGATATTCATGTGCGCTTTTCGATCAACATACATGCATCAAGTTAATCCTAAACTAGTTTAATTTACGTTGGTTGATTATTAATACACAATCAAATCTATTATTGGTGATCACTTGAATTAGAATCATATTAAGCCTAAATCAAATTATTAGTTATCTTATTAGATTATTTAGATTAGTCCTAGTTACTAGTAATTGCATAATTTGTGGTGAAGTCTCAAGACGACATTTCTAAAAGACGAAGCCAAGAAGATGCAATGAAAGCCTTTGAAGATTGGATGCTTCAAGTCAAGGGTCATGCTAGTTTGCCAATGCATCTTTGTTTATGCCTTATATATTTTGCTAATATATAATTGCCATATTAGATGCATGTTTAGGATTTCGAATGTTGAATGATTAATTTAGTTCACTTAAATCAACCAACATAGAAATCCTAGGTCCCTATAAAATTGAGCCAAATATGCCATTCCAATAACAACACTTACCGAACAAATGCGCGTAGTGATGGGCTACGCCGAAGCGAGGCATCACTACTTCCCTAGGAACGTAAGGTATACCAGGTATACAAGTTGGTCTTGGTTAAGCTCAACGATATCAGTAAGGAGTCCTTAGATGTCGTGGCAATGGAGATAAAATGTCAAGGAAGCATTAGATGCGACGTTTTATCGAACCAAGAGTAGCTTAGAGCTATTAGCAATTGGATTGCTTAGCCTAAAATATTAAGTGTTAAGACAAGCCAAAGCATGCTTAATCACTTTTTGATTTTTGGGATCTTGGAATCGTTTTATTCTTGCCTAAAAGGGACAAATATTAATGCGTGGATAGAACGCTCAATAAGATTGAAAATTTGCATGTATGCTTTAAATTTCAAACTTATTGGTTTTATGAATGGTTTTTCATTTCAAATTCTTTCAATTGTAGAAAAATGTTTGCAATTAACAACAACATTTGCCCAGAACTCCCCGACAAGTTGGCTTTTAGCCTAAACTTGGTCAATTTCAAGGAATAGGAAGAGGAACTCCGGAGAACTCTACGGAATAACGCCATGGAGTACATATTGGACACTTCTATTCCAAGCTTCTTCTCTAAGGGACTCGTGAGTGATAAAATTCATGAAACTTGGTCCTTGGATTGTTACAAGGTCACAAAATTGATGAGGAACTCCCTTCCGGAGGATTGGAAGAGGAATTTCACCTCATACCTTCCGGACATGCTTCTTTATAGTCTTTAGGAGCTAGTCAATGTCTTCTGAGACTTGGGACATGAATGTTCATAACTTGACTAGGTCATTTGTGAATATGAAAATCAAGGCCCCGGAGGAAGGTTGCCTTGCCAAGGAAAGGTACTGAGTTTGGTCTAGGGTCTACAATACTAAACTAAGACCCGGTATGCCCCTCCAACCCCATGTGCTTAGAATGACTAGGCTCTTCAAGCCTATGGAGCTTCTTGGAATCCCATTAGAGGATGATATGGCGGGTCATATCTTGCTTGGCTTACTCCACTCGGGCTATGATGCACTTAGGATGCATATGGCAGCCGGAAGGAGTCACACTCATTAAATGAGGTGGTCCAAGTGCTACGCAAGGCCTACTCCTATAAAGCTACCAAGATGCCCTTAAGAGTGAAGAAGAAAGATTTCAAGAACAAAGCGAAGATGCAATGCTTCTATTGTGGTGGGCAAGGCCACTACAAAAGGAAATGCAAGATCTTCCAAGAAGATGAGGATAAGGGGAATGCTCCGATCCATCCACCTCAGGTATCTTCATTGTAACTTAACACTTGTGTATAAGCAATTCATAGGTATTGGATGCCAAGTATGACTCACTTTATGCTCCTATTTCAGGAACCAAGTGAGAGGCTTCACAAGTGAATATGTGACTACAACCGGACGATGAAGATAGTCCTGCTGCCGTGTTTGTAGGCACAATATTTGTCTTTTGAGGTGTAATAGAACTTATTTCGTTTTATTATGCTTTATCGTTGAACATATTATGATCTTTGGCATTGGACGCCGAGTAGTTTTTTATCACAAGACAATGACAATGGTTGTTTTACATGTCTTGATTAAATGTTCTATGGTATTTCACATTCATATATGTGCTTTCATTAGAAAAAAAAGGTTTATAATGTTAACAATACCGCCAAAAGGGTTAAGACCAATGACTCAAATAAAACCTACTTGTGGTATTGTCGTCTAGGCCATATAAACATCAAACGCATCAAGAAACTTCTACATGAAGGGATTCTTGATTCATTCGACTTAGAGTCGTTTGAAAACTGCGAAGGATGTCTACTTGGCAAGAAGATAAAACAACCTTTCTCCAAGTTAGGAGAAAGGGCTAGTGACTTATTAGGTCTCATACACATGGATGTATGTGGACCAATGAGCACAACTGCAAGAAATGGTTATCGCTATTTTATCACATTCAGGGACGACTATAGTAGATATGGATATGTCTACCTAATGTCGCACAAATCTAAATCCTTTGAAAAGTTCAAAGAATTTCATAGTGAAGTGGAGAATCAGCTTGGCAATAAAATCAAAGCCCTTCGATCGAATCGAGGTGGCGAGTATTTGAGCTACGAATTCGACGACCATATGAAAGAACATGCTACTCTCTCAGAATTGACACCTCCTGGAACTCCACAATGGAACGGAGTATCCGAGAGGAGAAATCAAACTTTGTTAGACATGGTTCGATCCATGATGGGTCTTACCAATCTTCCTATCTTTTAGGGACGCACTTCAAACCGCGGCACTAACATTAAAGCGCGCTCCGTCAAAAGCTATCGAAAAGACTCCATATGAATTATGGACGAAGAAAACTCCATGATTGTCTTTTCTTAAGATTTAGGGTTGCGAAGCACCTTTTGCATATTAGGGTTTAATCCACGTTGTGGTTGGATGCAAGGGCGATGATTATCTTCCAAATTAACACTATGCATACAAAAATTAGGACTTATCCCTGTAAGGTCATCAATGCAATACCCGATTGCCTGTTTATGCATGAAAAGCACAGTCAAAAGCCTTAAAAGTTGGCTATCATCGAGTTTAGAACTAACAATTACAGGGTGTTCCTCGTTATCAACAAGAAACTCATATTTAAGATGAGAAGACAAAGGTTTTAACTCTACCTTCTCTACCTTTTCTACCTATGACTCGGAAGTAGAACAACCAGTTTCCATTGCCTCAAATCCTTTGACTCCCTCTATGTTGGGAGAATCCAAATAATGATCAAGGATTCAATCTCAGCATCTCCTTCTCCTTCAAAAACCTCCAAGGTGAGAACAACTTCTAATGGATCATTAGCCAGCTCACGAGGCGTATCATCTCTCAAAATCTCAACAATCACATATATCCCGCAACAAGTATTCTCAAGCATATGCGACTTCATTGCATTGGTTAGATCAAAAGTCACAGTATCATCACCAACAGATAAAGTAAGAGACCCAAACTTGACACCAATAATAGCACCTACAATACATAAGAAAGATATACCTAAAATGATCGGGATATTACTATCCTCCTCCATATCCAAAACTACAAAATCAACGGGAATGAAAAATTTCCCAACCCGAATGGGGACATCCTCCAAAACACCTAAAGGGTATTTTATGGATCATTACTGCTAAGGTTGAGGACTTTGAACATTATTGCTTCGATATGAAAGGTAGGGATGATTCCTCCAACCCAGATTGAATGTGTTAGAATATGGATCATTTGGTTGCCTTTATAGAAAGGCATTCACTTGCTCCATCTGATAGTGTCTTGAGAATTTTGAGGACATTGATATCCAAAGTAACCCTGTACACCACACAATTAAAAAAAAAAAATTAGTTTGCAGAGGTTGAGAAGACATAGCATTAACAGATACAAGAGAAGAGTCTTGAGTGGCTTGTATGAAAAGAATGGTGTCCTTCGAACAAGTGTATTATTCTGATAGAGGGTTCGGAACTAATTAGGAAAGCTAATTATTCAGTAAGGTCAAGTCATCGGAATGCCTAGCTAGAGGCCGCTTTCAATCAGTAATATTAATGTATAATTAATATTACAGCTTAATCTTGACTGAACCCTTCAGGTCATACCCAATCGTGTAATCGAACCGAAGCGACGAATTAATCCGAAGAATTAAATGAGTTGATAGAAATTTTACGAACTAAGACGTCGGATTCCGAGCTTAGAGCGTCGAAGCCGAGCTTCCAAAGTCAAGTCGAATTTAGGAATCGACTAGACGGAAAAGTCAGTCAAACAACAAGTCAATGTGCACGAAAATCCTAGCCTCGCAATGGCCTAGCCATACGAGGGCTAGGTAGGCTAGCATGGCTAGCCAAGGTTCATGCCGCAAGGCCAGCACTGGCAGCAAGCCGAGCTTGGTGTGCGCACGCCCAAGGTAGGATTGCTCGCCGAGTGCGTGGCGCTAACACTAGGCCACCAGCAGCCATGCAAGGCGTAGCGTGCTAGGCAGCCTAATGTTGTCGCAAGCTCGCACCCGCATGGCTTGCTAGCAGCACGCAACAGCCTGTTAGCTAGCGAGGCTAGCTGGTGCTTGTGGGCAAGGCCGTTGGGCTTGCGGCAAGCCAGCCAGCAGCGCATAACAGCCCAGCTAGCTAGCGGTGGGCTTGCGGTGCGTGTAGGCCGGCCTAGCCGAAGCCACAAAGGTCTTGATCGGCCATTCCTTGTTGCCCAAGGATATTGACTGGTCTTACCTTATTGTGATTGGTGGGTTTAGTGGCTTGGGGAACAAGGATGCCATGTGAGTTGTCCTTGCGGTCCTCACCTAACCCCTTACTCACCTTATGTCACTTGTTGTTTGATGATTGCCTTGCCATTTTAATTTATTTTAGAATTAAATTAATTCTTTCTTTTGGCATTTTACCAAGTATCCCACATTGAAAGATGATGGGAAATCTTGAGGACATTTCCCTATATATACCCATCATTGGGTATTGGGAATTTCACTTGAGTTGGTGAACTCTAAGGGATCTCTAAACGCGAGAAAATCTTTGTTCGTAAACTCTAAGTTATTTTTGGTCTAGCCCCGTCTAAGCTATGAGGTAGGGACTGGTTATGGTTCGGTAGCAAGGGTGTGAGCCGTCGGAGGTCCTCGCACTTGTGGAACTTGAAGCTTTCAAGTCCGAGCTCATCGGTTGAGCGAAGCACGCTTCTAGGGTGAGTAATCTTTCTCTCTTTTCTCTCTCTTCTCTTATGTCTGTATTTATTTGCATGCTTTTATTTATGTTGTAATTATTATGCATGCGATCCAGTTATCGGGTTTTTTTCCTCGCGGTGTCAGACACCGCAAACCCAACACTGTAATGCATCAATCTTTGCAGTTAATTAAGCCATTTGAGATGTCATGAGTGAATAAGCTTCGACTTCCATATTTCTTTCTTAGCTCGAGCTCTTGGAGAGGAGAAGTCATTGGCTGTAAGATTAGCAAGAAAATCATACCCTTCTTCGATTGTTTTGTCAAGGAACACACCACCTGCTACTGAGTCAATAATACATTTAGTCTCAGGTTCTAGTCCGCTATACAAGATACGAACAAGATTCCACTTCTCAAAGTTATGATAAGGACATGAACGTTAAAGATCTAAGAACCTATCCCATGCTTCCATAAGAGATTCCCCCGATTCTTGAGAAAATGTTGATATCATGTGTCGAATCTTTTCAGTTTTTTTGGGAGGAAAGTACTCCTTAAGGAATGCTTGAGAAATCTTACTCCACTCTGTCTCCTTGACAGTATTCAACCACTTTTGAGCTCTATCGCGAAAGGAAAATCCGGACAACAACACTTTCAACTGATCTTGAGTGACTCCTTTGTGATGAACAGCGGAGCATATTTGTTGGATTCGCTGCAAGTGATTAATTGGCTCGTAAGTAGGATGGCCGCTAAATTGATTTTCTTGGACCATGAGCAATGCGGGTTTGATTTCAAAGTTCTCTACAATGATTTCTGGCATTTTGAGACCCGTTAGAATGCCATCTTGAGATGGTACCCCAAAAGAATTAAGAGACCTATTGTCAATCATCTCTTGTTGTATGTCATACTGTGCCGTAGGACTTTTTTGCGAATGGATCTTTTTCAGCTTTCCTTTCCCTTGCTAAGGGTCTTGCCTAAGTTGGGATCCGTAGAGATTAAATCACCTGTTCGTTTTGACCTCGGGAACAAAAAGAAAAGAAAACAATGAGAATGCCCCAATTGGAACTGGAAGTTCCAATGAGATAATGAAAACAGTTCAAACTATCAAACTAACACTAATAGAATCTAGCCGTCTCCCCGACAACGGCGCCAAAAACTCGATGAATAAAAAGTTATACCAAAAGTGCATTGTGTCTGTTGTTAGCAGAGACTTAGAAAATACGGGTCGAATCCCACATGGAGACATGTTCTATTAGTTTTGACCAATTATTATAAACTATTTCAATAAACGAAGAGTGATTTGGTAATTAATTAGCTACACTAGGACAATAATGAAAATAAGGTTGTTCTCAAATAAATAAAGGTCTAGGGCATATGTTCGGTCCACCATGCTTATACCAATCCAAGAAATGCAAAAAAATCATCAATAAACAAACTAGGTCGAATAATTAAAGCACTTGTTAATCCTACGGTCAGGAACTAACACTTACGAATTAACACATGTAGTTCGGTCGCTAGCATAATCAAATTCGCCAATTGTAATTAAGCCTCTAAAAATATGATCTTTCAATTCTAATTTTTATTAGCTAAATAATTAACTCATGATATTGGACAATTACACGAATCAAACAATAAAGCACAAATCAATTGTAATCATTCAAACCCTAATTCATGAATTTATAAATAAATCAGCACAAATAATCAAGGTATAAACATGGCTTCCCTCACTTAGAAAACGACTACTCACTCATAATTGAAATAAACAAAACAAAAGAGATAAGTAAACTAGATTTCATGATTGATAAAATAAAAGACGAAAGATTGAATGAAATACCTCAAATATCGAATTAATAAAGAACAACAAACTAGGGTTCAACAATGGAGAGAAAAACTAAAAGAAGCGTTTAATCTAAAAAATAAAGTGTAAAAAGAAGGAATAAAATCCTTTCAAGTATTTATATTAAAGCCTAATCCTAAGTAAATAAATGAAATAAGGAAATAAAAATAACAAAGATCGTCTTATGATTGGTCGCTTGGAGAATCAAAATAGATAGAGGTAAATTGCACGATGTTCCGCAAGCCAAACCCATCGCCCGATGGGTGGGCGTTGGTCTAGTGGCCGTGGGCTGCGTCAAAGTTGATGTTCGACCATTGCCCGATGGTTTTCCAGCGGGCCAAGTAGATTCAAGGGCTCGTGTGTGCAGCAAAGCCATCGACCGATGGCTGGACGCTTGATTGGCAGATTTGCAGGACCACCTTGAATGGTTGTAACTCAAGATCTAGGAAACGTTTGGAGGAGTGCAACCTATCGTTGAAAAGCTCTTCAAGTCTAGTTTCCAACCCAACCTTGAATCATCTCAATCTGATTTGTGGGGTCCTTTTTTGCCTCATCGTTCATTATGTTTTGCTTCGTTTTCAACTGATCATATTTAATTTAGATTGGCACAAAGTGACCCGTTGTGGCTGTTAGGTTCATGTTCCATGTACACACTAATCAAAATCAACGGCTACGAGCATAGAATCCTCGGTCAACAAACTTAATTCATCGGCTTCCATCCAACTATCCTCTGAATCAACACTAAACACTTTGAAAGCGTCCAAATGACTATAAAATCACCTGAAATATTAGGAAAAACACAAACGGAGCGTAAGAAAGCGATATATTATGACTTATGCAAACGTGACCCTAAAATCGACCAAAAAGACTAAGAATAAGGTATAAAACTAGTATAAACGTGCCTAAGAATCCTATATAAATATGATTCATCACACGTTCATTCCACATTCTTCTTGGGTATTACTGATCATCGAACTTAGCCATACACATTCTCGTCCTACTTCATAAAGAGCTATCAACTCTGCATGATTTGAGGATGTTGCGGTCAATGTTTGCTTTGTTTATTTCCATGATATTGCAGTACTGCCATAAGTGAACAGATATCCAGTTTATGACTTGGCATTTTGTGGATCAGATAAGTATCTAGCGTCTGCATACCCAACGAGAGCAGCAGCTTGTTTTGGCTGATAATATAAACCATGGTCTTGTGTCCCTCGTAGGTATTGGAGTAAGTGTTAAAATCCCTTCCAATGGCTATATGTCGGTGCGTTGTTGTACTTGGCTAACAAGTTCGCAGTGAAAGCTATGTCGGATCTAGTGTTGTTAGCTAAGTACATTAAGGCTCCAATTACACTTAAGAATGGTACTTCTGGACCCAAAATTTGAATGGATCATTTTTCATATTCAAAGAACGAATAGCCATTGGGAACTGAAGTTGATTGGAGTTGCTTTGTCCATGAAAAATCTTTTCAAAACTCGTTATGTATAGTTTGATTGATGGACAAAAATACCATGACTCAAGTGCTCAATTTGCAATCCAAGACAAAATTTAGTTTTTCCAAGGTCTTTCATCTCAAACTCTTTCATTAAGTACTTTGTAGTTTTCTCAAGTTCATTTGGGGTTCCGATGATATTTAGTTCAGCAACATAAACTGCAAAAATAGCGAATCCTTATTGTGATTGCTTAATGAAAACACAGGGACTAATTTGATTGTTCTTGAACCCTTCTCTCATAAGGTATTCGCTGAGATAGTTATACCACATCCTCCCTGATTATTTCAATCCATAAAGTAACCATTTTAGTTTTATGGAAAGCAATTGTCTAGGAATGTGGTTTTCTAGTAGTTTTAGTCCTTCAGGGACTTTCATGTAAATGTTGTTGGGTTTTACGGTGTCCCGAACACCGTGCGGAACCAAACCCCGCCCCGGACCACATGCATTAATTATTACAACTAACAAACATATAATTAATAAAGCAATAAACACACAAGAGAGAGAGAGAGAGAGAAGGGAAAATACCATCTTACCCTCGAAGCAAGCTTCCCTCGAACACGAGCATGACCCTTGTAAGCCTTTAACCCGCAAGCGCAAGATCCTCCCGCTTCGCACATCCTCATGCCCAAACAAGGTTCCTATTTTGTACCTTAGACGAGACCGAACAAACTTTGGAGTTTTACGAACTTCAAGGTTTTCTCACGTTTACTTGCAGATGCCTTTTTTAGCTCTACACAAAGTGTGTAAATTCCCAACTCCTAAGGTTGGTATTTATAGGTAAAGTATCTCAATTCCCACAATAATCTTTCCATGTGGGAGAAGTGGTAAAGTGAGAAAAATAAGCATTTAATTTAATTCTATAATAAATTAAATACTTAAAGCAATAAGCAAACAACAAGTGTCAACACAACAGAAAGGGTAAGTGAGGACCACAAGGGGAGGACCACTTGCTCCCCTTGTTCCCCAAGTAAACCGCCAACTCATCCAAAGCAAGCCTAGTTGGCCGGCCAAGCCTTGGGCTCCAAGGCACGCCCAGCTAACGGCATTTCCCTTGGCTGGGCCTGCCAGCTCATCGCAAGCCCATGCGAGCTTGTTGGGCGCTAACAGGCTGCTAGCTTGGCCTTGCTCACATGCTTGCGGGCTGATGCTAGCGCTGCTAGCTTTCGCCTGCTTGCATGCTTGCGGGCTAATGCTAGCGCTGCTAGCTTGGCCTGCTCGCATGCTTGCGGGCTAATGCTAGCGCTACTAGCTTGTGTGCTCGGCTAGCTCGCCAAGCCAGCACACATGCGTGGCTACTAAGCTTACAGACAAGGCCACGCACAAGGCTAGCAGCCTTGCTAGCCTAGCCAGCTTAGCCCTTGCATGGCTAGGCCATTGCGAGGCTAGGACTTTGTGTGTTGACCTATGTTGTTTGACTTATTTTTCATCTTATCGATTCCTAGAATCGACTCGACATTCGACGCTCGGTTTCGACGCTCTAAGACCAGAATCCGTCGTCTAAGTTCGTAATATATTTATTGATGTATTTAATCCATCGGATTAATTCGTCACCTTAGTTCGATTACATGATTGGGTGTGACCCGCAGGGTTCAGTCAAGATCAAGCTATAAGATTAATTATATATTAATCTTTACTGATCGGAAGCGACCTCCAGCTATTCCGATCACTTGACTTCACTGAATAATTAGCTTTCCTAATTCATTCCGAGCCCTCTATCGAAGTAATACACTTGTTCAAAGGACATCATTCCTTTCAAATGTCTATATCGAGTGACCCATACAAGTATGCAATCACTAAATTCGATCCATTAATCGCATTTACAGTCCTTTTGTGACTGTCAAACTTACCAGAAATCTTAATGTAGTTGCATCAACTACTAGAGAATATGTTTCTTCATAATCAATCCCTAGAATTTGAGAAAATCTTTGGGCTACAAGCCTTGCCTTGTATCTAACTATCTCATTTTTCTCATTACGTAGTCTAACAAATACCCATTTATATCCAACAAATTTTATACCTGCTGGTGTAAGGGTTATTTTTTCCAAAAACTCCTCGTTTTTCAAGTGACTTTAACTCAGCTTGCATTGCCTCCTTCCACTTTGGACAATCACTCTTGTGTTGACATTCTTCCAAAGTTCTTGGTTCAACATCATTTTCATCAGACACAATTTCGATTGCAATGGAATTTGCAAATATTTTGTTTACGATAACATCTTTTCTATTCCAATGAATCTTGGTACAGACATAATTCATTAAAATTTCATTATTATCGATGTCTTTGTCATCGTGTTCATTCCCCGTAGGATTGTCTTCTTGTTCATCCTATTTCGGACTATCATAGTTTTCTTTACTTTCATCCACATTTAGTCTTTCTTGACCTTCTGACAAGGGAACATCATTAGTCTCATTTTCTATTACATCCACTCATTTTAATTTCCTTGGCTTAGAATCTTTTGAACCAAGTGGTCTCCCACACTTTCGGCGTACTTAAGATTCAATTTCAATGGCCTTATTACCAGTTGGAATTTCAATACGTGCAGGGGCATTTTCTACTGGTATATATGATTTTTTCACCTTCTTTGTGTCTACAAATTCATCAGGCAATTGATTTGCAACACTTTGTAAATGAACAATTTTCTTGACTTCTTGTTCACACGCATTAGTTCGTAAGTCTAACATCAACAGTTGTGCTGCATTCCAAATGAGTTCTATTATTTATTTCTTGCGTAGGTCCACTTTCTCTCCCCCTATGGCTTGGAATACTGACTTATGAAAATGACAGTTGGCAAATCTAGCCGTAAATAAATCACCAGACAATGGTTCAAGATATTTAATTTTAGAGGGGGATCCAAACTCGACATAAATTCCCATCCTTCTTTGTGGACCCATCTTTGTTCGTTGAGGTGGAGAAATAAGAACATACACAGCACAACCAAAGACTTTTAGGTGTGAGATACTTGGTTCTCGACCAAAAACTAGCTGTAGTAGCGAGAATTTATGATAAGTTGTAGGTCTCAATCAAATCAGTGATGCTGCATGTATTATAGCATGTCTCCAGCAGATGATGGCAATTTTGATCTCATTAATAATAAACTTTGAATCAATTGTAATCTCTTAATTAGTGATTCAGCTAGACCATTTTGTGTATTAACATGAGTACTGGGTGTTCAACAACAATTCCAATTGCCATGTAATAATCATTAAATGTTTGGATGTAAACTCCCTAGCATTGTCGAGTCGTATTTTTTTTATTGTATGATCTGGGAATTGAGCTCTTAATTTGATAATTTGGGCAAGTAATTTTGCAAAAGCAACATTTCTACTTGAAAGTAGCCTAACTTGTGACCATCGAGTAAAAGCATCAATTAATACCATGAAATATCAAAATGATCCACATGCCAGATTAATTGGCCCACAAATATCTCCCTGAATTCTTTCCAAGAATTTTGGAGATTTAGTAGCAATTTTGGTTCATAGATGGCCTAATTATTAATTTGCCAAGTAAACATGCTAAACATGTTAATTCATCTGATCAAGGAATTTAGACATTTCTTATTGAATGTCCAACTGAATTTGCTATAATTCTTTGCATCATCCCAGTTGTTGGATGTCCTAAATGATCATGCCATAAAATAATCAAATGTTTGTCATCTAACTTCTGATTAGATATCATATTGATTTCCACGGGTCGTATATTTATCATCCTCAAGAATATGCTCGCAATTTTTCATAGATACGTTTCTTGCCATATTTTTCAACCGTGAGGCATAAATACTCCTTTTGATATGTTGTCATTGTTTCTAAATGAAAGCCATTTTGGCATACATCTTTAAAGCTTATGAGATTTCTTCGAGATTTACTCGAATATAAAGCATTATTGATTATCAATTTTGTTCCATTAGGAAGCACTATACAAGCCTTTCTAGATTCTTCAATTAATTTAGCTGACTAGGAAATGGTGTTTACATTTGCTTGAAACAACTTTAGTTGTGAAAATATTTTCTATCCTTCAAGATAGTATGTGTTGTGCCACTATCCAAAAGACATTAACATTCGGAACCAACTTCAAGCAGATCCATATCTTCATAAAATAATCAGTATGAGATTAGTTTAGAATAATATCATACAAACTTTTATTGATGATAGAAATTAGAAATACATGACTAGAAATTTAAAATACAGTACAGAAAAGAAAATACATTAAAACATAATACGTATCATATTAGTAGATGGGAAATCTAAGCATTGTTGTTTTCTCTAAAGATGAAATCATTTCCAATTTCAGTGTTTTTCATGAAAAAATCAGACACATCAAGGCTAGGATTGACAAGGAGCATTTTATTCATTAAAATAATTTGCTTCTGCATTTTTCCCTTTGCCTTTTACGAAAGCTTGGTAAAGATCTACCAAATGTTTGGCCGTACGACATACATCTCCAATGCCTTGTCATGCCACATCTGTAACATGTGTCTTTTACTTTTGACAGAGTTTGTTTGTGGCTTCCAGATGACTGTCTCTTCTGTTTTTCAGAATTTTTGAAATTATTGTTTCTTGGAAAAATATTTCTACCACGTCGACGGCCTCGTCCGCGATAATCACTACTTGAAAACAGGCGATTTTACCTTAGCTTTCGTCGAAAACTGTCGTCGTCAAAGTATTTGTTAGAAAAACGACCTTTTTCCAACAGAAGTTTCGACAAAATTAAGGCGTCGGAAGAGATTTTTCGGCCCAGAAAAGTCCGTCAGAAATTTTCGACGAAATAATTTTCCGCCAGAAAATTCTGACGGAAAATGCTTTTAAAATTTTTTTTTAAAAAAAAATCACCCTACACCACCACGTCCAACCCCTTATTCCACCAAACCGCCGGCCCAACCCGTTTTCTAACCAAACCACCTACCCCGAAAAACCCTCCCAACCACAGAAACCCACCCACCACCCTAACCCTAACCCGTATCCCCTCCCCACCACCCTAACCCTTAACCATATCCTCAACCCACCACCTTAATATTCTCCTATCTCCACCTCGCCGCCAGATAAAGGTGGGTCGCGGGCTGTGCCTGGTAGGCCACGGTCTCTGGAGTTCCATGTCGTGCTGTGCCATCGTGCTTGAAGTTGCTTGCCGTGTCGTGCCACCCAAAATCGCAAGCCAGCCCACGGCACGGCACGGTCCACGTGCTGAGCGGGCTCGTGCCAGGCTGTCTGCCGAGCTACCTGCGTGCTGCCACCATGCTGTTGAGAAGAATGCTTGTTTGCTTTTTTTTTTTTTTTAATGTTTATACTTTATAGTTTATACTATAAAGTTTTCTAAAATAAATTAAGTTTAATATTTATATTTTATTATTTATTATATTTTATATTTATATTTATATTTAGTTTATACTATTACTTTATAGTTTAATGTTTATAATTTATTATATTTATTTTTGTATTAATAATTATAATTTTTTTGTTATATTAATTTACAAATTATAACTTAACAGGAAGAAAAAGCCAAATTGGACTTTGGATGTATATAATGGATACTTCATATTATTATTACTTGAAAAAATTGTACAATGATAATAATAATGATAAAAATCGTACAAGGATATTAAACAGAAATTGGATAATGATAAAAATAGTACAATGATAATATTGATAATGATAAAAATCGTACAATATACAAAAATTGTCTATTGTTCATCTATTCTTCTTCATCTTCTTCTTCTTCTTCGTCTTAGCGTTCAAGGTCATCGACTAGTTGCATAGATTAGGAACTAGCCGAACCCGAACGGTCGGAAGCGGAGGTTCCCTCATCGTTGTCGTCGTAAGTACGGTCTTGTGAGGCGATTTTTAGCATCCAACCAATTCTTGAAACACACGCACATTTCAAGTGTTTCGGGTTTTAGACTTGTTCTTCTACCGTCTAAAACCCTCCCGGATGCGCTGAAAGCTCGTTCGGAGGCAACAGAGGAGACTTGGATACCAAGAATGTCTCGTGCCATTGCCGCCAAAGTTGGATGCTTCGAGCTTTGTTGTTTCCACCATGCAAGGAGGTCGAGACTATTTATCTCTTCGTCGTCCATGCCCTTGGTGAAGTCGTAACTCAGGTACATTTGCAACTCCGAGACATCGCTTTGCGTTCTCCTTATTGATGAATCACCTGAAAGCCTTGAAATCAAGTTAGTAGCTTGTGAAAATAAATGCTTGGGTCTTTTTACTTACCTTTTTGGATGGTTGGAAAGGGCTAGAGCGAGGAACGGTGCCACATATGGTTTCATAAACTCTATATTAAGCAAAAAATTGATCTTTCACATTACTCTTATAGGTTTCTACATTATCCTCAATAAGCATGCATTGAAAATAAATGTCAACTAACATAAATGTATTTTCATACTTTTGCCTAAGATCTAATATGGAAGCAAAAATATGAATTAAAGGAGTTTCAGTACAATATTTACGCCACTTTGTTTCCATTGATGGAAGATATTGATCATAATCACTTTGGTTGCGATGATTAGCGAAAAGTTGGGCGAGTAAACATGCATTTGAAAGAAAGTTTTGAGCACAAGGATTATAAAAATAAAAACAAAATGTCATGTTATATAATAATTGTAAAAATTGCATATATCTTTCGCATTTATCCCAATCATCCTCATATAAAGCATTGTTTGGAAATTTTCCATTGTAAAAAATTGATAAAGGATTCTTATATTCATTTGTCTTGGTTAACATGTCATAGGTGGAATTCCACCTAGTTGGACAATCGATTTTGATTTTTATTGCTCTTATCTTTTGTTGTCTTAGAAAACTTTTCCATTCTTGGTATCTCATGGTTGAGCTATTAATAGACATAATAGCTTCTCTAATTTTTTTATAGTATGGACCAATTGCTCTAATTCCATCTTGTACACATAAGTTAAGAACATGGAAAACACATCTAGTATGAAGTGCGTCACCATCTAATATTACATCGGTTAAATTTTGTTTCACATAATTAGCAGTATATGTCATTGAGGTTGCACTAACAAATGTCATTGACATGACTTTTTCTCTAAGGTTGTATTCATTTGTAGCTTCCATGAAATGGTGAGCAATGTTAATACCGGTGTGGGGGTGTTCTGGCATTTTGAAATGGATTATTCGTTTTTGTAACAACCATTGATCATCTACCCAATGTCAAGTCACTCATAAATAGTGATATTTATAACCACTATCCCAAGAATCGACAGTCAAAGACACTCTCTAATTAAGTTTACTCATTCGTCTTGTAACTGCATTTTGTACTCTAGGAAGTTTTTCATGGCGGCGGAACGAACGGTTTTCCTAGAGATTCTTTTATTAATATAACTGTTAAATGGGTCACTTTCGGAGAAAAGAAAAGGTTGTTCGGCGTGTACTATCATTTTCCCTAGTTCATCCCTATCCCTCTCATAGTTTTAGGTAAAGCCGTATGGATGGAATTGGGAAATTTTTGGCTGGGTTGGATCACTAGATGGTTGTGCACATGTTTTAAAGTGTCTACTTAAGTGTCCCGTCCCGGCCTTGGGTGTGGCCGAGTATATTTTACCACATGTTTTACATTTTGCTCTTGTTTGGGCTTTATTTAGCAAAAAATAATTCCATACATCACTTTTGCGGCTTTTAATATTTACCATGTCACTTTCAGTTAACCATTGCTCTTGTGTGTTTGGGAATTGGGTGTTTGTAGATTCGGGGTTTTGTTGGTTAGTAGTAGAACCGGAGGCATTCGGGGTATCTTGTTCGCTACCTTGGCTAGTATAAAAATTTTGTGGATCAAAGAAATTAGGTGGGAATTGACCGAATTGTGGAAATTGGTTTTGTGGTGGAAATTGGTTTTGGGGAAATTGGGTTTTTGTAAATCCGGGCATATTTATGTTATAGGGTTGAAAATCGGAAGTAACACCATGCCTATATTGCTCAAAACCTAGGGGGGCGGTTCCGGGGTCATTGGTCGGACTCGAAATTAGAGGGGTCATTGGATTAGGTGATTCCCTAGAACTATTACCACGGAAAAATTAGGCTTTCCTAGAGGATGATGGGTTGTTCATGTTTGGTGATGCCATAATTAACAAATTAACAATTTTAATAATAACAATAATAATAATTAATAACAACAATTATAACAATAACAATAATAATAATTAATAACAACAATTATAACAATAACAATAATAATAATTAATAACAACAATTATAACAATAACAATAATAATAATTAATAATAATAATTATAACAAAAATATTAATTAATAAGTAGTAACAATAATAATAACAACAATAATAAAGATTAGTTAGATCTTACAACCATGCTTCAACATTTTCCACTAATTACGGTTAGGAACTTTTAATTTTTTTTCGATATTAATAAATAATAATTAAAGAATATAAGAGATTAAGAGAATTAGAGATTAAGAGAAGAGATGAGTAGAATAGTGATTTGGAAGTGAATGAAATTTGGTATTTATAAGAAAATTTAGGAAAATAGCCGTTAATGATCGTTAGAGGGGAAGAAGAGCAATGGCATTATAGTCATTTATACCCGTTGCTGGGCGTGCCAGGCCAGGCCGACACGCGGGTCGTGTCACGGGCCAGCACGGCGGGCTCGTGTCGTGCCGTACTTGTTTTCTGCTTAGCTTGCACGCGGCACGGCCCATGGCCTGCCTGCCGACCACCGTGCCGAGCCGTGCCTGGTGGCGGGCCGTGTCGTGCCGCGTCGTCGAGAATTCTGTGTCGGGCCGCCTGCAGGCTGGCACGACCCGTGCCCAGCTTTACCGCCAGATCTACCAACCACCACCACCCACCTCGCTATCCCAACCCCTAAAAATCGCAAAAATTACCAAAAAAATTCTAAACAAAAATTACCAACAATAATTAGTGGAAAAAAAATAGAAAATTACCAAAAATCAACGAAAATTATCAAAAAAAATTTAAAGAAATAAATTTATTACAATTATCTAATAAAATTTATAAACTAACATTACAATTACATCAAAAATTAATTATAATCAGAATTTAAAAAAAAAAAACTAGATCTATAAACTAAACTAGATCTACAAATAACCTTCAAACTTGCGTCATTGTACCCAGTGGTCGCCGTTGTTGTTGCTTCACATTGGTTAGTGTGGTCGCCGGTGTTGTTGTCGATGTTGGTGGTTGTTGTGGTCGTCGGTGTTGTTATCGATGTTGGTGGTTAGGAAGAGAGAAGGAGGTGGTGTGAGAAAGAGGAGAAAAGGAGGTGGTGTGAGAAAGAGGACAGAAGGAAGAGGAGATCGAAGAACGGAGAAAGAGAAGGCGAAGAGGAAAGAGAAATAGGAGGAGAAAGAAAAGGAAAGAGAAAGAGAAAGAGGCGAGAAGGAGAGAAGAACAAACAAAGAGAAGGAGAAAGGGAAAGAGAAAGAAGTGAGAAGGAGAAAGAGGCGTATATGATAGGAGTGAAATTAGGGTTTAGATAATTATTTAAATTTCCGACGGATTTGTATTCCGTTGAAAATTTCCGACGAAATGTTTGAATTCGTCGGAAATGTCCGACGGAATATAAATCCGTCGAAAAAATCGAAATTTCCAACGGAATTACGTGTCCGTCGGAAATTGACTGTTTTTTGTAGTGAATTTCCACGGCCTCTTCCACGGCCATTATAATTTCCACGTCCACCTCTACGTGTAGCATTTTCCTCAGGTGGATAAGAATTTGTATTTGCCTTATGAATGGCCAAAGACCCAGTTGGTCTAAGATTATGATTTTTTAGCAAAAGATCATTGTTTTGTTCAGCAACAAGCAATACACTCATCAATTCATCAAACTTTTTGAAACCCCTTTCACGGTATTGTTCTTGCAACAGTATGTTGCTTGCATGAAAGGTAGTGAGTGTTTTTTCTATCATATGTTCCATTAGTGACTGGATGATCACAGTATCTCAATATAGATACTATCTCATGTATGACTGAATTGTAATCAATTATAGATTTGAAATCCTGGAACCGTAAATTTGTCCAGTCAAATAATGCCTTAGGAAGGAGCACCCTTTTTATTCAGGCAATCCAATAATTCTTTGGGATCTTCAATCATCATGTACTCAGTTTTAAGGCCTTCATGTAAATGATGCCTAAAAACACTAAGGCTTTTGTCTTTTCTTGTTCAGTGGCGAGTTTTACAACTATCATGGAAGAAGTGGTAGTATCGGTTGCTTGTTGAACAGAGGGACTTTTATTATCTTTAATAGTATGCTCCAACCCTTGAACTTTCAAATTTATCATTGCATCAACTTTCCATTCCATAAATTTCTTTCCAGATAAATCTAGGAGTCTTTTTATAAGGTCTCCCATTTTAACTACAACAAATTACGTGATAATTAGTTTATAATAATAAATCATATGTACAACACATATGTTTAATTTTTTCCATATTTATAGTTAGGTTGATGAGACAAGTGATAATTAAAATTATTTAACAATAATAAACCATAAATAATATAGTTTTTTTCTCCCCCTTGGTTTATTATTATGAGTAAATATATAATTAGACAAAAATGAGTCATGTTAGTCGCAAAAACAACAAAACGATAGCAACAACAATAATAACAATAATTATAATAATAACGTTACGGTAATATTATACAATGATGATTGATAACAACAAAACAACATAATAAAACAAAAACAAGCTTTTAATCTACCGAAAAGACAAAATAAACAAGTTTCACTTGTGAATGACAAATTAATATTGCTACTAACAAAACTACGAGCGCCATAATTAGAAGGAAATACTGTTTTATTTTCCTTACATCTTCCTCAAATGTGAAGGTGTGGGTGTTTTGGTTGTCATCGACGAGAAACATATTGATCGGAGAAGAAGGTGGTGAATATATTTGGGAGATTTTTGGATAAAAAGTGGGAAGGGATAAGGAGTTTGTGGTGAAAACTGGAGAAAAATATGTCTTTTATAGAGGTAGGTTTATCTGCAACTATTTTGTATAACTGTAAAAAATCATATAATAGTTTAACAAACTTGCAAAAATTATGGTCCAAATATAAATATTTATAATTGTAAAAGGTTATCATATTGGAAAATCCAAGTCATAGTGGTACGAGAGCCCTAATATCTTTAAAAGATCATGGGTTCGAAAACAGAAAGAAGCACAAAAAGTACGTAAAAGAAAGAAAAATAATAAGTATAAAAGACCGCATCTTTTTATCAATTATAGTTAATATGCATGCAAAGTTAAGTATGTTACTACTATGCAATCATAAAACTAGAACCAAATTTTACGTAATAGGTGTGTACACAATACCTACATGAATTGAACAAAAACAAGGAAGAATAGTAACAATTTCATAAGTAAGGAGATTTTCACAGTTGTTTTTGAGATAAAATTTGCACAATATATGATATAGTAAATGTTTGAGTTTCTAGTATAAAGGATCCCAAATATGGGCAACTGTAGAGCATACTCCTCAAAACATTTAGAAGTCGATAGTATTATTTTGTTATTAATTTTAAAAAGTAGGTATAAATATACTTGACTAGGAAATGGTGCTAATAACATGTTAGAAAATATGAGAAATTTTAGTTGGAGAAGTGGTGAATATATTGATGAATTGTGAAATTTACATTTACACGGCTTTGTATATATACATAGCCATGTGCAAGGCTATGGAACAATAATTTTCTCATAGATAGACATATGGGTTCACAAGCATTTGTATTTATTTGAGCATGGTATAATCACATCAATTTATTGGGCATTCATTTTGGACTTATTTTCTCAACAAATTCCACTTTATTAGGTTTTTCAATGTATCTAATTTGAAATATGGGTTTGAATCTTTTAGCTAAACTCTGATAATGGCCTGGGTAAGTTATGGCCCTTTGGGTCTTATGCAAAAAGTAATAAATTATAGACCTAAAAATTATGTTCAAATCGAAAAAATAGTTGTGTTTTTAAGTCCAGGCTAATGTAATTTGGATTAAACTTCTAGCCTTGCATAAACCTCTTTTGATCAATATAAGTATGTAACTGATGTACTATTCACTCTGTTTATACTCCGTATGATGCACCCACTTTTAATTTTAAGGTAGTTTTCCTTGATAGTACATATATAAAGGCTACAAAAACAAAATGGTCTTATCAAGGACCAAATACAAAATTTACAACAACTACTTTAAGGTTTAAGGTCTAAAATAAGACCAAATGCAAAAAAAATACTTGTGAGAAAGTACTATCCAAGATAACACTGTTAGTAAATCGTTAACATTAATACTAATTTTGAATTTCGAGGTTAGCAATGATATTAGTGTATAAAAGAGGGTTACACAAAAATAACATTCAACATACAAAGTTAATTATATGCTATAAAATCCCTTCATTTTAGTTGTTTAGTGCAAGTGTGTGAATAATATATGTTCCACAAGTTTTTCACTAGTCCAAAATTGGTTTGAATTGAACTAGACTAAAGACCAAACATATAATTCAGGACTCGAAAATCAGACTAGTTATGTTATGACCGAACGATAGAGTTGTTTCAAAACCGAGATTTGGAATTTTTTTTTTTTTTTTTTTTCCTTATAATAGACGTTGTTTGTGTTAGGGAAGATAAAGTATGCTACTCTACTAGCCAAATGGTTTTAAGAAACAACTTCACTTTGGGCCTTGTTAGTGGGCTATTCTTCCTTGTGCCCTCTCCATTTGTTACAACTCTATTTTTGGCAAATACCTATTACAACCTTACTCCACAATACTTACACCTTTCCATTCATTTTCTCCAATCCAAAATTTTCTCACACCGTCCCGCCTTTTTATTCACTAAACTAACCTACAAACAAGAGTCGTAATTGTTTACATCAAAAGAAAACGACGGGAGTATCATTATAAAATCGATCAATTAGTTTTGATACCCCACTTAACCTATGGCAAATGATTAGGAAAGGGAGAAAAAAAAAACACGTAAAAAGGCAATAATTTGTTTTAATAATATTGAAAAAATCACTATCATGGTAGCAAAAAAAACATCAAAGTTATATTTAGCCTTTTTGGATTAGGTTTTTGTGCATCTCTTTTAAAGTAATATATACACTTTGATATTTGATTACAGCCGTAATTTGCCTCTTGTGAGGGGATGTGTTACGAAAGAAGAATAGACTAATAATGCTAATAACCTTTCAATAAAGAAAAGATTTATGATATATATACATTTCACACGTTAATGCATGTTTCCAGCGATATTATTGCGAGTTTTCAATTTTGTAATACTTCAAGAATATTCGGAAACTAGAAAGTAAATGAAGTATGTAGTGTGATGAATCTAATAATTTGCTATTAGTTTTTTTTAATATTAATATGATTAAGGGGCGAAGTTAGGAATCAAAAAGTAATGGGCTGAGGTTACCTCCCTTATTTTGTTGGCAAGCATAACACCAACCTTTGCCTTCTCCCTTAATGGGCGAAATTGGGCCACAGGGGGTTAGGGCTTTCGTCAAGATCCCCTGACTTCGCCTAGACATGATTAATAACATAGTAAGAGTCAAACTAATTTTAAAATATTATGCAATCCGAACTACCGAGTACATTGATCACTGTATATCTCTTTAATTTAATATCTAGTCATATAGAGTGATATTAAATACGATTTAATAAGTTGATTAACATACAATAATTGTCAAATATATCCTTATAGGTAGGTAAATGTTGATGTTAACAAAAAGAGGAAACTTATTATATTTCTATTACTTTCTCAAGTGTTAATTGTTCCTTTTGGTTCTATTATTTGTTCATTCTTCCCATTTAAAATCTTTTAGCGAGACAATAAAAGTTATTTTTGACCTCTTTGCTTTTATACAAATTCCAATGCTAATTTTTCTATACAAAAATCATTAATTAAACGATTATAAATTTACAAAATTTAATAAAAAGCTAACATAATAAGACGGATCTATCAAAATAATTTTATGTAATATCATACATACGAGTAATGTTTTACAAGAATATGTTTAATGTTTGACTTTAATTATAATTGAAACATTCCAAATGGAAAGAACAAAATAACTGAAAGAGTATGTTGGATTTGTAACTTTACTCACATCAAATAGTGGAGTGTTACATGCATGCGTATTTTCTTAAAAAAATTAAATAATAGTAGTACGTGCATAATGACATGGAGATGTGATGTATATTTGATATTTGTCTATTATTGTAGAATGAAAGTAGCTGTTACTGTGACTAGGCTAGATTCTTATCCTTCTTTTTTCTCCTTTAGGTTATACACACAAAATCATATTTTTAATTTTAACTTGTCACATAGTATAATAATTTAGACTTTTACAACCTTTTGGTATGATAATAGTATGATTTTATAAACTTTTCGTGATGTACCAAATCTTTGGAAGTTGGCCATCACTGTTTAAGGTTGGAAATTCCAGCTATATCACACTGCACCGTGTGCTGTGTGCACCTTTTACTCATTGCAAATCTTTGTATATCAATAAATTTAGAGTGAGTGGCTTATATGCCCTACATGATGAGGAGGATGTTAATAGGCATTTCAGTTTTCCATTTACCAATAATCACATACTCTGTATTAAACCTAGCAATCAAGCCGTGCTTAGCTTAGTAGTAAAGTGTTTGGCCTAATGGTGAAGTACTGAAGTGGTTGGTCGATTATGGAATCAGATTCCAATAAGGGTTCTTTGGATATGTGAGGATTCTCTATATCCTTCTCCCTCACTTTCGATGAGTCTGACCAGCAAAGTTGGGTTGACATGTAATAGATACCGAATAAGTAGAGTCCCTCTTACTATACCCTTTTTTTTAAAAAAATAAAAAAATCACATGTTAAAAGAAAATTCTGAGTTAAATTTTTTTATTGTTAATTCTTGTACATTCGATGTGTTATTACATATATTTATACTTTGTATTTTTAAGATATATCAAACCTAAAAATCACCTTGACATTATAAAAATCGGTTGTATAAAAAAAAAATTAGTTGGATAAAAATGAGTTTTTCAAAATTAGCTTAATTTTATAAATTATTGCTCAATCCTAGACTGGTTGACAATTTGACATAACACACAATTAATTAATATTGAACTATGATGCATGTAGTTATTTGGTTCACAATAATAAGTCTATAAGTACAATTTCATTGGAAGTTGTACTTCCCAATATATAATGGACGAAGTTCCTAGCTTAACTCCCTCTTAGAATGTACTTTCCGAAAAAGTCAAAGTTCTTGTATCTCAACAAAAAAATTTGGCAAACCAAACAACATGTCACGATTCTTTATCATAGCAATCAATAGTTAGATTAGTTGCTAAAGTTATTTTGACAATATTAATTAGGATCACCATTATTAATAAGTTCTACGTACTTTAGATAATTGTTATAGCAACATAACTAGATTTAAGTTTTAACATTTCCAATCTCTAGGCTCTATATAAAATCATGGATATAAAAATTGGTACACACAAGAGAAAGAAAAAAAAAAAAAAAAAACAGGTATGCGAAGACATGTTATGTTTTAAATAATTCATTTGTTCAAAAACAATTTTTTTTGTTTTTTTAATTAAGTTTTTATTACTATTTTTTCCTATTTAACATACATGCTAGGGTTACCAGATAAATTTTTTTTATTTAATTAGAGTTTATTAGGCAAGAAAGGATTTTGAATCGGTATATATGCATGCGACATACAAATTTGATGACGACGATGGTGTGTAATAAAGTACATACGGAGTTCTTTTTTTTGTTAAAAACATTTATTTTTAGCAAACTTTATTAGAGTTAATCATAAAGTTATTCTTAAAAGTGTCCAAGTCATGTATAGAAATGTCTTAGTTAGATATTTTGATTCTCAAATTGTAAAATAAGAAATACGTGAACGTGATGTTTAATTTGATAAGTTCGAACACATTTTTAATGTGTATGGCGTGTATATGGAGCTGTCAACCATATGCATATATATGTGTCACACACAAATTAATACCCTGTATTGGGTGGTTTGGGCGAAACTTCTTGGGGTTAGTGAAAGTGTGTTTGCCTCATGATTCCAATATGTTGATTTTGCGATGTTGATACATGTGTAATTCCTCTTTTTGGAATTGCTAATTAGGAAAAATTATTCCCCTTAAGGGGAGGTGAGAGTCGAATACAATACAAGTCTCATACTCTCATCATTTGAATTTAGAAACCTATTCAATTTCGATTTTCATAGACTTTTTCTGAATTTGGATTTAAACTTGAATATGACATCGTAGCTTGCACGTTAATGCATGATGTTTGTACCTCAAAAACAACATAGTTATTCTCTTTAATGTTATATATGAAAATGAAGTATGATTATGCTCATTCATCATCCATTTTTTAAAAGTCGACATTGCTTTGCCTTCGGATTGATGTCGGGAAGTAGTGATGTGCATGGCGCAAATTATGTCACTAAGTCGTACGTAGGTATTAAAAAAAATAGCTATGTTACTTCAACACAGGAGCCCATTTCTTATTTAAAAAAAAAAAAACCAAGTAAACGCTTGTTTCATTTCGGATCAAAAAATACAAAAAGTCAACCACCCTTAAATAATTTTTATAATTAGCAACTAAATGATAGTACTACTTTTCTTTAAAATACATGAAAAAACTTCAACGGTTAAAAAGTCTAAGTAGAGTGATACGTGTAATACTCTCAACAAGCCATTTGTAGGCAATTAGTAAGCCATTGCCAGTTGGCAACAATATTTAATTATGTCTATAATTGAAAGTCAACCAATAAGGAGCTTCATTCTACGTATGATTGCATGTGTAATTAACATTTAAGGTACTTTCGTATACACTTAAAATAGGGTTCTAACAATTAAATATCATAATGATTGATGTATAAGCTAAGCCGTAAGTGTAGCTTTTGTAGCTACTAAGAGTCTAAGATGGGCATACAATGCCAAAGATCTAATTAAATATTATTAGACAATAAAAGCTGTCTAATAATTAAGATGATTTAAGAATGAGTAGACCTAACACTCGAGTGTGAAGTTATACAATCTTTTATTCTTTTTGTTATGTGCTCAACACATGATAATTACTCGATGAGCATGTTAAAACACCTGAGTCTCATTGAATATTGTAAAGCTAGATGTTGTATTTGGTATATTAGAAGTTTAGCACCAAATTTAGGTATTGGTTATAAATTCCCCCAACCCCCCCACCCCCCTAAAATATTAAAATTTAGATTTTTATATCTTAACACCATTTAGTATGACATAGGTGTAAGGAAAAACATAAACATGTGAGGTCTTGGTATATGTACTTTAAAATATCTTTTCTGTTTTTATGACTTTTACTTATTTAAATTATATACTATGAATGATTAAAGTAGGTGTACAAAAAGCATGAAATTCTATTGGAAAAGCATTTCTAATTATTCTCCTAATTTGACATACCATTTGTGTGTGTCTCTCATTGGTAAAGATATTTTAATTTGTGATAAATTAGGTCAAAAAAGAATTATGTTATGGGGGAGTCTATCTAATAGAAACATCTATTATATTTATTGGTAGAATAATAGTTCAAATTTGTATCCTGTTTTAGATATGATTTCTATTAGGAACGATTTTCATTGTAAGTGTTATTTGGCCTATCATTAATTAATGATCCTTTATCTATGAGTTGCAAAAACACAATGTATAGTTAGAGGTAGAGGTGTCCACCGTGCGAGTCGTGCGAGCTGGGTTAGGGTTAGGTGGGTCGCGGGTTGGGGTTTCATGACACACGGCACGACACACGTAGGGTAGGGTGGGCCGGGTCGTGGGTTGGGTCGGAGAAGTTGGACACACCAGGGTTAGGTTCGTGGGTTAGACGAGTCGTGGGTGGGTCGAGCTGGGTTTGTGGGTTAGACGGATCGTGGGTGGGTCGAGCTGGGTTTGTGGGTTAGACGGGTCATGGGTGGGTCGAGCTAGGTTCGTGGGTTAGACGGGTCAAGGTGGGTTAGTGAGTTAGGGTGGGTCGAAGGGTGGGTTAGTGGGTTAGGGTCGGGTGGGTTTGTGGGTTAGGTGGGTTAGTGGGTTAGGGTCCGGTGGGTTTGTGGGTTAGGTGGGTTAGGGTCGGGTGGGTTTGTGGGTTAGGGTCGGGTGGGTTCGTGGGTTAGGGTCGGGTGGGTTGTGTGGTGTTTTAATTTTTACAAAATTAACAATTTGATGGCTTGCTCTTAATTAAGATGCCTACGTATCCTTATATTATAAAAATAAGGAATCAAAGCCAGCGTAGTTCTTATATTGTACTTCTTTTGAAATTTGGGGGGGGGGGGCTTGGACCTATCTTTAGAAAACTAAAATTTAATTTTGCAATTAAATTGTAATTTTCGAAAAATAAGTTGCCTACGTATCCCGAAAGAATCAAAGCCCACGTAGTTCTTAGCGTACCTGATTTAGACTTTTCTAGCCACCCATGTTTGTTGCATCATCATCCCCGGAAGCTGCATCATCCGTTGACGACTCCAATATCATCACAGGATCATCTTCATCGTCTTCGTCTTCCTTTAAACCTTGAGTTCTTCTTTCAGCTTGATCCCAATCTTTCTTACAAACACAAATTTGAATGCTTTCCGGAGTTAAGCGAGATCTTTTTTCATCTAACACTCTTCTACCTGCACTAAAAGCAGACTCGGAAGCAACAGATGAAGCGGGAACTGCAAGTATATCTTTTGCAATTCTCGCCAATATAGGAAAACTTTTTTTATGTTCTTGCCACCATTTTATAATTTGAAAGTTGTTGTTGGTCTCATGTTGATATGACAAATAATCATTAATAGCAAGTGTTGAAGAAGATGATGATGAGAATGATGTAGATGCTTTGTGTTTTTTTTTCATAACTTTATCAAGAAAACCAAATCTAGAATCGGAAGTGCTAGTAGTAGTTGGTGTTGCCAAATCAAAACCATAAATAGATGCATAATGATCATAAAGGTCTCCCAAAACAGATTTGCATTTGTTAATATATTCAATAACATCATAATCGATACTTAAACTTGTATAATAAAATTCTAAAAGATTTTCCAAACCTTCAGCTTTGACACCGGGTCAAGAATAGCAGCAATTCCATAAATGATTGGAAATTCACTAAAATAAGTATGTCACTTACGTTTCATGCTATCAAGAACGGGACGAAGTCCATCAATCTTCATATGCTCTTCGATGGTGTGAACAACTTTAACACACTCAATTATGACTAAATGAACGTTAGGCTCATAAATATAAGAGAAAATATGAGTTGCACTATCAAAAGCATTTAAAACATCACGAACAAAAGAAGCATTAGTCCAATGACTTTCGGTTATTAACTCAGTAGGATCAACACGAGTCTCATTGTAAAGTTGGGTCAAAATATCACGATACTTTATAGCATCACTCAACAACTTGAAAGTAGAATTCCAACGGGTAGGGGTATCAATAGACCATTGTCTTTTCTTAAGACCTCTCTCTTTACACATAGCTATGTACTTTCTTCTAACTGACTGAGTAATCCTAATCCATTTTATAACTGTTCTAATTGGGTTTAGCAATGGTTGCAACTCAGCGAGACCCTCTTGAACAGACAAATTCAAAATATGAGCACAACATCTAACATGCAAGAGACTACCACCCAACAACAAATTCAACTCGGAGTCATTTTTCAAATAGTCAATACACTTTGTGTTTGCAGTTGCATTATCAAGAGACAAAGAAAAAACTTTATTATTCAAGTGAAATTCTTTTAAACAATCCAAAATACGAACTTTGATGTTAAAACCGGTATGCCTTTCTTCCATAGCTTGAAAACATAGTATACGTTTTTGAATAAACCAATCATCATCCACCCAATGAGCAGTAATGCAAAGAAAAGGTTCGCCAAAACTAGAAGTCCATGTATCACTTGTAAAACTAACACGACCATCAAAAGTACGAAATAATTCAATCAAACCACTCCTATACTTATAATAAGAAGTTTGTGTATAAACGTCTTAGGGTATTTCGGGGACACGAGTAAATGCAGGTTGTAATGCAACTTTATTAAAATGCTCAACGTTTGCATTTTCACCGTAACTAAAAGGGTATTCATTAGCAATAACTAAAGTACTCATTTCATCAATCATTCTATCTTTATT